>NC_045767.1:85994467-86619467 GCF_008692025.1 Phocoena sinus
CAAGACAGTATTTATTTAATAACCAGTGAAGAGTATTTAACTTAAGGTTTGGCCACTGTATCAAAGGATGATGTAATAAACAAAACAAAAATATGGCTGCTTAAAAACAAGTTTACATTTCTCTCAGATGACAGTCTGAGTTTAAGCATCCCAATAATGATGTGGAAGCTGTGCAAAATTAAGGAAAAATAGCAGGGGTGGAGGGGGGTGCTCAACAGAAAACTATGCATTGTCTGTAGTGTACCCTTCAGGGTGATCTGATACTGATTCTGTGCGAGGTATTTTGCAACTCTGTTAATTGTAGATAACTGATAGCAGTGCAAAACGATTCATCTGTATATAGTGATAAATTAATTCAATGTCAAGAGACAAACTATACTTTCCTATTTTTGTCCCTATTTTCACATTCACTATAATATTCACTATAATATTCAGATATCCTGTTCTTCAGATTCTCCTTTGAACTGATTGTTAATGCCTTACCATTTTCCTCAATGATTTAGATAAAATCTTAAATACATGTTAATGTTTACATCTGTAGGAGAGTCGTGATTTTACCTTTAAAAGTGTTATCTTTTAACAGGACTCAGTATCCCTCTATCATTTTACTTGTTGCCATGTGTTTGCCATCCACGACATATAGCTTCCATGTCATAATCTAAAAGTCTGTTCCAGCTCCTACTCTCCTGTCCACATTCCATCCAGCAGGGCTTGGAGAAGGCAACGGAGAAGGCAAGCCTTTTTCCTTTCTAGAGGTAGCATACTTCATGTCCACTCACTCCTAATTGTTCAAAATTAAGTCAAACAGATTACTTACTGGCAATAGGGCTGGGATATGTTGTGTTTGCCAGCTCAGTCCTGTGCCCAGAATCAAACTCTGAATTCTAATTACTAAAGGAAAAAGGGAGCAACAGACATTGGCCAATAACTGTCCGTCTCTGCCATAAGTAATTATATGGGGTGACCAAGATGGCCTTAATGTTCTCTTTGGCTTCACTAATCTTCAGACAGGCTTGTCCCTAACTCTAGGCACCTGATTCCCCTTTTCTTAGAGTACTTAATTTAGAAAATGTATAACTGTAAATTCTTTCTCTACCCCTTTAGATATAACCTCTTTAAAAGCCTCTTGCCTGATCTACAAGCCAAAAATATCTTTCTCTAGGATGTAGGAACCATCCCTTTGAACTATAATCATCAAGGAAAATAGACCCCTTATCTCCCAGTCTCTGTGAAAGGGTAAGGGCCTTCAATGGGCTAGTGCTTTGAACAAACACAGATAGCCTAATCACAGAGAAAAGCATCTGCAAACCAGAACTCACTCAATGAGATCCACAGGTCCCACTGATCTAACTCTTATCATTCTCCAGTACTTTTACACTAGCTTAACCGCTGTTGTCTAGTGGAGTTGAGCTCAGACTGTGTTTTGGTCTCTTTATCCCACAGCAGTTGCCTTGAACAAAGTCTCCCTTCCCTGTTTTAACACTGTCCAGTGAAATTTTTGCTTTGATAGATTTGGAGAGAGCCGGTTATCTGGGAAGATATATTCATGGAGAAGGGATTGACTTGTGTCTTAAAAGTTTAGTAGGACTTTCATAAATGGAAGGGTACAGAGATTCATGTTCCAGATTAAAAAATAGTGTGCAATCCAGTGCAGAGAGAGTTTCTTCTGACACAAAGATTCAACTATATAAGGTTCAAATAAACTCAGATGCAGGCAAGTTAATAAGTGCAGTAGCATAGTGTAAAACAAATGAAGTGTGGGGGACTGTGAACTCAACAGCTCATGCCCCTTCTGAGGAGGCAGCCCTGTTCAGTCTCATCTGGTTGTTGCTATGTGGTTAGATTTCTTAATTTTTGTAAATAAACTGGAATACAGACTTTTATTTTGAACCTCAATTTTATCTACGTAAAATCAGTTCAAAGTTAGAAAATTGTGGGGGCTACCACCAACCACTAAGCTATTTAAAATTTGCTTTATTTTGTGTCTCTTTAAATAAAAACAGCTAATATTTGAGGCATTAAGTAATAGAAAGAGAGGTGTGTTTATTTGGGAAGTGAATTACTTCCAAATTTTGTCATTGTGGCAACTTAATTTTTCTGAGTCTTTGTTCCCTCATGTGAACTCCAGGTAATAACTATTACTTAGGGTTGTTTTGTTGATGTTGAGACAATAAACACAAAAGTGTTTGGTAAAATGTTATTCAAAATATGAGTTACAGAAAAGTGTAAACATAGAAATAAAACATGGAAACACAGCCACTTGTCCAATAACCTTACAAAAGCCATATAATATCCTGTTTGCAAAATGAATATAAAAACTATTTCATAGGGCTATACTAAAGATTAAACAAGATAATCCATAGAAGGTTTTCAGCATGGTTTATATTATGTAACAAAAGACTGTAACTATCAGTAGGAATAGGAATAGAACATAGCATAAACTCTGATCCCTCTCAGTCAGCCAGGAATAATGGTACCTTCTTGAGAATAGCTAAAGTGGGGAAAAAGCAAACAAACAAAAAAATAATACCACAAAGGTTGCCAATTATCCTGTGGAATATTAATGCTCATTTTACGCTGATGCTGTTATGTTAATTAGGAATCCAGAGCCTTCCTTTATGCACATAATGAATATTCTTTCTCATGCTCTACTTATTCAACCCTGACAATTACTAAGTTAATTACTTCAAACTGAAGCTCATACCAGTTTTTAACCCTTTAAGTTTGTACTCACTGTGGAATTTAAACGTGGTCCTCTAAGTATTTTAACTATTGATTTATGTATGTAAATAAAATGCCTATATGATCAAATGTCTTGTGAACATAATTATGTAGCAGATATAGGAAGATTTGAAAATGCAGGTCCTACAAAAACTTAGTTTGATCAAAAGCTGTCAACACAATGTACTTGATATTGACATTCTTTGGCTTCTGTAGTCACACAACCATGCAAACTTAAAATATAACTTTGAGGAATATGAAACTTGGCTGAAAAATAGTAGGGATCCACTTAATTAATATAAAGATATAAAACAATATGCAGACAAACTTTTGGCATTACTTAGTGATTTTCATCTTGGGTGTCAACTGAGTAGAGAGATACACATATGAACAAGAAAATGTCTATTAAAACAAAACACCACAGCTTTTGATGGCTGATAATAAAATGAGCAGGAGATTTTAATAAACTTATACCAAAAAATGTCAAACAACATCTCCAAAATACTTTTGGTTAATAATCTTGACTCTTTGAAAACCATTACAGTGATTAATACACTTTTAATAAAACTAAGGGAAAATGAAGTGGAAAATTTGCAAGGAATTGTTTTCCTATTTTTTTATCTCACCACATTTTCTAATCTCACTAGGATGGATATATCTCACCTGGTGAATAGTGAATGCTGTCACTGATTTTCATGACCTTGAAAGCACATCAATTATGCTTTAACAACACAGCATCACAAAAGGCTACTGTACTACCATAAGTGCAAAATGAAAACATAGAGACAGGTTATTTACATAAAAAGCATCTTCCATACAATGGAGTATTAGTTTGTCTTAAAAAGGAATAAAAGTCTGACACATGCTACAATATAAGTCTTAAGACATTAAGTGAAATAAGGTAGGCATAATAGGACAAAAATTGCATGATTCCAACTCCATGCAGTACCTAAAGTAGTCAAATTCATAGAGACAAAATGTGGAACGGTAGTTGCCAGGGGCTGGGAAGAGAGGGATTTTTTGTTTAATGGATACAGAGTTTCAGTTTGAGTAGATAAAGAAATTCTGAAAATGGGTGTGATAGATGTACAACAATGTTGAATGTGCTTAAGGACACAGATATAAATACTTCCCAAATAGTTAAAATGATAAACTTTGTTATGAATATTTTACCACAGTAAAAGAAAAGACATATTCCAAAATCCTTTGAGAGTAAGTGTAAGTTGTCAAGGATCATGGCAAGAAGATATACTTTGAAATGAGGTTATCAATCTAAAATATGAGAGTAAATAAAAGCAAAACAAACTTTCTTACTCTAGGTTCTCTTCAAAGTTTTTGACTTTGGTTTTAATTACTTTTATTCTGAAGAAATGATTTTTTAAATGTCTCTATTTCTCATTCTTCAATATTAACCAAGATGACTATACTATCCATATAATAGTTTTTATATTTTCTGAGCAAAGAAATAAACTCCTTAGCTTGAAACATTTTTTTAACTGGAAGGACTAAATAAATGTAAAGGCCAATATAAAACTCCTGAAGGAAATTTAATACTCACATAGATTCTATTTAAAAGTGGGGAGATTAGAAAAATAGGAAAATAATTTATTGAAAATTGTCCATTTTATTTTCCCTTAGGTTTCATTAAAAGTTTGTTCGTCAATGTAATTGTTTTCAAAGAGTCAAGATTATCTTCTGAAGTTTGTCTTCTGGTAGAAACACAATGCATTTTCAGAATTACCAGCTTCTATAATATTCATGTGCATGATATCTAGAACAGATGTATGCCGAATTCTGGTATTTCCCATCTCATTGTCAAAATTATATTAATTCAAACACCAAATAAATATGACCTGCCAATATCCAGAGAATTTTAGCAACAGACATAAGACTAGAAGAACAATCTTACAACTTCCAGTCCTGTGTTTTCCTCATTATAATACTAAATATGTTCTTAATCAGTTCCCATCCCAGATCTATTTAGCAAATATTTATTACCTTATCTATTATGAGATATACACCAAAGTATACACATATTTTCAGTTATCCACCATCCCATACATTATCAAAATCTCTCTGAATATGTAAAGACTTTTTTCCTATGTTTACAATAATATTTTGATGCCAAATGCTGATCTGAAGTGAAAATAAGCTATTTATAGCCCCACATATTGTGACTATTCATATCTTCCACTGCATCAGTATAAATGATTATGGGTTGCTGCCCCAGATTCTGATGGGAGTGTTACATAATAAACATGCACACCATCTTATCTTTGTTAAAAAATGGAATTCTGAAGTCCATCTTATTTTATATGTTTTGAAAGGATTTCAGACCTGTACTAAAACTAATTTCTACATATTACTAGTTATCAAAAAATACCCAATTATATTCACAGGGTGGGGCCACACAAGTTGTGACTAAGTCTGTAAATTATTTCTTTTCACTTAGAGATTAAATTTTGTTCCATTTATTGCATAAACAATACATTATTTCCAGATTCTTGTACAGTTTAGATAGGTATTTATTTTGTTGTTTTATTTTATCATTGGTTTTGGTTTAACAATATGAGGGAATTCAGTTTCTTAGTTCATTTCTACTCTTAAGCTGTCATCAAATCTAATCCTGATATAAACATAAATACCAGAAGTACAGACTGTTTTACATGAAGAAAAAAGACTGTTTTTTTTAACTTCAATAGATTAAAGGCAATAGATAAAAATAAAGTGTTATAAAAATATAACATGAGACTAACAAAGACTCTAATAGTCCCCATTTCCCAATTGCTTGGATAAGAAAACAGGTGTAACTAAAGTTAATAGGGTCATTAACTGAGAACAACAAAAAACCTTTTAGAGTACTTTCTCATGTTTTACATCTCCCCAAACAACACTATCTTTATTATGTACCAGGAGGAAATTGAAAAGGTAAATAAATGGAATAATGTGCTCAGCTTCACAGAATCATCCTGAGACCTCTTGGGAAGATGAGCCCTTGTAATAGATATCCCTCTTCCCATATACAGACAGATCATCTTTTCCCTAAAATTGATTAGAGAAGAATGTTCTCTTGTGATGAGTAGTCTTGTTTGACTACTAAAATATAATCAAGTAAAACTCAGTTGGATAAATTTATTATGATTTTTTCCCACAATAAATAAATAGTAAAAAGGAAAATATACTAGAGATAATCTATCTGGATTAAAGGAAAGCTTTTGTCTCTTATACAAAGCTATTGATCTGCAATGACAGCACTGTGGTAGACAAGCAGAGATCTATTGAAATGGATGGGAAACAGGCTCGTGTGGATACAGACATTGTCAATAAAAAGATTAACAAACAAGTAAACAACCTTCCCTCCTCCAAAAGAAAAAATGCTTGATAGATCAGGAGGTAGGGGACATCCAAGGAGAAGAGGAAATATTAGGTAGGATCATCTTTGCTATTCTTTGACTTTGAGAAATACCTTCCAAACAGAAAAGAATATACCAAATAATTAGATTAAATCAAAACAATGGTTATATATGTGGCTTTATATGTATATAATTATATATAAAATATATATTTTTTAATTTAGGTATTTTCCTAATTGCTTTTATAAGTAAGGAATTAGTTGGCAGACTTTTACATTTACAATTTGGTTTTATATATCATGATGCTTTAAATAGGTGTAATCAGAAAATCCTAATTCAAAACAGCTAAAACACCAAAAAATTTATTTTCTCACTGAAGTTTACAAATTTAGAATAGACCCCCCAGATAATTTGATCAGCAATTCAATAATGTCATCAAACCCCTAAATTCTTTCCATCTTATAACTTTCTCATCATAAGCTTTTTTATTTATAAGGCTATTTTCCCTTATGGTTGCCCAATATCTGCCAGTATTTGGGGGGTAACAGCCAGATATAAGCAACTGATATCCTAATGATCAAGAAGCCATTCTTTCCTTTGTTTTATTAGGAATGAGAAAATCTTTCTGGGAACATCCAACACACCTTAATTTATGATTCCTTGGATAGAATTAGAACACATGTCCATTCCTATTGTAGTCACTGAGGAGAAAAAAAGAGTTTCATTTGACTGGCTACAAAGAGCCATCTGAGCTTACGTGGAGGCTGGGAGGTCTATCACCATGACTAAGTAAATGCTTTATATTTAAACATAATTTTACATAGTTTTAAAATATTTTATAGCAGACTCCAGATTGTGTTGTTAGAAATACAAAATAACGTGATAAGTTTGGATACATAGTTAGTAAGTTTGTAAATTTCAGAGCAAAAGCTTAAGACAACTAAAATAAGTTAAGCGTTTCTGAATTATATGTAGTTTGAACTATTTTATGCATGTAGAATAGTCATTTACTTTTTCATTTGTCACAGGAAAACTAAAATACTCCAAATACCTATATATTTATATCCTCTCAATGTTCACTCTTACTTTCCTGAATCACATTTTTTTTTTTAACATCTTTATTGGAGTATAATTTCTTTAAAATGGTGCGATGGTTTCTGCTGTATAAAAAAGTGAATCAGCTATACATATACCTATATCCCCATATCCCCTCCCTCCTGGGTCTCCCTCCCACCCTCCCTATCCCACCCCTCTAGGTGGTCACAAAGCACCAAGCTGATCTACCTGTGCTATGCAGCTGCTTCCCACTAGCTATCTATTTTACATTTGGTAGTGTATATATATCCATGACACTCTCACTTTGTCCCAGCTTACCCTTCCCCCTTCCTGTGTCCTCAAGTCCATCCTCTACTAGGTCTGCGTCTCTATTCCCGTCTTGCCCCTAGGTTCTTCATGACCTTCTTATTTATTTTATTTTTTTTAGATTCCATATATACGTGTTAACATACAGTATTTGTTTTTCTCTTTCTGACTTACTTCACTAGGTATGATAGACTCTATATCCATCCACCTCACTACCAATAACTCAATTCCATTTCTTTTTATGGCTGAGTAATATTCCATTGTATATATGTGCCACATCTTGTTTATCCATTCTCAGTCAATGGACACTTAGGTTGCTTCCACGTCCTGCCTATTGTAAATAGAGCTGCAATGAACACTGGGCATATGACTCTTTTTGAATTATGTTTTTCTCAGGATATATACCCAGTAGTGGGATTGCTGGGACGTATGGTAGTTCTATTTTTAGTCTTTTAAGGAACCTACATACTGTTCTCCATAGTGGTTTTATCAATTTACATTACCACCAATAGTGCAAGAGGATTCCCTTTCCTCCACACCCTCTCCAGCATTTATTGTTTGTAGATTTTTTGATGATGGCCATTCTGACTGGTGTGAGATGAAGTCTCATTGTAGTTTTGATTTGCATTTCTCTAACGATTAATGATGTTGAGCATTCTCTCATGTGTTTGTTGGCAATCTGTATATCTCCTTTGGAGAAATATCTATTTAGGTCTTCTGCCTATTTTTGGATTGGGTTGTTTGTTTTTTTGATGTTGAGCTGCATGAACTGCTTGTAAATTTTGGAGATTAATCCTTTGTCACTTGCTTCATTTGAAAATATTTTTTCTCATTCTGGGGGTTGCTTTGCATCTTGTTTATGGTTTCCTTTGCTCTGCAAAAGCTTTTAAGTTTCATCAGGTCCCATTTTTTTATATTTGTTTTTATTTCCACTTCTCTAGGAGGTGGGTCAAAAAGGATATTGCTGTGATTTATGTCATAGAGTGTTCTGCCTATGTTTTCCTGTAAGAGTTTTATGGTGTCTAGTCTTACATTTATGTCTTTATCCATGTTGAGTTTATTTTTGTGTATGGTGTTAGGGAGTGTTCTAATTTCATTCTTTTACAAGTAGCTGTCCAGTTTTCCAAGCACCACTTATTGAAGAGGCTGTCTTTTCTCCATTGTATATTCTTGCCTCCCTTATCAAAGATAAGGTGAACAAATGTGCGTGGGTTTATCTCTGGGCTTTCTATCCTGTTCCATTTATCTATATTTCTGTTTTTGTGCCAGTACCATATTTTCTTGATTACCATAGCTTTGTAGTATAGTCTGAAGTCAGGGACCCTGATTCCTCCAGCTCCCTTTTTCTTTCTCAAGATTGCTTTGGCTATTTGGGGTCTTTTGTGTTTCCATACAAATTTTGAAATTTTTTGTTCTAGTTCTGTGAATAATGCCAGTGGCAGTTTGATAGGGACTACATTGAATCTATAGATTGCTTCGGGTAATATAGTCATTTTCACAATATTGATTCTTCCAATCCAAGAACATGGTATATCTCTCCATCTATTTTATCATCTTTAATTTCTTTAATTAATGTCTTATAATTTTCTGCATACAGGTTTTTTTGTCTCCTTAGGTAGGCTTATTCCTAGGTATTTTATTATTTTTGTTGCAGTGGTAAACGGGAGTGTTTCCTTAATTTCACTATCATAATTTTCATCATTAGTGTATACGAATGCAAGAGACTTCTGTGCATTAACTTTGTATCCTGCTACTTTACCAAATTCATTGATTAGCTCTAGTAGCTTTCTGGTAGCATGTTTAGGATTCTCTATGTATAGTATCACGTCATCTGCAAACAATGACAGAATTACTTGTTCTTTTCTGATTTTGATTCCTTTTATTTCTTCTTCTTCTCTGATTGCTCTGTCTAAAACTTGCAAACCTATGTTGAATAATAGTGGTGAGAGTGGGCAACCTTGTCTTGTTCCAGATCTTACTGGAAAAGGTTTCAGGTTTTCACCATTGAGGACGATGTTGGCTGTGGGTTTGTCATATATGACCTTTATTATGTTAAGGTAAGTTCCCTCTATGCCTACTTTCTGGAGGGTTTTTATCATAAATGGGTGTTGAATTTTGTCAAAAGCTTTCTGTGCATCTATTGAGATGATCATATGGTTTTTCTCCTTCAGTTTGTTAATAATGGTGTATCACATTGATTGATTTGCATATATTGAAGAATCCTTGCTTTCCTGGGATAGACCACACTTGATCATGGCATATGATCCTTTTAATGTGCTGTTGGATTCTGTTTGCCAGTATTCTGTTGAGGAGTTTTGCATCTATGTTCATCAGTGATATTGGCCTGTAGTTTTCTTTCTTTGTGACATCGTTGTCTGGATTTGGTAGCAGGGTGATGGTGGCCTCGTAGAATGAGTTTGGGAGTGTTCCTCCCTCTGCTATATTTTGGAAGAGTTTGAGAAGGACAGGTGTTAGCTCTTCTCTAAATGTTTGATAGAATTTGCTTGTGAAGCCATCTGGTCCTGGGCTTTTGTTGGTTGGCAGAGTTTTAATTACAGTTTCAATTTCAGTGCTTGTGATTGATCTGTTCATATTTACTATTTCTTCCTGGTTCAGTCTTGAAAGATTGTGCATTCCTAAGAATTTGTCAAGTTCTTCCAGGTTGCCCATTTTATTAGCATATAGTTGCTTGCAGTAATCTCTCATGATCTTTTGTATTTCTGCAGTGTCAGTTGTTACCTCTCCTTTTTCATTTATAATTCTATTGATTTGAGTCTTCTCCCGTTTTTTCTTGATGAGCCCGGCTAATGGTTTGTCAATTTTGTTTATTCTCAAAGAACCAGCTTTTTGTTTTATTGATCTTCGCTATCATTTCCTTCATTTCTTTTTCACTTATTTCTGATCTGATCTTTATGATTTCTTTCCTTCTGCTAACTTGGGGTTTTTTTGTTCTTCTTTCTCTAATTGCTTTAGGTGTAAGTTAGGTTGTTTATTTGAGATGTTTCTTGTTTCTTGAGGTAGAAATTTATTGCTATATACTTCCCTCTTAGAACTGCTTTTGCTGCATCCCATATTTTGGGTCATCATGTTTTCATTGTCATTTGTTTCTAGGTATTTTTTGATTTCCCTTTGATTTCTTCAGTGGTCTCTTGGTTATTTAGTAGTGTATTGTTTAGCCTCCATGTGTTTGTAGGTTTTTTTTTTACAGATTTTTTCCTGTAATTGATATCTAGTCTCATAGCATTGTGGTCAGAGAAGATACTTGATATGATTTCAATTTTCCTAAATTTACCAAGGCTTGATTTGTGACCCAAGATATGATCTATCCTGGAGAATGTTCCATGAGCACTTGAGAAAAATGTGTATTCTGTTGCTTTTGGATGGAATGTCCTATAAATATCAATTATGTCTATCTTTTTTAATGTATCATTTTAGGCTTGTGTTTACATATTTATTTTTATTTTGGATGATCTGTCTATCAGTGAAAGTGGGGTGTTAGAGTCCGCTACTATGATTGTGTTACTGTTGATTTCCCCTTTGATGGCTGTTAGTATTTGCCTTAAGTATTGAGGTGCTCCTATGTTGGGTGCATAAATATTTATAATTGTTATATCTTCTTCATGGATTGATCATTATGTAGTGTCCTTCTTTGTCTCTTGTAATAGTCTTTGTTTTAAAGTCTGTTTTGTCTGATATGAGAATTGCTACTCCAGCTTTCTTTTGATTTCCATTTGTATGGAATATCTTTTTCCAACCCCTCACTTTCAGTCTATATGTGTCCCCAGGTCTGAAGTGGGTCTCTTGCAGACAGCATATATACAGATATTGTTTTTGTGTCCATTCAGCCAGTCTATGTCTTTTGGTTGGAGCATTTAATCCATTTACTTTTAAGGTAATTATTGATATGTATGTTCCTGTTACCATTTTCTTAATTGTTTTGAGTTTGTTATTGTAGGTCTTTTCCTTCTCTTGTGTTTTTTGCCTAGAGAAGTTCCTTTAGCATTTGTTGTAAAGCTGGTTTGGTGATGCTGAATTCTCTTAGCTTTTGATTGTCTGTAAAGATTTTAATTTCTCCATCAAACCTGAATGAGATACTTGCTGGGTATAGTAATCTTGGTTGTAGGTTTTTCCCTTTCATCATTTTAAATATGTCCTCTCACTCCCTTCTGGCTTGCGAAGTTTCTGCTTAAAGATCAGCTGTTAACCTTATGGGGATTCCCTTGTATGTTATTTGTTGCTTTTCCCTCACTTCTTTTAATATGTTTTCTTTGTATTTAATTTTTGATAGTTTGAGTAATATGTGTCCTGGTGTGTTTCTCCTTGGATTTATGCTGTATGGTCTCTTTGTGCTTCCTGGACTTGATTACTATTTTCTTTCCCATATTAGGGAAGTTTTCAACTATAATCTCTTCAAATATTTTCTCAGTCCCTTTCTTTTTCTCTTCTTCTTCTGGGACCCCTATATTTCAAATGTTGGTGCATTTAATGTTGTCCCAGAGGGTGTCTGAGACTGTCCTCAATTCTTTTCATTCTTTTTTCTTTATCCTGCTCTCCAGTAGTTATTTCCACTATTTTAATCTCCCAGGTCACTTATTCGTTCTTTTGCCTCAGTTATTCTGCTATTGATCCTTTCTAGAGAACTTTTAATTTCATTTATTGTGTTGTTCACCATTGTTTGTTTGATCTTTATTTCTTCTAGGTCCTTGTTAAACGTTTCTTGTATTTTCTCCATTCTATTTTCAAGATTTTGGATCATCTTTACTATCAGTATTCTAAATTGTTTTTCAGGTAGACTGCCTATTTCCTCTTCATTTGTTATGTCTGGTGGGTTTTTACCTTGCTCCTGCATCTGCTGTGTGTTTCTCATTCTTCTCATTTTGCTTAACTTACTGTGTTTGGTGTCTCCTTTTCGCAACCTGCAGGTTCGAACTTACTGTTGTTTTTGCTGTCTGCCTGCAGTGGCTAAGGCTGTTTCAGTGTGTTGTGTAGGCATCCACAGTGCCTGTGTTCTGGTGGATGAGGCTGGATCTTGTCTTTCTGGTGGGCAGGTCCATGTCTAGTGGTGTGTTTTGGGGTGTCTGCGACCTTATTATGATTTTAGGCAGCTTCTCTGTTAATGGGTGGTGCTGTGTTCCTGTCTTGCTAGTTGTTTGGCATAGGGTGTCCAGCACTGTAGCTTGCTAGTCATTGAGTGGAGCTGGGTCTTGGCATTGAGAAGGAGATCTCTGGGTGATTTTTGCCATTTGATATTATATGGAGCTGGGAGGTCTCTGGTGGACAAATGTCCTGAACCTGGCTCTCCCCCCTCAGAGGCACAGCCCTGTTGCCTGGCTGGAGCACCAAGAGCCTGTCATCCACATGGTTCAGACCAGGTAGGTGGGGAGTATCTTGCCTTCTGGGAGGTCTGAGGTCTTCTGCCTGCATTCAGTAGGTGTTCTGTTGTTCCACATGCAGATGTATTTCTGATGTATTTGTGGGGAGGAAGGTGATGTCCACGTCTTACTCTTCTGCTGCCTTGAATCTCCTCCCACATATTTGTTCTTTTTGTTGTTGTTGTTGTTTCAACTTTTAATTAACATTTAACTCTATGATAATCACTGTGCAGACCCGATCAACAATCTATTTTTCTTTGCAATGCTATGTTTCAATTTGACTTTTTCTTTATGTAATCCAAACTCTTTCTACTTTTCCAATTTTATGAACTAATTTCTATAAGGATATTTTTAAAACCTATATCCCAAAAACAAAGCATTGAGTTTGAAATCTACATGTCTTTAAAAAACATTCTGTATGTAAGAAGAATGGAACTATAAATGAGTTCAGAATGTACAGATTCAGTAGTATGTTATTTATCCTAATTATTCTTTGTACGATTTATACTATTTCTGATCTTTTGGAGAAATATAATTCATTGTATCTGTAGATTTAGCTGTTCTCAATGATTATCAAGAGAAATTCCCTTTCAGTTCCATTTACTCTTCTTTCTTCCTATGTACATTTAGGGCATCCCCTGATTTTACATTTGTTTCTAAAAGGTAAATCTCTGGGGACTGCACATAGCATACAGCATATTCATTATGCACTTTATATGCATTTCTTAAAATCCCCTAATATTTTCTTCTGACAAGTAAGGACTGTCTTATAAAAATAGAGAATCTGGGATTAGCATTCAAAAATCCCAGATAGCTAGAAGTATGCTTCTGGGTCTGGTATTTCAGTGATTATTGTGAAGACAGTAAAGCTGATACCCAGTCTTGCTGTGTCCTTATTTAATGCAAGGCTGATGTAGGAAGAGCTATTATTAAATTGTAAAGAAAGGTCCTAGTAAAGGATCTATTAATCTCACTTAGGTCTGTCAAAATCGAGCAGCTAATAATCCTATAGACAGCCTGGAAAGCACAGTGCATGTGAGCCCTGGGTGAGGAGATTGACTTAATTACCCATTTTAAAGTATCTCTCTATCTTGTTGAATTTCACAAGTCAGGTAACCCTATGGCCACATGATCTATGCTCAGCATAGAGAAAAATAAGTAGAATTTGTAAGACTATTTGTTGCTGTTAACAAAGCTAAACTTCCCAATAAAATGTCAGTTATTTTAATGTAAAGAACACAGAAGTAGGAATCAAAATACCTGAGTTCTGAGAACTCTTTTCTACTTACTTGCTTTTTGACATAGAATGCATACTTGTCCGATATTAATTGTTGGCAAAGACTAAAAGTCCATGCTGAGAAGCTTAGGTTAACAGGGTGAGCATAGGTTATTAGTGTAAACCAGAAGTAGCCAAGGCTTCTAAACTATTGGGATTATTCTTTCTCTTAATACTGAATAAGATAATTCCAGTTTCCTTCCCAAGTCCTGTGGGAAGCCTATCACTAGGGCCACCCTTAGAAATATGGATTACTTGGCAAAAGTTTTTTTTTGGTGGGGGTGGGCCTTGTATCCTTTATTGTCAAATATGCTGTTCCTCGAGAATTTTACATCTCCCATCATAAAAAAAAATGGTAGTAATGCTGTTATTATTCACAATGGCGTGCTCTTTGGAACCTGTTTGTAATGAAACAGGTTGTAATATAGATCTTCTTGCCTCTGAAGTATCTTAATTTCATGTATTTCATGATGGTTACATCACTACTGACACTGCTCTCTCCATAATGCCTGCCATGAATTCTGGCTTCCACTGACGCTCTCAAAGGCTGTTACTGGTCTTCACTGATGACGACCACATATGCAAGTCTTCCACAGAGTATGCAGAAAACTGTGAATATTATTTATTTTCTGGTCATCTTTAAATTTACAGTTTCAAACTTTATAGTGCAAACATAGAATAATGCATCTTCCAACCATGTTTCTCTTAAACTTGAAAATCTTGATACATTTTTTTCAGAAGTTTAAGCTTTTATCCTACTATTTAGTTGATTGAGAGATGCATCTTGGTCTACCAAGATGGTTTAAATTCAAACTAACATGTAACTTAATCTGCAGAATAAAGGTAATTTTTTTGTACTTAGTGTGTTCATTACTTGTTAAGAACTACCACTAATTAAAGTCTTATGAAACAATACTCTATGATTGAGGCATTCTATTCCCATTTTGTAAGTGAAAAACTGAGGCTTAGAGAGATGTTTAAGGGAAAAAAAATATATCCTCAAAATGGAATAACTAATTTATCTGATAGTAATTTATCTGAAAATAATTTAAGGTAAAGTATATGATACTGAATTTCAAAACTTGTCTTGCATTCTTATACCAAATTTCAGATGTTGATATCTGTGATTAATGAATTCAGCATATTTCATCAAATTTATAACATTGAAGTATACTGAAAAGAAAGAGGTTATATGTGACAATATTATAAACTGAATTGTTTCTACCCAAAATTCATATGTTGAAGCCTTAACTCCTATTGTGACTCTATTTGGAGGTAGGTCCTCAAAGAAAGTCATCAAAGTTAAATGAGGTCATAAGAGTGGGGCCCTAATCCAGTAGGACAGGTCTTCATATAAGAAGAGAAAAGTGCGTGTAAGGACACAGCAGGAAGGCAGTCATCTGCAAACCAGGAAGAGAGATCTCACCAGAAATAAACCCTGTCAGCCCATTGATCTAGGACTTCTATGCTCCAGAACTGTGAAAAAATAAATTTGTCATTTAAGCCACCCAGTCTTTGGTATTCTGTTATGAGCACCCGAACAAATACAGACTATAAAATGACCTTGCACTATTTCACATATTTTGACATTTTTATTGTTAAAGGGTTTTAAACACCCTATGAAAATAAAGTTTCAAATTTTAGTGAGAAAATTCAAATTCTTTGTTCTTCTTAATGAGTTTACTACTCATGGTACTTATAAGTTATATCTTGAGAATAAAATAATATAAAAACAGATTAAAACAATATTCTTAGAGTATTTTTAATATCTTACCATGTCCTGCTGAACACATGTTTTCTCTAATTTCACATTATGTTATAGTAATAGATTTGAAATAGTCTCAGAGATATCCAGTCAATCTGGTCAGTATTTTTATAAGAGGACACCAAGGTCCAGGAGAGTCAAGTGATTTGTTAAAGGTCAGAGTTAAGTCCTGGAAATATGGGATTATAACCAGTCTACTATATCTAGTTAGTGTTCCTTCTTGCTGCTTTCTTAAGTGCTTTCTCCCATTAGAATGTTTTTTATTTAAGAACTGAGAAAACTGAGTTGTTTTATGTAGATTTAAAAAGATTTTAAAAAAATTATGGCTTCTAGGAGATTTTATAGTGAAACTAATTTGGGAATATCAACATTAATTACATTTTTCTCTTACAGTCTGCTCTACTGTATGTGACATATACCCACTTCTCTCCTGCAACTTGGAACTACATCATTTGAACTATGTGGCCTCTGAGGTTATCACATCAGGAAAGGAGAAAGAAGAGAAACAATGGTTCCTAATTACACACATCACTTGGCCTACACATCACTTTTGCTTTCAGTTTATTGAAAAGAACCAGTCAACTGATTCCAATCTAACCATAAAGGTGCCTGTGAAGATGCCCATAGAGGAGTGCTATGGACTGAATTGATTTCTCCCCAAATTCATATGTTGAAGGCCTACCCCCCAATGTAAGGGCATTTGGAGATAGATCTATAAGGGAGTAATTAAGGCTAAATGAAGTCATAAGAATGGGGCCTTGATCCAGTAGGACTGTTGTCCTTATAAGAAGAGACACAGAGATCTCACTCTCTCCATCTCTATGTCTCTATGTGTGCAAAAAGAAGAGAACATGTAAGTACAGTGAGATGATGGATGCCTACAAGCCAAGAGAAGAGGTTTCAGGATGAAACCTACCTTGCCAGCACCTTAATCTTGGACTTCCAAGCCTCCAGAATTATGAGAAATAAATTATTTTTGTTTAAGCCACCCTGTCTGTGCCAGTTTGTTATGGCAGCCCAAACTAATACAGAGGGATAATGAAAACTTTGTTGTGTCTCTCCTTTTCCTTTTTTGTTATTGTTGTTGCTATTATTATCTTAGTTTATAATCTCCTTATCCATATTGGAGATCAGATGTAAAGCAGACCTTATACTTTGATTAGAAGTTTCCTTTGTCAGAGCAGATATGTCATAAATAAATATACTTTTGTATTTGGAGAAATTTTGCATCATATGGCTGTGACTTTGGCTCAGAAGAGCCAGTATAGTTTATGGGTTAAGAACATGGACTCTGAAAGCATCTGTCTGATTTGAACTCTAGCTCTACCATCTTCTGACGAATGGCCTTGGAAAAAAATCACCTTATCTCTTTGTTGCATCACTTTTCTCATCTTAAAGTATGGATGATAATTATCTTAAGTCATAGGGTTGTTATGCAAGTTAACTTAATTAATATGTGTAAAGTGTGTGAAAAAATGCCTGACACAGAGTAAGTGCTATTCATGGGTTAGTCATTAAATAAAAATAAATAAGGGATTAGTTAGAGAAATTTAGAGGTGGCAAATACTTTATAGATTGACTAAAGGTACAAAGGCACCTTCATTTTTAATATGAGTCTCATTATCTTGATTTTTAATTTTGCATTTCTGAACATTTATAACACCTTAGAGAATAGTGAACTCCATGACGGGCTCCACATAAAAATATATTTGACAGCCAAGTAAGTGTGAGGAATTTTGCATGTTAAATCAGATGACAAATAAGTCATTCAGAAGAGAAACTTTAAATTTGTTTAGTCAAGAGATTTCCTAACTTATTTTGAATATGAATCTATTTAGCAACACATCTGAGCATCTTAGGAAACTAATGTTCCATGGAACACACTGTGGAAAACGCTGTCCTAGAAAGATCCTAGCACCTATTATAAACTAATAAAATATGCTCCTTTAGCTGGAATGTCATGAAGTAGACAGCAAGTTCCTGAGACCAGAAGTTAGACTATCCACTATGGTTGGAGCACATGTAAAAGCAATAGGGAAATCTAACTGGTGATAGATGCTTGGGGGGAATCTCATTATGTAGCAATATAATAACTGAGGCATATGGTCAGAAGTCAGACTAGACATAAAGGTTCCTTAACATTGAATTGGAAGGTTGGGTTATTGTATTTTAAATACTTCCTGCGTAAAGTGAATATTGGTCCTACTAAAGGGACTAAGACAATACACTGAAGCTTCAAGTCCTCACCCATGTGCTGTGATTGGCAAAGTTCTTTAAAGTATCAGATAGTATTGTTGGCTTTGTAGCTATATAGCTTTTATCACAACTACCCACCCAGTATTGCCCTTGTAGCAGTGAAAGCAGCCACAGATAATACTTAAATGAATGATCATGATGGTGTTCAAATAGAATTTTTTGATCACTGAAGTTTGAATTTTATGTAATTTTCACATGGCACAACATGTTATTCCTCTTAATTTTTTTTCCAAAAAATTATAAATATAAAAGCCATTCTTAGCTTGTGGAGTGTACAAAAACAGACAGTGGGCAGGATTTATCCTATAGTTTTCCAACTCCTCTTTTTAAAATACAAAATTTGAGTTATGACAACATCTAATAGGTCTTATATCAGAAACTAATTTTAATATTAAAAGATTCTACTTTGAACAGTAAAACTGACTTAAGATCAGGTTATTGACCATTAGCTTCAGAGTACAAACATCAGATATGATTCAGTCATTTTTTTTAAAGAGGAGATAACCCTGCTATTGAGAACTGTATTAATACTTATACAGATAATGGCTAAATTAAAAATAAATTTAAGAGAAAAATGTGGTGAATGGGATATTATTTGGAAAGGACATACTAGTTCCTGTATGTGTAAAGTTTACTGAAATTTTCAGAGTACAGCAATGCCAACTGGGAGAAACTTATCCCTTAAGAAGAGTCATTTCTGATACGAAAAGTACTCTTTAAATATCACTTGGGACCACCAAAACACTTGCTAGAAATATACATGGTTATTGTGCATCTTAATGGGCTTAATTGAAGAGTTTAATAAATTTAGATCCAGCAGAAGTAATTTAAAAAGTGATTGATAATGTTAATAATATGTTGAAAGCATTAAAGGTCTAGAATTAGCTAATTCTATGGATATCTTCGGAGATTGTAAGCAATTATGACAGTGGTTATGACAACTCAAAGCCAAACATCTGAATGCAAAGTGAAACATTCAGTCAATTATTCCAAAGCTTACATGCTCAGGACAAACATCTGATTCAGTGGAATGTTCATTTTTTATTTAAATAGGTAGTACCTATGAATTACATTACAATGGAGGCCCTGTTAAAGGAATGAAAATGAGTCAGATTCTCTGAGTTGCCTTTTGTGACAGACACCAATCATTTTATGCTGAAAATTTAGTTATTTGTGTATTGATATAACAATGAAGACTATAATACATAATAGAAATAGCAACATTGATAGACTAAATCAACAACTTGTGATCTGTGTTTCCCTGTTGTGTGCTCCAACCCACGATTCTGATTTAGGTGGGTAAAAAATGCCAGTTGAAAACTGAGCCATAAAGTAACTTTCTCAATGTTACCCAAAGTAAGTGGCAGAGATTAGTCTTCAATTTTATGATTCCTAAATAGACCATATTCTTTCAATATTTGCACTTGTTGCATGGCTTACAAATGGATGAATTCCTTATATATCACTTAGCATTTTGCAGGCTTTTTCATAACAAGTAATAGATGAAAGGAATTAAAGAAATTGAGTGACTGAAGGTTACAGAGCTAGTAAATGGCAGGTGCTAGATGCAAGCACAGGTTTTCCTGACCATTATTTAAAATGTCACTTTATGTAAAATACAGGATGGAATCATGTGACGAAATGTATGTGATTAATTAATTTATATTTAGATAAAACTCCATATGTTAATGTAAAATAATGAAATTACTCATAACATTTAATATATTTTATAACAGATACCAGGAATGACTTATCATAAAGATATAAACTATATATGACCTATATTTAGAGAAAGTGAAAACACTAAAAAATGTTAAATATAAGTAGTTTCCAATCAAATGTATGAACTTCCAATCAATTAATTATACCAGCATTTATAGCTTTAAAAAATATGATCTTTCAAAATTGGTACTGTTATTTTATTCATCCAGATATCTGCAGAAACTCTTTTGAGTTCAGAATCAGCATTCAGCAAAGCATCTAGTACAGTGTGGGACTTTAATACATGCTTATTGAAGTCAACCAGTAACAAGTCATATGGGAAAATCTGTCATGTATTAAGGAGTATTGCTCTTTATAATGATAAAGTTATAACTTTTGGAGAACAAATGTTTTAAACTATTCAATCTTACACTATTTAATTCAAATTTTACTGAGCTGGGTTAAACAGTGTATTAATCAGAAAAGACTCAATTAAATGTTATCAGTTCTCTAAAATCAATTCCATCTCCACAAGTATCTGCCACCATCAAAGAAATGTGGCTTGCACAGCCCAAAGAAAATATGTCACCCATGACAATTATTTTGAAGTGGAAGGGAGAAAAAAAAAAACTCTGCTCCTTAGAGGCAAAAGATCAAAAATGATTGTAAAAATATCTGTATCATTACATTTTATTGCTGCACCATGCATAGATGCATAGACAAAGGAGAAGAAAAGTCTATCCTTGTAAAGAACATATTAACTGCACAAACTCCATATTAAAAACTGGTATAAAAAATGTCTTCACTTAGGATTTATTTATTGGTTTATATTGAGTTCTAATTGACAGACTAATAAATAAAGGTTACTGGTATTTTGGTAATTTTTAAAATCAAAGGTACAAAGATTTATTTAAATGTGTGTTTTAAATAAAAGTATGAAATTAAAATAAGAATATGGAATATATGTTAAACAAACCTTACACATCTGTTGTATTACTAATAGTTTATTTAATTTAGTTCTTAGCCCTCAGCTTAACTGACCTTTCAGCATCATTTGAGATTGTTGACTGCTCCCTCCTTACACATGTACTATCTTCAATTGGCTTATAGGACATAACTTTGCCTTGTTTATGTTTTTCCCTTTGTATATCAATATCACTGATTACTCCTAATCAGCATCCTCTGTGGCTTTCTCATATCTCCTGGGCCTTTTAATGTTGAAGCACCCCGTGACTCAGTTCTTTAGGGCTTCTCCTTAATTTCTGCACTCATTCTCTTGGTAATCTGGTCTAATCCCATCTCTTTAAATACCATTAATATGGTGATACTCCCAACTTTGTTTCTTCAGCAGACTTCTTTTCCAAATTCTTACTTTTATATATCCAACTTCATCTATAGGCACAATAATTTCCATATTCCAAACTTGAACCATTAGTATTGACACCAGACTTGCCCCTCTAAGAGTCTACCTCATTTCAATTGATGGCAGCTGTATTCTTCTAGTTGCCAAGCCTAAAAACCTTGCAGCCATGGTTGATTTCTTTAATTATCTCACATTCTACTTCTAATTCATCAGTAAACCCTGTTGGATCTATTTTCAAAATAGGACCAAACCATTTCTTATCAAATCTATAGCCACAATTTGACTGAGCTATAATTATTCCTCATGGAGTTTAAGACTTTAGCTTTCTAAAGGTTCTCTTCTATTTTCTACCACTACAGTCCAATTTCAACACAGCAGCCAAAGTGATCTCTCGGGCAGAAGGGGTAAACAATAACAAAGAATTTTTGTTCTTCGGGTGGCCAAAAAAAAAGCACATTTGGATATTTCAATTTTATCCTATTACATGCCATTACCTGAGGTTAATGATGAATAATAAGACATTATGTTATATACTATGGGAAAAATACTTCTGAGTTAAGATAAAATAGGATGAAAACAGGAAATCTAAAATCAGGTTATGCATAAGACAAAAATGGACAACCTTGGAAAAATCTCACTGACCTCCCTAATATTAACCTGCTGATATGGCAGGCTAACAAATTTTGGTACTAATTGTGATTTCTTTTAATATCCATAGAGTAGAAAAATTAGAATGAGGCAATTTCTTCCTTTTCAACACCTTCCACCCCTACAAAAGTGGGAATTTGCATCAAGCAGGGCTTTGGGCCCTAAAGAATTGGGGTTTCTATTGCTCCCAGGGTAGAAAGACAGGCTTTCTTTCCTAAAAGAGAAGGACAATTTAAGTCTGAGAGATAGGGTTTGTGATCTGAAACTTTAAAATTAGGGAGTTTAATACTACTTAACTTGGAAAATTTATTCAGGACTGAGGGAGAGGTGATGTTTGCAGTTCCTGGAATAGTGGGAAATGATTCTTTAGACCACTAAAGAACCCACAGTAGGTTACAGAAACTCAAACAATTGCAAGCTTAATATAAGTAGGAAAATAGCTTTATGGGGAAACACTGGGTAGCCACTTTGACACAGGAGAACAGAAGCAATGGAAGAATTGTTAAGCCTTTTTAGGGAACTCTGTAAACTTGGATTTAAAAAAAATATTAAGTGGTCCATTGAATACTGAAATTTAAATTCCCATCCACATGTGAAGCGGAGACTCAGGATAACTTAGATTTGTTTAAAAAGAATAAAATAAATACAACTTTTCCTGCATCTCAGTATTATAGTAGAGTAATCATCATAACCTTTACAGTAGATCCAGTCCATGCAGAGCAAATTAACATGCAGAAGACTAGATTAATTTTGGACATGTGATATGGGACTCACCAAAAATAGAAAAAATAAAAATTGTGGCCAGGTGTAAGATGTAAGCATGTGTTTTCTCAATGAACATCTCTGCAACTACAACATCAACAGTGATAATATAGTACAGGTGCTAGAGGGAAAAGATAAGAAAGTGAGCAAATGTATATAACTGGAAAATGACACTAATTAAAGAATTGTCTTCGAAGGAAAAAAAACCTGGAATTTTAATTCTTGAGCATCCAATCATTTTTTAAAAGTGTATTTCAGGGAAAAGTCCATTCCAATGTAGAAAAATAATATTCCAACTGATATAAAGCTCAAGTTAAACAAAGCTAAATATCTATTTTAGCGTCTTGACAGTATTCATGACAAAAAGATGTCATCATATATCTGTGTAGTTAAATGGCCTTCAAACTACTGCTTAAATCATGAAAAATTAATTTAAAAACACATTTACTCAGATTGAACAGTATACTATGTGGCATCCATGCATGCTGATCACTGTCAAGTTTTTGTTTGTGTGTTTCTCTGGCAATATCACCATATGAAGCTTTATTACAGCACTGGTAAATATTTATGTCTCTTTTTACTTTATGGAAGGTTGAGTTGTATGCCATGAATTAAAAGAAAAAAAATAAATCTAATCTTATATTACACTGCTTTCCTATTAGTTCAAAACTGGTATAAATGTAATTAACAGTACCAAAGGACAAGACTTTTAATTAATTTGTTACTAATAAAAATAATTTTGGTTACATCAGCAACATTCATGGCAGAATATAAAGGCTTACACCTCACTTTCCCACAAAAACAGTAACTTAACAACCAAAAAAAATTTTAGAACTATAGAAACCAGTTAAAAAGTTGTAGTACTTCAGAAAAGCTCAAACCAAAGAATAGATGCCTTGAAACAAGTAAGAAAAGTTGTTTCATAAAAACTGCAATAGGTAAACCTTCCCACAAGACAGCATAGGTTTGTGAAAATGGAAGAAAAGTCCAAATCACAACTTCTCCTTTGAGAGGGAACAAAGAGAAAAGTGAAATGTCCATCCAATATTCCAGCTTTTGGGAGGACTGCTTTTGAGGAACTAGTTTTGTGCCTCTTTATTTGGAGTGTTGATGGGGGAACTGGCATACTTTCAGGGTCTGGGGGCCCCTGAGAACAAAAGAGAGCTTATCAGCTTGTTCAGTGCCAGAGAACCTGCAGTACTATGGAAAGACATCAGAAGGAGCAAGAGACTGCAAAGACACAAGCAAACTTCTCTAATTAGGAAATTACATGCACAGGCCCAAAGAAGACACATCCTTATAAAGGGTTTGAGAGTTCCTGAGAATCTTTAGCTGGGATGATTTCCTTCTCCTGTTCAAAGACAGTCTGGAGGGGTGGCTGTTTTTCAAATGCATATATCCTAGCAAAAAATAACAAGGCACATGAAGAGGTAGGAAAATATGGCCCAATCAAATAACCAAAATAAATCTCCAGAAACTGACCCTAAATAAAAGAAGATCTATGAATTACCTGACAAAGAATTTGAAATAGTCAATAAGAGTCAATAATAGTCATTTAAGTCATTAATACACATTAGTGTATTACAAGAGAACACGGACAACTAAATGAAATTAGGAAAATGAAGAATGAACAAAATGAAAATAACAAGATATAGAAATTATATAAAGAAAAAAAATTCTAGAGCTGAAGGATAAATAAATGAGTTGAAAAATTCACTAGAGTGGTTCAGCAGCAGACTTTATCAATCAAAAGAAAGAATAAGCAAACTTGAAGATAGGTCATTTGACGTTACCCAATCAGAGGAACAAAAAGAAAAAAACAAAAATGAAGAAAAGTGAAGAAAGCCTAAGGGAATTATGGTATACCATCAAGCAGACAAATAGTCACATTATGAGAGTCCCAGAAGGAGAAATAAGAGAAAATGGCAGGGAGTTTTCCTGAAGAAATAGGGGCCCCCAAATTCTCAATATGAGAAAGAAAATGAACCTTCAAAACCAGAAGTTCAAAGGATTCCAACTAAGATAACCCAAAGGCCCATACAGAGACACATTATAATCAAACTATTAAAAACGTAAGATAAAGAGAGAATTTTGAAACTAGCCAGAGAAAAGGTAACTTATCACATACAAATGAGCTCTCATAAGGTTATCAGTGGATTTGTCAACAGAAACATTTCAGGCCAGAATGGAGTGAGACATTATATTCAAAGTGCTGAAATAAAAAACATTGCCAAACTAGAATATTATATCTGGCAAAACTATCCTTAGAAGTGAAGGACAAATATATACTTTCCCAGGTAAATAAAAGTGGAGGGAGTTCATCACCACTATATCTGCTTTATAAGAATTGTTAAAGGGAATTCTTCTAGTTCAAGTGAAATGATGCTACACAGCAAAATGAAGCATATGAAAATATAAAGCTTTCTAGTAAAGGTAAATAAATAGACAAATACAGAATCCTATAATACTGTAATAATGATGCATAAGTCACTTTCAATTATGGTATAAACTTGAAAATAAAAGCATAAAAATTACTATAAGACTATGTTAATGAATGCACAATATAAAAAGGTACAGTTTGTGACAATAATAACAAAGTCTGGGAGTAGAAGAGTTTTGCAAGCAATTTTAGTTGTTATCAGTTTAAAATACATTGTTATAGGAGAGCTATATTAGTAAGATGACAGCCTCCATCTCTCCACAAATAACAATTAGACATCTATCCACTAATGAAAATAGCTCTAGGAGAGTTCAAGAATCCACTTACAAAACTTCAGCAACATAGTGGAGCAAAAAACCTGAGAATAAGGCACAAACAGGGTAGGAAGAACAGTTTCATTTTGTGTACATCATCTCACCCCCCAGACCAGTGCCCAAATGGAATTCTCCAGCCTCAGCATGTTCCCCTCATTGGGAAAAGGAGAGCCTGTGAAGTGACCAGCTTCCCCTGTCTTTAAGGGTACTGGATGAAGGCTCCAATTCGGTTCACCCCACCCAGAGACTGGAATAGCAGAGATGTCTAATGATGAATAGGAATAAAGAAGAAGGGCAGGGGCTATCAGTATCAACCACACAGCAGGAGTGACCATGGCCTGCAATAGCCTGATCTGTAAAGGATCTAGCAGCATTCACTGCTGAGGACCTCTACAGCCTTCGTGGATACTGCAGTACACTTGCAGCTTTTAACACAGGGGATCCTTTCATGGACCTCAGCAGACTGCTCCTCAGAGGATCCCAGCTGCTTTCACCACTGAGGAAAACAATGACCAGCACAGTCACCATGCACCCCTTTTTGCTTTTGCCATCAAGGGTCCCAAAGATTTTTCCTTTCACAGACTCCAGCTGCCTGAGTCCTCTGCCCCACTCCTACTGTACCTGCCCCATCCAGTGCTGTTGTGATCACATCAGGACCCAGGACTCAGTTTGGCTACACCACCTGAAGCCAGCCTTGGGCTCTGTGGCAGCATGTATGAATTACACTAGCCCACCCCCTCACAGCTGACTCCCACTGCCATATGCATGTCCACAGTTAGGCTCTACAGTATATAAGTATGCACAAAAATCCCAGGTTTCTACAGCTGCTTGGGCACCCAGAGATACCCACAACTCCTGTCACTGGCCTGCATTGCTTTACAAAACCACAGCTAGCCCCTGCAGCCATGCACCTGCACTCTGCCAGCCCTGACTGCCATAAAAAGCCACCATCACAATGTGGGTGCCTACAGCTACCCTCCACATCTGCATAAGTGCATGATAACAGCCCGATCCCTCATAAAACTATTATGTGCCACAGTTGGCTCTGGTCCTGGCCCTCACAACTATGTGTATACCTGGATAAAGTCCATGTCACTAGTGTGGGCAAACCACTAGCTGTAGCCACCACTACCACCTGTCCTGATCCCTCACCACTGGAACTGGAGGCACTGCTGAGGATCTTTATAACCCTAGCAGCCATGATGTACACCCCTCAGCTCTTGCCATCAAGAGCCACAATGTTGTCAATGGGATGGAACCAGCTGCCTGAACTAAGACACCATGATCCCACAAACCTGGAGCCATCACACAACCCCTGCAACTGGTGTTCTGCACCACTAGTCCCAAGACCACAGAGGCTGCAATGTGTTCCACCACAGGTGAATATCTTTTTTTTTTTTTTTATGGTACGCGGGCCTCTCACTGTTGTGGCCTCTCCCATTGCGGAGCACAGGCTCCGGACGTGCAGGCTCAGCGGCCATGGCTCACGGGCCCAGCTGCTCTGCAGCATGAGGGATCTTCCCGGACCGGGGCACGAACCCATGTCCCCTGCATCGGCAGGCGGACTCTCAACCACTGTGCCACCAGGGAAGCCCAGGTGAATATCTTTAGTGAAGCCAGTCCATAACTCTGGAAGAGGTGACTCATTCCTTAAATGAGCAAATACTTATGCAAGGCTATGGGGATCACAAGAAAGCAGAGAAACATGACACCACCAAAGGAGATTGAACAACACTCTCTTGAACAACCAGGAGCTCAAAGAAGAAATCGAAAGGGAAATCAAAAACATATTTTGAAATAAACAAAATTGAAAACACAAAATACCAAAACTTATGAGATGCAGCAAAAGCAGTTCTAACAGGAAAGTTTATGGCAATAAATGCCTACCTACATCAAAAAAAGAAAGATATCAAATAAAAAAACCTAACATCACACCTCAAAGTATTAGAAAAAATGAAGCCCAAAGATAGTAGAAGGAAAGAAACAACAAAGATGACAGTGGATATAAATGAAATAGAGATTAAAGAGACAATGGAAAAGATCATTGAAACTGAGAGCTGGGTTGCTTTTGTTTTTGAAAATATTAAAAATTAGACAAAACTTTAGCTACTCTTACCAAGAAAAAAAGAGAGAAGACTCAAATAAATCAAATCATGAATAAAAGAAGAGCCATTACAAATGAAATAACAGAAATATAAAGGATCATAATATTACCCTAAACAAGTACATGACAACAAATCTGATAACCTAGAAGAAATGGATAAACTCTTAGAAACATACAACTGAACAAGACTAAATCATGAATAAATAGAAAATTTGAACAGAGCAATATTAAGGAGATTGAGTCATTAATTGAAATCTCCCAAAAAATTCAAGGACTAGATGGATTCTTTGGTGCATTTTACCAAATATTTAAAGAGGAATTAATATTCACCCTTTTCAAACTGTTCCAAAAAATTGAATAAGATATAGTAATAAACTAATAATAATTTTCAAGGTCCACATTACCCTGATACCAAAGTCAGATAAGAACACTACAAGAAAAAAAAAAAAAAACTACAGCCACTCCCCCTTGGATACTGATGCTAAAATCCTCAGCAAAATATAGGCAAACTGAATTTAATAACACATTACAATGATTATACACCATGATCAAGTGAGATTTATGTCTGGAATACAAGGGTGATTCAACATATAAAAATCAATCAATGTGGTGCACTACATTAACAGAATAAAAAACAAAACCCACAAGATCATTTCATTTGATTCAGAAAGAACCTTTGAGAAAATTCAACAATGTTTCATGATAAAAACACTCTGCAAACTAGAATAAAAGGAAATTACCTCAACATAAGACAAGCCATATATAAAAAGTTCACAGATAACATGATACTCATTGGTAAAAAGCTTTCTTACTAAGATTAGGAAGAAGGCAAGACTGACCTCTCTCATATTTTTAATTCAACATTGTAGTGAAAGCCCTACGCAAAGCAATTGGGCAAGAAAAGCATAAAAAAGGCATGCAAATCGGAAGGGAAGAAGTAAAATCATCTCTGCTCAAAGTTGGTATGATTTAATATGTAGAAAACCCTGAATATTCCACACCAAAAAAAAAAAATTTACTAAAACTAGTCAACAAAGTACTTCACCAAAGTAGTGGGCTACAAAGTCAACACGCAAAATAAGCTGTGGTTCTATACATTAGCAATGGGCAATCTGAAGAGGATGTTACGACCACAATCCCATTTACAACAGCAACAAAAAGAATGAAATACTTAGGGATAAACTTAATGAAGAGGCATGTTGAGAGTTTAAATTACTCCATAAAATTGCATTCATTTTATGTAGCTAAGTAGCCTGCAGGGGGCTTGAATTGTCATTAATCCCTCCCTCAAGGACATGCCTTAGATGACACCTCAGAGTCACAAGTAAATGTAAGTTCCTGATATGATTCCCTCAATGCCCCTTGTAATAAACAGTCTCCTCTGTCTCCCAGCTCCTTCCCTTGTGTACCCCTTAGATAAGACCCCAGTGGAGCTTACTAAAACCCACATGCATTTTTTGGTTTGAATTCACCAATCCAGGCTTACCCCAGCGACCCCAAAACATTCCACCTGCGAACCCTAATAAAGGGAAGTGTCCCAGATTCTGTTGCTCACTCTCTGCCTGTACTTGGCCTTGACTTTCCCATGTGGTTCCTTGAGGCATGCTGAGTACCTCCTTCAGGACCTGTAAGTAATAAACTTCTCTATTTCACTTTCTCTTGTGGTCTTTTATTGACACATGGCTCACTACCGAAGACTCTGAGGCTCTTCTTAACAAATGTTAATTTAATAAAAAAATCACAAGGCAAAGGACTTGTACTGAAAACTACAAAATGTTGCTGAAAGAAATTAAAGAAGACATCAATAAATGGAAAGACATCTAGTATTCATGGATTAGAAAAAATATTGTTAAAATGTCCATACTACCCAAAGTGATCTACAGATTCAATGGAATCCCTATCAAAATCTCAATGGCGTTTTTATTTTGCAGAAATAGAAATAAAATTCTAAAATTGACATGTAATCTCAAAGGATACCAAATAAAAATAATCTTGAGTAAGAAAACAAAGATTTGAACATCACACTTCCTGATTTCAAAACCTATTACAAACCTACAGTAATTTAAACATTGTGGTACTGGTATAAAAACAGATATATAGACCAATAAAAACAAATAGAAAGCACAGAAATAAATCTTCACCTACATGATCAAATGATCTCTGACAAGGTTGCCAATAATGGGAAAAGGATATTCTCTGGAACAAATGGTGTTGGGAAAACTGTATATTCACATGCTATAGAATGAAGTTGGACCCTATGTTACACCATATACAAAAAGTTACAAATAGATTAAAGACCTAAAAATAAGACCTGAAACTATAAAACTCCTAGCAAAAACACAGAGGAAAAGCTCTACAACACGATTTGGCAAAGATTTCTAGGATATTACAACAAAAGTCAAGTAACAAAATCAATAATAAACTAGTGAGACTACATCAATCTTAAAAACTTCTGTTAAACAAAGAAAACAATGAATAAAGTGAAAAGACAACCTACGGAATGGGAAAAATTATTTGCAAACCATATATCTGATAAGAATTTAATATCCAGAATATATAAAGTTCTACATCTCAAAAACTACAACATAAATAATCTCATTAAAAAATGGGTAAAGGACTTGAATAGACATCTCTCCAATTAAGATATATAAATACCCCCAAAGCACATGAAACATCTTCAACTTGACTAAACATCTGGGGAATGCAAATCAAAACCACAATGGGATGTCCTCTCACACCTGTTAGATGGCCACTATTACAAAAATAGAAAATACAAGTGTTGGCAACAATGTGGAGGAATTGGAACCCTTGTCTTTTGTTGGTGGGTGTGTAAGATGGTGCAGCCATCATGGAAAACAGTATGAAAGTTTCTCCAAAAATTAAAACTACGGTATTATCCACCAGTTTCACTTCTGGTATATATTCAAAGTAACTGAAATCAGGATCTTAAAGAGAAATTTGTGCTCCCATGTTTATTTCAGCAATATTCACAATAGCCAAGATATGGAAGTAATCTAAATGTCCACTGACAGACACATGGATAAAGAAAATGTACATACATATAGTGGAATATTATTCAGCCTTAAAAAGAAGGAAATCCTTTCATATGATACAACACCGATGAACCTGGACTACATACTGTTATGTGAAAAAAGCCAGTCACAAAAAGACACATACTGCATGATTTCACTTATGACAGGTATCTAAAGTAGTCCACCTCTTAGACACAGAAAGTAGAATGGTAGTTGCCGTGGGCTGGGAAAAGGGGAATTATTGTTTAATGAGTATAGAGAATTTGTTTTGAAAGATGAAAAGATTCTAGAGATCTGTTGCACACTTAAAAATAGTTAAGATGAAAATTTTTATTTTATGTGTTTTCTACCACAGGAAAACAAAGAAGGAGAGAGCACTCCATGTAGCCATACGAAAATTTTCCAACATGTGCATTTTATGTAAATGTGACAAGGAATAGAACTTGCTACCATCTGAATTAAAGAAGGGAGAAAGACTATACATTGCTTTTGTATGTATATGCATTAAACAAATCTCTGGAAGAATGAAAATTAACTTCCCTAGGTATTAAACAAAATTGCTACCTATTATATTGGAGCTAAAAGATTTCAATGATATAAGACTGAAGCTCTCAAACACTGTGTCTGAGAAAGTGCAAAAACTTACATAGAAAGTTTAGCTATGGTTTGCATTGGATAAAGAGAAACAAGTATTTAAACACAAGCTATAAATGTCCTTATGCATGAAAAATAGACAATATTTCTTTCTTTTCTGAAGAAACTGAGAAAAGTAAAAGCTGGATCTAGAGATCACAGAGAATGAGACACTATCAATTATATGACTATAAAAATAACAAAGAAGCATCAAAAACACTTGAGATGAGGGGTTTTTTTTTGTCTCTTTTAAACTGAATTTTTTATTCAATTCACCTTTTAGTCACATTTCCTGAAGCCACCTATAATGCAGTTGGCAGTCATGAAATTTTGGGGAAAAAAAGTATATGAAGGGGCACATCAAGCATACTTGGTATTCTTTTCTATTTTACTTTTTTTTTTCCTGTGACTGCATCCTTCAGATATTGCTTTAGACATAGCACTTAAAGCATCACGAAATTCTAGTTCAGCAAAATATCTGGTTTTAGTTCTAGACAAAAATGGAAAGATCTGGTGGTCATAAATCTGTGAATACAATTTATTGAATACATTTTTCAAGTCACTGCTGTGAGACAGACCAAATTGAAATGAGTCTATGCGCATGTCTGTTTTATTCCATTTTATGTGAAAAGGGCCCACCCTGGACTGGGTCCAAATCGACAAAAGAGCTTTAGAAGAGTGATACATTTTAATATATCTGTTAGCTGCTAGTGATTAATGGCCATATCTCAAACTCTTTAAGAAGTTTGAGATTTAAAGTGCCTCACCACTTCTCGGTAGATTTATCAGAAACAGTTAACTGATGTTTCTACAAGGAAAATTACCTACACTAAAAAGACTACCTGTTAGAAGTTGATTAGAGATATATCTAGTATAATAAGTATCTTTCACATTATCCAGCCTCTTTCCTTATGGAAAATGCTAGTTTACATGAAGTATAATTTTATTAGTTTAACCTAATGACCAAGGTAATGGAAATTAATTAAATCCGATTGACAAGTTCATTAAAACTGTGTAATTCAGATTCCATTTATCTAGTGAGGTTATTACAAAAGTATTCTTTTTGGAAGTCATCATTGTATTTGTAAGAAGTTTACATTAATCCAATTTTCTCCAAAGCAATGGGAAATTTATAGAGTAAAATCTCCAACAGGAAATAAAGGTCTACATACTAATGTTACTTCCACAGAATAATTGATGTCATCGTATTTCATGTTACATGCTTTTCCTTGATCTGTCTTTGTAGCAGTTGGCAGCTACTAAGTTTTTGTTAAAATAGTTTATAAATACACAAAAGATTCACTTGCGCTCTACTTGAAATATCAGTAAACATTAATTGACAACTTTAAAAATGTAAACTTATTCAACCTACAATTTTATAAGCCCATAGATAATTAATAGGCTCACTTGAGTGTAAGAACTTTCCTACACGCTAGCTATGATCTTGGTCACTCAGTATTTTCATCTTGGAGGATATGCTAAGTAGTTTACAATTCACTGATTACAATTATGTTTATTTTTTTCACTTGAAAATATACCTAGAATGATAAGGTAACTCTCTTTTTGCTGAAGATGTTATAATAGCACAATGACAAGTAAGGCTTTGTTTGTAAAAGAAGAAAGGCCTTGATTCTAATAAAATCCATTGTTGAGGCAGATCATTGAGAAGACATGACCCGTTGTTTGACCTTGAGCTGGACCCTGGAGTTGGAGGCTTCCCACCCTGTCCCCTGTCCTTGAAATGTGTTCTGCTTGCCTTCCCACTTCCCAGAAGCTGCCCCAAGGGTACAGCCTTGAGCTAGAAATGTGGTGTTGAGATTATCTGGATGGTATACACGACTGAACCCAATTACGAACTCTATATGAACTTTCAAGGTTTGGCAGGCGGGTGCAGAAATCTACTCTTCATGTGGCTGCCCCCGTAAGACAAGCCTCATAAGTAAGTTCCCCTGTTTATTAAACCTGACCCCTACACCACTCTGGAGTGATCTGCCTCTTCCTTTGGTCTCTCCCTGACTTTCACATATGGTGGCCAATTTCAGATAACACCTAGGAAGCTCCTGAGGTTGGCAAATTAACATCCATTATTTTGAACTTAATTCTATATTATCAAATATTTCTGCAAGCCATATAATTCTATTATACTATAAACTTAATGTGTCTCCAGTCTTTTGGGACATTAAATTTACTTTCACCTAAAACTATTGAAAATCCTATCAAAATCTGTATCAGTATATTCTTATTAACACTTAGATTGAAAATATTTCTCTCCCTTTGGCTTACTAAAGACATTGTGCTACTATGGCTGTCTTCTTTCTTCTCTCATTTTTTCTGCTTTCCTTTTTCTTACTTCCCAAAGCCTCAACTTTCTCTTTTTCTCTGCTGACTTATTCCTTCAAGAGTCATTCTTTCACTGCTTTCATTATCTCCTCTCCCCTGATGAATCTGAAGAAAATATTTCATACCAAGATTAATTTTTTTTTCCAGTTCAGGCAAAACCTTGAAGGTAGTTATTTTAGAATATTAAATATTATTAAAAGTTTAAATTGCCATGTAATGTATACGTGTGTGTACTGAATCAATAATTTGATTTAACAACACTATGCAAATAGGTGCCAAATTATATTAGGTCTTTCCTGTAGGATAATCTCTAGTTATATACAATGTTGCGAAGACACCTACATTGTTACTAACATGCTCAATACAGCAATAATATTCACTATTGTGAAAAAGATTTCAAGTAATTTTAGGAAAGAAATGAAATTTGGTTATTACTGAAATCTTAGTATAGCTGTCTTAAGATTCAGTCCAACTATGTGAAATGCTATTATCATAATGATAGATCTAACAATACAAAATTGAACTTTAAATTTTCTCTGCATGTTTGTAATTATAAGGCTCTTTTAGAAGAGAACAAAAAAGAATGAAGTAAATTGAGGTTGGAAATAATTTGAGGCAATAGTTCTCAAAGCATAATCAAAATTTCTTACTTTGTTCAAATGTTTGCCTAGCTCTATTTGTAACTGAAAATAATGTATTAGTCACAACATGAGCATGCTTAATTTACCCCATGCATAGAAAGTAGAGTAAAATAAAGTCCTTGATAATTCTTGTGCTGAGAGAATCATGAATTTAAAGCTCTTAATCTCTAAGGTAGAAAAGAATTGATTATTGCATTTACTTATATGAAGCCTAAGAGTCTAATATGGATTCTTGTAAACTAGAGCAGTGATATTAGAAGTATTGCATGCTACAGAATATTGGGTTTATAAAAAGAAGAAAGAAGAGTCTAGAATTAAAAAAAACTGTATGTTTGATATTAAAAATAAAAATGATCTTTTACTTTATTTCATTTATAAATGCCAAAAATTAATTGTAAGAATTTAAAGAAATATATTTCGACATTTATGAGTAAAATATGGCAAATTATAAGCTAGAATGTTGAAGGGAAAATAATGTTTATTACTTGGTGTGTGTGGGGTGTGTGTGTGAGATTGATAGAAAAATAACTGATAGGTGTTGGAAAAACCTAACCCCAATAATTCGGTATTTTTCTATGGTTATCAGAGAAAGAAATAGAGTAGAAAATTGAGCTGCACCTATGACCCCAAAATTCAAATAAAACATTAGTTAAAAACCAGAGGTCTTAGGTTAGCAATTAGCTTTCATGTTCATTCATACCAGATCTTCTACAAATGTAAAATTCATCTGTTGCATAGTGTTCTAGTTTCCTTTCTACATTTTAACTTAAGGTACTAATGAGCTATGAACTGAATAGTTAGTACCAGAAAGAAAAAAAACTCATGAAATACACCAAATTGGCGTATTCAGCTATTAAAATTATTGAGATTTTACATAATAAAGATTCAGGATAACCTTATGTTAAGAATACAAGCTTTAGAAACAGAATGAAAGGGCTTCAAATCTTGGCTTTAAAATTATTATCTATTCTAGATATTAATATTTATATGTAATAATCCTTTGGTAAATTTCCTTCTACATTTTAGAGGAGAAAAAGAAGTTCAGAAAGGAACACTAATGTGATTTTCTTTTTAATTACATGGAAAAATCTATGCAATGTTTCTAGTATAGGTCTGGTATATACTAGTAAGTATTCGAGAAAAGAAAAGGAAACTTTTTTTATTAGATGTGTACATCATTGTTACTTTCATAGTTCAGAATCACTATGCTATTTATAATACAGTATCAATTTACCACTATATAAAATTCCAAAACTTATTTTGCCTTTCCAGCATTTTCTTTATCTTATTTTTATTGTCTTTCATCTAAAGCCATCTTATTGAGGAAGAAGAATCAATAGTGGAGAGAGGATGAGTCATATTAACAAAATAATTTACTTTGCATTGGATATTTTGATCTCGTGGATACTACAGTGTTATTAATCATTACAAGATTTCATAACACTTGATAGACAGATAGCCTTAGCTTAGAACTCATAAAGTTTGTCATTAAAGTTTGAAATCTGCATTATTAAATCAGATCAATGAAGACTATTACCACACAATAGCTCTATATAGATTTGTTTCTAAGTCTACTGTTTGAGGGAAACAATTTCAGGAGCACCAAAACCTTTCCTTTTTTTTTTTTTTTTTTTTTTTTTTTTTGCGGTATGTGGGCCTCTCACTGTTGTGGCCTCTCCCGTTGCGGAGCACAGGCTCCGGATGTGCAGGCTCTGGACGCTGCAGGCTCAGGGGCCATGATTCACGGGCTCAGCCGCTCTGCGGCATGTGGGATCTTCCCGGACCGGGGCACGAACCCGTGTCCCCTGCATCGGCAGGCGGACTCTCAACCACTGCGCCACCAGGGAAGCCCCCTTTCCTTTTAATGTCCCAGCTTGCTCAGTCTTTCTCTCATCACACTCAAGTCAAAATGTTTTTGTATTCATCTACCAAGTGATTTCAAATGTAAAATAAGAATAATCAGTGTAGTGAACAAAAACAATGACAAAAAAGTGTAAACATAGTGTAAATATTTAGTAAAAATTTAGTAAAGAACATTATATTTTTAAAGAACATATACCAGGGACATTATTTATCATCATTATTTTAAGAGTGAATGTTGTGTGCTATTTATTTTTCAGTTTGCATCATTTGTCTCAGCAGTGTAACTGAATTGTAAATAAAATCATAAAGATAATTCAATCATAAAACACAATATATAATTTCCCCAAATTTGAATAAAAACTCATTTTTACTATGAATTTCCTAGGGAAAAAAATTAAAGTCCAAAGGAAATAAAGTCCAAACAACTTCTTTTAAATCTTGTCTATTACAGTTAAAAAAAAAACAACCTGGAATTTATCCTCCTCACATTTATCCTCCTCACATATCCTCCTCTGTTTGTTCAGTCTTAGTTATAGGAGTCTCCTGATGACTCTTGAAATTCAAGTCTAGCCAGTAAAATAAATAAATTGTTTTTAAGATCACTCTGTAGTTTTTCAGTTTCACTAGCTTTCCAATATTAGTCAAACATATGTAAAAGAAAGCCACAATCCATTGATGGGGCATTTCTCCTACTTGATTAAACATCATCATATGCTATTTGTGATACCTTTCTTTCCCTTCTAGCATATTGGAAATTTCGCCTTTTATTTGAAAGTAAGTGTACTTCTTTCTTGCTGAATCCCACAATTTGGATACTTTACTCACTGGATTAGTTTCCTAGGGCTACATAACAAAATATAACAAACTGAGTGGCTTAAAACATAAGTTTATTGTTCCACAGTTCAGGAGGCCAGAAGTCTAAAAGCGATGTGTTGGCAGAGTCATCATCTCTCTGAAAGCTCTCAGGAATGACCTGTTCCATGCCTCTCTCCTAGCTCCTGTAGTCCCAGGTGTTCTTGCTTTGCAGATATATCCCTCCAACCTTCCATCTTCACTTGGTATTCTCCTCGTATCTTTACATCATCTTTTCTGTATGTGTGTCTGTCTTGGTACCCAAATTTCTCCTTTTATAAGGAAACCAGTCATATGGTAGTAGAACCTACCCTAATGACCTCATTTTAACTTGATTAACTCTACAAAAACCCCATTTCCAAATAAGGTCACATTTTGAGGTAGGGACTTCAACATACCCTTTTTAAGGGGATACAATTCAAGTCAAAACACTCACTCATCACAAGTAATACTGAAATATCTCGTGTAAAACTTGGACTACCTACAACAGAACATAATGCACATACCATGAAGTAGGTTAGTTCCTAAAGCAGAAAAGAATAAGAGATTGGGATACTCTCTACCTTCCTGTGGAGTAGTGACAATTGAGGCAAGATGCCAAAAACATTTATTTAAATAAAACTTTTTCCATGAAAATCAACAGAGTGGGGCAGAAATAGTATCCATTAATATCCTTATTACTATTTGAAATGTTATTGACTTCTTATATCTTTCTAACCCATAAAATAATTGCTTGTTATCTGTCTTATTTGTTTGCTGCACCTCCAGTTTTTGGCACATAACGTATACTCGATTAACACTTGTTAGTTATTGGATGAATCTTTACATCTGGATAATGGGGTATTGATTACTGTAAAAAATATTTTATAGACTTTATCTTTTTACTGAAGAATTAATACAGAGTTAAATTATGGATTTTTGCATGTAGAAAAACACCTTCAAAATATTAAGCCATTAATCCCTTCAACATGACATACCATTTTATATTAAATATTTATTATTAAAATGGCAACAAAACACATTCATGTAATTGTGGCTTTCTCTCAAGTGTAGTCTCAAATAAGGATATCTCAGGTTAATTTTTAAGTTCCCAAAGTATTCACAAGTATCAAATAGAAGGAAAAATGTGCTTTCACATTGTTAGGAGAATGGTGTCAAAAAGTGCTGATAAAAGCGTCGACTTTGAAGTTAGAAGGTTTGTCTCTATTCTGTACTATTTTTATAAACTTCAAGAAACCATTTAATCCTACTAATCTTGTTTTGTGCTTACGAAAACAATGATGGCAAGAGAAATAGACACAGCACAGGTCTGTTGGAAGGATCAAACAAAATGATACAAAAATATTTCATTAGCACTATACAAATAGCAGTTAATATTTCATCAGAGAGCTCTTTGTGAAGGTTGTTGAAGTTCATGCATTTTTGTTTTAAATTGCAATGTTGACAATGGATATTCCTGAAAGCTGGGAAGTGACTCTAAATTATACTTCATTAATAGAAAAATACCATCTTTTCATTACAAAGAGGTAAAAATAGATCGTATTTGTAAAATAAAAGATAGACACTGAAAAATCCAGTTCTTGAACTAATCATACACTTACAACATTCCAAATATAAAAAATTGCCAAAGATTTCCCCATTATTTTGGGAAAGAGCTTAAAAGAAAGAGCTAACGTCATTCACTTGTATCTATCACATGAAATGATTCACTTGAATTCTAAAACACTACACATTTTCAAATCAGAAGTTTTAGCCTTCAAATTACAAAAGTTCTACTAGAGTGTTTTAAAGTCATTCAGGTATATTTGTCTCATAAAAAATGACTGAGTGTAAGTTGTCCAGGTTGGTATGATGGTTCTTCAGGACACCAAAGATAGCAAGGTGACTTTGAATTAGCCAAAGAGGAAAAGTAGATTATTTTCAAAAGACCAATGCTATTCAATACCTGACGTCTCAATAATTTCTCAACAGCAACAAAGGAAACCTGAGGACAGTGGGAAATATCCTCAAAGTATTGAGAAAAATATGTGTCCCATAAATTACACACACTGAGAAAATATTTCAAGAATTAGAGTAATAAGAAAAAAACCCTTTCAAACATACAAAGCAGTTTGCAAGTAATAACTTCTCTCTGGGAAAATTCCTAAGGTATGTGGAAAGATAATGAACCCAGATGGAAGTTCAGTGGTACAAGGGGAAATAAACAGTAAATATGAAAAAAATTAGTTGAGAAAAATGAAATGAAAAGTATCTATTCAAAAGTAGAAAAACAAAGGGAAGGGAAAAAGGTAAGATAAACATAACTAAATAAGGTCTTAGAAATTAATCCAAGTATATCAGGAGAAATAATAACTGAAAATGATGTATGTAACCCAGTCAAAGAAAATGTTGCATTGGATGAAGTATTAAATCCATCTTGATACTGCTTACAAGAAACAGAATTAAAATGTAAGTAAACTGAAGGAGTGGGAAAAATACTAGGTAATTATAATAGAAAGAATGCTGGAATAGTTACATTAATTTCAGACAAAATGTTATAAAACATTACTAGAGATAAAGAGGGTAGTTCTCTAATGATAATGGCTTACTTCATTAGAAGTAAGTTCTCAAGCTCTCTAATGGCTTACTTCATCAGAAGATGTAATAATTTCTACAACATACATCCTCAGTAACAAATTTTACACATACACGCACCTCTCACAACTCTGAGGAGAAACAGTAAAATACACATAATACTGGGAGATTTAAAAAGAAATATTCTTAAAATATGATTGATTAGACAGGAAAAATTTCAATAAGCATAAAGAATATTTGAACAAGCCAATGAATAAACTTCACCTATTAGACATATTAGAACACTGTACTGGGTATCAGTTGCTTTGGGTAAGGATTGCAGACAGGGATACATTGGAGATGGTTTATCTCTGCTCCAAAGCATCTGAGGCCTCACCTGAAAGATCTAAAGGCTGGAAAATGAAATGATGTGGATGCTCATTGACTCACAAGTCTTAAAGTTGATTTTATCGAAGGGGCTAGCTGAGCTATCACAGGGAAAATCCACATGTCATCTACATACGGTCAGACTTTCCTCAAAACATTGGGACCAGATTAAAAGTGAATAAAGATCAATATATCTATATATCTATACTATACATAGATCTTTATAATATATAGATATAGATATATATAGGCATAGATATATATCAGTGTGGTTGATAGCAAAGAACAAAATAAACCAAAAAGCTATCAAAACCATGTATATTTTGATATTAAGTAAAATAATTCCAAATATATCTTTAGGGATTGAAGAAGTAATCATTTTGAATATAATTTGTAGACATGATTAATAAAATATCATTATGCCTGACATAACCATTGCAATAACTGCAGATATAACCTCCCTAGACATACCTATTTTCATGACACTCTGATTCAGTCTTCAATAGTTCCCATGCCTAGAAAATGTGATAACCCTATTTCTTATCAAAATCATGTCTTCTCTAATTTTGACTTAAACTGTTTTTTTTAATATGGTTTCTTTCCTACTTCTCCTTTCTATATGCATCTAATTTGTAAAGACTTTACAGAGATCCACAAACACAGGTCAACTTTTGTCTTTATATTTTTTTTTTTTTTTTTTTTTTTTTTTTTTTTTTTTTTTTTTTTTTTAGATGTTGGGGGTAGGAGTTTTTTTTTTATTAATTAATTTATTTTTGCTGGGTTGGGTCTTCGTTTCTGTGCGAGGGCTTTCTTTAGTCGTGGCAAGCGGGGGGCCACTCTTCATCACGGTGCGCAGGCCTCTCACTATCGCGGCCTTTCTTGCTGCGGAGCACAGGCTCCAGACGCGCAGGCTCAGTAGGTGTGGCTCACGGGCCCAGCCGCTCCGCGGCATGTGGGATCCTCCCGGACCGGGGCACGAACCCGTGTCCCCTGCATCGGCAGGCGGACTCTCAACCACTGCGCCACCAGGGAAGCCCCTGTCTTTATATTTTTAATCACACATTTCTCTATACAGAACATTACTCTCCACCATATCCATCAATTAAATTCTACCCATTTTGCAGGATTTATCTCAAATTCTGCCTCAAGTACATACTCTGTGGTTCCTCCAACCCTGGGTAAAATTATTCTTCCTCTTTTTTACGTGACCAAAAATACATATTTTGAAAAACTTGCTCAATAGCATATATCACTTCCTACCTTCTTTATTATTTTTGCCTTTTTATGTTTCAAGATCAGAGAACATGTACTATTTAACTTATATTTACCATAATGTAAAGCACCTATTGGAAGTCCAAATATATAAAACGGGATCTATTAATATTTGCTTTGTTAAATTTACTTCACTTTTACATTCAATATGTACTTTCAGTACTTAGAAATAAGTGTTCTTCAACAAGTACAATTCTAACTTCCCCAACATCCGAATATATAACGATCTCTTTAGTTTGAAGTTTTTATTTTTCTCCCTTCTCCTTTCATTACTCCATCATAAACAATTTTTGGAAAATAGTATATTCATTCTTTGTCTTCTGATCTGCCACAAAATTTGATATATAAAACTTACAAGAATAGTGAAACTGACAGTGGTCAAATTTGACCAGTTTAACTTTAACTGGCATCCAAATGACCCACATTTTCACACGTTTGAAACTCTTTACCTGTTGCTGCTAGATTACTTCCTCCAATGGCATAAGAAACTACATAGAATACATGACAAAGATTGATAAACAATGCAAAAGTTTCAGCTGTATTTGTTGAAGCTATTTTTGTTGTTGTTGTTTTGTAAAATGTCCTCTGATATTCAAATTTCCTCTAGGAAGGAAAGTTTCATTTATCCCTACACAGCCATCACAATGTTTTTCTCTTTACCCAGTATGGTCTTTCTTGGAACACAGAAAAGACTAGTAGGGGTTTTAATTTCAGGAGTTTTCAGTAAATTTACCACAGTAACTGGAAGAAAGAAACCTATTTGTTTCCTATAGGCATGGTCTAATCCCAGAGCTCTGTGATGTGAAGCATCAGAGGATGGTCTAGTAGGCTGAATAGAATTTAGAACTTCATATCTTTTCACACAAATGCAGAAGACAATTATTCCCTCAGGTTATAAACTCTCTTTTTATTTTCACCTTCATTGATTCACCACTAGTTGTGCAAATCAAAAGCAGGATAACTGCCTGCCTCTGCTTTTGAAGCTGTGCATCCTGTTTCCATTATACTATTTAAAAAAAGTTATTCTCTAGAGAGCTGTTTGTAAGGATATGCAAAAAATTTACATTAATACCTCATATTGGTATTGAACCAGTTAGTGCTATTATTTATAAATTATATTATAAAATACATAGATTATTTTGTTAATTAACAATGTAAAATACATTGTACAAATAATTGCCATATATATTTTCAATATCAGTTATTAACTATTAATTGGAACATAGGGAAGAAACTGGTGACTAGGTCTTTAACTCAGATGACAGAAATATTCCATGATTCTTCCAACTGTAACTTCTGGTTGAAACAACTATTAATTTATCAATAAGTATGTAAGTGTAAATTGTATGTATAAGTTGGAAAGCAAAAAATAACCTAAAACATTTTATCAAGTCTCCATTCTAAGCAATTTTTATATATTAATTCATTAAAAGAAGTGTTAGAATGTAGAGGTTATCATCAATGTCACCATCATCATATACAGATGAGGAAATGAAACTATGGAATTGTTAATTAATTTGCCTCAAATCATACATGTAATAAGTGGTGGAACCTGAGATGCAAATCCAGTTAGGCTGTCTCTAGAACTTGTGATCTTGGTCATTGCATTATACTGGATCCTTCTGTCTCTCCCTCTCATGCTGTCATGTAGCTATACATTTGAGTAAACCTTTTTCTGTCATTCTCAGTGACGCCTCCATGTGAAATATCATAAAATGATCAGTTTCACTGACTTGCAGATGGGAATTCTATAACCTGAATACATGGATCAAAGAATCATTAGAGCAGGAATCTGTTATATTTTTAAATGTACATACTTAAAATTGAAATTTTATAGACTGAGATATTATGAGATAGCTTTATTCAGAAAATCAAACTATTAACCACTAATAAAAATCAAAACTTTTGTGTTAGAAATATGTATATCATAAAATATATATTAGAGTACTTGACTCTGATTTTGGATCAATCATTTTCTTTCATCTATTTTGAGATGAGATTTTGCTATTATTCACAATTACTTTGGTATATATTCATACATATTTGTATGGCATATATTTGTTTGACAATGTTTTTATTGAAATAGATTTCCTTCCATATATTCTTTTTTTTTTTTTGCAGTACGTGGGCCTCTCACTGTTGTGGCCTCTCCCATTGCAGAGTACAGGCTCCGGACCCGCAGGCTCAGCGGCCATGGCTCACATGCCCAGCCGCTCCGCGGCATGTGAGATCTTCCCAGACCTGGGCACAAACCCGTGTCTCCTGCATCGGCAGGTGGACTCTCAACCACTGTGCCACCAGGGAAGCCCCCATATATTCTTAATTGATGGTATACTATCAGGAAGGGCAAAAAATGGAAATGATAAACTCAACAATTAGGGTTAATCTCCATTGATTTTTTTTTTTTCATTGTTGTTAGGAAGAATTTAGGAAATTACTGTGCAGCAGGAGGCTCTGCTCTTTGTTGCTGGGAAAGAGTCCTTTGTGATAATTTCAAGGCATGAAATAGATAACTGGAGTAGAAAATGCCTTTCTAAGCCAAGGTGCCAGATTAGACAGATCATATCACTTCAAGTCCAAACATCTGCTGAGACAAGGTCGAGTATGCTGTGAAGTTGTATTGGCTGCATTTCTAAGAACATGGTTTTCAAAATTTCATGTGCCAATTTAGTCCATAAAGTATTTACTGAGTCTGTAATATATTCAGAACACTGTGGGCAAACAAAAAGTAGTAGATAGTTTACAGTCTATGTGTCTTTCTAAAGAGTTATTTATAATCTAAGGCTAGAAATAGTTTCAAGCACAAAACTGATGTGACTTTGTCCCTAAGGAACTTAGAAAAGGCACTTATGAGTCAGAAGCTAAATTAAATACAGAATCAAAGATTGTCTAGTTAGATTCCACCCACCCAATGCAGTTGTTCCTTATGCAATACCTTACTATCTAAATTATGCTTGAATAAATTCAATAATATCTGTATCTACATAAGAGGAAACCATCTGATTCTTTTGAGGAGGTCTAATTAAGAATTCTTTACACTATTTGTCTTATTGGTCCATCAATAACAAGAAAGGAAGGGGAATATCTCTGCAAAAATATGAAGATCCCTCCTCCCTAAAAATGTGCCCTATATTTATTTTCAAAGCCCTGCTCCTTCATGCCTTCACACAATCTTATGAAGTGAATTTTCATTGTAGCTTTCCTTCTTTTCATTTAACTCTCTTCCAGCCTTTAAGATAATTAAAGCTCTACCCATTCAAACCATTCAATTACCTCCCTGACTTTCTCATTTTTCATGGGGCAAAATCCAAGATTCATGAGTCAACAAGGAATCACTTTGCTTTGTTTCGTTTTTTTCCTGAGATGTATTTTCTTTTTTTTTAAATAATTTTGTTGTTGACAACTGAGGATAAGATGCTTCCTAATTCTCTACATTGTTACTGTTTTTGAATTTTATTTATTTTTTTATACAGCAGGTTCTTATTAGTTATCTATTTCATATATGTTAGTGTATATATGTGAATCCCAATCTCCCAATTCAATCCACAATCACCTCTACACACAACTTTCCCCCCTTGGTGTCCATATGTTTGTTCTCTACATCTGTGCCTCTATTTCTGCCTTGAAAACCAGTTCATCTGTACCATTTTTCTAGATTCCACATATATGCATTAACATACAATATTTGACTTCTTGTTCAGAATTACTTCACTCTGTATGACAGTCTCTAGGTCCATCCACATCTCTACAAATGACCCAGTTTCATTCCTTTTTATGGCTGAGTAATATTCCATTGCACATATGCACCACATCTTTATCCATTCGTCTGTCCAGGGGCATTTATGGCATATCAATTATCTGGCTATTGTAAACAGTGCTGCAATGAACACTGGGGTGCAAATGTCTTTTGGAATTATGGTTTTCTCTGGGTATATGCCCAATACAAGGATTGCTGGATCATATTCTATTTTTAGCTTTTCAGGGAACTTACATAATGTTCTCCATAGTGGCTGTATCAATTTACATTCCCACCAAAAGTACAAGAGGGTTCCCTTTTCTCAATATCCTCTCCAGCAGTTGTATTTTGTAGATTTTCTAATGATGCCCATTCTAACTGGTGTGAGGTGATAGATACCTCATTGTAGTTTTGATTTGCATTTCTCTAATAATTAGTGATGTTGAGCAGCTTTTCATGTGACCCCTGGCCATCTGTATGTCATCTTTGGAGAGACATCTATTTAGGTCTTCTGCCGATTTTTTGATTGGGTTGTTTGTTTTTTTAATATTGAGCTGCATGAGCTGTTTATATATTCTGGAGTTTAATCCTTTGTGGTTGATTCACTTGCAAACACTTTCTCCTATTCTGAAGGTTGTCTTTTCATCTTCTTTATAGTTTCCTTTGCTGTGCAAGAGCTTTTAAGTTTCATTAGGTCCAATTTGTTTATTTTTGTTTTTATTTCCATTACTCTAAGAGGTGGGTCAAAAAGGATCTTGTTGTGATTTATGTCAAAGTGTGTTCTTCCAGAGGGCAGAGAGCAGAAGCAAGAAGAACTACAATCCTGCAGCCTGTGGAACAAAAACCACATTCAAAGAAAGATAAACAAGATTAAGGCAGAGGGCTATGTACCAGATGAAGGAAAAAGATAAAACCCCAGAGAAACAATTAACTGAAGCAGAGATAGGCAACCTTCCAGAAAAAGAATTCAGAATAATGATAGTGAAGATCACGATCCAGGACCTTGGAAAAAGAATGGAGGCAAAGATCGATGCAAGAAATGTTTAACAAAGACTTAGAAGAATTAAAGAACAGAGATGAACAATACAATAACTGAAATGAAAAACTACACTAGAAGGAATCAATAGAAGAATAACTGAGGCAGAAGAACGGATAAGTGACATGGAAGACAGAATGGTGGAATTCACTACTGCAGAACAGACTAAAGGAAAAAGACTGAAAGGAAATGAAGACAGCCTAAGAGACCTCTGGGACAACACTAAACGCAAGAACATTCACATTATAGGGGTCCCAGAAGGAGAAGAGAGAGAGAAAGGACCCTAGGAAATCTTTGAAGAGATTATAGTTGAAAATTTCCCTAACATGGGAAAGGAGATAGCCACCCAAGTCCAGGAAGCGCAGAGAGTCCCATACAGGATAAACCCAAGGAGAAATATGCTGAGACACATAGTAAGTAATCAAACTGGAAAAAAATAAAGACAAAGAAAAATTACTGAAAGCAGCAAGGGAAAAAAAACAAATAATACACAAGAGAACTCTCATAAGGTTAACAGCTGACTTCCCAGCAGAAACTCTACAAGCCAGAAGGGAGTGACATGATATACTTAAAGTGATGAAAGGGAAGAACCTACAACCAAGATTACTCTACCCCGCAAAGGCCTCATTCAGATTCGATGGAGAAATAAAAGCTTTACAGACAAGCAAAAGCTAAGAGAATTCAGCACCACCAAACCAGCTCTACAACAAATGCTAAATGAACTTCCTTAAGTGGGAAACACAAGAGAAGAAAAGGACCTACAAAAACAAGCCCAAAACAATTAAGCAAATGGTCACAGAAACATACATATCGATAATTACCTTAAACATGAATGGATTAAATGCTCCAACGAAAAGACACAGGCTAATAAACAATCTAACCTTACACCTAAAGGAACTAGAGAAAGAAAACAAACAAAACCCAAAGTTAGCAGAAGGAAAGAAATCATAAATATCAGAGCAGAAATAAATGAAATAGAAACAAAGAAAACAATAGCAAAGATCAATAAAACTAAAAGCTGTTTCATTGAGAAGATAAACAAAATTGATAAACCATTAGCCAGACTCATCAAGGAAAAGAGGGAGAGGACTCAAATCAATAAAATTAGAAATGAAAAAGGAGAAGTCACAACAGACACCGCAGAAATACAAAGCAACCTAAGAGACTACTACAAGCAACTCTATGCCAATAAAATGGACAACCTGGAAGAAATGGACAAATTCTTAGAAAGGTAATAACCTTCCATTACTGAACCAGGAAGAGATAGAAAATATCAACAGACCAATCACAAGTAAGGAAATTGAAACTGTGATTAAAAATCTTCCAAAAAACGAAAGTCTAGGAACAGATGGCTTCACAGGTGAATTCTATCAAAGATTTAGAGAAGAGTGAACACCCATCCATCTCAAACTCTTCCAGAAAACTGCAGAGGAAGGAACAGCCCCAAACTCATTCTATGAGGCCACCATCACCCAGATACCAAAACCAGACAAAGATACTACAAAAAAAAAAAATTACAGACTAATATCACTGATAAATATAGATGCAAAATCCTTATCAAAATAGTAGCAAACAGAATCCAACAATACATTAAAAGGAACATACAGCATGATCAAGTGGCATTTATCCTACAGATGCAAGGATTCTTCAATATATGCAAATTAATCAATGTGATACACCATATTAATAAACGTGAAGAATAAAAATCATATGATCATCTCAATAGATGCAGAAAAATCTTTTGACAAAATTCAACACTGATTTATGACAAAAACCCTCCAGAAAGTGGGCATAGAGGGAACCTACCTCAACGTAATAAAGGCCATATACAACAAACCGACAACAAACATCATTCCCAATAGCGAAAAACTGAAAGCATTTCCTCTAAGATGAGGAACGAGACAAGGTTGTCCATTCTCGCCACTATTATTCAACATAGTTTTGGAAGTCCTAGCCATGGCAATCAGAGAAAAAAAAGAAATAAAATGAATACAAATTGGAAAAGAAGTAAAACTGTTACTGTTTGCAGATGACATGATTCTGTACATAGAGAATCCTAAAGATGCCACCAGAAAACTACTAGAGCTAATCAATGAATTTGGTAAAGTGGCAGGATACAAAGTTAATGAACAGAAATCTCTTGCATTCTTATACACTAATGATGAAAAACCTGAAACAGAAATTAAGGAAACACTCCCATTTACCACTGCAACAAAAAGAATAAAGTACCTAGGAATAAACCTACCTAGGGAGAAAAAAGACCTGTATGCAGAAAACACTGATGAAAGGAATTAAAGATGATACCAACAGATGGAGAGATATACCATGTTCTTGGATTGGAAGAATCAATACTGTGAAAATGACTATACTACCCAAAGCAACATACAGATTCAATGCAATCCCTATCAAATTACAATGACATTTTTTACAGAACTAGAACAAAAAATCTTAAAATTTGTATGGAGACACAAAAGACCCCGAATAGCCAAAGCAGTCTTGAGGGAACAAAATGGAGATGGGGGAATCAGACTCCCTGACTTCAGATTATACTATAAAGTTACAGTAATCAAGACAATATGGTACTGGCACAAAAACAGAAACACAGATCAATGGAACAAGACAAAAATCCCAGAGATAAACCCATGCACATACAGTCAACTAATCTATGATTAAGGAGGCAAGGATATACAATGGAGAAAAGACAGTCTATTCAATAAGTGGTGCTGGGGAAACTGGAGAGCTACATGTAAAAGAATGAAATTAGAACACTCTCTATCACCATACACAAAAATAAACTCAAAATAGATTAGAGACCTAAATGTAAGACTATACACTGTAAAATTCTTAGAGGAAAACATAGGAAGAACTCTTTGACATAAATCACAGCAAGATCTTTTTTGATCCACCTCCTAGAAAAATGGAAATAAAAACAAAAATAAACAAATGGGACCTAATGAAACTTCAAAGCTTTTGCACAGCAAAGGAAACCATAAACAAGACGGAAAGATAACCCTCAGAATGGGAGAAAACATTTGCAAACGAATTGGCTGACAAAGGATTAATCTCCAAAATATACAAGCAGCTCATGCAGCTCAATATTAAAAAAACAAACAACCCAATCCAAAAAATGGGCAGAAGACCTAAATAGACATTTCTCCAAAGAAGACACACAGATGGCCAAGAAGCACATGAAAAGCTGCTCAACATCACTAATTATTAGAGAAATGCAAATCAAAACTACAATGAGGTATTACCTCACACCAGTTATAATGGGCATCATCAGAAAATCTACAAACTACAAATGCTGGAGAGGGTGTGGAGAAAAGGGGACCCTCTTGCACTGTTGGTGGGAATGTAAATTGATACAGCCACTATGGAGAACAGTATGGATGTTCCTTAAAAAGCTAAATTAGAATTACCATATGATCCAGCAATCCCAGTACTGGGCATATACCCAGCCAAAACCATAATTCAAAAAGACACATGCACCCCCAAATTTATTGCAGCACTATTTACAATAGTCAGGTCATGGAAGTAACCTAAATGCCCATCAACAGGCAAATGGATAAAGAAGAAGTGGTACATATATACAATGGAACATTACTCAGACATAAAAAAGAATGAAACTGGGTCATTTGTTGAGACGTGGATAGATCTAGAGACTGTCATACAGAGTAAGTCAGAAAGAGAAAAACTAATATCGTATATTAATGAGTATATATGGAACCTGGAAAAATGGTACAGATGAACCGGTTTGCAGGGCAGAAATTGAAACACTGATGTAGAGAACAAACGTAAGGACACCAAGGGGGGAAAGCGGCGGGGTGGTGGGGATGGTGGTGTGATGAATTGGGCGTTTGGGATTGACATGTATATACTGATGTGTATAAAATGGATGACTAATAAGAACCTGCTGTATAAAAAAATTAATTAAATAAAATTCAAAATTTTTTTAAAATAAATAAATAAGTAAAAAACAAAACAATAACAAAAAAGAGTGTTCTTCCTATCTTTTCTTCTAAGAGTTTTATAGTGTCTGGTCTTACATTTAGGTCTTTAATCCATTTTGAGTTTATTTTCGTGTATGGTGTTAGAGAACTCATTGAGTTTCTTACAGTTTCGTTCTACTTAAGAATGATAGAAAAACTCCTCATGATACAGAAAACAAAGAATATAATATTTTGATCTGAATCCATATCTGGATGTCTGATTCTGTTCTTAATATTGTTTCTGAATACTATGTTTTCTTTTTAAGAGACTGACAGGCCTATTTAATCTTTTATATCGGCCACAGTGATAACTTCCTGTTAAATATTTCATATTGTTGTACTGATAAAGAACATAAGACATTATGCAAAACTTGGCACAGACATGACTCAGGAGATCATCTGCTGGAAAATAAATCACTTGAGAGCCTGGAACTTAGGACATGGAAGTGCTCCTGAGAAGATAAGCTGGACAACTCATGTAATTCAGTTATGTTACTGTGGGCCTCTGTAAAGATATTTTACTCATCCTTATAGTGAATCATTGTGTCTTAGCTGCTGGGTGATCTTAGAGTGATGGGGAAAATCTTCCACAAATTTATCCTAAGGATATTGCTCCATTTATAACTGTTTAATGAATAAACAGTTTCCCTTACACAGTCTCGGGACATTAAAGCCAAGTCAACTTTTAAATGTTTATCAAGTACTATCATAATAGGTCTAACACATTATATTAATATTACAGTGGACAGTACCTGATTGGGAAAAAATGACCTTTTTGTACAAATGTGATTTTTCACCAAAACCAAAATTATTGTCTTTGTACTAAGTTATATATCTGTAAGAGCATTACTTCTACCTGGGATGGAACCACTGCTTGATGATGATTCTACATCATTTGGAGATGACAAAAATTTAAGTCCTTGTTTTAAAAGTTAAAAAATATATTGCAAATCTCCTTTAGTAAACTGTGATTGTTTTCTTCTTCTAAGAATTCCTTCTTAAAACCTTTTACTGGTTCTCTTTTCTGTAGAAATCATTCACTATAATTAAGTGAAATGAGCTCACTCTTCTGGTACAATATCCTCCTACTTATAAAAGAATGATAATAAAGTTAACTTTTCCCTTAAAGTTATTGGGGTAAGAATATTGGGGTAAGAATATTGGGGTAAGAATTTAATTTGGTGAGTTTTTCTTAAGAAATTAGGAAATCTTATAGTAAGAAGTCCAAAAAAGCATTGAACACAAGAATATGACAGAAGAAAGAGTGTTGCATTAAAAAAAAGAAAAGCATGGAAAAAAACCATTATCAGAATCAAAATAAAAAGAGGATGATGTGTTGAAATTTAAATTTTTTTAAATGGATGGAACAAAGTTGACAATTATTAAACTTGAGATAGATTTCTAGAGGAAGTATCTATGTAAGGGAATTATACTCATTCAAGGATATGCTCCAACTGGTGGGTAAGAGAAAGCTCCATTCCTTTATAGATTGATTTACTGATCACTCACACACATGCGCACGCATACAGAGGTTAAAGGCAAAATTTAGGCTAATTTCCTAATGAAAAATAATGACCAGTTAACAAAATAATGTTTCCTTCATATTCAAAAGGCTTACACATTAGGACACTGAATATACTGTTAGCTTCTCCAATTAATTCAAAATTACATCACAGAGCATGTTCTGTGCAAACAAAGCTAGGATCAAATTCAAGCCCTGCCTCTTACTAAGAATGCAGTTTCACCTATTGGGAATTCAGTTGTCTTACATGCAGCATAGAAAAATATTATATAGACAGTGACATATTTGACATACTTTTTTCCCAAAGCACACTATTTTGCTGGCTATAAATGATAATCACTAAGTGACTGTGAACTTTATAGTGTTTTACATATTTCAACATGTTCTCTATCAGCTTAGTCTCATACATAAAAAATGATGAAATTATATGTTATATATATACTCAGCATTCTTTTTGTGTATTTCTACTTAAATATATACAAATGTAATATAATTTTCCACAGGCAAAGTTGAAGTAGTCATTCATAGTATTTTTGCAGAATTTTAAAATTTATTAACTCCTCACAGATCTTCATAAAATGCATTTCACAGCCTCAATTTCTTGAAAATAGATAAAATTGGTTTTAAAAATAAGAAAAGATATATACTATGTCAGCATTTTTCTTTTATAGAATCAGGTGAATGAAACTGGCAACCTCAAGATTTACCAAACCAAATCAACTAAACCCAGTGTTGGCCCTTAATGAATACAGGGCTGAGTAAATCTTGACTTTAGTAATCCTAGAATGTAAAGTATGCATATATGTACGCATTTACACATAAATTTCAATATATCTTGAGTTTACTATAAATTTTAAAAAAGAATATCTATTTCAATCACTCAAATTGTAGTTTAGCCCCAAAAGTATGGTTGATCTTATCTATAAAGAGGTAAAGAGGACTAGGACCTTATTGTGTGAAAGACAGATTGTGTTGTTAGTTTAGATTGAGTAAATACCCAATGAAATAATTATGAACCCAGAGGCTAAGAAAGAAATTAATGAGGCTTATGCCTATAACACTCTGCTATAGGAATTAGGTTTGTATAAATAATCAAGGATCAGTTTATAGCAAAAAAAATTTGATGTAGTCAGAAAACAAGAGAAATGCATGCTGCTGTTGCTGGAGAACAAGGATTTCCCAGGGTTGAGAATTTGAGGCTTGCCAGTTGATAGATATGAAAGAGGCATGAAGACATAACCTGACCAACTGTGCTTTTACATGGGACCAGATAATGAGAAAATATTTCAGTTGTTTCTGGGTTAGAGAGAAGGACTAGAGCTAAATTAAATCTAACAGAAGAAGGAAACAGGTCTCAGAAACAAAAAGAATTTCCAGGAAACAATCCAGATCTAAGAAACAAGTGAGAGCCCTCTCTTAAAATTGTGGTTAGACAGTCAAGAAGACATTTTGGAACTACTGCCTAAAGACAAGAACAGTTCTATTTCATTAATGTGTAGTTAGGTTTGAGGATAACAGGGTGAGGAGACTGAGGAGAGTAGCAGAGTTCAATCAGAGCCTCAGCAGGAGAGTTTCAATATGACAGTGCAGTTGGGAGTGTTCCAGGTTATTGTCTATGAAATAAAGGCTCATGCCATGCAATATTGTGAATCTGTGTCATTGAGGGAGTGTTCAAAGACAGTGAGACCCACAAAATGGTGCTAGACAGGAAAACAATACAGTTGACCCTTGAACCAAGTGGGGGTTAGGGGGTTGACTCTCCATGCAGTGGAAAATCCACCTGTAACTTTTAATCAGTCCTCCCTATACACTGCTTCTCTGTATCCATGGTTCCATTTGTGCAGATTCAGTCAACCACTAACTGTGTAGTACTATATTATTTACTATTGAAAACTAGTCACCTATAAGTGGATGTAAGCAGTTCATACCCATGTTGTTCAAGGTCACTTGTATAGAGATGAAGCTCAAGGAGGGGTAGGTATTGGACCCATCAAAGGTTACATACTATGTGGCAGTACCCAAAACTGGGTGAGCTGGGATGGCAAATGCTTGCCTGCTGACAAAGAAGGAATTGGCTCTGTATTGCTCCCTGAAAGAAACCCTGCAAGACAGTGTCCAAATCAGATGTTAGAAGACAAAATATCTAGTCCTAAAAGCAAAGGAAAAGGAAAAGAAACACTGGCTTTCTGCAACTGCGAATAGTGGTAGCCCAAGACATATTGGAACAGGAAAGGAGCTAACATCCAAAGCAGCTTAATTTTTTTAAAACTTGCCTAAACTTGCCTAAAGGTAAACAGAAAAACAACAAAGAAAAATGAAGCATCCATCGGAAGAAAAACATATAACAGCAAGAAATATGTCTGCTGTCATTAAAGTACTAGAAGTCCCTCAAGGGCTGGAATATTCACATTTCTGGAAAGGTAAGAGTGAGGTCGGGGGAGACCCACACTGCAGAGGTATTGCTTAGATACCAGGCATTGTAAACATCAAAGCTCAAAGCAATTTCAGATTAAGTCAGAAACCTGCTAGTAATGAATCTCCACTTGAGACAAATGTATGACCAAAAAAAAGTCCTTCCACTGAACGTGGGATTTTTAGAGCAAAAGGATGCAGTCCCAGTCTTTGTAGTACAGTGCTGAAAAATCAGAAGGTTTGACTGAAAACAGGAAAAGTCATAGAGACTAGCAAAAAATGAGGTTGTGAATGAACATATTTCATTTGAGGGGGGCCTGCTTTAATTGAGGGTTGACTGTTAACAGAGAGAGATCATGGCTGTATCATTTAAGAAAAAAATTCTCACAAGCAAAATAAATTAAAAGTGAGATAGATATTAAAATACTAAAATAAGAAAGCCTCCAGAAAGCACTGTGCCTAGAAGGCCAGCACAATTGTCTAGTTATGTATTTATTCAGTTTTACTCTTTCAGAAATATGTGCCATGATCCTCTCTGAGAAGGCAGTGTGATAAGGGAGTTCAACTCTTAGCACCTCCATATGGTATATGTGGTGTCACCCTAAACTTATTCAGAGATTTCTCCCAATTAAATTTAAGTACATAAGTTGTGGATTCCTGAAAACTGGTTCAGACTGGCATCCTGGTGAGATTGACAGCATTGACTTAATAAATGTTTGCTGATGTCTTTTTAACCACGTATTTATTCAGTAAATGAGCATTGAAAAACTCTTATTTGCTGACTCTGTTTAGGCATTAAGGATTTAACTGAGCAAGATGGTATTCAACTTCATAAATCACCCAGTAGAGTGTGACATAGACAAACTATTCTTTTTGTGAGCAGCTGAGGAAAGACAGAGGACAAGCTTTTGTAGGAGAGGATCCGGTCACTGAATTGAGAGAACAGAATATTGGACATATCATCACACAAACACTGAAATCAATAAAATTGGGTCATGAGCAGTGTTCAAGTATGTGACAGTGATCCAGAAGCTAAATCTTCCATGGAAGGAAGAAGGATGCTTCAAGGGTTGGGAGGTGTCTGTAGCGAGGAAATGTGGTAGGTGGTAGAGTTTGATGGCATGCTATTCTGAACCTATGCTTTTATAATGGAGGAACAGAGACTAATACGAAAACAACAATGGAAAGGAGGAGACATCATACCCCGACTCCAGGCCCAGTGGTTCTGAAGGATGGGGAGAGAAAACAGTCGCCTCTTGAAAGAGCTGGACAGAAGTAGAAAAGAAACAGATTTCAGTTAAAGGAAGTAGTTGAAGGGAACCTCAAAGAGGTTGAGAATAGAGAGGTAATTGCTGATGACTAATCGTGTAGTCCAGAGGCCAAATTGAAAGTGTTTTAGAAAGTGGGAAGGAGTTTGTTAGTTAGCATTACTATTCCTGACATAGAGTGTGCCTGAAGATTAGCGTGTGTGCACTAAGAAGTGACCTGGGAGACCCCTGTATCTTGGCGTGACAAATATAACTAAGCAGGGTATGACTGCACGAGTCCTGATGGTCTTGATGCATGTAAAGACTGTGACACTGTGAGTTTCAGAAGGAAGGAGTAGTGTGGTGCAGGTACTTCACAGAACATGCAGAATTCTGGCTTTACACTTGCCCCCTGCCCCTTGCCAAAGGAAGCCTGCAGATAGGTGTGTGACCATATGGATACTCTCTTAATCTTTGTCAATATAGTCTTATATGTAACTGATTATGAATCTTTGGTAAATTATATTTGATATAAAAAAGAAAATAGGAAGTAAATTTTTGGCCTAAGGTGGAATGTAGTCCTGGAGTTAATTACTAGTGTTTTTTCTTTTTTCTTTTCTTTTTTTTTCAGCTGCATTGGAGTCTTTCAGCAAAAGATGAGCCTTCCCCCAGTTTTTCTAAGAGGAAGTACAAAGGAACAGTAGTTTACATATTGGAAGGATCCTTGAAATGGAGAAAACAGTTATGTTTTTTTTTAACATCTTTATTGGGGTTTAATTGCTTTACAATGGTGTATTAGTTTCTGCTGTATAACAAAGTGAATCAGCTATACGTATACATATATCCCCACATCCTCTCCCTCTTGCGTCTTCCTCCCACCCTCCCTATTCCACCCCTCCAGGTGGTCACAAAGCACTGAGCTGATCTCCCTGTGCTATGCAGCTGCTTCCCACTAGCTATCTATTTCACATTTGGTAGTGTATATATGTCCATGCCACTCTCACTTTGTCCGAGCTTACCCTTCCCACTCCCCGTGTCCTCAAGTCCATTCTCTACATCTTCGTCTTTATTCCTGTCCTGCTCCTAGGTTCTTCAGAACCATTTTTTTCTACATATATATGGAATCTTAAAAAATTTCTGTTCTTATAACTACTTTCTATTCCCTGAAGAAGGACAGGCACCAGCTTAAGTCCAACGGGATACAAAGGCAAAATCAGAAACCCTAAAAAGCAACCTAATTATTTTCTCTTTACTCATCTTCTTGCCTCATTCAGTAAAATAGGAACTTGAGCACTTTTACCAGTAATGACAGAAAAGCTTTGCCCCTCTATACAGTTCTTACTCACTCCTCTCCAAAAGAAATGCTTCTCTTCTTATTGGTAAGAGAAGAAATTGTCCTGCATATTCATGGACTTTGACCTTTCTTGGCACTTGACGGCCTGTACATTGAATGTTTCTTTTCACTTCCTTGTGGTGCCAAACAATATATATATATATATATATATATATATATATATATATATATATATATATATATATCACATTTGGTGCCCATCTGGTTATCCATCTCTCAGTTGCTTCAAATGTTGAGAAGAAGAGGGATAATTAGTTGACTTCCTATCTACTCCACATCCCAATTCAAGGATAATACATTTTAGATAAGAAAACAGAGATCATAGACTATAGAACTTAAAATTTGAATCAATGTCTTTTATTTTAAATCCATTGCTTTCTCCACTGCATTGTTGTACTTTTAGCAGTGAAAAAGAATTGATTATACAATATATACTGCATTAAGTAACTGTCAACATCCTTCAAAGGGATATCTGTGAATCATCCCAGGGCTAGAACAGATATGGAAGTAGTCTCCTGTCTTCCATTCCCATCAAAACAAACACAATTTGTTCTGTAGATATTTAAATAATTGTTCAAGTGACTACTTTTTCTCAGGCCCATTTACTCCCATGAGATGAGATCTAATTGTTATAATTTACCTGTAAGGTTTTTACTTGTACCCCCGCCAGGATTCTCTACACCTCAATTTTTTCATGTAAAACAATATGAATAATATCATCTACCTCAGACAGTTGCTGTGAAGACTGAATGAGTGAATATATGTAAAATGCTTAGAAGACCCCCTTGGCACAAAAAAAAACCCTATGGAAGTATTGCTGTTATCACTATTTTTCTTGTTGACTTTACATTAAGTTTCTTTGGATATCCACATATTGTATTTCTCTTACCAATTTACACAAAGGACCTTTGCTATTTCTTATTTAATTTCCTGGTTGAGACTAACTTTATCATCTTGTTAAGGTATCATTAACAGTAATAAATTTATTAACTCAACAAGTATGTGTTGAGTGTCCCCTATGTGCCATAATTTGTGACATTACTGATGAACAAGACAGCGTTCAACTACCTTCAAGGAGTTTATGTTAAAGTAAGGAAGATGGTTAGTAATCTGCAAGTTCTGAGAAATAGAAATTTGAACATCATCGATTATGAGATAGGTGAAGAAAGGCTTAATCAGAAGTCAAGGTCTGGCATTTTTATTTAAATGTCATCTTTTAAAATTTGGCATTCAATAGTGCCTATATTTTATTTAAAAAATTATTAAATATGGTGATCATTCTTAATTTGGATGTTCTTAAAATTCTCATTGTTTGGTTAAACAAGAATCTACTCTATTAAATTCTCTCCTTGCCCTCTGATCCTTTCTTTGGATCCAAAATCATCACTGGTCAGTAAACACATGTTGAATGAATAAGTGGTAATTTTGCTTGTCTTATTAGCATTGTGGAGCCTGCATTGAAAACAACAATTAGCTTGATTCTCAGTGTTACAATGAATCTAACTAAACCAATTTTTTTCCAGTGCAATTATAGGTCCAAGAGCACACAGGACACTCCTAAAGCACTTAACCATATTCTGAAGAGTAAACAGTATTCACTTTTTCTTTGCTGCTTTGATAGTGATAAACAACTTACAAATGAGAGAGAAAAACAAAGCAAAACAAAGCTATGGCAACACCTTTCTGAAATGGTCCTTGTGTGATGAGCACCGAGGAATTGTCTTTATTTGCAAAAGTATGAACTACATTTACAATATTACAATAAAAAATTAAAGGTACACAGTTAAGTAGCAACACTATTTAGTTTAATATAATTAGGATGTACATAAATCTATAATCCATATGTCATATCTTTTTCTAGAAAGTTGCACTGACATTCTAAGGAAGAATTTTTGAAAATCTTTGAGGAAACATCAAGTGAAAGAAAAGATCTGAATGTGCAAAATTAATAATGTTAAGTTCAGTGAGGGCTGCTGGTTTTGGAGCTGAAGTTGGAGAGCTTTTGAATTCTACATAATCAATGTAACAACTAAGAGCTTATTCAGCCATCTGGGGGCTGAACTGGATATTTCTTGGACTTCACGACTTCTGTGAAGAAGGTGATCTCTTTCAGGCATGACTCAAAATGGACACTGATTGCCAAACCCCTTTCCCATCCAAATATTCAGAGATGGAAAATAATTCAGCAACCATAGCACAAGTCAGAGAGAGACAAAGAAGTGTTGAGAAATGAGCAGCAGGAGAAGTCAATGTCATGCAAAGATGGCACATTCTGCAGAAGCTGCATTAGAAAATAAAAAAGTAAAACCTTCTCTATACAAATGCCACTAATGAAGGGAGAATTTATAAGTGAACTTTAATCAATTGTAAACTGAATCAACATTCCCCAAACTTGATGTATAAGCTCAGAGACAAGGAGGAGTTTCTTTTGACATGGACATTATGAGTGAGCCAGAAAACGGGACACACATTGAAGAGATATAGAAATGTCTAGAAACACAATAAAAAGGATATAATTTACAGAATGTTTGTGTATTTCAATCACTTATTCTATGGCCACCATCATAATGAAAAATTGAGCTATAAGTACATGTATTTTCACAAGTATAAGTCAAATATTCATTACAACACAAATTCTTTAAGTTTTATAATGTTCCACAAATACTTTAAATGCATCAACTGTGAAGGAGCTGACATTTTATCATTTCCAAAGGGATACTTATTTGTTTTTAAAATTTTATGTTTGTTAACGAACCACAAAAGCTTTGCATTTCTTTTCCAGTTTCTTTCATTGTTAATCAAAACATACACAGAAGTTGGCCATAAAACAATTGGAGAAAAGGGCTTTTATCAAAAGACCTTTACAGTTGCTATTAATATGAATTAATTAGCACTGCTATATACACTTTAGCTATAAAATAGCTTCCTGAATGTCTACTCTTTTATACATTCATGTACTAAGCCAAGGTTTACTGCAGGGTTTGTGGCTGAGGAAAAGAGATACACAGAAAGAAGTATAATTTATTTTATATATCTAGTATATGATTTTATAAATCCTGTGTATAGTGTATAAAAGCTACTCTTATGAATGTATGCTTAGAAATTGTTCAAAGATGCCAGTAACACATCACTGAATATTTTCCTGAACTAAGAAATCCTTTTGTAACCAGAATTTTTTTCTGTGCAAGTATTCCTTAGTCATAAAATATATTACTTATTTTTATTATTTACTGGAGTAGATTGAAATATTTATCTCATTTCTAACTCCTCACACCTATGCCATGACCTCATCATGGGAAAAGTGTACTTCCCTACCCCCTTGAATTTGGGCTTAGCCATGTGACCTGTTTGACCAATGGGATGTTAGCAGACATGACGTGAACAAAGATTTGAATTGAGACTGTGTGATTGAGCTTAACTTCTTGAACGCCAGGAATCCTACATATATACCACAGAAGCAGAGAGAGGTTTACCAAGGATGGAGTACTTACTCGAGACAAACAAAATGTTTGTTGGGCTAAGTTCCCAAATAATTACTGCAGTTATATTCAGCCATTAGCACAGTAGACCAAGCAATATGGATTCATTTTGAGTAAATTCATAATTTCAGGATCACTCAACCTCACTTCAGAAGCAGTTTGAGCCTCCAAGCCCTCCAGCATTACATATCCCTGCTTCTAACCAAAAGATATTTTTAAATGATAGTTTCACAGTAATTATGAAGATGTAGGCATACAACTTGAGTAACTTCTACCATTGTATGTGACCACTTGGAGTTTGTATTTGTGGGCAACATTTTTAAGTGTAAAAAGCAAATTTTGAGGGGTGAATTTTTTGCTTTGCAAAGGCAAATTTGAGTTTTAATATAAAATGTTTTGTTGAATTTCCATATTATTCAATTTAATTTGTAGAAAAATACTGATTATTACTGATAAATACATGGTTATTACTAAAAAAAAATTTTGTACTTTAAGGGAAGGAGGGTATTAATAAAAATCCTTTGGGGATGTCAAACACAGTAGTTCAAATTCCTGAGGGAAAGAATTCCCTACACAGAGTTCCTTCAGCCTGAGCCCGAGAATGAGGCACTCATAGCACTGACCAAAGCTGGAGCTAATCTGGACCAAAAAATAGCCTGAAGCTGAAGGACAGTCAGTTCACACACCAATGAGAATAGAGGCTTACCTCTACAAGCCCTGAGTGTTGTGATGGTATGCTATTTGAGATTATTGTGGCATTGGTAACCAAGACACATACTGTCTTTTCAAACTTTGGTTTATTTATTGCTCAAATTGTTTTATCCACCATTTCACCTTACACAATGTCTCAATCACAGTAAATCAGTTGACTGATTGATACTCGGCTTTAAATTGAAGGAATTTACAATCTGACTGAAGATTAAAAAGCCTACATGAAAAGTTTTAACAACGCAAGGCATGATGTGATTAGACAAGTGGTGTGCACATGATAGATGCTACAGGGGTTAGAAGGAGGGAAGAAAACGTAGTGGAAACGAAGAGAGTGTAGAGGAACTGGTGAAACCTGTTGAAGAAACAAGTTTTGGGCTGTATTTAAAGAACTGATTGAATTTAGGATATTCAGAGAATGGGGAAACATACGTGAGAAAATAAAATGCATAACAAGGGCATGATTGAGCACAGCATTCTTAGGGACAGGTATGTAATGAAGGGGGTATTTTGGGGAACAGACTGTACTGTTTTTTTGTCTCCTGCCCACTTGAGTAATTGAAGGAATATTACTTAACATTTCAACATTTGTTCTCTTCTCCCGACATGAGCTACTTTCTTAGTGAGATTATTTTGAGGATCAAGTGAGGTAGATTACAAACTGACAGGCATATTGTATACATTAATAAACTGTTAATTCCCATCCCTCACTTGACTTTTTTCTCATGTCCCATATACTCATTTTTGCTTTACTGTCTTGTTTCCATTTCTGTGCTCAAAATGTACCTACATTTTTAATACTCAGTTTAAGTCTAGGAGTATGAGAGAATAGAGCTATAAAACTGGGAGATGAGTAAACAGGATGAAATTCTAGTATCCTTTTTTTCAATTTGACCAATGTAACCAATAACTGTCTTCTAAACAGTGATACCAAGAGAGTCAAGAGTCTATGAATTTCCATGTATTCTGAGGTGTGAATGAATCAGGATGGGCAATCTCTAGCAAAAAATGAAAAAGCCCTCTCTTTCAAAATATTTCTTTTCCAGGGTTCAATAAACAAACATAGGAGCAAGCAAAGGGCAGCAGTAGAGAGATTAGGCAACAGATGCATGCATGCACACACACCGTCACACTCACACACAGCATCTTATCACAAGATTCTCTGAGGTTTAAAGTAGTAGTGCTGAGACATGTTCAGTGTTACACTGAAAATAATTCTGTTGCAGAGAATGTGTCCTTAGAGACAAACACACTTACTGCGTTATTTCTAGGTCAAGAACACATACTTTGAAAGAAGATGCTTTCTGTTTTCATATTTATGTTTGATTGCTATGATTGTTGTTCTTGTTTTGCATATCTACAAAATATTATATTTATAAAGTTCTTTATAAATAAAAATGATTTTTGAAAGTGCAACTTAATTAACTTGTGTCTGACAGAAGCATTAATTTTCTTTGGAGGACCCTCAATTCAGAAATAATTTTGTTAATCAACACAGTTCAAAATGTAAAAGCATGCACATATTTATACTGTATTAAATAGAACTAAAAAAACTAATAAAAATCACTTATTTGAGATTGTGCTTCACACTTTTTAAGGCAGACTGTAGTGGAATTGGGAAACTCAGTTCTGTTACAAAGTGGAAATAATAAAGCCAATAAGGCCAATGGAGACAGAGGAGGCCAGAGAAAACAGGGTTTCGGGAGAGTACCAAGCTGTAGATTATCCTCCCTCAGAGTTATAACCACCAGTGAGCACCAAGGTTTCAGAGGGAAAGAGCAACTTGGGCTTAAACTAGTTTTCATAGCAAGAAAACTCAGAGACATTACTGGGTGTGATACAGCAGCACACATCCAGATATCAAGCAACAGTGAAAGCTAAAAACAGAATTATTATATTTTCGGAATCAAAAATAATATTCAATTGCTACTGGGAAGTTGGAATTAAAGTACTAGCATCTGGTTGGAGAGGGGTATTAGAGAACTTTTCAGACTATATTTTTTGTACTGGAAAGACTGTTGTGATTTAGCCAGAGCCAAGGTTACTCCTCACCACACCTCAGAATCACCTCTGTGATGCCAGTCAAGTAATCTAAGATTGAAGTCACAGTTTCACTTCCAGCATGGAATTATAGTTTAAATGAGAGAAAAAACATAGAGTGGGGACTAGAAGATGCCTAAAGCATAGTGCACACATACAATCAAGGCTCGCTTCAGGGACACTGGATCCTTCAGCAGCAGAAATATTCTAGGCTGCATCTATTCAAAAGGTGGAGGCTTGTAATATACAATAGGGTTGGTTCCTTTATTGGTACAAATTGAGCACATGGATGAAAGGATGAGCAGGGCTGTGCAAATAATATGTTGAACAAACACTAAGTATACCCATGTCATAAAGAATATGTTAGATAAAACACTAAGTGTACCCATGTCATATGTGATTTTGGATCATCTGAAAAATTAAGGCAGAAAGCACAATAAAATTAAATCAAGATAAAAAGAAAAACTATAAACAGAAATCAATATACTTATTTTATTCTTGTTAGCTTTACTAAGGGAACAAAAATATTCTCAATTTTGAATTTTTTAGGCTTCAATTCCTTTATTTAAGAAAGTTATGAATAGACATTTAAACCTTGTCTCAAAGACTCTCACCTATTATACAAATGAGATATATTATACACTCATCTGAGCGTACTTCGTGCGCTTCAAAGTCTCTCCACACCTAATGGTGAGGTTGCAAGCATAAGACAAGCCTCCAGTGCTACGTTCTAGCTCCTTAAAAGTTTTTTTCTAGGCTGTGCCTCCTACTCTATACCCAGAATTGAATTTGTTCTGCTCTAGTGTCTCTATTTTTTTCCATTTTTTCTGCTCACATGTGATTTCACTTAGATTATTTTTTAATCTTTTGATTTGATTTGTATGACTTTGAGTTTTTCTTGAGGATATTCAAACTGAGGATTTTGAAATCCTGCCCAAGTGCCAGACCCAGTGTTTTCAGTCCCCTTTCCTCATCCATATCATTGGCTTCCAGGCACCCATTAGTCTAGGAGAGCATTTTAAACACAAAACCCATCATATGAGGAAGATCTTAATTACTGAAGATACACATTAGTCGAAGTTTTTTCAAACACTCTAAAGTCAATTGTTGAAATATAAAATAAAAGCTTTTCACCATGCTTGTTGGAAAGCTTCCTTAAGGCAAGGACTTTGTTTTTTTCATCAGCACCTTATACAAAGCCCAGCACACAGCTACACATAAGCAGAGTTTAGCAAGTAGTTGACTCATCAACTGACCTACTGACTGACAAAAATGAACGAATAGAACCAAATACCCTCTGCAGTGTCTTAAACAACATATATCTAGTTTAGGGTGAAATGAGGTTATAGAAGCTTGGTGGCAATAATACATGAGCCATTAAACTTCTCTAGAGAAGGTTTACAAAATCCACCTTTGACTACATTTTGAATTATAATTATTATACAACATTATATTAGTTTCAGGTGTACAACATAGTGATTCAATATACTTATACATTTATACAGTAAGTCGAATTACAATTTATCACCAAAGTTTTTACAATATTATTGTCTATATTCCCTATGTGTACATTACATCCCTGTGACTTATTTTATAGCATCCATCCCCTCATGCCCATCTTAATTCTCTTCGATACATACCTTTCTTTTGATAATCAACCTCCATAGGTATGGGAAGAAAAACTGAAAACAGATATTAATCTATATCCTCTGGTATCACCTAAGTTTTAACTTTGCATTTCTCATAGAAAGCTCCATTTTAAAACTCAGCACTCTGAAAACTAGTTTCTAGTAGATGATAGTGCTAAGGTTTCCAATCCGTTTTCCTCCCTGAAATTCTAACCATGGCATAAGCAACTGTAATTTATCACTGACATCATCATTTATTACAAGCCTTCATCCTAACAATCCATTGCCTTTTAGTGTCCTTTCTTTTCACTTATTTATTTTGATGACCTGTCTAGCTTTAAGTTTGCTTTGCATTCCCAATTTGCCTTTCAGTCAAGTGGCTAGTGCCAACTGAGTGTTCATCAACATCCATCACCATCAGCAGGTTGCACATTACTCATTGCATTTCAAATGGATGGTGCACTTCAGTTTTCACATCTCCAATGCCTTTGGCCTCACTGCCTATAATTTTTCTACTTTAATGTTTAAGAGGTACCCAAAAGTTTGGATGTTTGAATATCTGGCTTTCCAATTAAACAGGGAGCAGCAGAGCGAATTCTCTCTAACTTTGTGTCTCTTCTTCTTTTGTTGGATAAGTGCAGAGATGGGCTGGAAATTCTTTGTACTTTAGTGGTGAACCACCAACCTTGTACTGATATTAACCTCTTTAGTGTGGAAAATAGTGTTTTTTACAAATATGCTGTTTAAAATTTTTTTTTCCTATTAGTTATCTATTTTATACATATTAGCGTATATATGTCAATCCCAATCTCCCAGTTCATCCCACCACCACCCCCACCCCCCGCTTTCCCCGCCTTGGTGTCCATATATTTGTCTGTTTTAAAGATGCATTTTTTAAATCTTTCAGGTGAAAGGAGTTTTAAAGTCCAACTAACTACTTTGTTTATTTATATACAACATTTACTTCCAATAGCTGAAGTGCAAGCTATTCTCACAATGTGATCATAATTTGTATCTAGAATAGAGTTCAGATTGTGAAATAAGCATTAGTTATTTTAAATATATGATGCTTTCTGTCCTATTTTTATTTTTGCTACAAAGACCTGAAACTGTGTTCACTTTTGCAGTTCTAGTTGACATAGATAAATTCAAAGAGAAGATAGTCGTAGCTTTTGTATTTGGTAACCTAGAATGCTTATAAAGAAGAGTGTATTAAGCTGGAGAGGATGTGCATTAAATACTGGAAGGTCTAACTTTGACAAAAATTACCATGTAATCTGTGATTTCTAATAGTTTTATATGCCTAAATATTAGAGCCCAACAAAAAATGATTTAAAATACATTTTAGATGCTACTTTTTAGACTCCTTTTTATATGCTCTCAATAAATAGGGTAATAGCATAATTTATTGTACAGATGTTGTACTTTAGATATTGTACTTTGTGTTTAAAATCAAACACAAATGGAGACCAGACTTGAAAATTTCCTGAGCAGACAAAACTAGTTTAGACATTCAAGCAAAGCTTAATTTAGCTTATTTTGCAAGATAAGTAATGCTTACTTGACCTGGGTAACTTCTCACTTATGACTCTGAAAATTATAAGTGAAACTTAATTTATTCTCCAAAATTGATATGAGGTAACCACTAACCAATGCCCTTTCATTTAAGGAAATTCTAGTATTGTAACCAATCTGTGAAGAATAGTCACTGCCTCCGTATTATATAAGCTTGCCTTATAACAAAATCTCTCTGAGCCTCATTCCATGCTTTGGTTTGAGTGCTCTGGTTTGCAAAACTGTTTTTGATGTGTCACAGAAACTTTTACTAATTACTATTTCAGTGATTCATTGGCTTGGCTTATGTTTTTCTTCCTGAACTTACGACAGACAGAAGAGCACTACAAAGAGTAAAATTTACATTTATTTTCTAAATATTTATTTACTTGATTAACTGATTATACTGGTAATCTATGAAACAGCACTATTCAAAATCTAATTTCAAAACTAAAATTCCTTCTAAAGTCTATGTACGTTAAAGAAACATGTTTAAAATCTTTACATAAATTGTCAGAACATTAAAAATAATCTAGACCCAAAATATTATGATTACATATTCACACACTTAATCAATTTCTTAGTCACAGTTGTTTTTAATACTGTGTCAGATTTAGAAAAAATGTTTCTGAAAAACATAGGGTTTTTTGATTAAATAAGTTTTTATGGTCTTTTTCAAAACATGTCTACAATCTTCTTCAACATTGCAATTTAATGGGTAACACAAAGTGTACATCTTCAATTAACACTTCTCTGTAGATCATAACATTTTTAATTGAAAAATATATTGCTCATCTAGGAGCTAACATACCAGATAAGCTCAGAGCAAACTAAGCTAAATGAAGGGTTTTTCTAAAGTCTAATTAATTTTCAAATAAATATATTTAAATATTTAATCTCATACATTAATACATGTACTATATTCTATCTCCATTCAAAATACACTTCTTTGATAAATAATTTTACAAATGAAAGTCTCCAAAAACTTATCTTTATTTATGATACATTTAATGCTACTTCAACACTAGGTGCTGCCAAATCATAGGGCTTCTGAATTTATAACATTTTGGTTTATTTAATTGTGCCCCTGTAAAAAGTGTATTTTTATATCACTGGATGAAGAAAGACTTTTTGTTAAGTTTGTAAGATATCTTCATAATTAGTTTCACATATATTTATTCCCAATGATACAGTAACCATTATTTCAGTGACTCCATTAGTAGATTAAAAAAATCACAAAGTTTTAAATGATACCAGTTCTACATCAGTTGATCAAAGCCTTGAAATAGAAATTTACTTAATAATGGTTTGATTTTTTTTTCCCCCATCCAACTAACGAACTCAAAGGAAAACTCTGGAAGCTTGTTCCCACCCCATGCTGTCTTTTTATCCCACCGAAGGGGTGGAGGGAGAGCTGAGAAACACTAGTGATTATCACAGTGCAGGAACACAAGCCCAATAAAAGACTGAGATTTATTCATAAGAATAGAGAACACTGTGTCCTCTTGATACTTTACCAACACAGCAATAAGAATAGTATGGTAACAGTAGATTACAGCTGAAAGAGTAGAAAGACACAAATGCTCCCTGAGAAGGAGTATTTAAGGATGCCCATATCTATTTTAAAAATTGAATCAATAATTAATAACTTGGAAAAAATAAAGAATTGGGCCTGAATGTTTTCACTGGTGAGCTCTACCAAACCATTAAGAAGGAATGATTCCAATTCTGCATAGTCTTTTCTAGAAAAAGAAGCAAATACTTCCAAACTTTCTTATGAGGCATTACCCTAGTATTAAAATCAGATAAATGTGTTACAACAGAAGAAAAGCTACAAACTAATATTTCTCATGAACATAGAAGCAAAAATTCTCAACAAAATATTAGCAAGGCAAATCCAGCAATGTGTAAAAGTAATGATACACTATGATCAAGTACCAAGTGAGATTTTTTTTTCCAGGTAAACAAATCTGGTTAAATATTCAAAAACCAGTTAATGCAATACAACCTTGCCAACAGGATAAAGAATAAAAACAAACAAAAAGACATGATCACATCAACTGATAGAGGAAAAAGCATCTAACAAACCCAACAACCACTTATGATAAAAATTCATCAAACCAGAAATTAAAGGGTACTTTCTCAACTTGGTAAAGAACATCATAAAAAAAATCTTCAGATAATGTCATACTTAATAATGAGAGACTCACTTTTTTTCTTGGACTGGGAACAAGGCAAGGATGTCCTTTCTCACCACTTCTGTTCAACATCATGTCAGAAGTCCTTTCTCACTGCAACAAGAAAAGAAAATAAATGCTATATAAATTGGAAGGAAAAAATAATATTGTCTCTATTTGTAGATAACATGATTATCTATGTAGGAAACCCTAAAAATTCTACAAAAGAACTCATTGAACAAATGAGGGAGTATAATATGGTTGCAGGATACAAAATTAATATAGAAAAGTTGGTTGCTTTATATGTACCAGCAATAAACAATTAGAACTGGAAATTTTAAAAAAAACATATATAATAGCACCAATAAAATTAAGTACTTGAGAGTAAATCTAACAAAATATCTATAGGATCTGTATGCAAAAAACTACACAACACTCATGAAAGAAATTAAAGATCTAGATAAAAGGGGAGATTTCCTGTTTTATGGTTTGGAAAGCTCAATATTATTAAAATGTCAGTTCTTCCAATTTGATCTCTAGATTCAATCAAAACCATAGTAAGCTATTTTATACATATAAACAAATTGATTAAAAATTTATACAGAAGACAAAAAATCTAGAATAGCCAACAAAATACTGAATAAAAGAAAAAACAAAGTTCTTCACACTGTCAGTTATCAAGACTTACTATTAAATTAAAGTAGTCAAGATAGTGTGGTATTAACAAAGAATAGACACATATCAAACTGATTAAAAGCCTATAGATAGACTCACATGAATATTGATATAATCAACTGATTTCTAACAAATGTGCAGAAGCAATTCAATGGAATAGAGTCTTTTCATAAAATGGTGTAGAATATATGTCTATAAACAAAAACCATGAACCTAGACATAGACTTTACACCTTACAACAAAAATTAACTAAAAATAGATGATATACATACATGTAAAATGCAAAACTATAACACTTTGAGAAGACAGTATAGGAGAAATATAAGTCGTCTTAGGTTTGGTGATGAGTTTTTAGCTATGACACCAAAAACATGATCCATGAAAGAAAAAAAGATCAATGGGTTGAACTTGATTAAAATTAAACATTCTGCTCTGCATAAGGTACTGTTAGAGTATGAAAAGAAATACATGTTCTCCAAATCTGTGGCTTTTCTTTTCACACTCTAACAGTATCTTATGCAGAGCAGAATGTTTAATTTTAATATTTGCAAAACACATACGTAATAAAAGTTATCTCCAAAATATGCAAAGAACACTACAAATCCAACAATAAAAAAACAATCTAATTTAAAAGATCTGAATATACACCTCAGTTAAAGATAAACAGATAGCAAATAAGCATATAAAAACCTGCTCAATGTCATTTGTCATTAGGGAAATGCAAATTAAAACAATGAGATACCACTACACATCTACTAGAATGGCTAAAATTAAAAAAAAACAAAACCTTGACAATTCCAATTGTTAGAGAGAATGCAGGACAACAGAAATTCTCATTCATTGCCGATGACACTACAAAACTGTATATACTTTGGAAGACAGTTTTCTTACAAAGTGAAATATTGCCTTACCGTAAGATTCAGCAATCATGCTCCCACATATTTAGCCAATTGATTTTAAAACTTATACCCATATCAAAAAATGTGAATGTTTATAGCAACTTTATTCATAGTCTCTAAAAATTGGAAGCAACCAAGGTATTCTTTAATAGATGAATGGAAAAATAAACTGTTGTTCCTCCAAACAATGAAAGACTATTCACTGATAAAAAGGAATTGAGCTATCAAGCCATACAAAGATGTGGATGAATCTTAAATGTGCATTGGTAAGTGAAAGAACCTAGTTGAAAAGCCTACATACAGACAAAGGCAATACTACAGAAACAATAAACAGATGAGTGGGTGCAAGGTGGTGTGAAATGGGTTGAGCTGTTGAAGCAAAAGTGTTGTTTTAGGACAATGAAACTGTTCTATATGATATTATAATAGCGGATACATGACACCATGTATGTGTCAAAATCCATAGCATTTTATACAGAAGGAATGAACCTCAATGTACACAAAGTTAAACAATCATTTAGGAGGTCAGTGTATCCCAGGATTGAATACTGACTGTGACACAAAAATGTGACTATATCACAAATGTATGAAACAGCCTTACTGAAGGAGTGGGGAGCAAAAGTGCCTACCCATGTAACTTTGGAAATAAGTCTGTAAGATTAAAGGCGAAAGCAACTGCATATAAGAAATATACTCTAGTTGATAAATTTTACTCATGGGAGTGTGAGCTAATAATTCAAAAGCCACTTTATCTGCATACTGGAATTGAAAATTAAGTACACAGATGGTGAAGGGTGGAATACAGATTTTGTACTGCTGAAGTGGGAAGTTACAGACAATCAGAAGAATGCTCTATGTGGTTTATGGGTTAGAATTGAAGACATCATTATAAACTCATCTTTAGCTTAACATAGTTACACATGGATATGTAAACATATATATACACACAAACATATATAAATAATATAAATATTTATAGATATGTATATGCATGTTATTTAGTTTACACACATATATTTCCTTGCTCTGTCTTCTGGGACAGTGTAGAAGCAATAAACACACCTAGCACATATAGATCTTGGTTTCTAACACCATTTTCCAACATAAGGAATCAGACCTTTTTTGAGAAACAACTGATTCTACTACTGGGCTAGAAAATATATAGAATGAACCTGTAATATACTGCCAGAAAGTTAAGGAAACACTCAAGAATAAGCACAATGATGAAAGTATGCCATAGGAAAAAATGAGCTCCCAATGGCCAAAGATAGAACAATTTGAGCAACTAAGTAAAGAAAGTAGTGTTGGATTATAACCCAACATATAAATTGAATTTGCATGAGCCCATACTGATATAAATAAATGATTAAATAAATGCATAAATGGGGGAGAATAAGCAAACCTCCCATGCAGAAGAATCCCTCCTAATTGATATAAATGCTCTGTTCTCAGAGTGATAGAACATAACTTTCCACTCAAGTGTGAGCTGTGCATAGTGATTTCCTTCCAAAAAGAACACCATGGAAAGGAAGAAAGAAGAAAAAATTTAGTGGAAAAGCCTGGCAAAAGCTCTTTCATGATGATGATTAACTTTAAAGAGAGAAGTCATGGTGATAGTATGTCCTTTTGATATGCTATGAAAATGGCATGTTACAGTCTTCCTCCCACAAACCCACATCCCCAACCTAATAACAAGAAAAAAAAATCATACAACTCCTACATAAGGCACATAATATAGAATACCAGTACTCCTGTAAAACTGGTCTCATCAAAAGAAAAAGAGTCTGAAAAATTGTCCCAGATAAGAAAAGTCTAAGGAGACAAGATGGCTAAATGCATTATGGTATCCCTAGTGGAATCTGAGAAAAAGGACATTATTTTAAAACTAAGAAAATCTGAAAGTATGGATATTAGTCAAAAATAATGTGTCAGTATTGGTTCATTAATTATGATGAATGTCTCCTACTAATGTAAGATGTTGATAATAGGGGGACCTGGGTTTGTGTACCTACAAGCTTTCTAAACTACCCTTACAACTTTTCTGTTGTAAAGGTAGTTTAGAAATGTACTTAAATGTACCCTAAAATAATTAAGTTAGAAAGTAAAACAAAACCAAAAAACAGTACAGTGCCATCAAAAAAGAAAATGAAGAGAGTTGAGATTTTCACCATGTAAAAATTGGTAAAAGCACTGTAACAAAAGCATTCAGACCATACATTCTGAGGCAAGACCACTTAGCCTCTATTTCACTCATGTATTTTATTAACCTAACATAGTTGTCTATTTCCACTGACCCTGCCAAGAAGTTGCCAAGCGGCTTGTATATCTTGCAGGCCTTAGAAGATAGCACAGCTGGCTTACACTTTAAGTGGCTGACAGGGGCTGTGGTGTCCTATTGCTAGCCAAGACTGGTCACATGAGTCAGAAAGCACTTATTTTAAAGGTGAGTCCCTGCACTATTTATCTTAAAGAGGTTTCAGTTACCTTGCCTCTGGGACTCTTGGGAAAGATATGATTGTTTTTCCTCTTTCATACTTGTTCATGTGATAAAAGTAAAAACTCTGTCTAGAGCACAGGCATCATACATGCTACCAGATGGGACCATGGCAGAAGCTGTAATGGTGATCTACCACATCCATTCTGACTTATCTCTTACTAATAACATTTCATGAATACAAATCCAGGTAAAATGCTAAACCATATGGAATATCAGGATAGAGGTATAAATGAAGACTTATTAAAAAACAAACAAATCAGGATATGTGGTCATTTAATTTGATACATTTCCCCAGAATCCTGTTGCTAGGGTTTTTGCTGCTGTAGCTTTGTTCACATATTATAGGTTTAAAATTCAAGTGTTTTTGAGTATAATTCCTTGTTGTTTATCTATTTTATATATAGCAGCGTGTATATTCAATATTTTATAATAACCTATAATGGAAAAGAATCTGAAAAAGTATATATATAAGTTTATATATAGATATATATATATTAACTGAATCACTTTACTGTATACCTAAAACTAACACAACATTGTAAATCAACTACACTTCAATAAAAATATATAAAATTCAAATGTTTTTGGTTCCTTTTATTCATAATTAAAATTGCCATATTGAGACATGGAAAGATTTCAGCAGGTGGTCTCATCCACTGTCATAATTTTACCAAACTAGACACACAAACCAAGGCAGAGTCCGTGACCTAGGGAATTTTACAAGGATCACTTATGTCAGAGCCATAATCATAACCTAAGTGTTCAGACCCCATGTCTGCTCTTTCATTTCACTACCCTGAGAGTTTATGCTGAAATGATATTTCTCTTTATCTTAGTACTGAGGTCCTTTTTGTGCTTTGTTTCAGAGCAGCCTGAATGACATTTATGGAAATAAAGATGTGTATGGAATGATTTTAAATATTTTTTGTAATATTTAACCTATGCTTTTATAGGAATAATAAACTGAGTAAGAAATCAAAGGTACTATTCAATCTGGTCAACCTCCTTCTTACTTATGAGATGATTCCAGTGACACACTGATTCAATCCACATTTCTTTAGGAAACATCTATTCATACTATTTCTAAACCACTGTGTTAGGTAGCAGAATTAGGGGATGGGAGTGGGACAGAGTATAAAATGTCCAATCAGCTCCTCTAGCATAGAAGATTTACAAGTGGATGTAACTCAAGGCAACAGATATTATAATATACTATGAGTTTATGAGAAACCCTATTGGAGTAATACTAATTCTGACTGGTAGACTGGGTAAAGAATCATGAAGAATGTGACAGCTGGGCATTCAAGTTAAAGTTATGAATAATAGGAAAAAGGAAAGATTATAGATGCTCACGGTGACTACAGACTGGTACGTGTCCTTATTGTTTGCTGTTTAGATGTTTCTTTAAGGCGATTAGTGAGGGTTTTATAGAAAGGTATGCTGGAGCCAGATCATACAGTTCTTCCAAAGTCATCTAAAAGGGGAGACATATTTATTGAACACCATTTAAATACTCTAACAAATATTACATTGTTGCAAAAATACCATCTTAGAAGTGACAAAATCCATGATGCTCTATATCAAAGCATCTAGGTCAATACTATAAAAGCCTGAAAGGAAATAAATGTCAGCATGATCATCAAAGGCTGAAAGTAAAAGTGAGCAATGGTGAGCATTGGGAAAGGTTCCACCTGGTAGATTAGCATGTTAAAGGCAGCAACAGTAAACACATCCTAGGTTATGAAGAGGCATGTCTGTCGATGGTGGGACTGTTCTGGCAGCTTAGTTTTGCCACTAGGGTCTTTGCTGAGGTTGTGGGGTCCTGCCTCCCCAAGGCCAATGAATTATATTTTATAGAGGCTTTTAATGAAGCTGACTTACTTGGTATACATTGACAGTAATATGCTTTATAGAAACTACAATTTACTTTAATAACTGTAACATATATGAGAACTTTATTTCAAGAACAACAACTTGTTATAAGTATGCAATAAAGCCTTAGGGCTTAGGTGACAGAGAAGAGGATTACAAAATCATGTGACTATGATTCCTGCAAAGATTTGGTCAATATATATTGTCTTATTTTTATATATTAATGGTAACACCAATGTACACATAGATTTTTAAGCCTTGTTAATTTTCTAGAAATTGCAAGAAATATTGATTTTATTCACTCAGCTATGCTATTCAATAATGTTTTAAGGAGAAAAATTGCACAGAAGATAATTTCATTTCTTTTAAGTGCAAATAACCAATAATGTAAATTTTTATTATTCAGTGATACTAGTGAATTCTCAGTAAATCAGCCAAAGAAAATTGGAATTTAAAAGTAATTATAAGGCACATAAACAATATATTTGTTTATATTGTAGAAAAATATGTTAAACACTTGAATTATTTCTGTAAATTAAATGTAACCTTTAATAAAATTATTTATCTTAAAAATTATTAAATAATCTACCCACATATATATTAAACAAAGAAATGTTATATAAATGTGTTAATATGATAGTCAATCTAATATTGTTATAGAGTATATAATTTATAATATATATTATAAATGGAGTATTCCATATGTACCAATTCTGGCAGCATATGTAACAGAATATGAATACTGTTTTATTATTCTTAGAGAATACAATTAGCGGCAGGAGAAAAATTTAGTTGCACCTAATCTTGACTATTAGTTTTAGGAGTATTTCAGTAAAACTTATATTTCCAGACATAACCACAAGAACTAACTGTAATATCCAGTCATGTATGAAGTTTCCAAAATTTTAGATTTTTGCAGATTGAAGGCAACTCAAACTGCAGAGAATAAAGAAGAAACTTGTATTCTAGCCCCAGGGCAGAAATTTCTCCTTACTATCTATGTAGTTGATCTACCATGGATCAGATGAAAATTAAAGAAATATATACATGTCTCTTAATACTGCTATGGCTTCTAAAAAGCAAAACAAAACTAGTAAAACAAACAAAAATAATTGTATAAAGTATTTGCATATGCAATACGCCCAGGAAAAAAAAAATAACCCCACAGTGGCGGCTTCCATGATAACAAAGCTATCACTCTCATAGTGAAAAAGCCTGTCTCACCACACCAACACCCCCAACACACAGGCAGGCACACAAACATACTGCACAGCAAAATCTCAGTTCTCTACGGGCCTCATTGTTTCAAAACTTGTGAGCAGAGCCCTTTAGACTGATTGTTGCACCACCAAGGAAATAACCAGTCTACTCTGGAAATTATCTGGTAGCAGAGGCTTTATTGCTCTGAAATTGCAGGAGGGAGTCAATCAGTAGGTAAAAACCTGGGAACAGTTGCTCTGCCTTCAGTTTTCTCCTAAATTAGCCCTGAAATTAGTTGACATTACAATATTTTGCAGCAAAGATGGCTTTATATAGTTAAAAAAAAGAAGAAGAAATAAATATTCTAGCTGAATAATTAGCTTAATTTCTGCAGTTTTTTGTTTCTTTCTCCAAATAAGAATTGTTTCTTCCAAGTGGCTTATGTTTTTGAAGTGAGTGAATTTATAAAAAGTAGTTTTTTGTTTTGCTTTTTTGCCCTCAAAAAGCATTTTTTAAAAGCAGTACTGATTTTTTTAAATTCATGTTTGCTTTTTGGAAGTCAGTCTCCTTCTGAGTAATTTTATTTATTTTTTTTCTACTCTAATTAGCAAATTATATGTATACATCTACCACTATAATATAAAATAAGTATAGTCATAGACATTTGGGACTAGAAGCTTCCCTCACCAGAAATGCAGATGATTTTTTTTCAGGTTTCCATAAAGAGATTCCCTTTTCTGTTAATTTCCTGCTGTCACTTAACTTTGTGTCACTGTGCATCACTCTCTCTTCATCTATTTTGTCTAATTTATTTCCAAAAATTTTCAAGATTCTCAAATTTATTAGTTTTAGAAATGTAGTTCTCACCAAGCAATAAGTTGCTTGTATCTTTCTATGGACAGTTAGCATAAGTTATTGCCAAGAGATGTATAAATTCTAAGCCATAAATATTTGTTCCTGTCAGTTAAATTTTCCTGGATTCTGTTTCATTCTACTAAAATAAATATAAAAAGCATACACATATATATGTATAAATAATCTGCTATGCATATTTTCTACCTATTTAAACTATGATTTTAAGTACTTATAATTATCTGATATTATTTTTGTTAAATAATAAGATCTATATGACAATATGGACAATGTTTATAAATTCATTTTTAACAACAGAAATGTGAAAAATGGTTTATGAATCTATATTTTTAATGATAAAGAGATCATAAAAAGAGAAACACATATGGGTGATATTAGAATGTAGTAATTTTGTTTCTATTTAAAAATTTTTGTCATTGACATATTACAAAAATACAAAATTTAAGAAATCGCTATATTAGTAAGCTTTGTTGTTGTTGTTGTTTTGCTGTACGCGGGCCTCTCACTGCCGTGGCCTCTCCTGTCATGGAGCACAGGCTCCGGACACGCAGGCCCAGCGGCCATGGCCCATGCGCCCAGCCGCTCCGCGGCATGCGGGATCCTCCCAGACCGGGGCACGAACCCGCGTCCCCTGCATCGGCAGGGGGACTCACAATCACTGCGCCACCAGGGAAGCCCATAAGCTTTTTTAAAAACAAATATTTCTTCATTTTTTTTAAATTTATAGTGGTAAACTAGAGTTTAATTTACAGTGATAGATATAATGTTAGTTTGCTTAATTTTTAAAGCAGAGAAATATTAGTAAAAATGGTCTGAATTCTAGTTTGAACTCTATTATTATCTACCAAAATTGAGAATTTTCTTTCACAAATATGTTAAAAATAATCTCTAAGCACCTTTCCAGTTCTGAGATATAATCATTAATCTATTATATTTTACTTATAAAATTATAATATAAATATATAGATCTCAGTATAAGAAAAAGTGCAAAACATGCAAATGATACTAAAACTTCCTTGACTACTAAACTCTCTCCTGAGATTTACCCTCAGGATTTACCCTCAATAATACCCTCAAAATATATAAATATCTTATATATTTATGTATATAAACATTTTAACATGGAATTTTATAGTATTATCTTAATATTCAAATTTTATTCTACTTTATAGGAAAGATAGAAAGTGTTTAACATCAAAATAGAACAGTGATAATCACTTTATGTTGAACACCTATAGAAGTTGGGGAAACAGCATTGATGCCTCTAAATTAATATATTTTTGTATTCACTTTATCCTCAGGCCTGGGCTCTGGCAGTTTCTATGGGAATTGGCCTCTCAGAGAAGGTTACAATGATGTTAGAGTTGATAATGGCAAGGTTGATGCCTTCCAATCCAGTACAACATTCTTCACTTTGTGAGTGACTCAGAGTTATGTGATGGATATAATTTTTAACCACCTCCTTAAACATATATGTCATATATGCTTTTAAACATAAATGCATAAATGAACCTGTAACCTGGGATGAGACTCCAGAATATTGTTAAGCCAAAGGCTGACACTTGGAATAATTTTTTTTTTTAATTCAGAGACTCCCCCTGAACACTTTTTAGTTGTATGTTTCAGGGATAAACTAAGGTCAGGTTCTAACCTGAATCTCAGAAATGTTTATATGAGCAAAGATTTCCAGTGAATCCAGAAAACAGAAAGTCTTTTATTTTCCAATCTTGGCAGTACTTCCATCTAAGAGACACTAATAAATGAAATAGAAAATTATAAAAATTCTAGTTCAGTACTTTATCTAGCTGACCAGAGACTGAGTAAGGGGTAAATATGATATCAAGCTCAAGATCAAGCTAAAGATATGAAGAGTAGTAAAAATTTATCTAGAATCAGTGAACTTAGTCAATTTTTTTAAAACATGCTGCAATATTTTTATCCACTTTTCCTGTACTTAGGTACTGAAAATCAATTTTGATGAGAGATGCAATCTAATATTTGGAGGCTATAGTAAAATCACTGTCCATCTCTACATGTTGTTATGTTTTACGTGGGCTTAAAATGTAATATTCTAGTAAGAAAAGATATTTTGATTCTGCCTCTGTTTGTATGAGAGCTAGGCCATGTAAACTAATCAGTAAAAATTTTATTCTGCTTACATAGGAAAGAAAACTGAAGTTAAGAGGTAAAGAAAAAGGCATCTATTATTGGAAAATAATTCAGTAGATTTATTTTTCTCACAAAAAGAAGTCATACACATATGCATTCATGCTCAATATCTCCATGGTTCAAAAAGTCAGATTCTTGATTACAGAGAGTTGCTGAAAAGATAGAGACTGGGAGCATTAAGCAAGTGGGCTAGTGAGAGACAGCAAAATAGAAAAGGAAATAAAATAAAATAGGAATAAATTAAAAAGGAAAGAAAAAGACAAAAGAAGAAAGAAAAGGAGGGAGAAAGAAGGTGAGGGGGGGAAGAGAGGGAGTGAGAAGGGGATGAAAAGGGGGATGGGTGAAGGGAGGAAAAGGGGAAGAGAAAAAGACACCTCAGAAAATGAAAGCCTTTATTTGGAGAATAACAACTGCAGGCACTATCTTTTGAAGCTGTTCAAGGGCAGAAATCATGCAAAATAGTCCTTTAACGTCAAGGAAAAATGATACACATTTCATTATTTTGTTCATGTTTGGGGACAACCTGGGTTTATCCATCTTTTCATTAATTTACTCACTTATTCCAAACTATTTATTTAGCATCTTCTATGTTTTAAATTAATTGATAGGCCCTGAGGATATTTTGGACAAGGTAAAAATTGTTCCTCCTTTCCTGGAATTGTACAGTCTGTCAGGGTTAGTAATCTAGGATTTGATTAACCCCAAAATGATAACAGTCCACGTTTAAAACATAATGATTTCTATATTACTATATACTCGTAATAAGGGCAACTAAGTGGAATGACAAAATATCTTTTCATATATCATAAAACCTGAAATTCCAACTTCAGAATCTTAAGTTTAGATCAATCAATTTCTTTAGATACTTAATGCACTGTGTTCTTCCAAAGTACTTTTCTAAAATATACATCTCTTCAGAAGATGTTAAGGATCATATTTCATTGTGAGTATAAGATTTCTAAAAGAGACAGATTCAGACAAAATTAATGAGGAATCTGTCACTTAATGATAAATCCAGAGACAGTCCAGGGCTGGTGAAGTCTTCAAGATTCCAGTAACACCACAACATCCTTTTATCTTTCTGCTCGGCCATCATCAGGGAAAACCATGCAATCACACAGTGACAGTCACAAGCATGGCAGCTGTATTCCTAGCAGCAGGAGGTAGAAATATGAGTGGCCAATAGTCAATGCTGGTCAGGTATGTTTTTGTTGTTGTTTTTTTAAAGTAATTCCCCAGAAGCCCCAGTAAGGGGCGCTAAGGTCGGGTCAAATGGTAACCTTAACTACAAAAGAGGATGATAGCAGATGTATTTTATTTTTTGAGCTGAGTAGATTTCCTCTTTTTCCCAATAATATCTGATTTCTCTTAGCAAAGAATGGATAATACAAATAATGGTTAAGAAATGAACAGTCTCTGCATCACACAGAGGAATATATCTTAACTGGTTACACCTGAGTGCTGATAGCTGAATGAGGGCAAGGAAACTATTTGCTAAAACGTGGGAATCTAAAAAGTGTGTTTTCCTCCTAGTTTTCTCTGGGACTCTGTAGGGGGATACACACACACATACATACACACATACACACACACACACACACACACACACACACACACACACACACACACTGCCCAAAATCCATTCATTATGCAGTACATAATTACCTCTTTCCTAAGTGATAGAGTGAATAAAATAGGTGTTCCATTAATATCTTGACAGCAGAAAGGAAAAAAAGTCAAATACTTCTAAACCAATAAGATTTATGGCTTTAAGCTATACTTAGCTGATTTTTGTTACCAAATCAAGTGGCAAAATGAAAAAGAGTTAAAAAGATAGAGAAAAATATGGAGTGTGATTACTGTCTAACACAGATGAAAATGATGAAGATTCATTACAGCTAATGCTTTGAGCATCTTTACAGAGCAACAGATTACTCATAAATTATCCAAAACTTACTGTAATATTGGTTACCATCATTTTAGTTAAAAGATGCTAAAGACTTATTAGATAACAGTCTATTTCTTGGCTTTTGCAGGCTAGAGTCTCTTGAGACAACACATAACACTTGATCTTAGCCAAAAGGCCAAGAGTAAACAGTCATGATACATTTGAAAATATATTATGGATCTATGGCACATACTCAATTACCAGGAGACAGAACCAAAAAAAAAAAATGTAAACATATGCTACTGTAATTTATTTTAATATCTGTAGGAGAACAAAGACCATTAACCTTATACTTCATTTTTGAACTTATTTGTGTTCTTCAGTGACCTTATTTTTTACTACATAATTCAATAAATAATATCTCATTTCTCTCACATATTATCATTGTAATGAATAAACTTAGATGTTTCTAGTAATCTGATTTCTAAGTTATCATTAATCTAATTTTTAAAGGTCTACAATATTCAAAATGTCTACAGATGGGAACATAGCATGAGGGTCTTGTTTATTCTTTCTAGAAACAAATGTTCATGAATTTTAAACATAGATAACAAAACCCTGAGGAGAATATATGAATTTTCTGAATACAACAAAAACTGTTTACAGTCATTATGATTTTTTAAACTACAATTTGTATTTTCTATACCTTGCAGAGTTTTAGCTGTGATTTTCCAAGTGACTTCTTTCTCACTTATAAAAATACGTGGATGGGGACTTCCCTGGTGGCACAGTGGTTGAGAGTCAGCCTGCTGATGCAGGGGACACGGGCTCACGCCCTGGTCTGTGAAGATCCCACATGCCAGGGAGCGGCTGGGCCCGTGAGCCGTGGCCGTTGAGCCTGCGCCTCTGAAGCCTGTGCTCCGCAACGGGAGAGGCCACAACAGTGAGAGGCCCGTGCACCGCAAAAAAAAAAAATATATATATATATATATATATACGTGGACATTATTTTGGTGAAGATAATTGTGTGGCATAAAAAAGCTACCCTTTGAGGAGTTGGGAGAACAAAGACAACATGAGAGCTGGAGCCGAATGTCTCATGAAGAACACATCTTCTCCAGCTTCTACATGGAGTGGGCATTTGTTTTGATTTATTTCACTGTAAGTCTGGCTAGTTCCTAAGTATTTATTTTTCCTTTCACTTTTATAATCCCCATCTAAAGGAGGAAACAGTATTATTCCTACCCATACAATTCTGGCATACATGTTAAGCAACATTTGGTCTCTTCTGATAATCAGTAAAAACAAGTGTAATCAAAGAGATTAAGGGGCAATTTCTATGTGACAGGTATTATTCTAAGCCCTTTTGTAACTGTTCTCTCATTTAAATCCATCAAGTCTGCAAGGTAGGCATAAATATGCTTAATTATTATATCACAGATAGGAAACTGAGGCATCAAGACATTAAGTGACTTTTCTTTGGTAACACAAGAGATATGAAGCTAGGTAAGCACTGAAACCTGGAAACGTGACTACAACAGGGCTTGTGTTCTTAGTTAAATGTGTGATACAATCTTAAAAATCAAATCAAGTAAAATTTCAAATATTCGGCATAAATTTTTAATGTGCAAAACATTGTTGGAAAGGGTGCTGAAGTTTCATTACTGAGTTAAAGAAAGCAATCCACATCAAAACTAATAATAAAAAGTATAAGAAGATGAAACTAATAATAGAAGGTGATAAGGTAAGGTATAAAAGGAGCTATGAGGTATGTGAGAAAGTATTTTGCAGCCATATGTAGGAGAAATGTTGTGAAACATGAAGAGGTATACTAAGTTTACATGAAGCAAATTTTGAGTACTGGAATTAGTTTTTGACAGGGACTTGAAAAGACAAAAGTTCAAATCCCACCTCTGCCACTCATTTGTGATTTTAGGAATAATATTTTTTCTCCCTGAATTTCAGTAGCTTGTGAGACAGAAATGGAGCATACAATACCTTAGAGAGTATAACAAGGACTAAATGTTTAAGGCATGAATAGTCTATGCTAGGAAAAGTTATTAAAATACATTAAAATTACTAACTTTCAGGCTTTTTCATCTGTTATTTCATTTCCCACAATAATGTGTGAGCTAACTATTATCTCTTTTTTACATATGACAAAGTTGAATCTGAAATTAGTGAGTAGTAAACACAAACAAGACTCAAATAGATGTCTTTTTGATGTCAAATTTCAAAATTCATTCACTACCCAGAAAAGTCACAATTAGGCATTAATTAAATCACCCTATATTTTCACACTTGAAAAAAAAATCATTCTATTTTTCTCTAGTTTCATGAAGATAATTTTCTACTTAAACATAATAGACTATTATTTTTTTCTATCTATATTTCAATAAAATAACCACTCAATCTATAAAACAAAATAAAATAACCACTCAATCTATAAAACAAAAAGGCAGAGGGCTATGTACCAGGTGAAGAAACAGGATAAAACCCCAGAAAAACAACTACATGAAGTGGAGATAAGCAATTTTCCAGAAAAAGAATTCAGAATAATGATAGTGAAGATGATCCACAACCTTGGAAAATGAATGGAGGCAAAGAGCGAGAAGATGCAAGAAATGTTTAACAAAGACCTAGAAGAATTAAATAACAAACAAACAGAGATAAGCAATACAATAACTGAAAACTACACTAGAAGGAATCAATAGCAGAATAACTGAGGCAGAAGAACGGATAAGTGACCTGGAAGACAGAATGGTGGAATTCACTGCTGTGGAACATAATAAAGAAAAAAGAATTAAAAGAAATGAAGACAGCCTAAGAGACATCTGGGACAACATTAAACGCAACAACATTCACATTATAGGGGTCCCAGAAGGAGAAGAGAGAGAGAAAGAATCTGAGAAAATATTTGAAGAGATTATAGTTGAAAACATCGCTAACATGGGAAAGGAAATAGCCACCCAAATCCAGGAAGTGCAGAGAATCCAATACAGGATAAACCCAAGGAGAAACATGCCGAGACACACAGAAATCAAACAGGCAAAAATTATAGACAAAGAAAAATTATTCAAAGCAGCAAAGGAAAAACAACAAATAACATACAAAGGAACTCCCATAAGGTTAACAGCAGATTTCTCAGCAGAAACTCTACAAGCCAGAAGGGAGTAGCATAATATACTTAAAGTGATGAAAGGGAAGAACCCACAACCAAGATTACTCTACCCGGCAAGGATTTCATTCAGATTCTATGGAGAAATCAAAAGCATTACGGAAAAACAAAAGCTAACAGAATTCAGCACCACCAAACCAACTCTACAACAAATGCTAAAGGAAATTTTCTAAGTGGGAACCACAAGAGAAGGAAAGGACCTACAAAAAAAACCCCAAAACAATTAAGAAAATGGTGATAGGGACATACATATCAATAATTACCCTAAACGTGAATGGATTAAATGCTCCAAGCAAAAGACACAAGCTTTCTGAATGGATACATAAACAAGACCCATACATATGCTGTCTACAAGAAACCCACTTCAGACCTAGGGGCACATACAGACTGAAAGTGAGGGGATGGAAAAAGATATTCCATGCGAATGGAAATCAAAAGAAACCTGGAGTAGCAATACTCATATAAGATAAAATAGACTTAAAAATGAAGAATGTTACAAGACACAAGGGAGGACACTACATAACGATCAAGGGATCAATCCAAGAAGAAGATATAACAATTGTAAATATAGATGCACCCAACATAGGAGCACCTCAGTACATAAGGCAACTGCTAACAGCTATAAAAGAGGAAATCGACAGTAACACAGTAATAGTGGGGGACTTTAACACCTCAATTACACTAATGGACAGAACATCCAAAATGAAAATAAATAAGGAAACAGAGCTTTAAATGACACAATAGACGAGATAGATTTAACTGATATTTATAGGACACTCCATCCAAAAACAGCAGATTACACTGTCTTCTCAAGTGTGCATGGAACATTCTCCAGGATAGATCACATCTTTGGTCACGAATGAAGCCTCAGTAAATTTAATAATATTGGAATCATATCAAGCATATTTTCTGACAACAACGCTATGAGATTAGAAATGAATTACAGGGAAAAACGTGAAAAAACCAAACACATGGAGGCTAAACAATACGTTACAAAATAACCAAGAGATCACTGAAGAAATCAAAGAGGAAATCAAAAAACCTAGACACAAATGACAATGAGAAAACGACGATCCAAAACCTATGGGTGCAGCAAAAGCAGTTCTTAGAGGGAAGTTTATAGCTATACATGCCTACCTCAAGACACAAGAAAAATCTCAAATAAACAATCTAACTTTACACGTAAAGGAACTAGAGAAAGAAGAACAAACAAAACCCAAAGTTACCAGAAGGAAAGAAATCATAAAGATCAAAGAAGAAATAAATGAAATAGAAACAAAGAAAACAACAGCAAAGATCAATAAAACGAAAAGTGGGCTTTGAGATGATAAAATTGATAACCCATTAGCCAGACTCATCAAGAAAAAGAGGGAGAGGACTCAAATCAATTAAATTAGAAATGAAAAAGGAAGAGTTACAATGACACTGCAGAAATCCAAAACATCCTAAGAGACTACTACAAGTTACGCTATGCCAATAAAGTGGACAACATAGAAGAAATGGACAAATTTTTAGAAAGGTATAAACTTCCAAGACTTTATCAGGAAGAAACAGAAAATATGAACAGACCAAACATAAGTAATGGAAATGAAGCTGTGATTAAAATTTTTCCAACAAACAAAAGCCCAGGACCCGATGGCTTCACAGATGAATTCTATCAAACATGTAGAGAAGAGCTAACACGCATCCTTCTCAAAGTCTTCCAAAAAATTGAGGAGTAAGGAACACTCCCAAACTCAATCTATGAGGCCACCATCACCCTGATACCAAAACCAGACAAAGATACTACAAAAAAAGAAAATTACAGACCAATATCACTGATGAATATAGATACAAAAATCCTCAACAAAATACTAGCAAGTAGAATCCAACAACACATTAAAAGGATCATATGCCATGATCAAGTGGAATTTATCCCAGGGATGCAAGGATTCTTCAATATACGCAAATCAATCAATGTGAGACACTATATTAATAAATTGAAGAATAAAAACCATACGATCATCTCAATAGATGCTGAAAAAGCTTCTGACAAAATTCAACACCAATTTATGATAAGAACTCTCCAGAAAGTGGGCATAGAGGAAACCTACATCAACATAATAAAGCCCGTATATGACAAACCCACAGCAAACATCATTCCCAATGGTGAAAAACTGAAAGCATTTCCTCTAAGATCAGGAAAAAGGCAAGGATGTCCACTCTCACCACTATTATTCAGCATAGTTTTGGAAGTCCTAGCCACGACAATCACAGAAGAAAAAGATATAAAAGGAATACAAAATGGAAAAGAAGAAGTAAAATTGTCACTGTTTGCAGATGAAATGATACTATACATAGAGAGTCCTGAAGATGCCAACAGAAAACTACTAGAGTTAATCAATGAATTTGGTAAAGTTGCAGGATACAAAATTAATGCACAGAAATCTCTTGCATTCTTACACACTAACGATGAAAAATCTGAAAGAGAAGTTAAGGAAACACTCCCATTTACCACTGCAACAAAAAGAACAAAGTACCTAGGAATAAACCTACCTAGGGAGAAAAAAGACCTGAATGCAGAAAACTATAAGATATTAATGAAAGAAATTAAAGATGATACCAACAGATGGAGAGATATACCATGTTCTTGGATTGGAAGAATCAATATTGTGAAAATGACTATACTACCCAAAGCAATCTACAGATTCAATGTAATCCCTATCAAATTGCCAATGGCATTTTTTAAGGAAATAGAACAAAAGTCTTAAAATTTATAGGAGACACAAAAGATCCCGAATAGCCAAAGTACTCCTGAGGGAAAATAATGGAGATAGAGGAATCAGACTCCCTGACTTCAGACTATACTACAAAGCTACAGTAAGCAAGACAATATGGTACTGTCACAAAAACAGAAACATAGATCAATGGAACAAGATAGAAAGTCCAGAGATAAATCCATGCACTAATGGTCAACTAATCTATGACAAAGGAGGCAAGGATATACAATGGAGAAAAGAGAGTCCCTTCAATACGTGCTGCTGGGAAAACTGGAAAGCTACATGTAAAAGAATGAAATTAGAATGCTCCTTAACACCATACACAAAAATAAACTAAAAATGGATTAGAAACCTAAATGTAAGTCTGGACACTATAAAAGTCTTAGAGGAAAACATAGGAAGAACACTCTTTGACATAAATCACAGCAAGATCTTTTTTGATCCACCTCCTAGAGTAATGGAAATAAAAACAAAAATAAACAAATGGGACCCAATGAAACTTAAATGCTTTTGCACAGCAAAGAAAACCATAAACAAGATGAAAAGACAACCCACAGAATGGGAGAAAATATTTACAAACGAATCAACAGAGAAAGATTTACCTCCAAAACATATAAACAGCTCATGCAGCTCAATATCAGAAAAAAAAAAAAAAAAACCTAATCCAAAAATGGGCAGAAGACCTAAATAGACATTTCTCCAAACAAGACATACAGATGGTCGAGAAGGACATGAAAAGCTGCTCAGCATCACTAATTATTAGAGAAATGCAAATCAAAGTACAATGAGGTATCACTTCACACCAGTTAGAATGGGCATCATCAGAAAATCTACAAACAACAAATTCTGGAGAGGGTGTGGAGAAAAGGGAACCCTCTTGCACTGTTGGTAGGAATGTAAATTGATACAGCTACTATGGAGAACAGTATGGAGGTTCCTTAAAAATCTAAAAATAGAATTACCATATGATCCAGCAATCCCACTACTGGGCATATACCCAGAGAAAACCATAATTCAAAACGACACATGCACCTCAGTGTTCACTGCAGCACTATTTACAATAGCCAGGTCATGGAAGCAACCTAAATGCCCATTGAGAGATGAATGCATATAGAAGATGTGGTACATATATACAATGGAATATTACTCAGCCATAAAAAGGAACGAAATTGGGTCATTTTTTGAGACGTGGATGGATGGATCTAGAGACTGTCATACAGAGTGAAGTCAGAGAGAGAAAAAAAAATATTGTATATTAACACATATATGTGGAACCTAGAAAAATGGTACAGGTGAACCAGTTTGCAGGGCAGAAATTGAGACACAGATGTAGAGAACAAACGCATGGATACCAAGGAGGAATAGCCGTGGGGGGTTGGGGGTGGTGGTGTGATGAATTGGACGATTGGGATTGACATGTATATGCTGATGTTTATAAAATTGATGACTAATAACATCCTGCTGTGTATAAAAAAATATCAAATTTAAAAAAAAATCAGTTCTTTAAAACTTCTATTATGAAATAGAGATGAAGAAAACCATAGAAAAGATGAATGAAACTAAAAGATGGTTCTCTGAAAAGGTAAACAAAACTGATAAGCCTTTAGCCACATTCATCAAGCAAAAAAGGGAGAGAGCTCAAATCAATAAAATTAAAAATGAAGAAGGAGAGGTAACAGACACCACAAAACTACAAAGGATGATAAGAGATTACTACAAACAACTGTATGCCAATAAAATGGACAACCTGGAAGAAATGGACAAATTCTTAGAACGGTGCAACCTTCCAAGACTGAACCAGGAAAAATTAGAAAATATGAACAGACCAATCACAAGTAATGAAATTGAAAGTGTGATTTAAAAATTTCCAACAAACAAAAGTCCAGGACCAGATGGCATCACAAGCAACTTCTATCAAACATTTAGAGAAGAATTAACACCTAACCTTCTGAAACTTTTCCAAAAAACTGCAGAGGAAAGATACTCCCAAGTTCACTCTATGAGGCCACCATCACCCTGATACCAAAACCAGACAAAGATACTACAAAAAATGAAAATTATAGACCAATATCACTGATGAATATAGATGCAAAAATCCTCAACAAAATTCTAGCCAACAGAATCTAACAACACATTAAAAGGATTATACACCGTGATCAAGTGGGATTTATCCCAGGGATGCAAGTATTTTTCAAAGCAATCAGTGTCATATACCATACTAACAAACTGAAGAATAAAAACCATACGACCATCTGAATAGATGCAGAAAAAGCTTTTGACAAAATTCAACACCCATTTATGATAAAAAAAAAAAAAAACTCTCCAGAAAGTGGGCATAGAGGGAACTTATGCCATAGCAATCAGAAAAGAAAATGAAATAAAATGAATCTAAATTGGAAAAGAAGAAGTAAAAGTGTCACTGTTTGCAGATGACATAATACTATACATAGAAAATCCTAAAGATGCTATCAGAAAACTACTAGAGCTCAACAATGCATTCAGTGAAGTTGCAGGTTACAAAATTAATACACAGAAGTCTCTTGCATCCCGATACACTAACAATGAAATACCAGGAAGAGAAATTAAAGAAATGATCCAATTTAACACTGCATCACAAAGAATAAAATACCTAGGAATAAACCTACCTAAGGAGGCAAAATACCTGTATTCTGAATACTATAAAACAGTGATGAAAGAAATTGAAGATGACACAAACATATGGAGAGACATACCATGTTTCTGGATTTGAAAAATCAATATTGTCAAAATGACTATACTACCCAAGGCAATCTACGGATTCAACGCAATCCCTATCAATTTACCATTTGATAACTTTCAGAGAACTAGAATAAAAAATCTTCAAATTTGTATGGAAACAAGAAAGATCCTGAGTAGTGAAATCCATCTTGAGAAAGAAGAACAGAGCTGGAAGAATCAGGCTTCCTAACTTCAGACTATACTACAAAGCTACAGTCATCAAGACAGTATGGTACTGGTGCAAAAACAGAAATATAGATCAATGGCACAGGACAGAAAGCCCAGAAATAAACCAGTGCACCTGTGGTCAATTAATCTATGACAAAGGAGGCAAGAATACAGAATGGAGAAAAGATAGTCTCTTCAATAAGTGGTACTGGAAAAACTGGACAGCTACATGTAAAAGAATGAAATTAGAGTATTCCCTAGCACCATACACAAAAATAAACTCAAAATGGATCAAAGACCCAAATGTAAGGCCAGATACTATAAAACTTTTAGAGGAAAACATAGGCAGAACAGTCTTTGACATAAATCGCAGCATTATCTTTTTGGATCCACCTCCTAGAGTAATGAAAGTAAAACCAAAAATGAACAAATGGGACCTAATGAAACTTAAAAGTTTTGCACAGTAAAGGACACCATAAACAAAGCAAAAAGACAACCCACAGAATGGGAAAAAATATTTGCAAATGAAGCAACCAACCTGGGATTAATCTCCAAATTATACAAACAGCTCATGCAGTTCTATGTCAAAAAAAAGAAACAAAAAAAAAAAACACCCAATCAAAAAATGGGCAGAAGAGCTAAATAGACATTTCTCCAAAGAAGACATACAGATGGCCTAAAAGCACATGTAAAGATTCTCAACATCCCTAATTATTAGAGAAATGCAAATCAAAACTACAATGAGGTATCACCTCATATCTGTCAGAATGGCCATCATCAAAAAGTCTACAAACAGTAAATGCTGGAAAGGGTATGGAGAAAAGGGAATCCTCCTACACCATTGGTGGGAATGTAAAGTGATACAACCACTATGGAGAACAGTACAAAGTTTCCTTAAAAAACTAAAAATAGAACTGCTCTATCATCCAGCAATCCCACTCCCTGGCATATATCCATAGAAAACCACACTTCTAAAAGATACATGCGCCCCAATGTTCATTGCAGCACTATTTACAACAGCCAAGGCATGGAAACAACCTAAATGTCATCGACAGAGGGATGGGTAAAGAAGATGTGGTACATATATACAATGGAATATTACTCAGGCATAAGTAAGAACAAAATAATGCCATTTGCAGCAACATGGATGGACCTAGAGATTATAATACTAAGTAAAGGAAGTCAGACAGAGAAAGACAAATAGTTGAATCATAGGTATTTGAATAAAGAATTGTAAGTTAGAAAACCAGTAAAAAAACAAAAAAAAACAAAAAACACTCTTTCAAACTTTTGGAGCATACATGTATCTTTAGTTTTCATTAATTTTGTATAGTTACTTGTGTTCAATAAAATTTTCCTTACTTTATTAACCTTTAGCTATTTTATGTACTTTGTCCATATTACCCTGCTCTTTATATCTCTAGTAATTTTTACTGGGTGCTATATATTGTGAATAATAATATTCACAATATATAGTTGTTTTTTTTTTCTTAAAAGAGTGTTGACTTTACCAGCAACTATTTTACCTGAGAACGATATTGATCCATATTAGTGATGGTTTCAGCTCTGTTATGGGAGGTCTGGTAAAACATTTATTCTAGGGCTGTTTTAGTGCTCTATATAAGGCAGGAACTTTCTGGCTCTCACCTGACTGCCTTGAGTATTCACTGAGGTCTCTCCACTCTGGCTGGTTGGAATTCTAACAACTTTCAACCCTGTTTGAGCTCTGCAAGTTTTTGAGATTATATTTTCCCAGTAGTTTCTGTTTGCCTGTCCTTATAGATTATACATATACACAGCCAAAGACTCCAGGCACTCCCTAAGTAGCTAACCTTTTATCCAGTACTACTCCCTGAAAAGTTTAGTTTCCTCAGCCTCCCTGAATTCAGATCTGTTTCCTCACCTCAATAAAACTCATATATCCTGCTTGTATTTCTCCTTGCTGCACTGTGTTTTATAAATTTCCTCCAGGTTAAGATCCTGTGCAAACATAAGTCTCATTTAATTCATTCATTTTTTCATAAGAGACACATTTCCTATTTTCCAATGTCTAAAAAAATAGTTACATCATGTATTTTGTACAGTTTCCCAGTGTTTTACAAGGGATGTCTAATCCTAGACTAGAATCTCTATCATGGTCAAAGGCAGGAGCCTCTGGATTCATTTTGAAGGGAGACCTGACATAATTTGTTCATGGACTGGATGTAAGAGGTAAAGAGGAGGCAAAAATGACTATAGGACTTTTACCCTGTTTACTTAGAATGATCCTGTTGCCACGATTTCTGAGGGAGAAGCCAGCTTTGCTTGTTTTTGCTGTGACATGTATAAATACCCAACAAGCTTTCAGACAGTTTTGGTTTCAGATATCTGTTAACATCTAAAATATGACACAGGAATTCCCTGGTGGCACAGTGGTTAAGAATCCGCCTGCCAATGCAGGGGACACAGGTTTGAGCCCTGGTCTGGGAAGATCCCACATGCCGCAGAGCAACTAAGCCTGTGAGCCACAATTACTGAGGCCGTGTGCCACAACTACTGACTCCCGCATGCCTAGAGCCCATGCTCCACAACAATAGAAGCCACCACAATGAGAAGCCCACGCACCACAACGAAGAGTAGCTCCTGCTCACCACAGCTAGAGAAAGCCCACCCGCAGCAACAAAGACCCAACACAGCCAAAAATAACTAACTAAATTTATTAATAAACACTCCCCCAAAAATAAAATAAAATATGACAGAAATGAACTTAACAGAAACAGAATCACAGACATAGAGAAAAGACTTGTAGTTGCCATGAGGGAGGGGGAGTGGGGGAGGGAGAGAGTGGGAGTTTGGGGTTAGCAGATGTGAACTAATATATATAGAATGGATAAACAACAAGTTCCTACTATGTAGCACAGGGAACTATATTCAATATACTGTGATAAACCGTAATAGAAAAGAATATTAAAAAGAATGTATATATAGACATATATGTAACACTGAATCACTTTGCTGTACAGCAGAAATTAACATAACATTGTAAATCAACTATATGTCAATAAAAAATCAATTAACATGAAAAATTCATATAGATATACTATCTAGGTCGTTAGACATATGTTTAACTTTGAGGGAAGAGAAGCAGAATAGTGATCTAAGTTGGGAGTTCTCATTGTGTAGAAGATATAAAAGTTCTTGAGACTAGGTAATATTCCCCTAGGGATCAAATATATAGAAAAAGAGATGACAAGTAGACCTCAGACCTAGACCTACTTAGGCCCTCTTTAATAAAAAATCAGTTATTAGTTTAACCATTTTTAATTGAAAATTATTTTATTTTACTCTACTTTTCTGCTATTTTTGACAGTATATAGTGGTAGAACTTTTCTTGCTTCCCTTTGAACTTGGTGCCCAAAGGCACAGTAATGAGGAGACAGAAATTAAGAGAGAAAAAACTAGAGAAAATTGAAAAGGTTTAAATAGATGTTATTGAGAAAGTGAGCTCACATGTATTATTTTTCTTCTGCCACAGTAGATTACAAGCCCCTCAGGGCAAGATCGTTTTGTGAGATATATATAAATATATATATAAATAAATATACATATATATACATATATATATGTGTGTATGTGTATGTATGTATATATACATATATACATAAATATATATATGTATACATATATATATATATTTTTTTTTTGCTTGCTCTGTGATTAGTATGGTACAGCAAGTAAGAGTTAGGTGCTTATTCTGAGTGCTTTACTATGCTATATTTCATCACACTAATGGGACACTTATTATGAGATGCACTAATATTAGTGAACCACTAAGAAAGAAACGTCACCAATTAAACTATGACATCAAATCTCTTGTGCATCTCAAGATATGTTAATAAGTGAAAAAATGCACCTTAGCATTTATGTATAATTATATATTTTTTAAACCTCTGTTTAAACCAACCACAGACCTTAATAGTTCTGTATGTATTTATTGAAAATATCTGCATATAGGTAGACTCCCATAGCTCAGACCTGTTGCTCAAGGATCAGCCGTGTATCTGAAGGAAACTAAAACAGTATGTCGAAGGGATACACCCCAGATGTTCATAGCAGCATTATTTACAATAACCAAGAGTTGGAAACAACCTAAGTATCTATTGATGGATGAATGGATAAAGAAGTTGCCTCTCTCTCTTTCTCTCTCTCTCTCTCTCTCTATATATATATATATACACATACATACACACACACACATACACACACACATGCAATTGTATATTTTTCAGCCATAAAAATGGAGGAAATCATGTCATTTGTGACAACATTGATAGATTTTGAGGGCCTTATTCTAAGTGAAATAAGCAGAAAGAGAAAGACAAATACTGTATAATCTCACTTAAGTGTGGAAAGTTTTTTAAAAGAAAAATTCATAGAAAAAGAGATAAGTTTTGTGGTTATCAGAGGTGGGGGGTAGAGGGAGAGGCAATTGGATGAAGGTGGTCAAACAGTACAAACTTCAGTTATAATATAAGTAAGTACTAGAGATGTAATGTACACCATGATCACTATAGTTAATGCTGCTGTGTGATGTATATGAAAGTTATTAAAGGAATAAATCCTGAGTTCTCATCAGAAGGAATTTTTTTTCTTTTTTTGCATCTATATGGGATGATGGATGTTAACTAACTTTACTGTGATAATCATATCACAATGTATGCAAGTCAAATCATTGTGCTGTACATCTTAAACTTATTCAGTGTTGTATGTCAATTATATCTCAATAAAACTGGGGAAAAAAGGGAAAAAAACGACACTGAAAGAATATTATTGATGGAGTTGACTACTGGAAACAGAAAGCTTTTAAAGTTCTAAAGCATCACAGAAAAGCAGTAAGTTAATCAATAAGAAGCAGAGATCAAACTAGAAGAGTATTTTTTAACAATATAATTGGTGAAGCATTAATATCCATGATATATATGAAATTCATATACATTAGTATGAATCATTAAATTCCACATAAAATGCATGAAAACACAGTGTGGAGAACAAGAAAAATTGGCCAATTAATTTAGAAATATATAATAATTAAAAAGGAAACTAATGTACTTTTTAAAAAGTATTTTGCCTATAGCATTTTTAAAGAGTTATAAATATATCCTGGAATATATCATTGTTTTCAAGCATAAATTATATTGAAGCATAAATTAGTACTTTTATTGAAAAATATATTTGGGAACTATTTCAATTTTTTTTTGTTTACTATACTGATTAACCAGAATTTACATTTTTGAATTCTATAAGGTATCATCAAGCCTGAGGAATGATTAATGTATTTCAGATGTTTATTTCAGTACTATTCATACTAACTAGAAATTAATATTAAAGATTATAAATTCTTTAATGGTTACCTATGCCAATATCCATTCTCCTTTTCTTTTAATAATAGAGCATTGATAGTTTCAGCTGGGCACACAAACACCCAGTTAGAGACTATATTAGCAAGACTCTTTTGCAACTCAGAATTGTCATATGTCTAACTTATGTCTAATACGATGGGAACAGAAATAATGAATGTCATTTTATAATCATTCCTGTAAAAGAAAAATGCTCACCACTCAAGTCTGCTTTCTGACATTCAATCTGATTCAGATGTGTCATAGTAAGGTCAACATCCAAAGGAACTGTAAAGCAACAATATAGAAGATACCTCTATCCCTCCAGGTCATCTGGCAGCATTTTGAATTTTTTTTTTTTTTTTTTTTGCGGTACGCGGGCCTCTCACTGTTGTGGCCTCTCCCATTGCGGAGCACAGGCTCCCAACGTGGAGCCTCAGCGGCCATGGCTCACGGGCCCAGCCGCTCCGCGGCATGCGGGATATTCCCGGACCAGGGCACGAACCCGTGTCCCCTGCATCGGCAGGCAGACTCTCAACTAGTGAGCCACCAGGGAAGCCCAGCATTTTGAATTTTTAGAACAGAAGAGTATTTACATTATTTTATTTAAGCCACTGCTATCTGTTTTCAGTTAAAGAACTTAGCCAACATCTTATCTAATAAGATAGTTTTTTGTATTTTCAAAATAATATATATACCACTAACAGAAGTTGAAATTTTAAAGGAGAAAGAAACCAAATATAAAAATGGACAGAATTGACTGAACTAGTGTTTTACTGAAAACATGATAGTCTCAACTTGGAGATATTTAGGTACCTAAGAATTTCTTAAGACTTGTCACTATAAAATATTTTCTATATATAAAAATAACATGCATAGTATATTGACTTTAAATGAGTGGTTGCCTCATCCATTCACATATATGTGAGTATCACAGAATTGGGGGAATGTTAATACAGTAGCCTTATTTAGTTATCAAAAGATCCTCTAAAATTATATATTTTTAAAAGCGATATAGTGTTAACATCATTTCTCTGACAGAAACCCTGGATATTAGCATCTTTTTGAATAGACTAGGATATAGTCATAGAGTATAGTTATAAACATAAACTTGCATTAATTTCTCTGTCACAACTAAGAAGGGACTTATCATGGTTAAGGTTCAGGATCTAGAATACCTGACTTTATACTTAAGTAAAATTATTTGGGCAAGTTTCCTCATCTGTGCAAGCTTCACTTCCTTCATATGTAGAGTAAGCATGATAATAAAACCTAACTCATGAGGCTGGATGTGTATTAAGAGATAATTTAGTGCCATAACTGGCACACAGCTCCATAAAGATTAGTTTTTATCATGATAATGCCAAGTTAGAGATTGATACTAACATTAAATGACAAAATAGAAAATGTATATCTGTGTTTTTCTCAATGGGCTTTAGATTGGGACTTTGGGATTGACATGTACACACTACTATATTTAAAATGGATAACCAACAAGGACATACTGTATAGCACAGGGAATTCTGCTCAATATTCTGTAATAACTTAAAGGGGAAAATAATTTGAAAAAGAATAGATACTTGTATATGTATAACTGCATCACTTTGCTGTACACCTGAAACTAACACAATATTGTGAATCAACTATACTCCAATATAAAATAAAAATTTAAAAAGAAGAAAGAAAGTTAATGTGGAGTAATTGAAAAGGACTGAATGGTAGTTAATAAATTTTCACTTATTCAGTTTGCCAGTAACCCAAAGTTTGAGAAGTGCCTTGGAACAAAGATATAATGAAATGCATATTTTAAAATATCGAGCCATGTCAAATTACACTTAACATGTATATTTAAAATTTATTGTGCTATAACATTTTTATTGGCACATTTAACTAATATCCTATAAGGATGCTATGAAGCAAAGTGTTACCAGAGATAGAATATTTTAGAGGCAATATTTGGATTCAATAAAGAATAACTCTTATTTCTAGTGTCATTCAGTATGAGAGACCTATTAATAATGAATCATTGGTAGATGTAAATGTAACAGCAGTCTCGATATCACTGCACACTCTAACAGAAGGTCTTCCAGAGTAAGAAAATGCACAATATTATGTCTGTTTCTTCTCTGACATTATTCCATGGAAATTTATATGATGTGTTTTACAGGTGGGGGAGGGATAGGGGTGGGATAAGGTAGAATGTATGAGTAAATCCAGTAAGGATAATTTAAGCTGTGTTTTAATTATAAATTATACTAAGACCTAAGTGTTTAGCAAACTATGTATATAATGCAATACTTTATGTTATTGAAAATCATATTTATGTAAATATGCCCATTTTCTCTTTTCTACTAAGCATGACTTTGATGCCTTTGGTTATTAATTGCCCCATCATTATTTTCCCCAAATTTTCATTATCAGGAGAAATACCAAAAGCATTCACTGAAATCTAGAGTATCTATTTCAAATCCAATATTTAGAACTGCTTAAGCAATTTTATTTTAAATTTTAATGTTAAAAATGAAAAAAACTACCATAAACAAGATAATTTTTGTAATATGAACCAATAAAATATTGAAATCATTAATTTAATGTACACTTTTAAGTCAAATTAGATTTTTGCAAACATAAAGAATGCTATAACTTAAAAACTAGTTATTTTAAAATTCCCAGATCAGGCTTATTCAAAATTTGCAGGAGATTTGAATGAGCAAGAGCTATTTAATAGAAAGGGATAAAATAGAGTTAATTAATTAACATTTATTCTCAATTGCTTTTTAGAGTTCTGGTTTAGTTTGTTGTTTTTTTTTAATCAATAGATTACGTTAGGCTTTCTTTTTCTGAAAATAAGAAAAAAGGACTTTGGAAAAACATATATATATATATATATATATATATATATATGGTGTCATTTTTTATGTTGTTATAATACACAGATCATGGACATACTGTTACATTTATTTATCTTAATTTAGAAAGAATCTGTGGTCTTTACTCCTAAAACATTCTTTCCTTTAAGATTTAAAAAATGCAAAGTTATAGACACAAAAATTAAATGGTTAAAGAAATGATATATTTCTGTTACTGTCCTGCTCATATAATAACTGAACACCTCAGAACTGCAGAGTGAGATTTAAACTCAGCTGGAATATTGTGAATATTAGAATTCCACACCAATTCAAGCACTCTTGACAGGTTTTTATTTATTATTAATATACAAGCAAAAACATTTAACAGAACTCAGGGTGATTTTCAGTGTCTCTCACACAATCAGTACTTCATGTGAACTGTAGGCATCTGTGAAGCAATCATTTTGCTTTCTCTTTTTTCCCAGTACACTTTGTCTAAAGTGACTTGACACAACATACATTTACTTTATTTGAATTCTAAATATAAAAAGTCTTTGTTTTATGAAATAATTTCTCTTCTTCCATATATCTTTCCAAGCTGAGAAAAATAATGCATATTAGAGTTGGTGTTAATCGCACCTTATTCTAGACTTTTAGTCAGGTAAACATAAAAATCTGCATATGATAATTACTACAAATCTATAAAGGTTAATTTGGACATAATTTTTCAATGTATCATTTGCTAGACTTGGAAAGGCAATGATTAATTTTGCTTTGTCTCAGACTGTCTCCAAAAACCTGTTATCAATACTTTTCCAAGTTCTACCTCACAGAAATTGGGAAATTTCAAACTATACTAATCCACTTAATACATATATTTAAAACTAATCAATTTTATATGACAAAATAGGTTTACTGTTAATATTGTTAAAGGAAATTTGCTTTTGTGTGTGTGTGATCTTTGGAATTTCTGTTTTTGTCTCCCTATATGATTTCCATGAATGTACTATGTTGCAATACCACCTACCTATTTTTCTTATTTTATAAAAAGTGCTTATAAAAACTCCTCAAGGATTTAAATTAACTAAAAACATGTTAAATGATTTTTAAATTTTTATAGCTGTATTTATTACTATGAAAGTTTTATGAGGCACAGTGCTATATTTTTAATCCATTAAAGCATAGTAGTATGCTTTGTTAAAATATTTTAAACAGTGTCTTCCTAAATTCCTAATCTCTAATTATTAATGAATTCCAGTCTTTCTTTTTGAGAAACTTTTATAAAAATACTAATTGCATATTCTAGAATTTCCCCTTAAGTACATTTACTTTTTGAATATATGTCAATTTTTTTTTTTTTTTTTTTTTTTTTTGCGGTACGCAGGCCTCTCACTGTTGTGGCCTCTCCCGTTATGGAGCACAGGCTCCAGATGCGCAGGCTCAGCAGCCATGGCTCATGGGCCCAGCCGCTCCGCGGCATGTGGGATCTTCCCAGACCGGGGCACGAACCCGTGTACCCTGCATCAGCAGGCAGACTCTCAACCACTGTGCCACCAGGGAAGCCCAATATATGTCAATTTTTATGTTGAGATTTTGAGAAAGATGTTTCTGACATTTGCTATGTAAAAATACTGAGAGAATAAATAATCTAGTTGATTTTTCTCTTATAGTTTCTCTGAAATAACTTTCATGAGATAATTAAAACACACAAAATTGAGTGTTAAACACCAAGTTTTAGTGCTGTGTCAGAAATTTTGATATCAGGAAGCCAATTTCTCAGGGTTTCAATTTCTACAAATAAAAAATGAGAGTTTGACTAGATATTTTCTAAGTCCCTTTGGAGTGTTACAATTGTAAAAAAATATAATTTTGTTGATATAAAATCTCTATTTTATGCTTCAGTGAATATGACAAAATTAGATATCAATATAGCTATTACAATCATTGTACATCAATTCATTTACCTATTTTTCAGACTTTTGTTGTGCTTATTCTACAAATGACTCAAAACAGAATACTTCTGGTTTTTGACTTCAGGTATCGAAGGGTGTTGGGGTGGGATTTTTTCTTATTTCTTTATAGAAAATTGACATTACTGTTCCTTTTCTCTTCTTGTTTGAAAGTGATGTTGGAGAATATAGCTGGGACAGGTCTATATGTTTTTAAGTATGGATCATTAGGAAAATATTAATGGCACTTAGAGAAAAACAGAAAAATATAAGTAATACTTTGATAACAAGATTTTATTTTTAGCATTAAAGCTATGTTTATTCTTTATTTCTTCAAAGAAAGCATAAGTGTTGATTCATGTCTTTGGGTTGCACAGACTCGTGGCAGTCACTAAATGCATGTTTAATAAATGGTGTAATTAATTTGGTATTGCTTTCATCTTTTGCAGAGTACGTAAAACAAATGAACAAACAAACAAAAACACCTCTCTCATGTATCTTCAAACTCCTTTTCTTTTCTTCAAGCTCAATTCTTTCTGAACCGGGAAAAACAAAACAAAACAAAACAGAACAAAAGTATATTCTCCCTCTCAATACTGCTCTCCATTCTAGCTCCTTCTCCATTTCCTCTCTATCTGGCACTAAGTCCCGTCTTGCCAAGGCTCAGGACTTGCACAGCAGGCAAGCCATGGTCCAAGAGTCCTCACTCGTGTTTTCTTCCCTGTCATATCCGTCCTAAAGGGGACCACCCAGACAGTTGCATCAAAGGTGGAAGACAGGTTCAGGCATCCATGCAATCACTCTCCTCTTAACTCTACCTCTCTCTCAAGGACCTTCGTCTAAAATTTAATTCTATCATCCTCTTTGGGAAGGATAGTTAGAGATTGAGGAAAATTATGCTCTCCTTCAGAGTTCTAGCCCAGTGGTTTTCCACTCGGGTTTCACACTGTAATCATCGAAGGAACTTTAAACAAATACCACCTCCAAGCCCTGCACACAGAAAAATATGATAAAATTAATCTTGTAAAGGACATGAGTATCCTCACATGTATCTATTTTGACAATCACTTTCTAACAGCTGCTCAAAAAAAAAAAGACAAAATAATCTGAAGATAACAATGAACCATAAAGATCATTACCTCGGTCCTAGCCTCATTCCAGTAAGTAGGGGCATGATTTTATCTTTTCTTAATGACCCATTATAAAGGTTTTGCAATTGTTGCCTACCTGATACTGAAGGTTACCACTTAAACAGCAATAACTCCTGAAACTACTACCACAAGAATGTGGCCATTTGAGGGATCCTACTGATGGTTATATAAATACTATATCACATGTATGTTTCATACAATGAGAGTCTGTTTTCACCTCAGATTCCTTTCATCAAAAAGAACCTAATATATTCTTCCCCATCATTGCTTTATGGTTAAGAAAGAAGAGTATAAGACTTTGGAGAATACACAGTCCTGTAGCTGTGAGAAAAAGAACAATCTAGGAAATACACAGAAATAGTGTTTCCTTCCTTTTCTAGGGCATGTTTTAAGAAAAGTTCATACACATACATAGGTTTATCTTAGTCCTCCCACTCCTATTTTAGCATAAAATCTAACCATGGGAGTTTTCGAGATCATAGCCCCATAATTGTCAAGTGGCTATTCTAATACATAATCCAAAGGGGAAAATTGGTTTTTCAAAGTCATGCTTGCCTGTGTTTCCAAATTTACATTCATTATTAGCTATGATTGCTAATCCCAAAACTTTCTTAAATATGATAGGTAAGTATTTTGTTAAAAAATAATAGGGCTTGATATTTTTCTGTGCAGCATCCTCTAGAGATTTTTTATAAAGAAATCTTACTGTCAGTGTTTACTGACTTTGCTTAAGTTAATGCATATGATCTATCACCATGGTTTTATTAGTAAAACTTCTTTCTCGAAAAGTTGCAACAAAATGTTATATATGAACAGATTTATCAATGAATTCTAATAAAATAAAACAGTTCAAGTTTGCCTTTTAAGTGCACTGAGTTTGTGCATTAACTCAATCAATCAATCAGTCAGTTAGTCAATAAATGTTAATTGAGGACCAGATTTCTGCATATGATTAGGTTTAGGGCCAGAAAAACTAACATTAACAATACATTCAAAAAGGCAATTAAATAGTGAAATTTCTACATCTATTCTAATTGTAAACTGTTAAATTTCAGGACTAATTAATCAAACATTTTAAATTAGTAAATAATTCAACTCTACCTTATAGTACTAAAAGTAAAGTAAACAAATCCCGTATTTTTCCACAGCATGCCATTTAACAATATTTGGTTATGACTACAAATTTGTCTGCTCATATATATCACCTTTGGTTCATATAGAGAAATAAGAGAGCAATTCTCCAAGGGCAGGTAACAGTAAAAATCATCTTTAGCATGAAAATCTTCCAAAATTATTTCCTACTACTGAGTATATATGGTATAAATCATGTATAACAAACTTTAAAAATTTCAAAATATACGCATATGCAATCAGGTATATAAAAAAAATGAGTGTTTCAAAATACAAAGAATACAAGATTGATCATATCCAAAAACCATGGGAGTTGGAAAAATGTTTCAACATGTTAGGTAACTTAGAGAAGATTCCCACAATGCTAACTGAGATCAGTGTGGTGCAAGCTTCCTCACTTATAATAATGGAAATAAAAGGCCTAAACCCTGAGCAAGGGAGATCTCATTTCTAGAAATCATTCTTTTATAAATACATTTTGTCTAAGGACACAGGAAGATTAGTAGGTTATACAGGGCTTTTACATTTAGTTTCCCATTCTACTTTAATTCAAGGAGATGAAGTTGAAAAAGTTAGCTTCAGACTAAAGCATCCACCTAATTTATTATCCAAACCAGACAATTTTAAGAACAAAAGAGGAATTACTGATCATTAGGCTGGCAATACATAGAAACTAGAACTCTCCGTGTCTACCAAAACACATGGTCATGCTGACTGCAGACATACCAGAATCTCTAATCCTATTTTATCACTTTACTAGTTATAAAAATTTGTAGAAATTTTCTAATACATCTAGCATCTCAGTGTTCTCATTTATAAAAAATAATTTGCAATACCTAGAATTAAACCAAAAAATATATTCAAGATGTCTGTCACGTATTAATCATTCAAACAATGATAGCTATTTCAGGAGAACATCTTTTGATATCTTTGATCTAAATTCTGTTAGGCATAAGCTATTTCAGATATTTCCAATACCAAAATTATCTCTATATGGGCATTCCATATCTTCACTCCATACAAATATTCACCTCTCTCCCTCTTGCTCGTCATCATTGCCATGAGAGGAGCATGCCCACTAACTCCAAAGGAAGGATGAGAGACATGGAGTAGAGCCATTCCAGGCAAGCTCAAGCTAAATCAGCCAATATTTTAGCTCAGGGGCCAGAGAACTTTCTTCCATAAGGGAAAGACAACAATTTTTTTCAGCTTTGGGGTCATATAGTCTCTGTACCAGCTATCAGCTCTGCCACTGTACTACAAAAGCAGCTCTAGATAACATAAACCAATAGCCATGGCTTTATTCTAATAAAACTTTACTTGTGGAGACTGGATTTGAATTTCATATAGTCTTCATGTGTCACAAAATATTTAGAAAAATTTTTCAACCATTTAAAACAATAGAAATCATTCTTAGTTCATGAGATACATAAAAATAGGTTGAAATCCTCATTGGATCATCAAGCTGTAGTTTACTAACCCCTATATTGGCTTGTTGTTTATTTTTAAATGCCATTGAGGTTGGTAAATTTTTGTAGTTTAGTGTTATTTTAGTAACGGGCAACTGATACAACCTCACTACAGAACAGTCACAGATTGTTACTGTATAAGCATATGTATAATTAAATGTGTATTCGGTTTTGACAAAGTGGAGAACTCCTAAACACTTCCAGTTTGGTACTGCTGGATTAGAATCAATTTTTGCTCAAATAAACTCTTAAAATTTTTAATATACTTCAGCTTATCTTTTAACAGAATTAAACTTGATTAGTGACATAGATGTGGGGTGGCTTGCTGTCAGCCCAAAACTTGACACAATGTGTATATATATAAATGATCAAGATTTGGCTTCCAGTGCTGTATTTAATTTTAAAGATGAATACAGTCCACCTCACAGATATTGCAGGTTTGGCTCCAGATCACCGGAATGAAATGAGTAACACAATAAAGCAAGGCACTTGAATTTTTTTGGTTTCCGAGTACATATGAGTTATTTTTACACTGCACTGTAGTCTATTAAGTGTGCAATAGAATTATGTCTACAGAATGTACATACCTTAATTAAAAAATAGTCTATTGCTAAAAATTCTATCATCTGATAAGGCAGAGTTGCTACAGTCCTTCAATTTGTAAAAAAATGCAGTATCTGCATAGCACCATAAAGCAAAGTGCAATAAAATGAGGTATGCCTCTACATATTACAAAATAAAATATAACAAGTTTTAAAGTTAACATTGTGGTCTTCCTATTTAAAATATTGTTTACTTTTCACAACCATATCATTGATCTACAAATTTTACAGGGCCTAAAATTTTCTCCACAGGACATTAAATATACAACTCCAGAAAATAAATATAAATGTCAAATATCATATTTAGGCAGATAAGTTTGGCTGTCACCAACAAATTTTAAAATTTCTAATGTGGACCAAAGCAATTCCCTACATACACTAAGCTTCCACCAGAGAGTGTAAAGCAAGTCAATTACGGTCTATAAAGAAATACTGTAAATTGTTCCTCCATACAAACAAAAGCAAATAAATGACACTTTGGATGAATTTTTCTTATCTGCAAGTAATTCTTATATTGCTCGAAAGAAGTAGAGGTCTGGTGCCTTGAAATAATGCACCTGTTAATCTATGAGTTGTTGAGTCTTTTCTGTGTCCTAAGTTGTTGCTCAAAGCACATTAATATAAATTCCACATTGCAAGCATCCTCTCTTGATTTAAGGAGATGAAAGGGCAAACAACCACCATATACTTTACTTACCTTCTACCACACAATCAATTGCACTCAATCTGTTGCTAGAAATCCTCTAGTCCTGCTTAGCCCTAAATCACTGGTATTCAGAGGTTTATTGCATATTCACACTCATTTGTCATTTGCAGGAAGTCTAATTGAGAGAATTTACAGTTGGTTGAGTGCTTCATTGAGATTGTACATGTTTAATAAAAGCTCTTTAAGTTACTAATCTCCGCTCAGGAAACAACAAAAGTGCTTGAGGGTTAAAGAATAAAACATAGCAGGTAAATGTTATGGTGTGACATTTCCTTATAATGTTTCCCAAGTAACTGCATTTACTGGTTTTGAATTGTTTTTACATATCTAATGTGCTTTGCTGGAAAAAATTTAGCCTATTAGTTATTCCACGTGACAGAAAAGTGATGGAAGAGTTACTTCTCAGTCAAAATGCTGTGGTTAGCTGAAAATAGTGTCAATAATTATTGCACTGTAGGAGAAAGTCTAAAATAATACGTCAAGTGAAATGATCTCGAACATCTCATACAAATAAATCTAATTAAGTAGTAGGAACTGACTTTAGTCTATGTTACTCTGCAGTCATTTTAAAATGTGATTCTGATTTTCAACTTGCATTATTGAACCATAGGCATTGTTTATGGGATAAAACTGCATATTGAGAACTCATTTTACACAAGTAATCCTTGGTGCCATTTAGCTTTATATTTCAAAGAAAATGTGAAACAACACAGAAAAGGAGACCAAGATTAAGGTTCAAAAATGTGACAGGAATAAACATCAAAGAATTCAGACATATCAGCATCTGATTTCTAGCTTGGTGTTCTGGAACTGTCTGGCCACATAGCAATCAGAAAAATTAGAAGGTGCTAATGAACAATGCTACAGGATAAAAATGGAATCTGTGGACCAGCTCTTTCAGTAGAAAGTTCTTAAGAATCCGCCTGCCTTCTCATTATTCAGCAAGTGCTAGTGCCTTGTTATTTCCTTAGGTTGGTGGACTAAATGCTGGTTCTACTGCATGTTGCTGAGCGGGTTTTTAAACTCCATTGTTTCTAAATAAACTCTTCTCTTAAATGAAAGTGTTAATCCAGTTACCACATTCCTCATTTGGATTAGAACTTGAGTGAAAAACCAAAACATACAAATTCTTTGGAATGGCACTGCTGATAAAGTGAGGTTTGAAACATTTTAGTGCATTATGATATAACCATTTGTCCTTTTCTTAGAATTCAATTTACAGTACATGAAATAAAGGAAAGCATTCTCAAAACAGATGGCCAAAATTACTAACATCAAGAAGATTAATGAAAATATTCTCACTGATTAGAATGTTAGACAGAATTTCTCTAAATAAAAATATTTTAATCGAGTTCTGATTTGAATTGGTTTGATTCAAATTCACTTGTCCCATACACATTTTGGAATGCTCGAAGAGGAATGATAGAGGGAAGAACTTTGGCAACATGGAGGAGAGTATTCCAAACAGGGATCAAATGTCTAGATTTCTCTTTCATCCATTTAGCAAACAATTATTGAGCACCTTATATAATTTTCTAGATGTTAGAGATAGAGCAGTGAACAAACATGCTTCCTGTATTCATGAAACAAATGAGAGAAAGAGAAATAAAAATAAGAAAGTAAATGTTTTCTTCATGAGTTTTATAGAGAAAAATTGAGCTTACAAAGAGAGGCTGGAAATGGGGTGTGGGAGATATTTTACCACTTTTATAGAGTGTCAGATAAGTCCCACTGATAATGTGATATTTGAACAGAAACTAAGGAGAAGTGACAGAGTGAACCATATGGATCACAAGGGAGAAAAATCAGCAACATTTTAAGTCTAGTTTTACATTAAGTCAAAATCAGCTAAAGCTGCATAAACAGCAACATACCACAGCGTTGTTTTTTGAGTTATTAAGTCCTTGAAAGCTTTATTCAATATACCACAAAATTTGTAGTCTTCAGCCTTACTTACTATTCCCTTCACTTCTTTTCTGAGCTGGCTTTCTCTCTCAACTTGGCTTTCATAGTACTAGGCCCTCAATGCAATCTGTTTCACTACATCAAATAGCCTGCACAATTGCATTGTCATCCCTCCCTGTTTTTGTTTGTGTAAGCATTGTAGGCTTAACAGAGATAAGAATTCACCCACTTTCTCTGAAAGCTGAGCTTAACAGTTTTCCATCTTATCTACATTAGCGTCTTTAATATTTGTGTATTATACCATAATGCATTCATTTCTTCACTGTTTGTGTATTATTCATATCAATTGATAAAGGCATCCTTGCATCCCAGGGATGGCACAGTTGCCATCACTCCTGCTTAGAAAATGAGTGTGTATTAGTTTTCTATTGCACTGTATCGAATTACTACAAACTTAGTGGCTTAAAGCAACACCTGTTATCTCACTTTTTTTTGTGGGTCAGAAATCTAGGCAATGTGCAGCTCAGCTGGTTCTCTGCTTAGCATCTCACAGGGCTAAAATTAAGTAAAAAGGGCTACTTTCTTTTCTGGAGGCTATGGGGGTGAATCTACTTCCAAGCTTATTGGAGTTATTGGCCAAATTCAATTCTTGCAGCTAGAAGAGAGGGTCCCTGTGTCATTGCTGACTGTCAGCTGAGGGGCCTGACTTTGCTCTTAGAAGCTGCCTATACTCCTCATGCTTTACATGTAGCCTCTCCAGCAACAGCAGGTCTAATACACATGCTCAATCTCTCTGATCTCGCCTTCACCTTCATCTCTCTTCTGCCACCAACAACCCCCTAATCTGCTGCATTTCTTGACCCCAATTAAAAGTTGGGGGGTCTCGACTTTTAAGGACTCAAATATTTAGACTGAGCCTTCCCAGATAATTAAAGATAATATCCCTATTTTAAGGTTAGTTGATTAGTAGTTTTGCTTCCAGCTGCAAGTCCCTTCACAGCAGCACCTAGATTAGTGTTTAACTTAATAACCAAGGGACAGAAATCTTGGGGGAACATTTTTAGAATTCTGCCTACCACTAAGTGCTAATACTTTATGTCAGCATGCATTGTCATAAAAATAATATCTATTTAATCATAATTTTAGGAAGTAAGGACTATTATCTTTGTGTTATAGAGAAATTTAATGTGTCTATATGATTCCAGAGCACATGCTTGTCTTCAAATAATGACATGAATTACAATGTCATGTAATGTTACCCCTAGATGAGCAGAAATCAAGGTGACAGTTCTAAATTAACCTTGATTAAGCAAGTTCAGATTATAGATAAGGTACCTGAACCACTCCTCTCTAGAATGTTAGTCTTCCACATTGAAATGCATTGCATTTGAAACTGCTGTTGGTCCTTTTAAAACTACAATATTCTTTTTTTCTACTTAGATAACTTAAAATAACCAATTCTCTATTTAAAAGAAATTCTAAAAATGTATTACATTTAGATATAAATAAAATAGATATTTAAAGTATTGATTAAAAGAAAAAATACAAAATATGTTTCCCAATACCAGAATTACGTCATGATTCTCCAAGAGGCATTTTCTTTTAATAATCAAGTGACAATTAGAAAAACACTTTAAGTGTTAAGTAGTGACAAAATTTTTAACATTAATTCTAGATCACTGAAGTTAATTAAGCAGTTTTTTAAGCAATTTTAGATTTATACTAGTGTCAACCATGAACTTCAGCTTCTATATATCATTTGTTTATTCTAGAAATTTTGATTACATATATCAAAACATGGAATGATGAATCTCACAGATAAGCATCCCTGAAGTACAAATTGAAAAGAGAGCGAGTTTGGCATACACATTTAATTAAAATAGATAGTCAAACTACAAGGTTTGCAAACATATTCACAGATGTAGCCAAACTAGATAATCCCAGACCAAAAATATTTTAAAACATTAGTAGTGTATAAATTTTCTTTTTCTACTATTCAATGAATATATTAATATAATGCATATTGGAGAAAATATTGCCTGATTTGTATTATGGATTATGCATGTATATTCATATTTATTGTATTATAATCTCAAAAGAGCAATGACATAAGTTTGTTCATTTTCTCAAGACTCAGAAAACCTAATTAAATTAATATAAGGAATCCATTTATCAGGATGTTATTTGTCATTTGCAGTGTAGAATTTGTATCCCTGATCTTTTAAACTGTAGGTCTTGTCAAATTCAAGAGAAGAAAATCTTCAATTACAGCAAATAATTGTTTTAAAAGAGATGAATGTTTATGTTACTAGAGATTAAACACAGTAAGGACTCTCTTAACTGTGATATACTTAATTTCTAATTTCTGTTAATTCACAAGAAAGATATTCTTTGTATTTAATGGTGCACTGGGTACAGAGAATAGAATAAAATTTGAAGGTTTTCCTAGCACGTTAGAAGCTTAAAGAACTTAGCTTTTAACACCTTGTATAACTTTAAGGATTTGGCATTTTCTATACTGAAAAAAAAAAAATCCACCACAGGAAAATCATCTGGGGTAAAGTTAAAACTGAGTAGGGGTCAGAGCCTCTCTACTCTAGCTGACTGTGAATTTTTAACTTATATCCAGGCCACCTATCTAGTTCTCTGAATAGTGAGATTTCTTTCCACTAGGCTAATGCCAGAGAAGTATCCAAAGACCTTTACTCTGAGATTTTGCTTGGCATGTACAGGGTTACCCAGAGGAGCCCACTGCAGTGTTTTTACAGCATAGCATAGAAATGGAGGTTTGCATGTATCAAATCCTTGACAAATGTTCCAGCAGTTAAGTAAAACTTTGTTTATATTGCGTGCCTCTCAACAGAAATTAAGAACTGTGGAAACAATTCGCGCAAGTGGTTGGCAATCTTCTCTCATTCTCTTTTAGTGAATATGACAAGCTCACCTGCTGTGGGAGGCTGAAAATAAAGGACAATCTCACCACATTAATAAAACATGAGCCACAAATGAATCTGAGGCCAACTAAACCACCAGAGACTTACTGTGACGCTTAATTTTGTCGATGATGGAAGTACTTTAGCCTGAGGTAACTTTCAGGGAGGCCGTATTTGCGTGCAAACCTTCACTTAAAGCACTGTGGAAAGGCAGAGTTAATGTTCATGGGAGTGTAAACTTACAGTAAAAGGCAGGAACCACATAAGATGTTACATCACTCAAGGCAGTCAACTTTGGTAGTGGCCTAATGTTTTATTGAAGCTCATTCCTCCTCACAGGAGATCTGAAAACCCATTTAGTGCCCTCAGAAAATTGTCTGTTTAGGTTGCACGACTGGTTGCTAATCACAGAAAGATAAAAACATCAAAATAAGCTAATAGGGTTTTGCCATGAAATACAGTCTCCGGAGAGCTAGAAGTAAGAGAGGGAGGTTGCTGGGGGACCTATTAAGTTCAAGGGTTTACTGAAGTTAAGGGAACATGCTCCAGTAAAATGAAGAAAGGAGGGGACAGAGAGAACACACAAGAGAAGGGGGAAGTAAGAAGGAAAAAAATTATTTTCTAGGAAATGGAATAAGCAAGACCCAGCAAAATTAAGTAAAATCATGATTAAATTTTATATCAGTCAGAGAGTGTTTGAAAATGATGCTGAAGCACTGAAACAGCATTACAATGATGGCTAAAAAATATTTCTTAGGAAATCATTTTAAATAATAAGAACTCATTAACAGAATGCCACCAGAGAAAAGACATTTTATAAAAGGCAATTTTTCCTTCTGTCAGTTATATATTCTCAGGTAACGATTTCAAAATTGTGTTTTCATTTCCTTCCATGCTTCTTTCTCGAGACTGAGAAAATCCTATTTTTTTAATTAATGGGAATAATTTATCTTTTCAACTAGAGAATGTTTGAAAGTAATATGAAGAGAAAACATAAACCATTGTTTACTGGAGACCCCTTGGTATTTATTGTTGATCAGCTCTTCAGTTATTTGTAGTATTTTAACCAAAAGCTTATGGAAAGGAGTCTATGAATGAAATAGCACAACTTACAGAAGAGTTAATAATTCTCAGTCACAGTGTGTTTCAGTTTGTCGTGAGTAAAATAACATCATGGTTTAGAAAGTGTTTTATTACCTTTTGCCCAACTGCAAAATTTTGTATCTTATGACTCATACAAATTCTTTCTGGGAGGCAATGGCACCACTAACTAGTTCATAAAATTTGTTATAGAGGGCACTGATGTTTTGATAAAGATATTAGAGCATAAATTTAGAAGCATGTATTTTCACATTTGCAAGAGCATCTATGTCATTGTCTGCTCTTTCTTATTTCCATAGCAAGAAAGAGTTTTAAGGGGGGAATAGATTATATAAATGCATGTCATCTTTTCTTTTTGTGTGTGTGTGGTTCGCGGGCCTCTCACTCTTGTGGCCTCTCCCGTTGCGGAGCACAGGCTCTGGACTCGCAGGCTCAGCGGCCATGGCTCACGGGCCCAGCCGTTCCACGGCATGTGGGATTTTCCCAGACCGGGCACGAACCCATGTCCCCTGCATCAGCAGGCAGACTCTCAACCACTGCGCCACCAGGGAAGCCCACGTGTCACCTTGATAGTTTCTATCTTATACTGTATTAACTGTGAACCTAAGCTGAATATAGACTTTCAGAAGTGATCGTCATTGAGGTAAAAATTCCTACTGTTCTTTCAAACCATCACAAAACACTACGTCAGGGAGTAGTTGCAAATCACTTCCTCCTCTACCTGAATTCAGCCAGCATATGCATTTTTTGTGGCCCAGACATATTTTTCTTCAATATTTAATAACTTGATCGAACTATTTTTTTTAATTGAAAATATGGTTGGATTTACAATGCTGTGTCAGTTTCTGGTGTACAGCAAGGTGATTCAGTTTTTTATATATATATATATATATATATATATTCTTGTGATATAAGCAGAGGCTTGTTGTACAAGCCTGTGACGTTTCATTTTTTCCTGAGACTTCCAGGTTCTGCTGTGAGAAGGACAGGACTGAGTAGTTGCTCATCAAAAAGAAAGAGGAAACCCATGGAGAACACAGTCTGCAGCCTTGGGCCAAGCCCAGGCTACCCACAACCTGAAGCATGGCCATCTGAGCCCACCCACAGACCGAGGGGCAAGAACAGTAAATGTTTATTGTTCTAAGCCACAAAATTCATAGTAACTTGTTATTATGGCAATAGCTGACTAACATACATAGAATATGTTCATCTATTTCCCATCTCTCTCCCTTTACCATAACATAGGTTCCATGAAAGCAGGTGGTTTGGTGTATTTTGTATCCCAAATGATTAGAACAGGGAATGGCACATGGTAGGGGCTTAATTAGTAATTATTAAATAATTAATCAATATATATTATTAATCCATTTCTAAAATCATAATGTACAATTAGGGTGAGTCCTCATACATTCATATAAGATGCATTTCGGTACTTGAAGAGTATCTAACACCCCAAGAGGAATTATATATATATTTTTACTATTTGAAAATGTCAAAATGATTCTAAAATATATTTTGAAGATTAACATATAACAATAACTAGGGAGCTTCAAGATAGCGGAAGAGTAAGACACAGATATCACCTTCCACCCCACAAATACATCAGAAATACATCTACATGTGGAACAACTCCTACAGAACACCTACTGAATGCTGGCAGAAGACCTCAGATCTCCCAAAAGGCAAGAAACTCCCCACATACCTGGGTAGGGCAAAAGAAGAAAGAAAAAAACAGAGACAAAAGAATAGGGATGGTACCTGCACCAGTGGGAGGGAGCCATGGAGGAGGAAAGGTTTCCACACACTAGGAAGCCCCTTAGCAGGCGGAGACTGCGGGTGGCGGACGGGGGGAGATTCGGAGCCATGGAGGAGAGTGCAGCAACAGGGGTGCGGAGGGCAAAACGGAGAGATTCCCACACAGAGGATCAGTGCCGACCAGCACTCGCCAGCACGAGAGGCTTGTCTGCTCACCCGCCGGGATAGGTCGGGGCTGGGAGCTGAGGCTCGGGCTTCAGAGGTCGGATCCCAGGGAGAGGACTGGGTTGGCTGCATGAACACAGCCTAAAGGGGGCTCGTGTGCCACAGTTAGCCGGGAGGAAGTCCGGGAAAAAGTCTGGACCTGCCGAAGAGGTGAGAGACTTTTTCTTGCCTCTTTGTTTCCTGGTGCGGAAGGAGAGGGGATTAAGACCGCTGCTTAAAGGAGCTCCGAACACAGGCGCGGACCCCAGAGATGGGCATAAGATGCTAAGGCTGCTGCTGCCGCCACCAAGAACCCTGTGTGCAAGCACAGGTCACTCTCCACACCTCCCTTCCGGGGAGCCTGTGTAGCCCGCCACTGCCAGGGTCCAGTGATCCAGGGACAACTTCCCCGGGAGAATGCACGGCATGCCTCAGGCTGGTGCAATGTCATGCTGGCCTCGGCTGCTGCAGGCTTGCCCCGAACTCTGTACCCCTCCCTACCCCCAGCCTGAGTGAGCCAGAGCCCCTGAATCAGCGGCTCCTTTAACCCTGTCCTGTCTGAGCAAAGAACAGACACCCTCCGGCGACCGACACGCAGAAGTGGGGCCAAATCCAAAGCTGAACCCCAGGAGCTGTGCCAACAAGGAAGAGAAAGGGAAATCTCTCCCAGCAGCCTCAGGAGCAGCGGATTAAATCTCCGCGATAAACTTGATGTACCCTGCATCTGAGGAATACCTGAATAGACAACGAATCATCCCAAAATGAGGAGGTGAACTTTGGGAGCAATGATATATATATATTTTTTTCCCTTTTACTCTTTTTGTGAGTGTGTATGTGTATGCTTTCGTCTGTATAGCTTTGCTTTTACCATTTGTCCTACGGTTCTGACTGTCCGTGTTTTTGTTTTGTTACTTAAAAATTTTTTTTTCTCAATAATTAGTTTTTAATAAGTTTATTTTATCTTCTTCTCTCTCCCTTTCTTATTTTTCTCACTTTTATTCTGAGCACTCCAGTCAGGATCAGGGCTGTGCCACTGAGCAGGGAGAACCAATTTCAGACACTGGTCCACAAGAGACCTCCCAGCTTCACACAGTATCAAATGGTGAAAATTTCCCAGAGATCTCCATCTAAACACCAGCACCCAGCTTCACTCAATGACCAGCAAGCTACAGTGCAGGACACCCTATGCCAAACAACTAGCAAGACAGGAACACACCTCCAACCATTAGCACAGAGGCTGCCTAAAATCATAATAAGGCCACAGACACCCCAAAACACACCACCAGACATGGACGTGCCCACCAAAAAGACAAGATCAAGCCTCATCCACCAGAACACAGGCACTAGTCCCCTCCATCAGGAAGCCCACACAAACCACTGAACCAACCTTAACCACGGGGGACAGACACCAAAAACAATGGAAACTATGAACCATCAGTCTAGGAAAAGGAGACCCCAAGAACAGTAAGTTAAGCAAAATGAGAAGACAGAGATGAGAAGACAGAGAACACACAGCAGATGAAGGAGCAAGGCAAAAACCCACCAGACCTAACAAATGAAGAGGAAATACACAGTCTACCTGAAAAAGAATTCAGAATAATGATAGTAAAGATGATCCAAAATCTTGGAAATAGAATGGAGAAAATACAAGAAACGTTTAACAAGGATCTGGATGAACTAAAGAGCTAAAAAACAGAGATAAACAACACAATAATGAAATTAGAAATTCTCTATAGAGGATCAATAGGAGAATAACTGAGGCAGAAGAATGTATCACTGACCTGGAAGATAAAATACTGGAAATAACTACTGCAGAGTAGAATAAAGAAAAAAGAAAGAAAAGAATTGAGGACAGTCTCAGAGACCTCTGGGACTACATTAACAGTACCAACATTCAAAATATAGGGGTCCCAGAAAAAGAAGAGAAAAAGAAAGGGACTGAGAAAATATTTGAAGAGATTATAGTTGAAAACTACTCTAATATGGGACAGGAAATAGTTAATCAAGTCCAGGAAGCACAGAGAGTCCCATATAGGATAAATCCAAGGAGAAACATGCTAAGACACATATTAATCAAACTATCAAAAATTAAATACAAAGAACAAATATTAAAAGCAGCAAGGGAAAAACAAGTAACACACAAGGGAATCCCCATAAGGTTAACAGCTGATCTTTCAGCACAAACTCTGTAAGCCAGAAGGGAGTGGCAGGACATATTTAAAGTGACGAAAGAGATAAACCTACAACCAAGATTACCTTACCCAGCAAGCATCTCATTCAGTTTGGACAGTGAAATTAAAAGCTTTACAAACAAGCAAAAGCTAAGAGAATTAAGCACCAACAACCAGCTTTACAATAAATGCTAAAGGAACTTCTCTAAGCAGTAAATACAAGAGAAGGAAAAGACCTACAATAATAAACACAAAACAATTAAGAAAATGGTAATAGGAACATACCTTTTGATAGCTACCTTAAATGTAAATGGATTAAATGCTCCAACAAAAAGATAGAGACTAGCTGAATGGATACAAAAACAAGACCTCTATATATGCTCTCTACAAAAGACCCACTTCAGACCTAGGAACACTTACAGACTGAAAGTGAGGGGATGGAAAAAGATATTCCATGCAAACGGAAATCAAAAGAAAGCTGGAGTAGCAATTCTCATATCAGACAAAACAGACTTTAAAACAAAGACTTTTACAAGAGACAAAGAGGACACTACATAGTGATCAAGGGATCAGTCCAAGAAGATATAATAATTGTAAATATTTATGCACTGAACATAGGAGGACCTCGATACATAAGGCAAATACTAAGAGCCATAAAAGGGGAAACTGACAGTAAAACCACCATAGTAGGGGACGTTAACACCCTACATTCACCAATGGATAGATCATCCAAAATGAAAATAAATAAGGAAACACAAGCTTTAAATGATACATTACACAAGAAGGACCTAATTGATATTTATAGGATATTCCATCCAAAAACAACAAAATACACTCTTCTCAAGTGATCATGGAACATTCTTCAGGATAGATCATATGTTGTGTCAAAAAACAAGCCTTGGTAAATTTAAGAAAATTGAAATTGTATCAAATATCTTTTCCAACCACAATACTATGAGACGAGATATCAAATACAGGAAAAAATGTGTAAGAAATACAAACACAGGGAGGCTAAACAACACACTACTTAAGAACCAAGAGATCACTGAAGAAATCAAAGAGGAAATCAAAAAATACCTAGAAGAAAATGACAATGAAAACACAACTCCCCAAAACCTATGGGATGCAGCAAAAGCAGTTCTAAGAGGGAATTTTATAGCTATACAAGCCTACCTTAGGAAACAAGAAACATCTCAAATAAACAACCTAACCTTATACCTAAAGCAATTAGAGAAAGAAGAACAAAAAAACCCCAAAGTTAGCAGAAGGAAAGAAATCATAAAGATCAGATTAGAAATAAATGAAAAAGAAATGAAGGACACAATAACAAAGATCAGTAAAATGAAAAGCTGGTTCTTTGAGAAGATAAAATTCATAAACCATTAGCCAGACTTACCAAGAAAAAAAGCAAGAAGACTCAAATCAATAGAATTGGAAATGAAAAAGGAGTAACAACTGACACTGCAGAAATACAAAGGATCATGAGAGATTACTACAAGCAACTCTATGCCAATAAAATGGAAAACCTGGAAGAAATGGACAAATTTTTAGAAATGCACAACCTTCTGAGACTGAACCAGGAAGAAATAGAAAATATGAGCAGACAAATCACAACCACTGAAATTGAAACTGTGATTAAAAATCTTCCAACAAACAAAAGCCCAGGACCAGATGGCTTCACATGCAAATTCTATCAAACACTTAGAGAAGAGCTAAGACCTATCCTTCTCAAACTCTTCCAAAATATAGCAGAGGGAGGAACACTCCCAAACTCATTCTACAAGGCCACCATCACTCTGATACCAAAACCAGAAAAAGACATCACAAAGAAAGAAAACTACAAACCAATATCACTGATGAACACAGATGCAAAAATCCTCAACAAAATACTAGCAAACAGAATCCACCAGCACATTAAAAGGATCATACACTACGATCAAGTGGGGTATATCCTAGGAATGCAAGAATTCTTCAATATATGCAAATCAATCAATATGATACACCATATTAAAAAACTGAAGCAGAAAAACTATATGATCATCTCAATAGATGCAGAGAAACCTTTTGACAAAATTCACCACGCATTTATGATAAAAACCCTCCAGAAAGTAAGCATGGAGAGAACTTTCCTAAACATAATAAAGGTCATATATGACAAACCCACAGCCAACATCATCATCAATGGTGAAAAACTGAAACCATTTCCAATAAGATAAGGAATAAGACAAGGTTGCCCACTCTCACCACTATAATTCAACAGTTTTGGAAGTTTTAGCCACAGCAATCAGAGAAGAAAAAGAAATAAAAGGAATCCCAATCAGAAAAGAGGAAGTAAAGCTGTCACTGTTTGCAGATGACATGATACTATACATAGAGAATCCTAAAGATGCTACCAGAAAACTACTAGAGCTAATCAATGAATTTGGTAAAGTAGCAGGATACAAAATTAATGCACAGAAATCTCTGGCATTCCTCTGCAGTAATGATGAAAATGTGAAAGAGAAGTTAAGAGAATACTCCCATTTACAATTGCAACAAAAGGAGTAAAATATCTAGGAATAAACCTACCTAAGGAGACAAAAGACCTGTATGTAGAAAATTATAAGACACTCATGAAAGAAATTAAAGATGATACAAATAGATGGAGAGATATACCATGTTCTTGGATTGGAAGAATCAACATTGTGAAAATGACTCTACTACCCAAAGTAATCTACAGATTCATTGCAATTCCTATCAAACTACCACTGGCATTTTTCACAGAAGAAGAACAAAAACTTTCACAATGTGTATGAAAACACAAAAGATCCCGAATAGCCAAAGCATCTTGAGAAAGAAAAACGGAGCTGGAGGAATCAGGCTCCCTGACTTCAGACTATACTACAAAGCTACAGTAATCAAGACAATATGGTACTGGCACAAAAACAGAAATATACATCAATGGAACAGGATAGAAAGCTCAGAGATAAACCCATGCACATATGGTCACCTTATCTTTGATAAAGAAGGCAAGAATATACAGTGGAGAAAAGAGAGCCTCTTCAACAAGTGGTGCTGGGAAAACTGGACAGCTACAAGTAAAAGAGTGAAATTAGAACAATCCCTAACACCATACACAAAAATAAACTCAAAGTGGATTAAAGACCTAAATATAAGGCCAGACATCATCAAACTTATAGAGGAAAACATAGGCAGAACACTCTATGCCATAAATCACAGTAAGATCCTTTTGACCCACCTCCTAGAGAAATGGGAAGAAAAACAAAAATAAACAAATGGGACCTAATGAAACTTAGAACTTTTGCACAGCAAAGGAAACCATAAACAAGATGAAAAGACAACCCTCAGAATGGGAGAGAAGATTTGCAAATGAAGCAACTGACAAAGGATTACTCTCCAAAACATGCAAGCAAATCATGCAGCTCAATATCCAAAAAACAAAAAAACCCAATCTAAAAATGGGCAGAAGACCTAAATAGATATTTCTCCAAAGGAGATATACAGATTGCCAACAAACACATGAAAGAATGCTCAACATCATTAATCATTAGAGAAATGCAAATCAAAACTACAATGAGATATCATCTCACACCAGTCAGAATGGCCATCATCAAAATATCTACAAACGGTAAATGCTGGACAGGGTGTGCAGAAAAGGGAATCCTCTTGCACTGTTGGTGGGAATGTAAATTGATAGAGCCACTATGGAGAACAGTATGTAGATTCCTTAAAAAACTAAAATTAGAACTACCATACGACCCAGCAATCCCACTACTGGGCATATACCCTGAGAAAAAAGAGTCATGTACCACAATGTTCATTATAGCCAGGACATGGAAGCAACCTAAGTGTCCATCAACAGATGAATGGATAAAGAAGATGTGGCCCATATATACAATGGAATATTACTCAGCCATAAAAAGAAATGAAACTTAAGTTATTTGTAGTGAGGCTGATGGACCTAGAGACTGTCATACAGTGTGAAGTCAGAAAGAGAAAAACAAATACCATATGCTAACATATATATATGGAATCTAAAAACAAAAGAAAATGGTCAGAAGAACCTAGGGGCGAGACGGGAATAAAGATGCAGACCTACTAGAGAATGGACTTGAGGTTATGGGGAGGGGATAGGGAAAGCTAGAACAACATGAGAGAGTGGCATGGACATATATACACTACCAAATGTAAAAGAGATAGCTCGTGGGAAGCAGCCACATAGCACAGAGAGATCAGCTCCGTGCTTTGTGACCACCTAGAGGGGTGGGATACGGAGGGTGGGAGGGAGGGAGATGCAAGAGGGAAGAGATATGGGGACATATACATATGTATAACTGATTCACTTTGCTATAAAGCAGAAACTGACACACCATTGTAAAGCAATTATACTCCAATAAAGACGTTAAAAAATAAAGAATGACTAGAAAATCCAAAAAGCTAAATAATGGTCAAGGTCACATATTTTACTAAATATTAAACCATATTATAAAGCTACTATATTTGAAACACTGACACTGGCACATGAGTAAACAAAAATTCCATGAGGAAAAGAACATAGATCATGTCAGCATGACATCACCAAGATGGTGAAGTAGGAGACTCCAGACTCTGTTGCCCCACAAATATCAAAAAACGGAAAAGTGTGAACAAAAGCAGCTCTGGGATATCTCAGAACTCCACTTAAGAAACTTCACCAACACAGAAGAATAAAAATTCTGAGACTAATCACACAAAAAGAGAAGGAGAAACAGCTTCATTTTGCCAGTATCATTCCATCTCCCTGGCTGGCACTCCTCAGGAAGGAACTACCTGGCTCAAAAGAGTTCCCTTCATTAAGAAAGGGAGCATGAGGTGAAACACCAGCTTCCCCAGCCTTTCAGGACATAGCAGGAAGAGTGTGCTTAGGTTACACCCCACCTAGAGATCCTGAGACTCAGCAAAGCTGAGATGAACAGGGACGGGTTTAAACAAGTAGAGCAGGGGCTACCAGTATCAGCCATTCAGTGGAAGTGACCACAGTTCCCAGTGACTTGCTATGCAGAGCACCTAAGCACTGAAAAAGCCAACAGCCAGAACCACCACCACAGAGCCCCTGCAGATTTCACCGCTTTTTCCTCACTGATATTCACATTTGTAGACACTACTAAGTCCTTCCCTGGTCTCTCCCATAAATCCTGCCTGAGCCTGAGATCCACACTTGCAGCTAGCTGAGGCCTCTGCCACTGCATGCGCGCAAGACGCCAGCCTATACCCTAAGGGCTGACCCCACTGCAATGTGCGCACCTGGCACTAGCCCTCTAGCTGTGCACTTGTATGTTGCTGGCCTGAATTCTGTCACCAGCTTTTACTGCCATATGCACACCTGTGGTGACATCCTGCAGCCATGGAAGTGCATGCAGACAGGCAAGGCTCCCACAGCTACTTATGGGTCTGAATTTGATCCTATTTTCAGTCACTGGCCTGCACCACTAGGCTTACATGCTGTGAGCCCCCTCCATCTATACACTTGCATGAACCCCACAAAGCTATCAGATTTCTCAGAAACGTTATAGGCCAGGGGAGTGGGATGGTATATACAAAGTGCTGTAAAGATTTTTTTAATGCCAGCCAAGAAAAATTTACCCTGCCAAGTTGTCCTTCAGAAATGAAGGTGATATACTTTCCCAAACACAGGGTTCATCACCACTAAATCTGCCTTACAAGAAACGAGTTCTTCAAACTTAAATAAAAATGCATTAACTTGTAATATGAAAACATATGAAAATACACAACACATCGGTAAGTGTAATTATACAGTCAGATTCAGAATAATCTAATTGTGAAATATGGTGGTGTGTTAATCACTGAACTCTATAGCTGTAAAAAAAAATTTAATGGGTACACAATATAAAAATATATAATTTTGACTTCAATAATATAAAATTCAAGGAGAGTAAGAGGTTAAAGTTTTTATATGTAATCGAAGTTGTTATCATCTTAAAATAAACTGTTATATCCATAACAGGTTTTAAAGTAAGCCTGAGAGTAACCAAAAAGCAAAAGGGTATGGTAAACACACACAAGGTAAGGAAAAGGGAATCAAAGTATACCATTATGAAAATCATCAATTCACAAAAGAAGACAGTAAGGAAGAAAAGGACAAAGGAATTAAAAATAAGTTAGGGCTTTCCTGGTGGCGCAGTGGTTGAGAGTCTGCCTGCTGATGCAGGGGACGCGGGTTCGTGCCCCGGTCCGGGAAAATCCCACATGCCGTGGAGCGGCTGGGCCCGTGAGCCATGGCCGCTGAGTCTGCGTGTCTGGAGCCTGTGCTCCGCAACGGGAGAAGCCACATCAGTGAGAGGCTCGTGTACCGCAAAAAAAAAAAAAATAATAAGTTAGAAAACTATGAACAAAATGGCAAGAGTAAGTCCTTACCTACCAATAACTATTTGAAATGTAAATGGATTAAATCCCCCAGTCAAAAGGCATAGAATTCTGAATGGATTAAAAAATAAATAAATAACAAGACCCAACTATATTGTGCCTATAAGAGACTTACTTCAGCTTCAAGAATACACACAGTCTCAAGATGAAGGGATGGAAAAAGATATTGCAGCAAGTGGACACCAAAAAAGAGTATAGGCAGGTATATTTTATCAGATGAAATAGAATTAAGGTAAAAACTGTAAGAAGAGACAAAAATGAGAAAGGGGTCAATTCATCAAGAGAACAGTTATAAATATATATGTAACCAACATTAGAGCATCTAAATATATTAGGCAAGTACTAACAGATGTGAAGGGAGTAACAGACAATAGTGCAATAATAGTAGAACTCTTCAATACCCCACTTTCAACAATTAATAGATCATCCAGACAATCAACAAGGAAACACTGGACTTGAACCATGCTTTAGACCAATAAACCCATCAGACATATACAGAACATTCCTTCCAAGAGCAGCAAAATACACATTCTTCTCAAGTGTACATTCTCCAGGAGAGATCATATGTTAGGTAACAAGTCTCACTCAGAAAATTTAAGAAGACTTGCCAAATGTCCTTTCTGACAACAGTGATACAAAACCAGAAATTAATAATAGGAAGAAGTGGTGCTAAGAAAGAAGTTTATAGCAACAAATACTTGTATTAGAAAAAAAGAAAGACCTCAAACAACCTAACTTTAAAAAAAAAACAAACCTAACTTAAAAAAAAATTAGAATATGCTAAGCCCAAAATTAGCAGAAGGAAGAAGATAACAAAGGTCAGAGCAGAAATAAATGAAACAGAGAATTAAAAACACTAGAAAACAGTATGGTACTGGCACAAAAACAGAAATATAGATCAATGGAACAGGATAGAAAGCCCAGAGATAAACCCATGCACATATGGTCACCTTATCTTTGATAAAGAAGGCAAGAATATACAACAGAGAAAAGACAGGCTCTTCAATAAGTGATGCTGGGAAAACTGGACAGCTGCATGTAACAGAATTAAATTAGAACACTCCCTATCACCATACACAAAAATAAACAGAAAATGGATTAAAGACTTGAACCTAAGACCAGAAGCCATAGATATGTAGAAAAAATCATAGGGTAAAAAAAACTCTTTGACTCAGTCTTGGCAATTATTTTTTGGATATGACACCAAAAGCCCAAGCAACAAAAGTGAAAATCAACAAGTGAGACTATATCAAATTAAAAAGCTTCTGCACAGCAAAGTAAACAATCAATAAAAGGCAACTCTTTCATTACAGAAGAGGAGAAATATTTACAAACCGTATATTGGATAAGGGGTTAATACGCAAAATATATAATTTATATAACTCGGTAACAAAAATACAAACAAAACAAAAATGGACAGAGGACTTGAATCCATCTTTCTCCAAAGATGACATACACATGGCCAAGAAGTACATGAAAAGATTCTCATCATCACTAATCATCAAGGAAATGCAAATCAAAACCACAATGGGATATCACCTCACACCTATTAGAATAGCTATCATCAAAAAGATAAGAGACAAGTGTTGGCAAGGATGTGGAGAAAAGTGAACCCTCATGTACCGTTGGTGAGAATAAAAATTAGTACAACCACTATGGGAAACAATATGGAGGTTCCTCAAAAAATTAAAAATAGAACTACCAAATGATCCAGTGATCTCACTTGTAGGTACATTTCCAAAGGAAATGAAATCCCTATTGTGAAGAGATATCTGTATTCCCATGTTCATTGCAGGATTATTCACAATAGCAAACACATGGAAACAACCTATGTCCATCAACCAATGAATGCTGAAGAAATGAGGTCTATATATACAACAGAGTATTATTCAGCTATAAAAACAAGAGGAAATCCTGTCATTTGCAACAACGTGGATGGATCCTGTGGCATTATGCTAAGTGAAATATGTCAAGCAGAGAGAAAAATACTGTATGACCTCACTTGTATGTGTATTCTAAAATCTTTGAACTCATAGAAACAAAGCAGAATGGTGGTTGCCAGGGGCTGAGGAGTGAGGGAACTAGGGAGATAGTAGTCAAAAGGCACAAACTTTTAGTTATAAGATGAATCAGTTCCAGCCATTTAAGGTACAGCATGGTGACTACAGTTAACAATACTGTATTATATACTTGAAAGTTGTTATGAGAGTAGAGATTTAATGTTCTTTCCATAAAAACAATAACATGATAATTTTGTGAGGTGAACGATGTGTTAACTAACCTTATTGTGGTAAACATTTTGCAGTATATAGATACATCCAATCATCACTGTACACCTTAAACTTACAAAATATTATGTGTCAATATATCGCAATAAAACTGGAAAAAGAAAAAAACATAACCAAGCATTCTTCTGATTTCTCTATCATCCTCCCTTTAACTGTGTTACACACTCATCACTGGCAGCACAAGAGTTTGAAAAAATCAGAGCAAGGGTCTCAGAAGTTCCAAAAGCCCAATCCGACCTAAAATAACCAAAATCACTATGAGCTCCAATGCCACCTCCTCTAGCTTCCTTTTAATTGAACTAGTGGATACTTTGTTTATTGTCACTGTTTGTAAGAATATCACTTAGAGAAAAAACAGATTGGTACCCTACTTTAAATTTTTTCAACATTCTGTGCATCTTCTTTTATCGTACAAGATCCATCGTCTCAATCCTTTTTCCCAAAGTTGAGGTTATAAGATTTTTGTCCTGTTAGGAGAATCCTCTGTGCATAAATGTACAGTTCATTCAAAGGGCATTATTAAGCAGTGGAATCCTCATGACAAACCCAATGACATGCTCTATTTATGGAGCTGAATCTCTGGGAATTCTCCTTCTGTTTCAACCTTGTCCTTCATCTTCACAATTATAAGATGCCTTCACAGCTATCTTCTTCTTATAATTGACATCTCATATAAATTATTCACTGTATTGGTTTTCTACTCCTGCCATAACAAATTACCACACATTCAGCAGCTTACACAGAACAAATTTAGTGTCTTGCATTTCTGTAGGTCAGATCTTAGGATGTCTGCAGGGCTGTTCTTTTCTGAATACTCTAAGGAAGAATCTGTCTCCTTACCTTTTCCAGGTTCTAGAGATCACCTACATCCCTTAGGTTGACTTCTCCTTCCCTCATCTGCAAAGCCAGCATCATGAGATGTCTGGGACCCTCCTTCCATTGTCACATCTAGCTCTAATCCCAGCCAGGAAAGATTTTTGCTTTAGAGGGCTCATGTGATTAGATTCGGCCAACTGGATAATCCAGGATAATTTCCCATCTCAAAATCCATATCCCTACTCATAACTGCAAAGACCTTTTGACTCTTTGCCATGTAAAATAACAATACACAGGTTCCAGGAATGTGCTTGAACATTTTTAGGGGTTTAATAAAACCCAGATGCCAGATTCTACACATATATTAAAAAACTTTGATAAAATTCAACTTACATATTTATAAACAATCTCTTATATTTCTATAGACCAGTATGAAAAATTTCCTTCTGATCAATATGCACTCAATATAACTTAACATTTGATTTCAAATAAAACAGTAACATTTTATAAGAAAAGCAGAAGTTGTTCAACTGGTGTTATTAAAAAGTTTATTTGGAAACAAATACATTTATACCCTCATTTTAGAAATCATTAGAATGAATGAAGATGTAAATTATAGTAAAATGATCAAAGGGAAGGCTGGCTGCATCTGGCTGTCTGCTTTGGAAGCTCAGGGATGCCTTTCTTTCCATTTTCAGGGATAATCAGTCCCTGAGGGACTGTCTTATGATAACTAAACAGTGGAGACTGAAGGAAAAAAACAGGTTGCAATTTTATTAATTAAAGTGAGAAATAAAGTTGTCATAAGACTTGAAAGTCAGAACTTATGTCAGATCAAGCAGCAGATCTTCATGCTCCAGTTATGCTACATGGAAGTCACGTTATTATCTGTGGTCACTTTGTTGTAGTAATAAATAATTTTCCCAGTGTCATGATACTCACAGACTCTATAAGCATCCATTTTTAGTTTTATTGTAGGATACACGCCTGGGATTCCCAACACCAACACAGGTGAGTTTAAAGTGGAAAAAAAAAGAGGCTTGAAAATAAATCATTGGCTCCAGAGTGGCAAATATCCATTCAGTTCAAGTTCCATTGAATATGAAATATTCAAGTGGTTTCACAAACTATGGGTGAGGAGGAGTGAGAAAAGTAGTCCTTGGTTGAGCACAGCATATTGGAGCCAATATGGACAAGGCAAAGCCTGGAAATAGATGTGTAAATTAACCAAATATGAGTCTCTTTAATAATGCTTGTAATGTAGAGTCATTACTACTTTTCTTTTTAATCACCTGCCATGTTGTCAGTCATACTAAGACCACTTTGTGATAACATAGCCCACATAAACATCCCTTGAGGTTTGCAGTGGCACATTTCAATGCACAGTATCTGAAAGTCAAATGGATGGTTGAGATGCAGTTTTAATTTTTCATCTTCTCAATGGCTTCTTGTCTCCTGAGGGATTTTAGCCTCTGTTTTTTTTTTGTGGTACGCAGGCCTCTCACTGTTGTGGACTCTCCCGTTGCGGAGCACAGGGTCCGGACGCGCAGGCTCAGCGGCCATGGCTCACGTGCCCAGCTGCTCCGCGGCATGTGGGATCTTCCATGACAGGGGCACGAACCCGTGTCCCCTGCATCGGCAGGCGGACTCTCAACCACTGCGACATCAGGGAAGCCCTAGCCTCTGTCTTTGAAGGCCTTTTTCTGCTCTTCTCCACTTTGGATAGTGTTAGTTAAATTAGTGTTACTTTCCTGGACTCTGAGCCTATCTTGGGAAAGGATCTTTCATTCAACCCTTACAAATTCAGAAATAGAATTTCCAAGCAATTTAAGAGGCTTCTTCCTTTTTTAAGACTCTCAACCTTAATAGGAATTACATTTTAAAATGTCTGTCTAAATTTAAGCAGTTGATACTAACAATACGTATAATGCTACTATTAGCAAAGCTTTTAATATAGGTCTAAGCAGGCCTCTAGATTTTGCAAAGTATTATGCTCATGTAAGATAATAAAAAATGCAATTATTAAAAAAGTGGACATTTTTCTTAGTTTGTGCACTCTTTTGGAATAAAATCTGGAATGTGACAGGCACTGGGGAAATTTAATATTTATACCTAAGAGAAACTAGAGTAGTGTAGGACACAGAATTATTTTTATAAAATTGTTTTTACTCGTAGTTTGGGGAATACAAGTACACACGTGGGAAGCTCAGTTGAAGAGGTAAATGTTTCTGATGATAGTGTGCTTTTCTATTCAGCATGACTGCTTGGGGGAGTAAGTTATTTTGAAGTATATAAAAGCATCATTAGATCTAACAGTGGATAATTTCTAAAAATAAATGCCTACTTTTTGTGGTTCATATGCTCATCCTAAGCAATAAAATTGAATTTGAGAACTTCTATAGTGTTAAAATAAATGAGCTCTTTTATTTATTTTTTGTTTTTCTTTATTGTCCTCGGCTCCATGGCGAAACGCCATTCTTCTGGAATCTTGTTTCTTCAGCATTATCTAAGGTCAGTTTTAGAAACTAGGTAGAAAGTTTGAAGGAGCATGAATCAAACAGTAAAAGTTATGGTGTCAGAGGAACTGAGATGATTTTGTACTTCCTGAAATCTAAAAGAGGTTTATAGCTTTTTCTATTGTAGCAGTTTGAATTTGATCACTTAATTACAGTACGATGTTCTTAGAAGAGGTACATTAACCAAGAGAGAAAAACCAAAAGAGTTTGTGTGGTGTTTAAAACTTTAGAAGGATAATTAAAATGAATGAGTCACCATAAATCATTCTAACTCCCAAGTTGCTCAGACCCTTCTCCTGACATATTAACAGAGTGGCAGGAAAAATAGCCTGTTTCTGAAGAGATTTTTCCTCTTCCCTTCAATTTTTCTATTTACATTCTCACATTTAGCTTGTCAAGTCAAATGGATTAGAATTAAATTGTAAATGAGGCTCTTATTTTCCTCCTAAAGAACAATGACCATGGTTTAAAACATGTTCACTTATTTAGCACATTATGTAATAAAATTGGTTTAAAAGCTACATTGAGGCATATTCCCTAAACAATCTTTTTAGGCTAAAGAAAAAAACTGTTATCTTCTTCCTCTAGTAAAATTCTCTTAATTTTTCAATACATTTCTTTCAGCTTATGTTCTTCAATTTGTACAATGAAGAATGGAGCTGCATGTGCTCAGAAAACATCTATAATTAATAATTTATCAAATTCATTGGATGAAATAGATCTAAAGATGAAATAGGAAACAAAACCTTGTTCTAGTATTCAATCCAAACTCTTCAATAACACAACCATTTTAAATTTGGAATTTGTGTTGACACTTTTCATAAAAAGAAAGTATTTAGTTTTTTTATTTTTAAATGAACCCAGACAACTTAGACCAATATTCCAAAGAACTAAACTTTTCTTTCCTACAGTTGAACAGTAACAGAAATTTTTGTATTTCCAACTTTCCTTAAGTAGTTTGGAATATTGAAATAACTATAAAATATTTAGAATATTTCATTCTTCTTTTTCTTTTTAATTCAATAGAAGGGCTGTCTACATAAAGATAGAAAAATGATAATCCTGGTTGTCAGTCCACAACTACTGGAGTAAATTATAAAAGATGAAGAGAATGAGGTCAAGATGGCAGAGTAGGAGGATGTGGAGTTCACCTCTTCCCACAGGGGCAACAAGAATACATCTACAATGAAATAGTTCTCACACAGCACCTGCTGAACACTAGCAGAAGACCTCGGACACATAAAAGGACAAGAAAAGATCCCCACATAACCAGGTAGGACGAAGAGAGAAAAGGAAATAAAGGAGGACGTGAGCGGGATGGTACCTGAGTCCCTGTGGGGAGCTGAAGGAGAAGAGAGGTCCCCATACCCAGGAATGCCCCCTCACCAGCAGTGAGATCAGTTGGGACAGAAGGGGAGCTTCAGGAGCTATTGGAGGAGAGTGCAGTAACCTGTCTGTGCCAGACAGGACAGAGTGAGACCTCACAGACGGTCCATGCCACAGCCCTGTGCTCCTAAGCCTGAGACAGGTGTCCACTGGTGCAGATGGGGGCTGGGTGCTGGAACATAGGATTTGGAGAGCAGACCTGGGAAGAGGACTGCTGTTGGCTTTGTGGAGAGAGACTAAGGGGACAGGAGTGAGGAGCACTGCAATCAGGAATACTCCTGGAGGAATCCCAGACCACCATAGAAGCGAAGTGCCATTGTTGAGTGACACGCAAAGGGTAGGGCCACCATTACAGCTTCTCTCCCCACACACCAGCCCCTGCCTCCACAGGCACTAGGAGGGGCTCCCACTGGAGCATGCTAGCAAGCCCCAGGCAATCGCCGCCTCCTCCCCCTCCCATCTGAGTGAGCACATATGCCCCAGTCAGTCACCACCTCTGCCCCCTCTTGCCTGGGTCGGGAGTGGTGCCTGTGTGTGGCCCACATGCCGAGGTGGGGCTGAAACCAAAGGTGAGCCCCAGGAGCAGCGCAACTAAGAATAGCTAAAAACTCTCCTTGCCACTGCACAAACCGTGGATTAAACCCCCGTGACTGGCTCGGTAAACTCAGCACCTGTGGAACATCTGAATAGATGAGTGCTCCTGCAACTGAGATAGGTCTAGCTTTAGCAGCTGTAGACTTTGTAAGCACATACACATGGGGGTTGGGCCAGGTCAGAGCTGCTTCCATAGCACCTACAGGGGCTCCAGATCCATGACCACTGCAATCCTGGCACCTGACTTCAGTGGATCTATGCTGGTGGCCTGGTGAAAACAATGCCTGAGTGACACCAGGGCCAACTGCTCGCATACTTATGGTTAAGGTGGGGCTGAGAGCAGTGCCAACGACAGAGTAACGTGTGAGCTAACACAGTGGGTGAAAGGCAACACAACAGAGCATGCTCACAGGTGAACAGCTCCAGAGGAGGAATACTCAGGGGCTTCTCTCACAGTGGGAGTGCTCCAATTCTGCATACCTCATACCACAGGTCAGAAATACAGCTAAGAAACAGATTTTGGGGCCTCTACTCCAACAGCAAAAGAGCAGACCCTGCCCCTGAACGGGCAGTGACAACCACAGAGCAAAGGGCAGGCCCTGCTCAATATCCAGGGCAGGTTCTAGTCACCACAAGACCAGCCAATCCCCCTAGTAAGGGCGTATCTGCCAGCATATACAGAGGAAAGAGGTGGCAGACAACCATACCAAATACAGCCCTCACACTAAAAAAAGAAAATAAAAAATCACACCCACACAGGCTACACAGAGATGTTCCTACATACAAATATCCCTCCAAGACAGTGTGAGGGTCTGGCATCAGGAGGAAGAACCCCCAGAGCAGTTAGCATTGAAGGCCAGTGAGGCTTGAGTGCAAGAGCTCCACAGGGCTAGAGGAAACAGACTCCACTCACTGAGGGTGCACACAAGGACTCACGTGCACTGGGACCCAGCACAAAGCAGTACTTCCATAGGAGCCTGGGCTAGAACTACCAAGGGCTCTTGGAGTGTCTCCTGGGGAGGTGGGGCTTGGCTATAGCTCACCATGGGGGCATGGACACAGGTAGTGGAGGCCTCAGGGAATATTAATTGGCATGAGCTCTCCCAGAGGTCCCCATTTTGGCACCAAGACCCAGCCACACCCAAGTGCCTGCAGGCTCCAGTGCTGGAATGTCTCAGGCCAAGCAACCAGCAAGACAGGAACAGAGCCCCAACCATCAGCAGATTGGCTGCCTAAAGTCATACTAAGCTCACAGTCAGCCCCAAACATATCCCACAACATGGCCAGCCCACCAGAGGGACAAGACCCAGCTCCACCAATTAGAGGGCAGGCCCCAGTCCCTTCCACCAGGAAGTGAACACAAGTCCCTGTAACAACCTCATCCACCAGAAGCAAGAGGAACTACAGTTCTGCAGCCTGAGGAAAGGAGACCTCAAATGGTAAGTTAGACAAAATGAGATGACAGAGAAATATGTTGCAACAGAAGGAACAAGATAAAAACCCACAAAAACAACTAAATGAAGAGAAGAGAGGCAAATCTACCAGAAAAAGAATTCAGAGTAATGATAATAAAGATGATCCAAAATCTCAGAAAAAGAAAAGAGGCACAGATCAAGAAGATACAAGAAATGTTTAACAAGGAGTTAGAAGATTTAAAGAACAAACAGAGATGAACAACACAATAACTGAAATGAAGAATACACTAGAAGGAATCAATAGCAGAATAACTGAGGTAGAAGAATGAATAAGTGAGCTGGAAGACAGAGTAGTGGAAATCACTACCACAGAATAGAATAAAATAAAAAGAATGAAAAGAAATGAAGACAGTCTCAGAGACTTCCGGGACAACATTAAACACAGCAATATTCACATTATAGGGGTTCCAGAAGAAGAAGAGAAAAAGAAAGGGACTGAAAAAATATTTGAAGAGATTATAGTTGAAAAATTCTGTAATATGGGGAAGGAAATAGTCACCCAAGTCCATGAAGCACAGAGCGTCCCATACAGGATAAATACAAGGAGGAAAACACTAAGACACATATTAATCAAACTAACAAAAATTAAATACAAAGAAAAATTATCAAAAGCAACAAATACCATACAAGGGAATCCCCATAAGGGTATCAGCTGATTTTTCAGCAGAAACTCAGCAGGCCAGAAGGGAGTGGCACAATATATTTAAAGTGATGAATGGGGAAAAACTCCAAACAAGAATACTCTACCCAGCACAGCTCTCATTCATATTTGACAAAGAAATGAAAAGCTTTACAGACAAACAAAAGTTAAGAGAAGTTAGCACCATCAAACAAGCTTTACAATGAATACTAAAAGAACTTCTCTAGGCAAAGGAAAAAAAAGAGGCCACAACTAGAAACAAGAAAATCACAAATGGGAAAGCTCACTGGTAAAGGCAAACATACAGTAAAAGTAGGAAATCATCCATAGAAAAATATGATATCAAAACAAGATGTGGCACATATATACAATGGAATATTACTCAGCCATTAAAAGAAACGAAATTGAGTTATTTGTAGTGAGGTGGATGGACCTAGAGTCTGTCATACAGAGTGAAGTCAGAAAGAGAAAAACAAATACCGTATGCTAACACATATATATGGAATCTAAAAAAAAAGAGGTCATGAAGGACCTAGGGGTAAGAAGGGAATAAAGACACAGACCTACTAGAGAATGGACTTGATGATATGGGGAGGGGGAAGGGTAAGCTGTGACAAAGTGAGAAAGTGGCATGGACATATATACACTACCAAACATAAAATAGATAGCTAGTGGGAAGCAGCCACATGGCACAGGGAGATCAGCTTGGTGCTTTGTGACCACCTAGAGGGGTGGGATAGGGAGGGTGGGAGGGAGGGAGATGCAAGAGGGAAGAGATATGGGAACATATGTATATGTATAACTGATTCATTTTGTTATAAAGCAGAAACTAACACACCATTGTAAAGCAATTGTACTCCAATAAAGATGTTAAAAAAAACAAGCAACCATAAGAAGAGGAGAGTACAAATGCAGGAAAGAGGAACTGTATTTTAAATTGAGACCAGCAACATAAAACAACCATATATACATATATATATATATACATATATATATACACACACACACACACACATATATATATATGAGGTTTTGATATAGCAGTATGTACATACTGCTACATCAAAATCTCAAAACCTCATGGGAAATGCAAACCAAAAATCTACAAAGTACACACACAAAAAAAGAAAAAGCAACCCAAACACAGCACTAAACATGGTCATAAAACCACATGAGAAGAGAACAAAAGAGGAAGGGAAGAAAAAGACCTACAAAAATAAACCCAAAACAATTAAGAAAATGGCAATTGTAACATACATATTGATACTACCTTAAATGTAAATGGATTAAACACTCTAAGCATAAGACATAGACTGGCTGAATGGATAAATAAACAAGACCCGTATATATGCTGCCTATGGGAGACCCACTTCAGACCTAGGGACACATACAGACTGAAAGCGAGGGGATGGAAAAAGATATTCCACATGCAAATGGAAATCAAAAGAAAGCTGGAGTAACAATATTCATATCAGAAAAAATAGACTTTAAAATAAAACAATGTGACAAAAAACAAAGGACACTACCTAATGAGTAAAAGATCAATCTGTGAAGAGTATATAACAATTATAAATATATTTGCACCCAACATAGGAGTACCTTAATATTGAGTTATCCAAAAAGTTCATTCAGGGTTTTCCATAAAATGTTATGGAAAACCCCAAATGAACATTTTGGCCAGTCCAATACCTAAGGCAAATTCTAACAGCCATAAAAGGGGAAATCAACAGTAACACAATATTAGTGGGGAACCATTCCACCAATGGACAGATCATCCACACAGAAAATTAATAAGGAAACACAACCCTTAAATGACACATTAGACCAGATAAATTTAATTGATATTCATAGGATATTCCATCTGAAAGCAGCAGCATACAGTTTCTTCTCAAGTGCACACCGAACATTCTCCAGGATACATCACATCTTGCCTCACAAATCAAGCTTTGGTAAATTTAAGAAAACTGAAATCATATCAAGCATCTTTTCTAATCTCATAGTGTTGAGAAATCAATTAGAGGAAAAAGAACTGGAAAAAGCACAAATATAGAGAGACTAAACAATATGTTACTGAATAACCAATGGGTCACTGAAGATACCAAAGAGGAAATCAAAAAATACCTAGAGACAAATGATAATAAAACATGACAATCCAAAACCTATGGGATGCAGCAAAAGCAGTTCTAAGAGGGAAGTTTATAGCAATACAATCTTACCTCAGGAGACAAGAAAAGTCTCAAATAAACAACATAACTTTACACCTAAAGCAATCAGAGAAAGAAGAACAAACAAAACTCAAAGTTAGCATAAGGAAAGAAATCATCAAGATCAGAGCAGAAATAAATTAAATAGAGATGAAGAAAACAATAGCAAATATCAATGAAACTAAAAGCTGGTTCTTTGAGAAGATAAACAAAATTGATAAACCATTAGCCAGACTCATCAACAAAAAGAGGGAGAGAACTCAAATCAATAAAATTAGAAATGAAAAAGAAGTTACAACAGAAACCGCAGAAATACAAAGCATCCTAAGAGACTACTACAAGCAACTCTATGCCAATAAAATGGAAAACCTGGAAGAAATGGACAAATTCTTAGAAAGGTATAACCTTCCAAGACTGAACCTGGAAGAAATAGAAAATATGAACAGACCAATCACAAGTACTGAAATTAAAACTGTGATTAAAAACCTCCAACAAACGACAGTCCAGGACCAGATGGCTTCACAGGCACACTCTATCAAACATTTAGAGAAGAGTTGGCACCTATCCTTCCGAGATTCTTCCAAAAAATTGCAGAGGAAGGAACTCTCCCGAGCTCATTCTACAAGGCCACCATCACCCTGATATAAAAATCAGAAAAAGATATCATAAAAAAAGAAAATTACAGGCAAATATCAATGATGAATATAGCCAAAAACCCCTCAAATAAATAACAGCAAACCAAAACCAACCACACATTAAGAGGATCATACACCATGACTAAGTGGGATTTATCCTGGGGATGCAAGGTTTCTTCAATATATGCAAATCAATAAATGTGATAACACATTGTGATAACCACATTAACAAAATGAAGGATAAAAACCATATGATCATTTCAATGGGTCCAGAAAAAGCTTTGGAGAAAATTCAACATACATTTATGATAACTCTCCATAAAGTGGGCATAGAGGGAACATACCTCAACATAATAAAGGCCATATATGACAAATCCATAGCTAACATCATTCTCAATGGTGAAAACCTGAAAGCATTTCCTCTAAGATCAGGAACAAGACAAGGATGCCCACTCTTGCCACTTTTATTCAACATAGTTTTGGAAATCATAGCAATGACAATCAGAGAAGAAAAAGAAATAAAAGGAATCCAAATTGGAAAGAAGAAGTAAAACTGTCACTGCAGACAACATGATACTATACATAGAAAATCCTAAAGATGCTACCAGAAAACTACTAGAGCTCATCATTGAATTTGGTAAAGTTGCAGGATACAAAATTAATACACAGAAATCTCTTGCATTTCTATACACTAACAATGAAAGATCAGAAAGAGGAATTAAGGAAACAATCCCATTTACCATCACATCAAAAATTATAAAATTCCTAGCAATAAACCTACCGAAGGAGGCAAGAGAACTACTCAGAAAACTATAAGATACCGATGAAAGAAATCATAGATGACACAACATATGGAGAGCTATAACATGTTCTTGGATTGGATGAAGCAATACTGTCAAAATGATTATACTAACCAAAGCAATCTACACATTCAATGAAATCCCTATCAAATTGTCAATGGCTTTTTTCACAGAATTAGAAGAAAAAAATTTACAATTTGTGTGGAAACACAGAAGACGAATAGCCAAAGCAATCTTGGGAAAGAAGAAAGGAGCTGGAGGAATTAGGCTTCCTGACTTCAGACTATCCTACAAAGCTATAGTCATCAAAACAATATGGTACTAGCACATAAACAGAAATATAGATCAGTGGAACAGCATAGAAAGTCCAGAGATAAACCCAAGCATCTGTGGTCACCTAGTCTATGAAAAAGGATGCAAGAATATACAATGGAGTAAAGACAGTCTCTTCAATAAGTGGTGCTGGGAAAACTAGACAGCTATGTGTAAAAGAATGAAATTAGAACACTCCCTAACACCATAAACAAAAATAAACTCAAAATGGATTAAAGACCTAAATGTAAGGCCAGATACCATAAAACTCTTAGAGGAAAACATAGGCAGAACATTCTCTGACTAAATTGCAGATCTTTTTGGATCCACCTCCTAGAGTAATGAAAATAAAAACAAATGTAAACAAATGGGACTTAATTAAGCTTAAAAGCTTTTGCACAGCAAAGAAAACCATAAACCAAATGAGAAGACAACCCACAGAATGGGAGAAAATATTTGCAAATGAAGCAAGCAACAAGGGATTAATCTCCAAAATATAAAAACAGCTCATGCAGCTCTGTGTCAAAACAAACAAACAGCCCGATCAAAAATTGGGTGGAAGGTCTAAATAGACATTTCTCCAAAGAAGACATACAGATGGCCAAAAAGCACATGAAAAGGTGCTCAACATCACTAATTATCAGAGAAATGCAAATCAAAAATACAATGCGGTATCACTTCACACCAGTCAGAATGGCTGTCATCAAAATGTCTATGAACAATAAATGCTGGAGAGGGTGTAGAGAAAAGGGAACCCTTCTATACTGTTGGTGGGAATGTAAATTGGTAGAGCCACTATGAAGAACAGTTAAAAAAAAAAAAAACTAAACTTAAAAAACTAAAAATAGAGCTACCATATGATCCAGCAATCTCACTCCCAGGCACATATCCAGTGAAAACCATAATTCAAAAAGATACATGCACCCCAATGTTCACTGCCGCACTATTTACAATAGCCAGGACATGGAAACAACCTAAATGTCCATTGACAGAGGAATGGATAAAGATGTGGTACATATATATGATGGAATATTACTCAGCCATAAAAAAGAAAGAAACAATGCCATTTGTAGCAACATGGATGGACCTAGAGATCATCATATTAAGTGAGGTAAATCAGACGGAGAAAGAAATATATGATATTGCTTATATGTGGAATATAAACAGATAATACAAATGAACTTATTCACAAAACAGACTCACAGATTTTGAAAACAAACTTATTATCAAAAGGGAAAGCTGGGGGGGAATAAATTAGTAGTTTGGGATTAATATTTACACACTACTATATACATAAAATAGATAACGAACAAGGACCTACTGAATAGCACAGGGAACTCTACTCAATATTCTGTAATACCATATATGGGAAAACAATCTGAAAAACAGTGGATATATGTATATGTATAACTGAATCACTGCTGTACACCTGAAACTAATACATTTGTAAATCAACTATAACCCAATACAAAAGTTGAATTTTAAAAAGTAGCAAAAAAACTAAAAGAAAATAAAAAATAAAATAAATGCTCAAGTCTCTTACTTCTTATCAAAGATGAAAATACCCATTGGGAAACTGGAAATAGCATTTGTGTCCATTATATTTTCTCCTCTGTAACTGAGGCAAACTGTACACTGGTAATCAACAATTTCTCACAGATCCTCTAGTTTATAAACAGCAATGTCACCAGTGAGGTGACGTCAAAGGTGGGTGGCACATTTTCTAGATCAGAGCTATAAAGAAGCTATTAACAATAGAAAAGTTATATATATATATATATTTGATTGGCAAAGCAGTTATCCTCAAAATTCTCATGCTTATTTTTTCTACTCCAAAGCATGCCTCCTTGACAAAGATAAAGGTCGACACCTATCAAAGTAATAATTTTTTATATAAAAATATCCTAGCCCCTGGTAAATACCTTTTCCCTCTCAAATAGTATCTAATAAACTAATCTAGTTTGGACAGAATGACAGAGTTTCATGTAAAGGATTTATTCAGACCTCATCTCTTTAATCACAAAAGAAATTTTTAGCTTGGTAGCTATTTAACACATACTCAGCATTTACTAAGTGGCAGACATTTTCTAAGAACCTTATTTGTATTAGCTCATTCTATCCCACTAACAACGTTGTTAAGTTGGACTATTATTTTTGTCTTCTTTATGAATGAGAGGAGTCTGAGACACAATTAGCTGAAGCTCACATACCACACAGTACTATCTATCTTGGACGGAGCTTAAACTCTGAATATTTGTTGAATAAATTAATGAAACAACCTGACACCAATTACATAGATTTAGCCACCATTTACAATGTTCAATGATATTAATGAGCATGGTATAATTCTTATTCACTGCTTGTGCTTGGAGAACTATACACATTTTTATTTAATAGTAAAAGAAAAGAAAAAGGCTGCATCCATCTTTTTAGGACATCTCAACTTTTGAAGAAGGCATATAGAAATATAGAGATATCTCTATCTATATATATTTCCTTGATGTATGTACATATAAATATACCTGGATAGACAGAGAGATAATTTCCATACACACACACACACACACACAAACACACACACACACACACACACTAAGCAAAAGAGAGACAGACCGGAGGCCAAACAGTTCATCTGTATCACTGCCTTAGGAGTGAGTAACTTGCAATACTGTGCACTCTTTTTCTCTGTATCTAAATCATCTTGTGTTATTGGATAAGAGACTGATTTGGCTAGAGTAAGAGAAACCCAGTTGGCTCCCTGATGCTTCTCGTGTGAACATATTGTCTTACACCTGCTGAATATTACTTCATCCTGTTTTTTTTTTTGTAATAGTCCTTTAACCACAGAATTAATAGTGTACTCAGAGGTGGACAAACAGAAACTAAGCACACATTATTCCAAACTGTTATTTCTCTCACATTGTCTTGAAGGCATTTCACATTTTGGGACCCATAACTGGCATATTTGTCAAGTAACACATGATCAAGCAGAATTATGATTCTCTCTCTGGTATCTGGTGTGGTTACAGTTTCCTTATGAAATACGCATGCCTTTGGAGAGAGCCTAAACAGTAAATATAAATGACTTTTGTGTGATTTACTCTTTCTTTTTATGATTCTTTTAACATGCTGTATTAATATAGATTATTATGAATATGAATGTGGGTTGGGTCCACAGAAATGAGACTTGACTGTACTTCAGAATAAAGAGAAAAATGTTATAGAAAATATAATCAGTGTTTAGTGTATGTGTTTGTGTATGTGATTCCCTGAAAATCCATGGAAATATAGAATATACAAGAGAGTCTGTGTAAGGAATAAAGATGTGTCTGGAAGCCCTTCAGGCAACTGAGCTAGACACAAAAAGAAATTAATGTACTTTAAATTCCATTTATATAATCTATTATTAATTATAACCTACAATAATATAAACAAAATTATCAATTGAAGTATGTAATCTGTAATTAATGTGTGCAATCTGTTATTAATTTTCCTTAAATATTTAATGTTTTTTCTATAGTTATTCTGCTTCTAGTTTCTAGTGATAGACATAAACATAAAAGACAGTGGTCCTCAAGGAGATCTTAGTCCAGTGGAAACTTGGGACTGTAGAAGCAGATGAAAAAGAAAATATTAACAGAGGTTAGAATCTGATCCAGTCAATGCAAGTCAGTAACTACTAGGGAATTATAGAAGTTCCTAAAATTCTGAGACTCTAGTATAAGCATGATTATAATCCAGATTATCCCATCTATCAAAAAGTCACCAAGGAATTAACCATATTCAGACAAAGCTAATTACATGACATATGAACCCTTTAGCCACATCATTAGAAGGTTAGAATATCATGGTCTCTTAGTTTAACTTTGGGTTGCTTCTTATGAGATAGGTTTTTGCATCTTTGTTTCCCCTATGTTCTACTTCTGCTCATTTCAGTAAAATTCTGAAAGAAACAAATAAACACAGTGCTTATGTTGGTTAATACTAACTTTACTAATAAATATTTGCATGCTACTCCAGTGATCACATGCTAATTTTGCTAAACACTGAATACCAAATTATTCAAGTAAGTTAATAACCAATCATCCAGCATGATCCTAATTAGTTTGTGAACTTACCTACAACTGAGATATCATACTTGGAATGGAAGCACCTGCTGAACCCTGTGATGAGCTTTGGCACATCTCCAATATTTAATTAAACTGTCATCTTTTATTACACCTGTGTAAAGCATCTAAATCTTGTTCAAGTTAATGCTAAAAGTATTTTGAAGCTAAACCTATGATTAAAGTTAGTCAAATATGGATATCACATAATTTTTTTTTTTTTTTTTTTGTAATTTACAATGTTTTCCAGCTTGTGAGGGTGTTTTGTTCTTTTTATGGTTAAAGTTTGGCTAAAATAAATTTGACTAAGTTTGACTAATAAATTTGATTAATTTGACATTTGACTAAAATAAATTCACTAAGCATATCTATAAGTAATTTTTAACATCTCTTAATTTGCCTATGTGTTCATGAATATTTTTATGAAGCATATATAATATTTGGAATAAAATATAGTATTTTCTTATCCACTATATTTTCTTAACCAATGGTCCTTTTTAATTCATTGAAATTTCTATCAATTGTTTTATGGTAATAGTCCCTTGAAAAATGTTAATTTCCATTTGCTATTCCAGACCTGGTGGTGACAAGGAGAGTAAACTAGTTGAAGCCTTTTCTGGAAGATGAGACAGGCAGTCTCAACATTTCATAGGAGATTTGTGTATAACTCATGAATGTGCAAATTTTCCCACTGCAGAGTACACTTGTGTTAAATAGAGTACTTGTAGATGACATTTGTGGCAGGTGAATAGCTCTTAATGTGTTCTAAAATGTAAAAGATACCCTATTATGATCTGATTTTTTAAAACATATATTGCCTGTTTTTCCTTTCCTTAAAGCTAGAGTAATGAGTACTGTATAATTTAAAATGCACTTAAATGTATGGTATCACCTAAGTTGATGTTACACATGAAAAGAAAAAGGAGAGGATGAATAAATCTGTTACCTGTATAAATAGTATGAGAATATAAAATTTCCTAAATCCCATAAATGCCAGTGCCAAAATATTGTAAATGTATCACACAAATGCATTTCTTACTTAGAAGGAGCCACGCTTTTCCAGTTTTAAAATGTGACTCAGTAGAACCGGTACTCTCAGAAGATATACTTTGGTATCCAGCAGTAAATTGCTTGATTACTGATTCAAAAATAACTAGAAAATATGGAACTGTTCCAGCTTCAACTTACCATTATAAAGAACATCCTGAGGCATCAGTAGCTTTGATTTTGGGGGAAATTTTTAAACTGTAAATTTACTACCATTTGTCTGAAATTGCTTACCTTTGTAGTATCTTTTATCTAGGACAAGGGTATGAATGAGATGCTACCACAAATTAGTACACTCATTTGCTATTCAGTGTTTCCAGATACAGAGCATTTTTTTACCAATTAAAATAAATTAATAAACAGTACAAATTATTTGGTACTTAATTATGTAAGTATATATAATTCAATTTATTAAATTTCTATATTTTCTAGATAGTAATAACTCTAGATCTTTAATAGTTAATTTGCTAATTATCATTTCCACTGACTTTTCTAAGACATGTAATTGTTCAGCAGACTTTCAAGAAACCAACAGGCTGAAACCAAATGCTATGTGTATAAGCAGGCAAATAATATATATTATCAGTGAATGAATGCAAGAATTAATAACACATGGATACTTAGGGTTTACACTCACTTCAGTAACTAATCTACACCAGATTTATTTTATTACAAGTGATGGAATCTGCTATTCTCTTTCTGATGTACAAATCTTCTTACTTCATCATAGGAAAGCAGGAAAAGTAATATGGTACAAATCAGAGTTATGCTCAAAAAATATGTAGTAATATTGTAAGATTTCCTCACTTCATAACAACAGATCTTAAAAGAGACACACTGCTGGTAGATTCTAGCTAACTAGAGTACAATTAAAACAATTTTAAATAAAAATTATAATAAATTTTAATTTATATAATAGGGTTTATAAAATCCCCAGGAACAAATTCATGATATATATGTCCTACTATAACACTGGCATAGCTTTCCCCAGTTTTGCTTCTAATTAAACATTTCTCATATAGAAAACAATGATTCCTATTATATATTATATTTATAATTCAGTAATTAACATTGAGATTATCTGTAATATTTGAAATTTTTTTTCTTAGATTTCCTATGCATCAAGTCAATGAAACATAATACATTTTAATATAATATTTAGTTTATCTAGATAATATTTAAGGAGAAAAAATCTATAATTAAAAAAAATCATCCTTTTTTTGCACATGATTCAATTAACTGTTAATTGGTTATTGCCTACAACCTGAATTTTGGAATTTCTTTTAAAACGTCAACATTAATTTCATAAAACTATGTCCACATTTGTTCTATCCTTATCTATATACTTGCTTACACATGGTTGAAACTAGTTTATTAAACACTTAAAAAGAACTATTTTCTGTCTCAAAAGATTTTAATGGTTGTTTAAAAAATAAATAGTATTGTCTCTACACAGAAAGCTATGTTGTAGCAATTAGTCAAATAAAAGACCAGCAAAATTTCTTGACTTATTCTAATCAACAGAATCAACTGAATACTTCGGTGCATCAACCATATACCCACCTTTGAGACAAGTCATTTATGCCTGCGTTGGAATACTGGCTATTAGCACCTCACAATTTAATACCTACGAGGGAATTGCCTCGGAAAGTGAAAGGGAGCTGCCTTGCCCAAGTTCACACTCCTCCCTTGGGATAGCACTCATCTAATGATCATCAGAAGTGAAAGTAAAAAGCCCCAGCTCCTGCCTCAATTTGAGACATTTCTGATGGGTCTTCCCAACTCCAGGGATCCCTGTGGGATATACTAATGTCATTGTTGAGACTGTATTGAGATTTTCTTCCCTCCCTACAATCCTGCTTCCTTCACTCCATCCTCACAGATGTTATTCCCGAGGTATCCCCAGATACTTTCTGCACAGAAATCTCTGCCTCAGTATGTTCCCAGACCATCCAAACTAAAATGTCTTCTGTGTTGAATAAGAAAATAAGAGCAGATGTGGAGGCAGAGCTGACCCTCAGAGTTTTCCTTACTGGAGAAATGAGTGTGAAGAGAAGCACTGACATTTTTCCTGAGGCAGAACAGTTAAGTTAGATCCAACCATAGAAAAAATAGGTAGAGGTCCTCCACTTCAACTGGTAACAACAAGAATGTAAATCAGCATTCTGGAGGCAGGGAAACATGAGTCAAGTGAAGAGACGGAGGAAGTACCAAATTAAAAGCTTATATATGTCCATGCCACTCTCTCACTTGGTGGGAGGGAGGGAGACGTAAGAGGGCAGAGATATGAGAACATATGTCTATGTATAACTGTATAAAGCAGAAACTAACACACCATTGTAAAGCAATTATACTCCAATAAAGATATTTTTTAAAAAAAGCTTAGCGCCAGTCTTCTCAGGGTTCACGGAGCTGAGCATTCTTTCCTCCACACTACGAAATATTGACATAGTGGATTTTCTCATTCAAAATAAAAATCAATTTTACAAGAAGAAGGTGCCTATATTCTATAAAGGCAAGTAGAAATCACACTTGGTTTAACAAAATTCTCCATAGTTCGGAAAAGGCTCACAGTTTTTCTGTTAACACTTGTTACTCTATCATTCATTACCTAGTTGGCAACCTCTCATAGCAGATGACAAGGGGTTAACAATAACAGAACGTAAAATTTAGAAAATATTAGCTTTTATTTTCTTCTCAGTAAATTTAGAAAAATACTCTTTACGTGAATTTAATAGAAGAACATCTATGTGCTGCAGAAGCATAGTTTGAGAGCCCCTAGCTTAGTGCAGACAAGCTTCCTAATGAGAAAAAGCAGTGAGAAGACTTAGAATAGCTTGGATGTTTGATTTATGGATTATGGAGAGCCTTCAAATTCATGCAGTCCATCCCATTTACTGACAGGGTAGATAATATATCTATACACACATAAAACACAAATATTTTCAAATTTCTCAACTGATTATTTTAACTATGTTGACTAATTTTTCAGACCTTTAAGTTTAGGTGTATTTGTACTGTTCAATTGTACAAGCAACCCTTTAAATAATATGAAAAAAGATCTTTGTTGCCAAATAATTATCCATAGCAAGAAATGTCCTCACAGAAAATGCTGATGAGACCAAAGAAGAAGGGAAAATAGTTCCAAACAATGATCATATTATTCTCGCATTTGGCAGAAAGCTCTAAAACTATTGCTGCCATCAAATACATGTGTAGTCTTTCGTTATTTTAAGAAGACTTAAATATGTTATACTTAGGATGAGGATAATTCTCCTCTGAATTACATCATTACATGTCAGGTGAACATTTATGGATTAATGGAATTTAATTTATAGTTTCAGTGGTAGTAACAGATCGTTTAGGTAGGTATAAACCTGACTTCAAAAAATGTATTCAGTATGTGATACAGTATTCCTTAAAGATTTCTTGTAAAATACTGTAAATTCCTTAGAAATAAATGTCTTATCTGGTCCACTTGTAATGAATTACTTTTGCTGTTGAAACCATCAACATATTCAATGGCTATGCTATTTAATACTTTCCAGTGAGAATATAATAGTATTTGTTTCTATTTTGTTTTCTTTAAATCCATCTTGCTTAGAGGTTATTTTTCTCTGGTTTTTAACCCAATTTATTTTTACTTTCAATGAGAGTGAAGATTGAATAAGTGGATCACAAAAGCAAAAACCTTAGAATTTAATCAGAAATATTTTGTGAATTTTGACCCAAGATCTATTAATTACAACATGATCTTGTACCAGTGTAAGTATTATATTATAAGTTTCTCTTAAAGAGAAAAACATTCATTTTTCTTTTAAGTAAAGCAAATGAAAGTACTCAAAGAGTTTAAATGGGGAAAATACGTATATGGGTCGAAAGCTACCAAAAACTAACATTCTAAAGGCAACATTTTCAGAGATAATCTGTTTAATCTGCTTAGCAAAGACATAATTTAGCAAAATGAAAACCATAAATATACACAACAATTATCAGAGCAGAAAATATTTTTCTATAAGCACGCACTAAACACTAAAGTACTTCGACTTACTGCCGGCTTTCTATCCCTTTTCCATTTGTCCTCATTTTAGAATACATGATGAACACTTACTTGGACCAGCAGTGCTACATCCACCAGCATAACACAGAATGGGGCTTTTAGGTCTCCTTTTATGATGCATTAATGTGTACTATACACAGATTCACACACATTAGGAAAAAAAAATACTTTTGAAACTATTAAGAATTGTAAACTATATATTTTCTATTAAATCATACCTTAAATTATAGGCCTATTATAAGTTAGGAAGTTGGGAGGACCCTGAATTTCTTGAGAAAGTTGGGATTGCCCTGTGAAAGCTCTACAGAAACATTTCTCAAATTGAGAATCATGATGTGTAGATGACAGTATTGAGGAGCATATGTAGGGTAATCTGGGGATACAAAAAGTAATTGTGGTGGCTGTAGAGAAAGACAAGTCCTATGTAGGGGAGAAATATCCTTTGCCTCCTCTCTGAATTATTTCTCTTCCTGAAAAGACGCATTGAAAATTTGGGATCATTGAAAATTAGGGATCAATGTAATGTTAAAAGACCACATAAAGCATCGTTATATTATTCTTCAGCAGTTACTTAAAATATATATATACAACTAATTTGCCACTGCTATTCTGGTTTATGCTAATTAAATGCCTAGACACTTATTCTTGTATGAAATTATACTATCAGCATTAGTTCAACTCCATTCCAGAAGACTGCAATACTGTGTTTATTACTTATGTAAATTTGGTTAATTACACCCCAACTCAATTATCTTATTTATTGCATTTCTATTAGTATCCTTTTAATAATCACTAAGCCTTTAATTAACTCATGAGAATAAGAGGTGTCTTGTTAAATGTAAATTAAATAGATTTAAATAGACAATAGATTGCAAATGGTAGATTTACTGCTAAAGCTATAGAAAACTGTTGCTGGAAGAACTAAATGTACTGATACCATCTGCCTTCATCTGTAGGCAAGAAGAAAATTGTATTTTCCTTAGAATTTTTTTTAGCCCAAAGATAAGACCAAAGCAAAACCAAAATATGGCAGGTTTGTGTTTTGTTCTGCTTTTGCAAAAGTGAATTAAATGTAATTTTGCATTTTGTCTTGCCTTCAGTGAAAAATTCTAGCAATACAGTGAAATATAAAATTTTTGAATGTGGAATTACTTCTGAAATGAATGTTAAAAGGTTTAAAAATAATCTGTGATCACTGATTTATCTGTCCATGGTAGAAAGGAGCAAACTATTACAACTCTTCCCTAAGTGCTCCCTTGTGACCCAACAAGGAAATTAATTAGTAGTGACCACTATGTGGCAATAACCATGACTGCAGCTGAGGCTGAATGTCAATGGGCCGACACTGTAACCCAGTTTGGCTAGCATAAATGTTTCTGCTTTAGCCAGTTTATTTCTCAGAGGTGAAATAAAGACTTAGCCAAGATGTAGAGGGCATCTACTTTCATTTAATAGCAAGTTTTATTCCTTGCAAGGGAGTTCAAGAGCATTTCTGGACTCTGTTATTTATGTTTTGGGACTGTCAGTTTGTCACTATAAACACTGGAAATAGCTGAAATGGGGCTTTATATATGTATATATTCTCAACTCTTTGGCTATGGCAAGGTCTAGCATGGAAGAGTAAAATTTTTAAATGTTAGGCTAAGGCTTAGGGTACTTCTTATTTTAACTGAATAACACAATATAAAGTTATGTTTCCATAAATCTTTGAAATTTTAAAATCATGTATTTAGCTTTTTCTTTCAAGATTATAATAGTTCAGAATTAATCACAAAAATAAAAAAATTTAAAGAAACAAAAATATCATCAAAATGTGAATTTACTAGAGAAAAACATTGTAAGAACACATTGTAATAACTTTGGCAGTCCTCAAACTATTTGTTTAACTTATCACTGTCAACATGGCACTCTCAGATATTCCTCTATTTCTTCTTTCCCTTTCAACTTCCAAGATATTGTTTTTTCTCCAGAAATTAGTGAGCTGGAATGCTATCCATAGTAAAAAAAAATCCTGATTGAAGGCAATGTCTTACTGTGAATATCATGTGAGACTACTTAATGCATTACACATTTCTTTTTATAATGTTTACTTCATATCATATACATATCAAATCAGTATTTCCAGGCTAAAGTTTTATATTGTGTATTTATTCAAAGTTCTCCTTTTAAAAAAAAGTTCTGTATTCAAATTCTTTTGAAGAGCTCAGAGTGCCTATAGGAAATCTCTGAACAATTTCCTATGGTAATTAATCTTGGCAATATCATGGAAAGAATATCCTTATTGCCTTTCCCATGAAACTCTTTTTCTAGAGAAACAACCTGTGGCTCTAAGCAAAACTCTTCTACCCAGCATAACGAACGCTATGAGCTAATTCTGAATTGATAGATCTGTGTCTTGGCTCCAACATTCAGCAGCTCTATCTGGGTAAATGTCTTAACCACTCCAAACTCCAATTCTTCATTTTTTCAAGGAGAATAGTAATTATCAACCTATTAAGCTTTATATGAGGATTGATGCTTTATATATGAGGATTATTTGTAAGTTGTTTAATGCAGTGTCTAATACTTAGTGACGGCTAAATAAGCAATAGTTGTATATATTAAAACATTAGAAGGTTTTATTAGCTTCAGGGACAGAAACATTTTGCTTGATACAAATGAGAAAATATATGCTATTAAGTTGTGTAAGCTAAGAATTAGTTCTCAGGTTGAAAGTAAAATGATTATTATTTATTAAAGTTGCTTTTCCTTAGATCATGTAGCAAAACAAAACAAAAATCTTAAGTGCTTATAGGAACTCTACTTACAAGTTATGCAATCAAATATCTTTATAAACTGTTCTTATTAACATAGACAACTTCAACAACTACATTAGGCAGTTTAATTCCACTTAAAGCAACTTAAAAGTTATTTTATTTTGTTGATATCATGACTGGATATATACACGCCATTTTAGCAAACCATTCCACAGTCATACTGTGGTCCACTCTCCTAGTATGGTTTTCCCTCTGGAATTCTAAAATCCATTCTGCACGGAGTACACTACAGACCTTCACCACTATTCCTAAAACACCTGCCAAGCAACTGTCCCTTTTTCAACAGTGAAGTTTATCTCTGGCTTCGCAGAGACCATTCCACATATAAGGCATGGAATCATTCAACCTCTCACCTCCACAACTCTAAATGTTTCTTTATCTCCTCTCACTCTCACTTACTTTTTTCTTCTTCTCCCAGTTTCAAAAGATAAGTACTTTAGCTTGTTCATGTACAGTTTCACCACTTGATGTCTGATTCCAGTTCCTCCTATCTCTTCTGGGACCTTGTCCCATTTCTTAGTCCAAAACAAACAAAGAAACCCATTATCTGCCTAGGCCCTTAGTTTCCCATCTAGCTTCTGTTATGTCTCTTTCTTTCATTTTCAATAAAGATCATGAATGAAAATGTCACCAAGGGTAATATCCACATTTTTATATCCCTTCCTTCAAATAAACAATCTTATCCTCACCTCTTCTCTGAATCATCTGGTAAAACTCACCAGTATAGTCTTTGTGGCTTATTCCAATGATCAATGCTTAGACACATTTGGTAACCCCACTGCAGTTAACACTGTGATTGCTTCCCTTTTGAAACATCCCCTTCTTATCGCCCATGATAGCATTTCTCTCCCGTTCCTACTTTCTACTCCTAACTCAAGACCATTTGCTAGCCCTACTTTTTTAGATATGCCCTTAAAGTGGATGTTTCTAAAGGTGCAATTCTTAGTTTACTTTCTGACTTTTCTATATCCACATCATCTCACCCCTTCTCTTGATTCAGCTACTACCCATACTAAAATTTTTAAAAGGTATGTCTCAGAGTTTTCCTAAAATCATCATCCGTATGTACCACCACACAGAGGAACTGCACTTCAGATGTCCAATTGCAGTATGACTTATAAACTACAAAATTAAAATTTCCACCTTTTCTAAAATACTACCAGCAAACAAGAAGCCAAAAAGTACAAAAATCAGTACATCATATGTACATTATTTAAAATATGTCCATAGAAATATCCAATACTTTTCACCAGCATTTGGCAAACCATGTTAAAGGTGACAATTTATACTTAATACAAATTTGAATTCAACTGCCTCAGGCAAAATATAGAAATGGAAGTTTTAGCCTCTACTTCTGATGGGGCCTTCTTTTGTGGATTTCCCAACACTTGAACTTCTTCAGTACACAATCACTGAGCAGATGGTTGAAATGAAATTTTATTGTTAATAATCTGTGCTAAAAATGCATTTTAAGATATCTTAATGTGTGAAGTACATTGAAGTTCAGTCATCAAATCACTTACAATAAAGAAAAAACTCCCAAGTGCTGTTTTTTTCCACTATTCAGAATGAACCACTTACTTTAAAGAGGATTGTCTAATGAGAGGTTGATGCATGACTAGAGACAAATTTTCCCTAATAATTCATTTTTCAATTGTTTTTTTTAACTTGTAATTTTTTGGAACACAATTAGAATAATGGTTCTTGAAAGTAATCTGATTTACATCATGCTATACTAAGCAGATTTTTTAAAGAAAATGTTTATTACAGCTTACTTTTCTAATGCTTTTTTTGACCTAAATTGAATCTCTGAATTTTGAATAGCATGACTTGCCAGTATAATGGAAGAGTGGCTTCTGTCATTTATGTAGCCACAACCCCTCTACAGAAGGAGAAAGTAAGTTGTATCGCCTTGCTCAGCTCAGTGTGGGATGAAGAATTGGAGATGAGTGATCAGTAAAATAGTCAAAGTTTGATACTTTTTAAAATACTCCTTTTACAAAAGAAGGGAACATTATTGTGTACTTGTCATAATTATACAGGAATTGGGCATGTTATCTTTGCAGGGTCTGATAAAAAAAAGGAACACAGTTACTAAAGTGTAGATACCTCTAATGTTGACGCATATGCATAAATGCTTGCTTTAGCTAAGCTGCCTCAATTCATAAAGTGACACACACTTTAAACGCTTGATAAGTATCTGTTTTCCAGCTTTGGAAAGTTGATTGATCAAATGAGAATAAGGTAGTGGATTTAATAAGAAATTTAATAAGCTAACTTTCCCTTCCATTCTTCCCTCTACTAGAAATACAGCTTTTGTTTTTGAGGGCAACTGCTCTTGCTTTATTAATTTAGTATTTAATTCTGAAAATAGAAATAAAAGAAATCTGGCTGAATATGTGCCATCTTAATGATCGTCACCTGTTGATTTACCTGCTTTGGTGAATGGGAGTGGGGTTCCTTCTCCTAAATGCATCCCTTCTAAAGCTGGGGACTCCACATGTAGATGTGGATAAGCTTTCAAGATGAAAGAAAAAGAAGATGCTGGACACTCACACATATATGATAGAGATGATCAGAGTCGTAAAGAAGACATCTTGTAAAAATGACTTTGTTACAACATATTTTACATATGTAATTATTGATATATGCATCCCTAGTAATCATGGTAGTCAAATCCAATGGACAGATCATTTCAGTAAATTCAAAATATCTGGTATTTTCTTAGTTTGCCATTGGATTCTACACATCAAGGGGACCCGACGTGGGCCTCAATTTTCCCAACTACAAAGTAAATAACTACCGACCAAAGAGTTATAGCTAAGGCTTAGAAAATAATTTTGATATATTTTATCATGGCTGTCCTTTTCTTCCCATAATATTTATCAACATTTAATTAGCTAGTATACACAATTCATTTTTCTGTTAGTCTCTGTGGAGACAACAAGGAACAAAGGTCATGGCTCCACAAAGCATTTCCTCAGGTAATTGCTCAATTTTCATAGCTCTCAAGCTCTTACTGTGAAGTTAGGTTATGTCCCCTTAGGCTACCTATCATAGATATTTGCTAACTCATCCATTTCTAAATGACCTTAGAGAAGCTTTAGAAATTGGAAACTACCTAAACTTCTGTAGTTTCACCAGTTTATATGTGAGTGGAATAGAACAAGGGAATTTCTTTAGCACATTGTTCGTATATAAATTAAAACAATAGTCTTAATGATGAGGCCCATTTACTGTTTATTCCACCAAATAGTCATCTGTATTCTACTAACACAGGGCAGCATAAATCACACATGGATTTCTTTTAGTGGGAGATGTGTGAAGAAGTTCGTTTTAACAAAGAAAGGGTGGTAGAGAGATCCCCCCAAATTATCATCTCATCTCTGCAAGTGCTTACTTTTACACATTCACATGGTTCATTTAATTTCTCTATATGGATAATACAGGCCATAATTTCTAATATTCCTTCATAAATATAAATATTCTAGACTTTAAATGGGACATTTGTTTATTAAGAATAAACTGTGAAAGCTTTCTCTTTAGCCTAGCATATCCCTGGACTTGCTTTACCCTAACATGTAACTAAGATATGAAATATTCAATGTCACTTCTCAGGATCAGAAAGGTCTTTCATTGGTAGTTAATTAATGATTTACTGACAACTTATCATGAAGAAGTAACTTAATTAGAAGATCAATAGAAAAATTATAGACCCACATTTTTTATTTGAAAATAAACTTGTGCTTGAAAAAACTTTATGCGGAGAGCATTAGAATATTTTCTTCATGTTATGAGACTCACAACAAAATGACTAGCTTCTGGCTATGAGCCCAGCTGATGATTTTTTTATGTGTACCATTGTTTACACTTAAAAATTCATCTAGAGTAAGGAAACAGTCATTTTTAATTGAGAAGGGTAAAGCCGTATTTTTAACGTCACATAAATTGATTTCTTAACACTTGACAAATCAAACTTCTTCTTTGACTATTCTCTATCCAACTTATATTAACATAATAAAATGTACTATAAGTGCAGTGTATGAATAAAATGTATTTTTAACATTTGGATGAAATGCTTTCCAATAATAAATTGTGATGCACTTTGATATAATTAGTGTAGCTAGTTGGACCAGTAAATCAGATATTGTTTCAGAGCTAATTATTCATTTGCATTCTTCTTCCTTCAAGTAATTCTTTTAACTAGAGGCCTATCTACAATTATGTGGCATTTTTCTTTGAATGTAGCAATGTAAACCATATATCTTTAAGTAAATGTTGTAAATTAAAACAAGGAAGTTATAAAATATCTTAAAGTGAAGATCAGAATTACATTTGTCTCAGAAAGGAAAATATTATATTTATTTATATTACTTATTCCTAAAATTTCAATTAAAATTTCGGGATGCATGCACTGTGATAGCACTTTGTTTTTTGTCAACTTAAAAATTCCACTCTAATTTCATTCTAAATTCTCGACCTCAATTTTAAAATAAAAGAAAAAACAGCATTTTTTTTTCTTCACAGTTGATAAATAATTAGACAGAAATTATATTGGTGAATCTGCACAACCCCAAAAAAGCTACCCATTAGCATTCCCATAACGAGGAAGTCTGTCAGGAGACTATTCTCCTTCAATGTCCATAACCCTGGCAAGAGAAAATCACCTACTTTCAAATTAAATTTAACCTTTCCGAGCATTAATTATTTATGCAACAATTTCCTTTCGTAGTGTTGAAGTACAGTATTACTCACATGCTTTGACTTTCATGACAATGAGCAATTACAAAATGGGGTCTGAAGGAATCGAATCCTCTTGGTTGAATTGGTTTTAGGGAGTTTCTATTTCAGTTCTTTTAACTACATGGTACTAAAAAAAACCAAATGCTTTCAGCATTAGAAATTTCTAATCAAATAGTATTTTGCATGAAAATTATAATAATGTAAAATGATAATGATACCTGAAATGTTAATTTGTATTTAAGATTTTTTTTACACACAGGGTAATCAAATTAAAATTTAATAAGTCAAATATAAAGTTCAAATGTGAAAAAAAAGTATAATAGCTTTTATGAAGTAAACCATTACTGTCATTCTTTGGCATACTCATAATTTGTTCAATATACTGAGCCTAGTTTTCTTACTGTTCCAAACTGGAACCACTTCAGTGAAAATGAATGAGACATGATAATTTGGTGTCTAAATTACAAAGTCTTGGATCTCAACTAATCCAATTTCTGGGGCCTTATGCCCAGAGATTCTGAATTGATTAGCTTGGGGAGGGAATCAGGCATTGGTGCACCAAAGCTCCTATGTTATTCTAATATGCAATCAGTACTTTAAGTTCTTTTAATACAGGGTTCTCAGCCTTGTTGCACTTTGCAAAGCTCTGGGAAAATTTTAAAACTATGGATGTTTGGGTCCTACATCCAGATATTCTAATATAACTATTCTGAGCCGTGGGCTGAGCAACATGGATTTTAATGTTTTCCATGGGCTGAAATGGCCAACTGCCATCAGTCACTAGCAAATTCTAGCACACATTTTATTCTTGTGGTCCAGATGTGAACCAGCTGTTTCAACCTACTGTTACTACTGCATCTGGAGCTTGTCACTGAATCTCTTTTTGGCATCGTCTCTTGCACTCTGCCTTATCTTCATTTTTGGCACCTCTCAAGTGTGATTTATGTTCTCCCCTTGAAATCTGGGGAAATATCCCTCCTTTTGACTTAACCTGGGGCTCCCTTTCATGTAATGCTTGCCTCCCACATGGATGCATAGGTAGTACTCCAATCAGATTTTGCAGGTTCCCACCAAACATGAATAGGACAAAATAGACAGAGGCTGGTCCTCAATCATGAAAACTCAGTGTGGCAGGCTTGGGACAACTCTGGGGAACTCCTAATTTAATTCAACTCCTGAAGAATCCCTGAACCACTCTTTAATCAGCTCCTCAGCAAAACTTGACAAATACATCCATGCATCCCTGTAGACACAATCTTTCACTTCCCAGTTCTATAGCCTCCACTGCACTATAGAAAGAAAGATACTTCTTAATTTGGTAAATTGCTCTTATATTGTCTAGTCTCCCCATGTGTTTCCTTCTACTTGTCATCAATTTTCTCTATCAATCCCAGCACCTATAATTGACATTCTGTTTTTTTAATTCACAGATATATATTTTACCAACTAGTTGGAATAACCTGTTTAGTTTTACTTTCTTTAAATACATTACTAAGTTCCTTTTAGTTTTTGTCATTTTCAGCCTTTTCTCTTCATACATTCTGCAGCTTCAGTAGATAATACTGAAATTTACGTTCATTAAAGCTTCAAAACCTAATCTCTGTAGTGCACTGTAGAATAGCATAGTCACAATGGAACTGCGAGGGAGTCATTCAGCAACTGAAATACTCATCAGGTAAGCTTTGTAGGTTCATACTGAATATAAAATTCGTTAAAATACTGAATTATACAGCTCTAGATTATAGTCTGTCTCCTACAATTTCTTTCAGTGAATGTGAAATTATTGACTCCTCCTGGAGTCATAACAAGTTAAGGAAGTAATTCAGTCTATAGTGAAAAACTATTAATGAGGTGATTTTTTGCTATTTTGTGAAAAATGAGAAAAATAAAGCGTTACTTCTTGATTGTGGAGAAAGACATTCATTTTTTTGTTTTTTATATAAGACAATATACTAAACAGTGATTGACCAGGATTTTTATATCATTCATGTTACCTATTAATGATTAAATAACAAGGTGAAAAGTTGTTTTGTAATTCAAAACAAGCAGTCTAACTAAAATGGTTGCCTTTCTATAAACCATTGTATCAATATATTGATAGCTGTATAAAATTAGTAATGTGATTCTTTTTCTATAAAGTTGCAATGGATGTGGTAGCTTCTTGATAGTATAATAATCAAGCTCTTTCTGTGTATGAATTTTGCCAATATTTCAATTCCAAATTCTTTAATTCTACAAACAACTTCAATTTGGAAGAGACTAAACTCATATAAATCCAATTTTGTAAATTATTTGTTGACTAACAGTCAAAAATAATATATAATAAAACTACATAGGGGCTTCCCTGGTGGCACAGTGGTTGAGAATCTGCCTGCTAATGCAGAGGACATGGGTTTGAGCCCTGGTATGGGAGGATCCCACATGCCACGGAGCAACTAGCCCCGTGAGCCACAACTACTGAGCCTGCACGTCTGGAACTTGTGCTCCTCAACAAGAGAGGCCACGGTAGTGAGAGGCCCGCGCACCACGATGAAGAGTGGCCCCTGCTTGCCACAACTAGAGAAAGCCCTCACACAGAAACGAAGACGCAACAAAGCAAAAATAAATAAAATTAATTAATAAACTCCTATCCCCAACATCTTCTTAAAAACAAAAAAACTACATAATATATTAGGTATATGTACAGTACTTACTATTGTAGAGTGGTATAACATGTAATACAATTAGACATAATAGTTTTAAGGGAGGTAAAAGAACATAGATTTAGGTAGTAGTGTGCTGGTAAACGGATGAAGATGGCTCTCCATAAAAATATATACATATGTGCATATACATATTGTAAATTTTACACATGAAAACTTTGTGCAGCACACAATATACAAATAATAAAATATACAGTACTCTTTGTTCTAAATTCCATACAGGAAATTGATTTTCCCAGTATGTTTCCATCAGTTTTTGCTAAACTCTTGTATCCATAGCCACTATGGTTGCCAAGTGATTAATGAATATAATTTTGACAAATGTTGGTGGATATTTTTATTTACCTTAATGAGCAAGATGAAAGTGAAACATGACATGCATTAAAATGTCACTTTTATCAATGATGTAGGGACTTGGCTGAAATAGATGTTTTTTCAAATAATAAAAGAATAATTTTTATTCTTTTGTATTATTCTCAATATAAGAGCAAAAGTCACAACACACTTTTAAATTTCAACTGCATTTTTAACATTTTTTCCATTGCTTTCATGAGTCCAGAGCAGGGTTTTTGCAAACTTCTTAAAGGGCCAGATAGTATATAATTCAAGCTTGCTACCCATATGATTTTTGTTGTGACTACTCAACTGTTATTGGAGCACAAAAGTAACCAGCATGCCTAGGTTCACAGTAACACTTTATGTATAAAAAACAGGCAGTTGACCCACAGGTGGTAGTTTATAGACTCCAGTTTAGACAATGAATAAAACAATAAATCAAGTCCTGGTTTGTGGAATTTACTTACTTCAGTGGTGTAAATACTCTCACCCTGGCCAATTTCAAGCTACCAAAGGGACTTCACTGAAAGAGGATTTGAAAAGAAAGGCTCAGTGGCAGAATATCATATAGTATTTCAAACATACAGATACAAAAGGTATAGAGCATAGAGAATAGTAAAGTGTAGTAACAAAATTAGGAAACAACAAGTTTTGAGTTATTACCTTTGTTTTTAATTTATTTTTGATATATATGTTTGTGTATATTTATATTTATATATATATAAAACCAGCTTGTATTTATAAAATTCCTGAAAATTTAATAATCTGCTCTGTGAGACAATATAAGCCAGCTCCAGAAACCAGTGGTTTTTATATTTGGTAATATATAATTTAAAAATCACGTATTTAAGTAGTCCAATATCTATAAATAATTATAAATATTCCTTAGACATTGTTCTTAAAATTTTTGACAAGGCATATGTTCACTAGTTGACCGTCCACAGCTTTTATGTAAAAAAATATTATTAGCATTAGTTGCACTAATAATATCAGTACATATGGAGATCTTTCTGAAGACAAACAAACACTGGATACATGCAAACAGAATCAAACATTAGACATGTGTGGACTATAATCTTTATGTTCTTCAAAAGTAAAAGACAACTCTAGGGAAAGAGCATTGACCATGAATGAATATTCTCAGGAATTCTATTTTCAGTTTTGCAACTGATAAAATAGTTTCACCTTTTTCTTTTTTCCAACCATTTAATTTTTATTTATTTTTGGCTGTGCTGGGTCTTCATGGCTACGTGTGGGTTTTCTCTAGCTGTGGCAAGCAGGGGTTGCTCTTCGTTGTGGTACATGGGTTTCTCCTTGTGGTGGCTGCTCTTATTGCGGAGCACAGGCTCTAGGCGCACAGGCTTCAGTAGTCGTGGCTCGCAGGCTTCAGTACTTGTGGCTCGCGGGCTCCAGAGTGCAGGCTCAGTAGTTGTGGCACACAGCCTTGTTTGCTCCGTGGCATGTGGTATCTTCCGGGGCCAGGGATCGAACCCATGTTCCCTGCATTGGCAGGCAGAGTCTTATCCACTGCGCCATCAGGGAAGTCCCTAGTTTTACCTTTTGACACCTCCCCCATGCACAAGGTAAAGATTATGAGCCTTGACATTTGTCTTCTTCACAAGGGTATCATAAGAATAAGTGAAACAGTTTGCAAACAGTGTGCTTACCTATTTAGTAAAAAGGCATTTTCCTAAAAACAAAGAGACTTTTAAACTCCATGCACAATATGACCTAGTGTGGCAGTTTAATTGTGGCATTGAATAGGCCTGTTGGTTTACTGTAACTACACAACAGAAACGCAGATGCTGAGCTGTGCTGGCAATTCTACCAACTCTATCCCAGTCTCTTAATGCCATCCTGTTGAGCACAACCTTATGGTGACATTAAGCGTGGTTTGACAGAGGGTCCTGCATGGAAGATGCATGACCTTTGACTCCTATATGCTAAACTTTGCTTTAGATAATCCTTCATGGACTGACCTTTTAGATTACCTGTTGTAACTTTGACTTTGCAGTGCAAATATAAATGTGCCAACAATAGTATGAGGTGGATAATATTCAGTCTACATGTATGGGGAAATGAAAGGATAAACACAAAGCCCTTTGTTTGCTAGCTGAAGAAGAAAATCTACAATCCAATATGAGTATTTGTAAAATGATCTCCAGCTTATTCGAAAATGAATATATGAAAATCTGAAAAGCAAGGGATATTCAATTTTCAGAAGTAAAGTGCTTGGTAGAGAAGACTTTACTAAGAAAAAAGGATGAAACATTTTGGTTTTAAATAATTTCTTTGTCAGCTTCTATGTTTAGGGATTTATGGAACAATTCCCTCAACTCCAAATTCTAATAAGTTTCTTTGGAGAAAATGAAAAAAGCAAAGCAGTGACTCTGAAAGGAATTAAGAGAACTCAAGAAGGAAACGTGCATGGAATCAACTCTTCCTAACATTTTTGTTTCTTGTTTTAGCCTTTAGGCCCCGCTAGAAAAGCCTCACATGTAATCCGTTTTATAATAAATTTCCATTACCAGCATTGCCAACCAAGGAAATCAATTATATTTTGAAGTAGAGTTAATAGAGTAAAGTATCTATAAAGTAATCCCATTTATAAAAAATTAAAAATATTTATAAAATACTGGGGAATGGGGGGTGTACTTTCAAAAAGTTTGAGAAGCTCAAAAATATTCAATCTAATGTGATCAACCTGATATCCTGAAATAGATTTTTAACTTTTTCATATCTTTGCAAGAAAGCAAAGTAGATTCTGATGAAAAGTAAATTGGGTAAATCTAATTTATTTAGGAAATCTGAGATTGTTTGATGATACATCTCGTCTTTGTGCTGTTAGGAGAGATTTTGTGTATGAATATGTATTGTGTATGTTTAAAATAGTAAGACACTATTTCATCTAAAGAGGCAAGATAATGTATTTCTATTCTGTCTATTGCCTTTATGATTTAAGTTGCAAATAATCATTATAACTTATCTGGTGGACAATTATTTGATGTCTCTCAAAATAGCTAAATAGAAATCACATTGATAATGAGGCCTAATTTGGTCAATATGTGTCTGGGCCAAGTAGCCTTGTTTTCCATTCATGTCCACAAGCTCTAGTCACTCCATCTAATCTACATAGTAATGATAAGAGTGATGATGAATAACAGGAATTTTCACAATATGTTCACATTTTTAATTCAGTTACTCTCTAGCCTACTGTACATTGATATTTTCTTAGGATATTAAAAAAAATTCCAATGTTGAAGCCATACCCCAGGTCAACTGAAAGAAAATCTCTGATAGAGGAGTTCAGTCATCTGCTTTCTTTAAATCTTCCAGAAATGACTATAATATGCAACCAGTGATAAAAACCACTGTGCTAGCCCTATCAATAGTTGGTTCATATACATGTAATAAATAGGATGGGAAATGAATGTCCAACCAGGGACCACAGTTCCTAACCCCCTCTTCCTTCCCTCTTAACCAGTTTCTACCAATAGAACGGAAGTGGAAGTAATATATGCCTCTGACCCAAAGTAGGTAACCTAGGGGTTTGCTCTGTATACTTCCTCCTTCCCTGTAGCCAGATATACATAACCTAGATAACTGAGGTCCCATAGAATGGAAAAAATTTGAGTCCCCAAATAACCACTGAGACAGTCATCCACAAAAGAGAAGAGTAATTTTGATTTTAACTGAGCAAGAAATAAACGTATCCACTTACACTATTGAGACTGGGGTATTTTTGTTAAAGTAGTTGATATTCCTTCAATGCATAGAGTCCTTAATGGTGGCTAAAGAGCCATTATCTATCCAACCTTGGATGTCCTTTGTCAAAGAGCAATCTTATTAAATATTGCCAAGAAGTTTATAAAAATCTAAACCTTGACCTGATAAAAAAGGCAATTAAAATTATATACAAAAAGTACATTAATTTTTCCTGATTTTATTTAGAGGAATGAAGTGATTTATATTAGACAATTTAAAGTTAAAAACATATATGTAACAAAACTGGATAATTTTTATATTTATACACTAACTTTATACTTATATACATGTTCTATATAATTATGTTGGATGTGCATATATAACACTGTGCATATTTTGCTGATCATAGGTCTCTTAGAGTTTAATTTTTAAAATTTTGTTAATATGTAAAATATATTTATTTAAAGAAATAAAATATACAGATAAATTGACAAATAGTTTTAGACTTCGATAGGTAAAGAATGCCAAATTTTTAAAAGCACCAAGAGAAAAACAAGTTGTTATATACAAGGGAACCCCCATAAGACTATCAGATATTTCAACATAAACTTTGCAGACCAGGAGGGAATGGCATGATATATTCAAAGTTCTGAAAGAAAAAACTGGCCAACCAAGAATACTCTGCCCAGCAAAAGTGTCCATCAGTATTAAAAGAGAGATAAAGTTTTCTAGACAAGCAAAGGGCCAACTAGATTGGCCTTAGAAGAAATGGTAAAGGGATATCTTTAAGCTGAAATGAAAAGGGCACTATTTCACAACAAGAAAACATATGAAAGTATAAATCTCACTGGTAAAGGAAAATATATAGTTAAAATCAGAATAATCTAATGTTGACTAGCGGTGGGGTAGTCACTTATAAATCTAGTATAAAGGTTGAAAGACAAAAATAGTAAAAAAAATAACCCTAACTACAAAAATTTGTTAATGGAGACACAAGATAAAAATATGTAAATTGTGAAATGTTTTACAATGCATTCAAACGTAAGTTGTTATTAAGTTAAAATAGACTGTTATAAATATAAGATACATCATGTAAGCCTCATGGTAATCACAAAGCAAAAATGAATACTAGATACACAAAAGAGAAAAAGAAAGGAATTCAAGAATACCAGTGCAGAAAATCATCAAACACAAAGAAGGCAAGAGAAGAAGAAAGTAACATAGGAATTACAAAACACTAAGAAAACAAGTAAAACGGCACTAAGGCCATACCTATCAATAACTGCTTTAAATGTAAATGGATTAAGTTATCCAGTGAAAAGACACAAAAGAGACTCAATTCAGCTTTAAGGACACACACATTAAAAGTGAAGAAATGGAAAAAGATATCATATACAAATGGAAACCAAAAGAAATTTGGGGTATTTACACTTATATCAGCAAAACAGACTTTAAGACAAATACTGAAATGAAAGACAAAAAAGATTATAAATAATAAAGTGGTCAATCTAACAAATGATATAACATTTGTAAATTTTTATGTGCCCCAAATAAAAGCATCTAAATATATTAGCCAAATAGTAACCATCTAAAGTGGGAAATAAACAACAATACAATAATAGTAGGAGACTTCAATACTCCATTTTCATCAATGGATAGATCATCCAGACAGAAAATCAACATGGAAACATTGGACTTGAACCATACTTTCAACCAATAAACCTAGCAGACATATACAGAACAGTCCACCTAACAGCAAAAGAATACACATTCTTAAGTACACTTGGAACATTCTCCAGGATAGCTCGTATGTCAGGCCACAAAACAAATTTTAATAAATTTAAGAACACTGAAATCATATCAAGCATCTTTTCTGACCATAATGGTATGAAACTAGAAATCAATAACAAGAAGAAAAACTGGGAAATTTGCAAATATGTGGAGACTAAACAACATGCTACTGGAGAAAAAAAGGAATCAAAACAATAATTAAAATATATCTTGAGAACAATGAAAATTAAAATATAACATACCAAAACCTATGGGATGCAGCAAAGCAGTTCTAAGAGGGAAGTTTACAGTAATAAATGCCTACATTAAGAACAGGAAGAATCTCAAATTAAAAACCTAACTTTACATCCTAAGAAACTAGAAAAAGAACAATCTAGGCCCAAAATTAGTAGAAGGAAGGAAATAACAAAGATTAGAGTGGAAAAAAAATGAAAGAGAGGCTAAGAAGACAATAAAAAAGATTAATGAAATTAAAAGCTGTTTTGACAGTAAAAAGAATAAACAGATCTTAAGCCAGATTCACCATGAAAAAAAAGAGAAAGGACTTAAACGAAATCAGAAATGACAAAGGAGACATTACAACTGATGCCACAGAAATACAATAGATCTTACAAGTTTACTATGAACAAATATATACCAACAAATTGCACAAACTGAAGGTGCATATAAATTTCTAGAAATATACAACCTACAAATGTTGAATCAGGTAGAAATTGAAGTAGATTAGTTACTTGTAATTGAATACATTAATTACCAGTAAGGAGATTGAATCAGTAATCAAAAACCTCCCAACAAACATAATTCCAGGACCAAATGGCTTCACCAGTGAATTCTACCAGACACTTAAAGAGCAATAAATACCAATCTTTCTCAAACTCTTCAGAAGCATAAAAGAAGAAAACGGCCAAACTTATTTTACAAGGCCTGTGTTATGCTGATGCCAAAACCAGACAGAAACACCACAGAAAAAGAAAATTGCAGGCCAATAGCCCTGATGAACATAGATGCAAAATTTTTTAGCAAAATACTAGCAAAATGAATTCAACAATACATTAAAAGCATTAAAAACCATGATCAAGTGGGATTTATTCCAGGGATATGGGGTGTTTCAGCATCTGCAAATCAATGTGATATACCACATTAACAAAATTAAGGATAAAAATTCTACCATCATTTCAACAGATATAGAAAAAGCTTTTGACAAAATTTAACATATTTTCATGATAAAAACACTCAACAAAATGGGTATAAAGGGAAATGCACCTCAACATAATAAAGGTCATATATGACAAGCCCACAATTAACATCATATTCAACAGTGAAAAACTGAAACCTTTTCCACTAAGATCAAAAATACGCAAGGATGGGCTTCCCTGGTGGCGCAGTGGTTGAGAGTCCGCCTGCCGATGCAGGGGACACGGGTTCGTGCCCCGGTTCAGGAAGATCCCACATGCCGCGGAGCGGCTGGGCCCGTGAGTCACGGCCGCTGAGCCTGCGCGTCCGGAGCCTGTGCTCCACTACGGGAGAGGCCATAACAGTGAGAGGCCCGCGTACCGAAAAAAAAAAAAAATACGCAAGGATGCCCACTCTTGCCACTTTTATTAGATATAGTATTGGAGGTCCCAGACAGAGCAATTAGGCAAGAGAAAAAGCCATCCAAATCTGAATGGAAGAAAAAATGTTGCTATTTGCAGATGACATGATATTATATAGAAAACAAACAAACCAACATTCCTCAAAAAAAACTGTTAGAACTAAAAAATGAATTCAGTAAAGTTGCAGGAAACAAAAATCAATATATAAAAGTCAGTGGCATTTCTATACACTAATAATAAACTATGAGAAGACAAATTTTTTTAAAATCTCATTTATAATTGCATCAAAAACAATAAAACATTTAGGAATAAACTTAGGAGGTAAAAGACCTGTGCACTGAAAACCATAAGACATTGTTGAAAGAAACTGAAGAAACAAATAGAAAGATATCTATATACATGGACTAGATAAATTAATGTTGTTAAAATGTCCATACTTTCAAAACAATCTACATATTCACTGCAATCCTATCAAAATTCCAATGGCATTTTTCACAGAAACAGAATAATCCTAAAATTTGTATGGAACCACAAAAGACCTGAAATAGTCAAAGCAATCTTGAGAAATAAGAACAAAGCTGAGGGTTTCACATGTCTCAATTTCTAACCATTTTACAAAGATATAGGAATTAAAGCAGTATGGTATTGGCATAAAAACAGACAGATCAATGGAACAGGATAGAGAAGCCAGAAATAATGTCATGTATATATGGCCAATTAATTTACAACAAAGGAACCAAGAATATATAATAGGGAAAGGATATTATCTTCAATAAATGTTGTTGGGAAAACTGGATAGCCACAGGCAAGAGAATGGAACCAGACAAAAATCTTACACCATACACAAAAATCTAAGAGGATTAAAGACTTAAATATAAGACTGAAACCATAAAACTCCTAGAAGAAAATATAGTCAGTAAACTCTTTGACATGAGTTTTGCAACAGTTTTTCTGAATCTGATACGAAAAACAAAGGCAACAAAATAAAGAAGTGAGAGTACCTCAAACTAAAAAGCCTCTGCACAGCTAAGGAAACTATCAATAACATGAAAAGGCACCATTCTGAATAGAAGAAAATATTTGCAAATTATATGTCAGATATGGGGTTAGTATCCAAAATATATAAAGAACTCATATGACTCAATAGCAAAAAGACAAACAAAATCCAATTAAAAAATGGGCAGAAGATCAGAATATTTTTTCAAAAAAAGACAGATGGCCAACAGGTACATGAAAATGTGCTCAACATCACTAATCATCAAGGAAATGCAAATCAAAACCACCATGAGCTATCACCCCATACATGTTAGAATTGCTATCAACAAAAGGACGAGACATAATTAGAGTTGGGGAACATCTGGAGAAAAGGGAACCATTGTGCACTATTGGTGGGAATGTAAATTTGTGCAGTCAAATGGAAAACAGTATAGAGATGCCTCAAAAATTAAAAATAGAAATATCATATGATCCAGCATACTCATTTCTGGGTATATATCCAAAGAAAATGAAATCATCATCTCAAAAAGATATATGCATCCCAATATTTGTTGTAACATTATTTACAATAGCCAAGACATGAAAACATCCTAAGTGTCGAGGGATGAATAAATAAATAACTTGTGGGATATGTGTGTGTGTGTGTGTGTGTGTGTGTGTACATATGCATATCTATCTATATAGACAGATATCCAGCTATAAAAATAACCCTTGAGGGCATTATGCTAAGTGATATAACTCAGACAGAGAAAGACAAATACTTTATGATATCATTTATATGTGAAGTCTAAAAAGAAAAGAACTCATGGATACAGAGAACAAATTGGTGGTTGCCTGAGGTACAGAGGTGGAGAATGGGATTGGGTGAGAAGGGTGAAGTTAGTCAAAAGGTAAAAACCTCCCTTAAAAAAATAATGCCCAATTTATTCATAACTATAATTAGAGAAAAGTAGAAAACAAGTACATAAGTTCTAAACTTATAGAAGCTTAAATGTAGAATAATGTAAATCATTGAATTAACATCAAAGAAGTTGGAACAGTAAGAAAAATTGAAGATATGGGACAAACATTTTTGTCCATATAATGCTTATTTTGGCCCAGGAACTTACCTAGCAACTTTATAAATATTTAAATACAAAGTAGGATAGTAGATATAGACCCAAATGGACAACAATTTCAGTAACTGTTCATGAACTAAATGCTTCCATTAAGAAACTATATATGTTTAGAAAGTAAGAATCACACTTCTAAAGAATCGCACTTCTAAATAAAACACAAAGAAAAAAAATTTTTAATGAATTCTTATAAAGGTATAACACACCACTGTGTGTGGAAGGTGACTACGTCACACTTTAAAGGAAAATTTGTATCCTCAAATAATTTTTCTGAAAAATGTCCAGAAGTTTAAGCTTAATGAACAACAATATAACATAAAAAGTTAGAAAAAGTATAGCAAAACAATCTCAAAGAATATAAAATTGTAAGAAGTAATAAGGATAGAAGCAGAAATTAATGTTTTTAAATGCAAATTTACACTAGAAAGGATTAACAAATTCAAATTTGAAAAAGACAAATAAGAGGGATAAACCTTAAATTTGATAATACAGAAAACAGAGGATGCATAATAACCAATACCTGGAAAGAAGAGGGAGATAGCATTGAAGATGCAACCAAAATTGGAAGCAATTAAATCATTATGTATAGTTTTATGACCAAATTTTGACAATTGAGGTAATCAAAAAATCTTAACAAATAAAACTGAGAAAATTTACTCAAAAAGAAACAGGCTACCTGAACAGTCTCAAGTATTCAATGTTTTGACTCAGTATCTTTCCTGGAAATGACAGGATCCTTCCTCTCCCTTCTCTTCACATGTTGTTGAACCCCTGCTGCCCAAGTACTCAAATAGCGTTCTACAAGAGAAGGTGGCTACAGAGTAGCATCAGACTTGATGAGAATGACAAATAAATTTTTATTTTATTAAGTTGCTAAGATTTGGGGTTTATTTGAGAAATGCCTGTATCTTGCTTAACTTACTGATATCTTGGTTCTTGTCACAGGTAAAATTCAAGCTCTAAGGGATATAACAGCAGTATAGGTGTGCTTACCATGCCATAGAAGTCCAACATTATTTTCAGAGAACTATATTCCCTTATAGATTTCTGTTCTTCCATTTTTAAAAAGGGTACCAATTCTCATGTTTGCAAAATGGTAGCCAGTATTCCAGCTGTCATAGCTGCATCTCATTACAAAGAAGACTATATAAAAAAGTGAAAAGGCCACAGGGAAAAGCCAATGAATCTTCAAAGAGATTTTAAGGAAATTGCACCCAATGACTTTCTTTTACATTTCAGTGACCCAAACTTTGTTGTGTGGCCACATTTATCCACTTGGGAGACAAAGAAATGCTGTATTTTAGCTAGACACATTTTTCCATCCAAAGAAAATTGTGATTCTTAATATGAAGAAGAGGAGGATGAATTTTGGATAGGCCAATTAATAGTCTGTGCCAAATGGCACTTTCTAACATGTATCAAAATGCGTCTTTCAAGAAGGACTATGTATTAATCATCTTTGCATTATCAGCAATTGGCAAATAGCATATATAAAAATTATACGGAATGTGGCCAAGATGGTAGGAGACCCTGAGCTCACCTCCTCTCATGGGGACACCAAAATTACAACTATTTACAGAGCAACTATCTACAAGAAAGATCTGAAAACTAGTAGAAAATATATTCCATAACTAAAGATAGGAAGAAGGAACCACAAAGTCAAGACCCACATCCTCAGGTAGGCAACCCACAAATGGTAAGATAGTCACAACTGCAGAGGTCTTCCACAAATGGTAAGATAATCACAACTGCAAAGGTCCTCCCCAAGGAGGGAGGGGGCTGAACTTCACATCGGGCTCCCTAGCTTGGGAGTCCTGCACAGGGAAGATGAGCCCCCAGAACATCTGATTTTGAAGGTTAGTGGAACGTGCATACAGGAGGACTGGTAGGCTGTAGGAAATGGACTTCACTCTCAAGGGGTGCACACAAAATCTTACATGCTACAAGTTCAAACAGAGACAGTAATTTGAAAGAAGTCTAACTCACTTGCTGATCTTGGAGAGCCTCTCAGAGAGGCAGAAGGCAACTGGGATTCTCCCTGGGGACAGAGACTCTAGAGGCTGCCATTTTTGGTCTGTCCATCAACAAGTGTTGTCCCGAGAGCTTCCCCAAGACCTGGCCCCAGCTACTAGAAGGATGGCACTAGCCATGGGACTCCTGTGTCACACAGCCAGCTGCCCTGGGACCAGAACGTGGCCCTGCCTACTAGCAAGCAGCCACCACACAAGGAAGAGTATAGCAACAATCTGGGCTGAGGTACCCTGGTTACCAGTGTACCCACAATATTTGGCCCCATCACAATGGAAGAGTCCACGCAGCCCACAGAGAAGCACCCTTAGAGCATATAGCTCTATGGACCAGAAAGGAGAGGGCTTCTGGGCCCCACAGGACATTTCCTACATAAAACCACTTCACCAAAATCAGGAAACATAACCAACCTACTTAATACATAGAAATAAAAGCAGAGTTGGTCTTAATCAGGAGACAGAAGAATATATTCCAAATGAAGAAACAAGAGAAAACCTCAGAAAAAGAACTAAATGAAGTGGATATTAGCAATCTATTTGATAAAGAGTTCAAGATAAAGTTTATAAGGATGCTAAATAAACGTGGGAGAAGAATGGATAAACACAGTGAGAATTTTAAAGAGTTAGAAAATATAAAGAATCAAGCAGAGCTGAGAATGCAATAGAAATAAAAAATACACTAGAAAGAATCAACAGTATTAAAGATGATACAGAAGAACAGATTAGCAAACTGGAAAACAGAAGGTGAAGATCAACCAAGTTGAACAGAAAAAAGAATTTTATAAAATGAATCTAATTTAAGGGACATCTGTGACAACCTCAAACATACTAACATTCATATTATTGAGGTCTAGAGGGAGAAGAGAAAGGGGCAGAGAACTTACTTAAAGAAATAATAGCTGAAAACTTCCCTAACCTGGGAAAGGAAACAAACATCCAGGTCTAGGAAGCACAGAGTTCTGAACAAGATAAACCCAAAGATGTCCACAGCAAGACACATTATATTTAAAATGGCAAAAATTAAAGATAAAGAGAGATTTTAAAAGCAGCAAGAAAAGCAACTAGTTACAAAGAAGGCAACTTCCATAAGATCCCAACAGCTGACTTCTCAGCAGAAAATCTGCAGGCCAGAAGGGAGTGCCACAATATAGTCAAAGTGATGAAAGGAAAACTACACTTCACGCAGCAAGCCTATTATTCACATTTGAAGGAGAGATGAAGAGTCTTACAGAAAATCAAAAGCTGAAAGAGTTCAGCACCACAAAATGAGCTTTATAATAAATGTTACAGGGAATTCTTTAAGCAAAAAGAAAATATCACAACTAGAACTATTTAAAAAATGAAAGGAAAAAAATCTCTTTGAAAAGACAAATATATAGTAAAGGTAATAGTGTTGAGAAAACTGAACAGCTACATACAAAAGAAACAAACTAAACTACTTTCTCACACCATATAAAAAAATAAACTCAAAATAGATTAAAGATTTAAATATAAGAATGGAAACCATAAAACTCCTAGAAGAACACATAGGCAGTAAGTATACTCATTGACGTCAGTCCTAGCAATAGTTTTTTGGATATGTCTCCTCAGGCAAAGAAAACAAAAGAAAGAATAAACATATGGGACTGCATCAAACAAAAAGCCCTTTTCACAGTGAAGGAAACTAGCAACAAAGCAAGAAGACTGACTACTGTCTTTTTGGGATATGATATTGAATGGGAGAATATATTTATAAATAATGTATCAGATAAGGCATTTATATCAAAAATACAAAGAACTAATACAACTCTGTATCAAAAAAGCAAATAACTCCATTTAAAAAATGGGCAGAGGACCGGAATAGACATTTTTCCATTGAAGACATACAAGTGGCCAACAGACACATGAAAATATGCTCAACATCACTAATCATCAGGGAAATGCAAATTAAAACCACAATGAGGTACCATTTCATACCTGTCAAAATGGCTATCATCAAAATACAACAGATAAGTTTTGTCAAGGACATGGTGAAACAGGAACACTCCTCCACTTCTGGTGAGATGGTAAATTGGTGCAGCCACTATGGAAAACAGTATGGAGGTTCCTCAAAAAATTAAAAATTGGACTGCCATATAACCCAATAATTTCACGTCTGGGTATTTATCCAAATAAAAATGCCTAGTTCAAAAAGATATATATGCACCCCAATGTTTATTGCAGCATACTTGCAATAGCCAAGATATGGAAGTAACCTAAGGGCCCATCAATAAACTAATGGATAAGGAAGATGTGGTATTATATTCAATAGAATATTAGCCAATAAAGAAATGAAATCTTGCCATTTTCAACAGCATGGATGCATCTAGAGGGTATTATCCTAAGTGAAATAGGTCAAAGACAAATATCACATGATCTCACATGATCTCATATATGGAATCTAAAAGACAAAACAGTCAAAACAAAATGAAAGCATACTTGTAGATACAAAGAACAAATGGGTTGTTGACAGAAGGGAGGGGAGGGAGGGAAGTGGATGGGTGAAAAAAGTGAGGAGGATTAAGGGGTACAAATCTCCAATTATATAATAAATAAGTCACAGGGATATAATATACAGCATGTGGAATATGGTCATTAAAAATTAAAATAGAAACCCTGGGAAATAAAGGAAAAATACATATGATGTATTACCTATTAAGTTAACAGCATCAGAAGCACCTACCTGAAGATACTATAACCATGTACTTAACTCATGATATTTCCTTATTTTCTATTACTATTTTGCTCTGGGTCAAAAATGATATCATAGAGATCCATGTTCAAATCTGGATTTTAATACTTTTTATATTTTTTCTTAATTGATCAATGTAAGTCAAACTAAAGAACCTCTCTAAGGTTTATTTTTCTCACCTATAAACCAGTGTGATAAGATCTACCTGAAAGGGCTGTTGAAATAATTAAATATGACACTACATGCAAGGTGCTTAGAAAATGCCTGACACATGATAGTACTAAGTAATAGTATTTTAAGCATTAATCCCATAGCTGAGAGAAGATATTTAGCTTTCTCTTCACTCTTTTTTATTCAAAATTTTTGACTGGAAATAAAACATTTAACTATTATTGTAAAAGAGTATCTAGTGAATAAACAAACTCACTTTTCATTCCTGATATTTTTTATAAAGACAAGTTTTTACACTAGAATGAATACTAGCATTGAGTCATTTTGTTGATATTTCTTCCTCCTGATGGAAGCCAATTTGAAAACAAGTGAAAGTGTAATATTTAACATATACAGTCCATCAGATAACAAAATATCTTCAAATAATGTTTACCGTATAATAGTATCTACCGTGAGGAAATTTTATATTTATTTCTAATTTAAATCCCACGTGCTCTAGTTTGTGGGACAAACTTATTTGTTCCTTGTGTGTTTGTTCTTTGTATATTCTTAGTAGAGTAACAGGTGCCCTTAATGTTGGAGAGAAAAATGAAAACCATCATTTGAACAAAACAAGAAATATTTATAAAATAGTGTATATAAAGAGTGAATAATATGTTAGCAGGAAAACAGTAGGTACCTTCCCATTATATTTGTTTTTTAAAAGGCTTTTAAAAATTCATAGAAGTCTAAAGTTGCTAAATAAACACCAATAAAAATAGTTTCATGTAGTGGAAAGAGTAGGCACAATCATTCCTAATAGGGTAAGAGATTCAGCAATCTCTAACACCTTATTCATCCTCTTGGACACAGGGGATGGTCAGGTAATTGAAAAAGAACACAATAATACTGGGTTTCTAATGGCTCATCAATGCTGCATACACGAAAACATTGAAACTCTAGTTTAATAATTATGGTACACTGCTTAGTGAGCATAAACATAATGGTAGGGCTTCACAGCTTCTAAAGCTTTTTTGTCACGCTTTACACGAAATGAAGAAGAATTTTATGTATAGTTTAGGAATCATAATTCATCAGTTAATTTATATATTTGCCTAGTGTCATAAAAATCAAACTAATCAATTTAGCTTCTGACAATGTAATCTATTTTCCATATTCTTGCATAATCCTTTTTATCCAGAATTCATTTTAATATATGAGTTACATTAATTGAAATCCATGTAATTAATCACAAGAGATCCCTGGACACTTGCTAGTTTTGGTGACATTCTCCAGCAAAACAGCAAGCTCACTCTTGGGTAGTTGTTTTTAACCATTCTGAGTATTTTCATTCCAAATGCTTTTATAATGGAATTATTAAAAAAAAAAACACTAGTGCCTAGTTAAAGATGAGACAAAAATTGGAGATTTTTTCATGTAATATCTATACAAAAAATGAAGAACCAGGAAGAGTAAGAGATGAAACCATGAAAGGGGAAGAGGAAAAACATGGAAGCAGAAAAGAAATGGCAAAATATCTAGGAAAGGGCTATGCCTATAGGCTATGAAGCAGCAGCAGCGGCATTAAAGTAAATGAATGAAGAGAAAAACATACAGAGAAATCAAATACTAATATTAACCTATGGGTTAAGACTTCAGAGAATGAAGGTGGTCACAACATGTAGAGTTTAGAGAGGTTTAGAATAGAACAGAGTACACAGAACTGAACATGAGTAAATTATTGGTGAACTCTTGGAAGGTGCTTTGGGTATAAGAACACAGGTCAGTGAAATTCAAAGAAAAAAATGGAGCTGTTAGGAGAGCCTTAGAGGTGATGATTGTAAGCAAGTGGAGGCTTGAAAGAAAAGTTGAAGACAGAGTAATGATGACAACTATAGGCATTGAAAAACAGAATTTACCCAGGTGAAAAAGAGTTGGGAAAGTTTATCTGCTCATCAGAAAGCTTTTGTCCTTTTTTGACACTCAGTGGTAACAATAAACTATATAATAATAAATATAAAAATATTACAAAGCCATCTTAATTTATCAATGCTATATTCTGAAAAGTATAAAGATGAATCTCAGAGCTGTCAATAAGGCAAGAAGTGAAGTTTGAAATGTAATTAGGAATAATAGAATGCATGCAGGTAAATTAATGCTTCTTTATATAGGCATCTATATATGTATATGTACACAAACACACATAGACATACACACACATATGTACATGGATATTCTCATTTGAACTATTGCTGAAAGTGCTCAGTCATTTTACTTGTTGAAATGTTTAATTGTAAGTGTCAGAGGTGATACTTTGGAGAAAACATAGCTGCCTGAGACATTAGTTCTTGTTCTGAGGCCACTTAACCCTATAACCTTGATTAATTTATTTAACTAAAGAAGCTCTAGATTTCTACTTATGAAAGCTTAATTAATACAATAGTCTTTAAGATCCATTTTATATATTAAATTGTATTCCTCTTCTCAGAGTTTTATTTTAAATAGTCTCAAAAAATTAAGGTCTACATTCAAAGTTGCCTTCGTATTTAGAAGCAGAATCGGTACATAAACATATAGTAACCTTTCTTAATCATCCATTTTAAGGAAGCCTTCAAAAGTGATGACAGCTCATACTGCCTTTTATATTTATTGGGTATAAAGTTGGAGCCTACATTAAATGCACTTAATGGCATTAATGCATGCATAGCATTCTTTCCATGTGTCACATATAATTTTTCTGCAGTGGATGATATGTAGCAACCAAAAATACAAACCACCTGTTGTTCAGATTTTCCCTACTGAGTGTACTGCATTGGTTAGCTTTTTCTACAGTGTGTTCTGTGTGTCAATATTGATTTTAGAAAAAGTAATAAAGGATCCTGTCAAAATAAAGTTATAACCTAAGGCAATTTACGTTGCTGAAGGGGGTCAGCTTTAATAACCATCACCATCTTACTAGAACCGCTGTGAAATTTCATTAACACTGTACTCCAGTCACATACCAGCTAGGTTTACAATTACTACTTGATTATATGTCTGTATAGATCTTTAGGCACAAGTCTCCTTTTTGTGCCCTGTATCGTTTGGTGCATGGGGTTTCTTTTCAATTCAGTGGAAACTCTATTCAAAGAAAGAAAAGATAATAAAGGTTGGTATTGAAACTGTTCCTCAACTCAGCGCAAAAGTACTGAACACATTGCCATTTTAGGACATTTGGCATTTTAATCTATCCACCCTTCTTGAGTTAGATATCTATTTGAGATCAAGACAGAATGACTGTACATGTAAATGTAAACAAAAGAAAAAATAAGCAAGGCTTTGGGAGACTCGGGGCTATGTACCAGAAGGAACATGGAACTGCCTTTTCTTCTAGCTCTGAAATGAAGAACATCCTCAGCTTCACCTGTTATTTATCAATACATGTCGACCCATCCAACAAATTGGAAAACAAATCTGAATGGGCACTGAGATGGTGAGAAATATGAACATGTCTACCCTCTTACTCAATAAGTTGATATTTCTATGTACAGTTGACCCCTGAAAAACTTGAAGATTAGGGGTGCTGACCCTTCACAAAGTCATAAATCTATATATAACTTATAGTCAGCCTTCTGCATCTGAGGTTCCTCCCCATCTGTGGATTCAACCAACCAAGGATCATGTAGTACTGTAGTATATACTATTGAAAAAAGAACCCACATATAAGTGGACCCATGCAGTTCAAACCCATGTTGTTCAAGGATCTACTCTAATTCTTTTCAATTATAGACTGGAGAATTTTAATGTTAAATTTTGAGTGAAACTGGCTTATAAATTGTTTTATGCTTCAGTAAATAATATTGTCTTGCATGGTATCCAAAACAGGCCAACTCAACACCAAATGCTTCTCAGTAACAAATAATGTATTGAGGCAAGTTTCCAGTATACTTACGTGTTTCTGTAGTTGAAAGGCAAACCATAAATTATCTTATAAAATATACAGTCTATAGTCCCCTGGACTACAGGAACATTGAGAGGTAAATTTAAAAGAAAGAGTTTATATTTGTCAACACTGAGCCCTGTCACCCACAGGCTTTGGATACTGACCAGTGTTGAGGCAATCCTGACCAAGTGGGCAGTATGTTAGAAGACCATATTTACCAGTGGGTGATTTCCAGGTAATCATGTAGCATTAAGCCCAATGTCTAGTGTCCATCAGACCTCACAAAATCTGAGGAACATTTCTCATTAATCCTGTCTTGAATCTCATTCAGTTGTACATTTATACTCCAGTTTTTCTTCATTTCTGGGATCCTGCATTGAACCCTCATGCTTAGGGTTAAGCCCTTCTCAGCCCTGGTCTGGTAGGTTGAGCCTTGATCCTACTTAATCTCTTCTGCTTCAGTTGTAAGTTAGTTAAAAGCAGTTAAATCATCCTGCTTTGGTCCTAGAACTATTCAATTCTATCTGCCTTGTAATTACTAATGTTGCTACCTAGAGATTATTACCTTAGTATATTGATTAAAAGCTCTAGATTCTAAGTAAATAGATCTTATTTTAAATCTAGGCCTTGTCTTCTGTTATAGGTAAGTATATTTCTCCTATCCTCTGTTTTCTTATCTATTAAGAAAAGGTATAATAAAAGTTTCTACATATAGAAGTTTTGCAACGGTTTGAACAATATTCCTAAATAGAATATCATACTATGTGGTAAATATTTAATAAATGAGAGAAATATTAAATATGTTCTCTTATATAATCAGACATGTAGACTATTAGGACTATTCCAGACTAATATAGAAGTTTAATTCCTCCTTGGATATTGTAAAGTAAATGAGTAAATACTATTTACAGTGCCAGTCCACAGCTGGACCCAACTGGCTTTGTCCATTAGAGCTGACAGTAACAAGAATTATGGTTCTTTCCTTCCCCTAAGAATTTTGCCTGACTCAAACATTTTTGTGGTAGCTCCACTGGGAAAATATCTATTCCATGGCTTAACATCTGCAATCAGCAAGAGTTCTCTCTGTCACTACTACCATTTTAATATGGAGACATAAGTGTGGATGGAGGCATAAATACTGACCTTTTACCTCACCCAGCCACAAATACTGTGTACAACAGAGCTCAAGATGAACGCAGATCTCCCAGTTATTAGAATTATTGGATTAAGCTTCCTGAAATTTATCTTTTCAGTTTTGAGTTCAGTCTCTTCTCAACAAACAGCCTACTAGGCAGTAGGCTGGCTTATATTTGAATAGTACCATTTTGGTCTCATTTGTACAAAACTCTCACTCTGGCCTTCTCTAATAAGAGAGAACCAGTGCCCAAATCAGAGTCTGAGTACTTCTGCAGTCTTGTTTCAAGTGGATCCCCCATCTAGCAATAAGGTCCAACAGATCCTTTTGAAAAATAGAGTTTTTGATGGTCCACCTAACAGAAATTCTGAGTTAGGCATAGATTTAGAAATACCCTGGACCTTCATAACATTTGTACTTTGGGAGTAAAACCTTTATATCCCCTATATTTGAATTACCGGGTCTCTTTCCATTCTGTCTCAGAATAAGAGATGTTACCTCTTTACAAGAAATTGAAAGTGTGAAAATAGACTGCATGTGATAAAATCCTGGATCCATTATTTATTAGTTGGCTCAATTTTGGTGAAATGCTTAGCCTCTCTGAGCCTCAATTACCTAATCATCAAAGCAGGTTAAAATGTATTGGTGATTACACAACACAGTGTCATAATTTACTTGGCCTAAAACCTAAAATATAGAAAGTAACCAATAAATACAAGGTAGCAGTATCATTATTATGACTGTTATTATTACTATTACCACCTATGGCTTTATTCAGGATATGTCCCAAGCAACTTGATTCATTGCTAAGCAAAATCATGCACTAAAACTTTATACCCTAGACCTTTTCCTTTTTATGAGAAAATAAGAAAAAAGTTGTTGATGTACTATCTCCAATCTTATTTCGCATTCACTTTTCAACACAAATATCCTGTCTTCTACTCCTAAACTGCTCCAAATTACCAAATAAAATAATTCGTTTAGTCCTTATCCCATTAGAGATACCTTTACCCTGTTCAGGCTCTGTTTTTAATGTGTGAGTGATTGAGTCCCATCCGTGGAATAGGTGGCTCACACTCACTCTGAAACATAGGACCAGCTGATCCCTCTGGTTTTAAGACTATGCAGCATTATGAATAAAATAGTTCCCTTTTTAACATCTCATCAACCAAGCCAGAGTTTTGTCACAAGTCCCTCTATACTATCACATAAACTGGTTGGGTCACATAAAAATCTATTGGCTCTTCTAAGAACAAGTGCAGAGATTGCTTTGGTAATCTTGGTCTTGTCTTAGACCCATGTCCCAGTCTGACTTCCAACAGACTTAAAAAGGTAACTTATGCACATTTTAATACACCACACTTTTAGGAAAGAAGAATATTCAAAACAGATTACTCACTTACAAGAAAGCACTGCCTGTTTATTCCAGCTATACTTTATGAAGCCATTCTGCTAACACAGTGAGAGCTTTCATTTATCTAAGTCTCTGTTTTCAGAGCTCTTTGGGAGTTGCTTCCCCTAATGTTTTGACTGTCTGGGGATACACTACTAATTCTTCAGGACTCATAAAAAATATGTATTCTATATTTCTTTTATCTTTTTTTAAAGAAAAAAACTTTCTCCCTAAAATGTAACCCAATAGTATTTTATGCATTTTTATTTTATCATACTTATTTCACTCTCAAACTATAGTTAACATAATCTTTTCCTTATCAACAGATTCTTGAGGCTGCAGATTGTGTATAATACCTATTTGTTTTCCCATTTCCCATCACATTGCCTAGCATGTCACAAATATTTATTGGAAAATTTGCATATTTATGTCATTTCTTGAATATGTATGTAAAATATTGAGTGATTTTATTAGTGTTTCACTCTAAAATGTGATGATAGTTAAATATAGTGAGATGAGAACTCAAATAAATTGAAAGTGGTTTGGTTTATTTTAAATAATAGTCTCTTTTAACTTTTACTAGTCTTTTTACTTCAACAGATGACTACATGCTGACCATTCACAGTGCTCTTTGAGTAAGTCATTAAAATTTAATAGAAAAAAATCCATTGATTTTCATTATTTTTACACTAGAGAAGCTAGTTGTTCTCCTAAAGTAGATGGACAATGGCTCAGGCACAGTACCAATATTGGCAGTTGACTGTGCTGTGGAGACTTTGAGTCAGCAGACAAATATTCCCAAATGCACTCGTTCCTATTGCAGAAGAAATAAGCTGTAGGGGACTCTTGACTGTAAATGGTTCTAGTGTACTAAAGAAAGACTGTGGTCATTAGTGAGCATGTTTTACTGAAAACATGCATTATGTTGAATGAGACATTCTTTTTAAGAAAGTTCATATCTGATGTTAGTGTTCAGAAGTCAAATAAAAAGAAATCTATAAAAATAACCCATTTCTATTCAACATTTATGATTTATAAAATCATGTATTTCTGAAAGAGCCCCCAAAATTAGTTTACTCCTTTGCTTCAGATAGCATCTGAAACACTCTTGCAGCTCTCTAATTCTTTACCTTAGACTCAATCACTTCAATAAAGTAATATTTATTACATTCCTACTCTATGAAAAAATTTGTAATGCATTATAGAGGCAATAGGATGAAGTATAAAATAAAATCTTTGCTTTTCAGATTTTGCAATAGTGGAAAAATATATAAACGCACAAAATAATTAAATAAAATGAAATAGGTTATTAAGTGCTTAGTAATTCGGAAAGTTATAGGTGTGAAGAGCGATTTGACGTGAAGTAAAGAAAGTCTTGAATAATGGCATGAAAGTTGAGCTAGAAAGATAAGAATAACTTAAATAGAATAGGAAAGGATGAGGAATACCTTGAATATAAGCGTAAAATAATTTAGTCATCTATGTCCATAGTGTATTCAAAGAAAAATTTATCTTGCCCCTAGAGAAGTAGGATACATAATATAGGTAACTAGTAGAATTTAAAATTTGGCAAAGTAAAATTTGTTTAAATTCACTTTGTTAAGAAAAATCTCCCATTATCTGCATATCACAGAGACCTTCCATGGACTTTATTATAAGAATTCTAGCATCATCAACTTGCTTGTCATGCCAATAACTGCTCTCAAAGAAAACTGCTTCTGCCAGAGCCCTGCTGCAGGATGCAGCCTTAAGCAGCTAGATTCAACAATACCCACTGAGTCTTCACATCACTTACCCTTTCCCTAATTACAATTTATGTGAGCAAGGAAGAACATCTGATCTAAGGGCAGCTAATACAAATTTATGGCTTGGATTACTATAAAAAGTTGTAACTAGGGTTTTAATTATACTGAAACAATCATGTTTTTTCTCTTGATAGTCTTAGAAGAATTGGCCAGTATGTATAAATAAGAGAATTAAACAGATAAAGACAACTAGGGAATGTAGTTGGGTTGAATTACTGCACAGTATCTGATTAAACCATCATGTATTTCTGGTGCTGGGTGTCTGGAACTGACTTGGGCTGTGAATGATATTTCTTGTTCCACAATAAGGTCTTCCCATATGAGGGTTCCTGTACTTGGATTTCTTTGAAGTTTCACTTAGTTTATTTCCCTGTATATATTTATGTATACCCTGACCCCTTAACCTAACCTGGCATTAGGATGTCTGTTTATTATATTCCAAGAGTTTACTAAAGTATGCCCTAGAGGTGCTTGAGGGCATTTGTATATGGTTTTCTCTCTGCCTGAAATACTTTCTACTCCCCTTACCTTCACTAAGCTAATAAGTATTTATCTTTATAGAATTAGTTCAGAGGCACATTTCATGCCTTCAAACATTTAAATATCTGAAAGCTGACAAGTTTTAAGACATGACAAATGATATTTATGACTCTACTGGAAAGAATTACTTTGATCTAGATTTAAAAGAATGAATAGTAATTAATACCAACATAAGTAAAAATTATTTTATCATGGAGGTTGTTAAATAAGTATTAAGTGAGGTATTACATAAATTTTTGAAGAAAACTAGAATAAATTCAGTGATAGTGTAGAGATCATATATGATGAAAAATTATTTTGAGTTGTGCTTTGAAAATGTTATTTTGAGTTGTGTTCACTGACTGCTAGGTTATCACTACAAATTAACATTCTATTAGAATTTATAAAGGTGTAAACTAGATTTATGACAGGAAAAGAATAAATAACATATTCACTAGATTCTCTCAGATGATACAGATATCTTTCATCCATTTCTTAATGGTTCTGAAAAGAGTATGTTTCTGAATTACAGTCTTAAACTATTCTGCCTGTAAGAATTTTATGAAAATGTCAATGGGATTTAAGCTGTTTTGTGGCTAAAGTATCTATTTTATATAGTGAAAGAAATTATTTTACATTATAATAAAAGTCTTTATTGCCAAATGTATTTTAATGCTCTATATGGAGAAGTTTTTGGTGTCCAGGGTTTTGCTAAAGTTAAAGAAACCCAAGTGCTGAACAGTGAAGTTTACATGTGCCTAAAATTCCTTAACTGTTCAGCCTCTACAAATACTCTCCAAAGCCTTCTTCATCTAACCCTGTCTCATATTTCATTGCAATGCTTGCCAATCAGTTACAGTCTTTGGCCCCATGTCACTTTCATCCCACTGGATGACTGTCATGGGAGCTGCCCAATGGTGCGCTGCTAATGAGGCAGCTTAAAGAGCAGCTGGGGATGTGAAATTGCTGGATTAGGGTCAAGGCCAAGAGAGAAAATGGATTAGAGAGATAGAGTCTGAATGACTGCCAATAAGCAGGGGTTCTATTATCCTGCTAAAGCAGGACATTCATTACCATCTATTGTAACATAATTTGGGTTTAGTCAAGCTGTCTCTCCCTCTCTTTGGATTCACAATTCATAAGCCACAAATGATCCAAAGGGTGCACTGTCCCTTGTGGCCTTGTAACCCTGGGTGAGGGAGAAGCATGGCAGAAATGAATGAGCTATGAAGTCCCTAACGTAAGCACCATCAGGGCCAACACCTTGTTCCTTGGAGCTGTGACATAAGTTGTAGGACCATTGCCAAAATAGTTTTGCGTCTCTCCGGAGCCAGTTTGCTCATTAAGCAAAGATAAAATAAAAAGTCCTTTTTTATCCTTTGCAAAAATCAAATCCTAATGCTAATGGCTGGTATCTCCATACTAATTTCTTCTAGTTACAGGTAATATTACTGCACAGGAACAGAAGTTTGTTTTTCCATAAGGATACAAACTTTTAGTTTTTTAGACCTAGTTCTTCCAAGTATCAGAATAATCTGTTCCTCTATTTTTCAGTTGGTTTGTGTTGTTTCTACACATGAAAAATGACATGTATAAAATTCTCATTTTTTCCTTTAATCACAAAGCTTGCTTCCCTTTAAATAGGATAAATGTACCTCCCCTTCTTCTTTTCTTCTTGTACCTCTATTGATCTGTTTCAATTATACTACTTATTACCATTTGGATTCCGTGCTAAAGCCCACCTGCCATCTGAACTAATGGGACCATAGTGTTATTGTCTATGTGCCGTACTCAGGAAGGCAAATGAGCTTGATGAAAAGAGAGCAAGTGCAGTAATTCAGAGCAAATTAACCAAGTCATAGTGAATATAATTAATCACTGTAGTAAAGTAAGGAAAAGAAAATTCTTAGCCTGATTGATAGACACTGCTTACCTCAGTCTGTGGCAGGTGGACCTCCCAGAGCATCCTCTACACCTACCAGGTCACTTCCATATCACAGATAAAAGTACAAGAAGCACAACTGTAGTCCTTATGGATCTGTTAAATGTGGCTTTACCATAGGTGATTTTTAAATTGTTCTTGCTTTTTTTGGAGTGTGTACGATTCAATCCACGTTGGCTTTCTTTCCTCAGGAGCTAAAGTTTCATCTTATATGTATGACTGTTTCACCTGCCATTACCTAGTGTAAATTTGCTATATTTCATCTCATTATTTCCATGTATGCTTTATATAGAGACTGTCTTAATATTTTTTTTAAGTTTTGGTGTTTTGACTTTAAATGCTTACCAGCATAGGTATTTCAAACTGCCTACACAAACTGGAACAAATGACCCATTAGCAAAGCCTGCTGCTGATTCTTCCAAAGAATTGCTTTATAAATACGTATTTTGAAATTTATAAACCCATTTCCTTACTTAATTCTTAGAAAAAGAATTGCCTCTTAATGGATTCAGGTCATTTAATGTTACGGTTCAGCGTGTTGTCATAATAACAGCTCTGCTACCTAACAATAAAATACCACATTCTGATCAACAGTATCTGTGAACTCTTAACAAAGCCATCTTTCCTGAAGGCATGAAGTGCTAAAAACTGATTTTCTTCTGTGTGGAAACATATTAATGTTCCTGGTAATTTAAGACAACTGATTAATTGTAGCTATTTCCTTTTACTGAAGATAATGTGGTTTATGTGTGGAGATTGATCTAATAGGTATTTTTAATGCTAATACAACATATAAGAATGAATGTGTTAAGTAGATCTTTGAGCATGTGAATGCTAGGTACTCAAATCTATGAAATCTAGTCTTCTTATAACCTATTGAATGATACACATGGCCTTAAGTAATAATGGACCTCTATTTTAGAAAAAGTATGTGTCACATTCATAAAGATTGCTCTACTGAGATGAAGTTTCCATTCCCAGTTTCTTCAAGAAACAAATCCCTGTCCTGATTCATGTTTGTTTCTTTAACAATGTGGAGTCTATGAGTTAGAGGTTGGAGAAAGATATTTTCAAGAAACACTTGCCTAAAGTAATTGAATGGAAATCAAAATAATTGATTGGAGAAAGGAAGGGGGAGGGGAAGGGGGAAGGAGAAAAGGTTTTTTATATAGCTGTCAGTAAATTATAAAGGATTCTACCACTAGAATTTTATTTTGTTGGGGGATGGCAGGTGATTGGTAAAGAGTATAGAAATTTAAAAGGTAGACAATCGAGTCTTAATTACTCAGTGTAATGAAGATGGTGAGGAGATTCTGGTTCTCTGTGGGTAAGTTCATGGGAAAGGACAAAATTGCCAGTGATGCTGGGTTGTATAAACCTTTCCTGGAGCAGAGGTTGAGAGATGAGCTTGGATAAGAGGCAAGCAGAAGTTTTAAACATGATTCTTTCATAGGACCTTTAAAGTTTTCACTACAATTACAAAAACCATGATATGCTTAGTAAATTTGTAGACAGTGAGGGGGTTGAATTTAGCAAAGGGCAAAAAAAGAATCAGCTTCTAGATGAGAAGATTTATGTTACAACGATAGCTCTCAGGCATAGTAACAGACCCAAAGACATGACGTACCTTTTAAATGGTACCAAGACACAATACTTGGTCAGATGCTGCTCACAGGTTGGCTGTATACCATTATATTTTGGTAATAATAATTGTGCTTATTTAGTTAGTTTTTACTGTGAGACAGGTAGTGAACTAAGTTCCTTAAGCTTCATCATCTACCTCTTCTATAAGGAAATGTATTTTCTTATTTTTCCCCCAAAGAGAAAATGAATGCTTAGAGTTTAAGTAATTTGCCTTAAATCACCCAGCTATTACATTGCAAACTTGAAATTCAAATCCAGGCAGTCTGGCTCCACAGCCCATGCTCTTAACCACTGAACTAGACTAGTAAGAAAGGAAATGTTAATGTGCTCCACTAAGCATTGCATTTCTGCCAGGGAATGACTTTAATACGAAGAGAGAATTGGCCTTTTGGAATAAAGCCCTAAGGGGTAAAGAACAAATAGAAACTCTGAAATAAACAGAATGATGACCATGTTTATAGAAGTATGTTTTAACATTCTAATTCATTCATCAAATATGTTTACCCATTTAGCTTGTAGGAGAGTTACAGTACTACTCAATGGGCTTCTGGAAAATATATTAATTTAGCATATGTTTAAACTGATTTAATATCCCATTTTCCAACCCTTCCCTTTACTTATTTCTAGTTGACAGTCAAGGAATAAACAGACAAAATATTTTCCTCAACAGTCTACAATCTTCTAGAAATTAATGGTAGGATTTTTCCAACCTCTGTGGTTACTTCTCAAGCACCTCATTTGAAACTTACTAGCATGTAGATATGGGTATGAATCAAATATTTTCCTTAAAAATTTTAATTTAATACTATGGTTTAGGTGACACTTAATGGTTTAGGAAAGTATAAATGTCAACACACATACCCTTATCTCTACCACCATTCCTCCCCCACACTTACATAAAATAACCATTATTTTTTGTAGGCGAATGCAAAAGTTTATATTCTTAAAATAGTTACATATGAGTAGAAACAGCTAATAACTCCCAACAGCTTATAAAACATACGCTTTTTAATTCTGTTTGTGAAAAAGAAAATACTTTGTTATTTTAATAACTATTTTCTCCCTTAGCTCATTAAGATATTTTCCCGGAAGCTTCAAGAACCCATTTCATATCTGCAAGCCTCCCCCAAATCCTCACAAACAGTGACATTACTGGCGCCAAAAATTAGAGCTGGAGCAGAGAATACAGATGAGAAGTACTGTGTAAATCACCTTGCTTTCATTCTGCTACTTTTATCTGTCCACTGTGGCTTGTGGTTCTTGCTGCAGGAGCTCATCCTGGCTGGGTAAAAACCACAATCCAGTTGCAGACCAAAACCAATCGCTCTCATAGGAATGCTGACAAAAATGGGAATTATGGGAACTTCTGCAGATTACCTAGTCCATATTTTGCAGTCACATTCTTGACAGCATGTACATTTTCCTTTTGGTAAATGCTAGGTCTGTACTGCAGTTCAGTGTTATTCTGAAATAACTGGCACTCAACAAGTTGATACTAACGCCCTCTTGGGTTGGCTGGATTCCTACAATCCACTTACTAGTTCTCACTTTTTGGCTACAATGGCTTATCTTTTTTCTCTTGTTCTTGGCAACTGTCTCAGGGGTAAGAATGTGGAAAGATTATCATAATTGTTAATGAAAGAGCATTGTGAAATATGGGTGAAATAATCTGTATATAGAAAAGATCATTCTATGTTAAAAAAGCCCATTTTGCCTTTGAGCTTCCAAAGTTTGTGTTTTGTTTATTTTTTAAAGCAATGCAGCAAACATGTTTCTTTGGGATTATGTTTTTTCTTTGCAGGATATAAAAGATATAACATATATATGTTTATTTATGTCATATATATATGTTATGTCAATTTTGCTAAGTCAACAAGTTTTTACTTTTGGAAAAGAGAATTTAAAAATTTGTTCTTAATTTGTGTATAATAAAATGTTTTGTATTTATATCTATTTTCCTTATATAATAGCTCACTGACATGTACAATGCTTTGGATGTAGAAAAAGATTAAAATAGTCCTGAAGAAGTAGTTACTATTAGCCCTAGTTTATGTGAATTAAAAATGTTTCTTTAGGGTCCCACACACAATAATTTCAGAACTATTTGTCTGAATCCAGAGCTTGTGCTCTGCCCCACCACACTAAAGTGACAACGACTTTACAAAAGTCTGCTTGACTGAGGCATTTTCATTTTAGAACAGTCAGGAAAAGATTGACTTAAAAAGCAATTACATTGGTTATTTTACTTAATGGATTACTTACATAGAATTAGCCAATAAATTGAAATCTAACAGTCAGCCTTATAGCCCCAAGTACTAACAAAGAAATTATTGCTTCTTTTGAAATTGAATTAAACCAAGAATGAAATGCCAAGCCAAACAAAAACTGAGAATATACCAGTATTTATAATAAATTCATAATTTCCATGGCTGTTTTAGGTCTTAGTCATCACCTGAGATTTTATTTATGCAAGCTGGAGGGATTTTTCTGAACTAATTCAATAAAAAGTACTTATTGAGCACCTATTATGTGCTCAGCAGATTCAAATACAGGAATATTAAAATGTGAATATAGGACAACCACATCAACCTCTGGTGAGTATAAAGCAAGGATTTTATAAAACAGATTAAAGAATTTAGAAATTATAAAATGTACAAGACAGACTAGCCAGGTTGGAATTGAATTGAATAAGCTGTATCTTGTCAAAGTATAACAGGCAGATTGTAGGAGTGAAGGTGCAGAGGAAGTACCATGATGCTATTGGGGTAATTTGGATGAGAGATAGTAAGGACATGGCTTAGAATAGTGACCCTGTGCTGTTCTTTTTACTTGACTCTTTATTAGTTTGACTTTATTGTGCTTTTTAAACATTTTAGGCTTTTTGCCACTTCCACTCTCACTGTGTTATTTAAACAGTTGTAGTGGAAAGCAAAACAAGGACATGCGATTATAAATTCCCCAATCTAATTCTGTTCAAAGCTTTGCTACTGATTTATGTGACTTTAGGACACACACTCTGCTCCACGAGTCAGCTTTCTTAGCTTTCCAATGGAGATGAGGAATTTCCTTACATGCTGTAAAGATTCTTCAGGCAATAAATTGAATGAAGTTATGCAATTAAATCCCACTTTTACCATCGTGCTCTTCCAACATAGCCAAGAAAACATCTCTACTTTTCATCATTTGCCTCTTAATAATTGTTTACCTTATTCAGATTTGCATGATAAAACACAAAGTGTTTTTCCATACAGTTCTTAATAAAATCCTCACAAGCATGCATGGTGACAATATCAGTTTCCCCCCTTTTCTAGATGAATCTTAATTCCCTCTCTTGAAAGCAGTTGCTGCTCTCGCTAGTTTCTGAGAATGTAGACTCAGTGTGTCATGTAACTGATATACCTACACGAGAATCGCCAAGTACCATGCAGAGTTGCAAAGCAGTTATTGAGAAAAAATATGATACATTTTTAGGAACAGATTGAACCAGAGAAAAAAGGGAATTCTGGATATACAGGCAGTTTAACACAAGAATGCTTAAATAATAGCATAAGAATATTCATCTTTATTTTGGATTCTGTGTTGTTTATTCCATCCAAATACATGAAGTTCTGATGAAATAAAATCATATGGTACAGATAAAAACAGGCCATGAAAGCCCAGAGTTGTTTTAGTGCCAAATTGCAGACAACCCAATAGTTCACATTTTAGGAATTTGAAATTCCTAAGAATAGATAAGGTGGTTTCTGAAAAAGAGAGAGAAGGAAAGAAGAAAGAAAAAAAAAAAAAAAAAAGGAGAGGAAAAGGAGGGAGGGAGGAGACAAGAAACCAGAATATTCATCTTTGATGTTTTTCTTTTTCTCACCATACATACCTAATCAGCTACTTTTTCCTGTGTATCATCCTTTTAAATGCCTTTTATACCTGCGTATTTTTTCAGGGCACTCTGATAATCACAACTCAAATTAAAACCTGACCACTATTAAAATAGTCATATTATTTACCTGCTCTTAAATTTCAGTGCATTTCTGTTAAGAACAGAGTTCAGTCTACTGAGTAGTGAAATTTAGGCGTGTCCACAGTCTCATCCCAGGTTTTGGTTCAGTGGAATCCTGGAGACCACAGTACTAACAGGAGAGCTATTACCTACCTTTCTTTCTTCCTCCATGTTCAATGCTATCTGCACTGATAGCTTGACAACTGCCAAGGTAGGAACAGTTAAACAAAGAAATTGGCAAATACTACGAAACGGGTTTTCTTTCACCAGAAACGGACGTTAAACCTTTATCTGCACACCACTGATTCTGTTCCAGATTCCATTATCACTATGTTTCTTAGGTACATTTGATACTTCTTAAATCCATCCTAAGCGTGGCCTCTTCCATCATTCTGTGATGTACTTCTCCTCATTTTGACTAGGTGAAAAATCATAATTTTGATGGATGACAACAGTTTTCTAGGGTAGTGTTTTTTTCTGTTCTAGAGTGTTCTTTTGAGGAGCCTGTTTTACCTCTAAGAAAAAATATAAGTAATAATTTTCCTTCCAGGCCAGGCTGTAATTCCATCTGCTCCCAAGCATGCCTTATTATTTTAAAGATATTATTTAGAGCAGTTTTAAGTTCACAGAAAAATTGAAAGTATAGAGATTCCCCATATACCTCCTGCCTCCACACACACGTAGCCTCTCCATAGTCAGTATCTCCCACCGGTGTGGTACATTTGTTGCAAATGATGAACCTACATTGACACATTATAGTCAGCCAAACTATAGCCTGCCTTAAAGCTCACTTTTGGTGTTATATTTTTCTTGGGTTTGGACAAACTTATGACATGTATCCATCATCATACTTTCATACAGAGTATTTTCACTGACCTGAAAACCGTCTGTGCACCTCTTCATCCCACCGCCCATGCCCCACCCTTGGCAACTACTGAGCATTTCTATAGTTTTGCCTTTTTCAGAATGTCATCTAGTTGGAATCATACAGGATGCAGCCTTTTCAGATTGGCTTCTTTCACTAATATGCCTTTAAGTTTACTTCATGTCTTTTCATGGTGTGATGGCTCATTTCTTTTTAGTGGTGAATAATGTTTCACTGCCTGGATGTACCACAATTTATTTATCCACTCACCTACTGAGGGACAGATGCCTTATTTTTCATAGCTAAAAAATAATCCCACCATTCTCTGTGCTCTCATAAGATTTTATTTATATCTTCTTTATAATACTTAACATCTTACTTAGTGTCGCCATTATTTACTTTTTATCCTTCCTACTATACTACACATTTTGAAGGCAAAGTTTGCATCTTGTTTATGTTTATTCCCATCTTGCCTACTTTAATGTATTTCAGTAAATAAATGTTACGTGAATGGAAAAGTAACAATGAACATTTTAATGGCCTCATATTTCCACAGTTCTTCCATTTTTTTCTCACTAAATCTGGTAACTTTTTCTTCAAATATCTATTGAAAAGATCTTTGAAAGAAAAAAGAATTGCCCCATTCATTGTCACTTCATGATCAAACATGAGTATACTAAATGCCAAATGAGTCACAGGCACTGCTTTTGAATGACACTTAGGAAGGAAATAAGTAGAGAACACAATGCTAAAATAGCTATTGAATTTCAGATATTTTTCTAAAGAAAATAATGCAAACCAACATGGTGTTTTACAAGTACCCTTAAAGGTCAGTGGGAGAACAAACGACACTTGGAAAAATGTTCTGTAAAAATGTTTACTTAAATGTTGGGTGGGGGGAAAGTATTTGCATAATAGAATGGCTTTATTAACAGCATAGTGGGTCTCACTTTCTTAGTTTGAAAAGAAGCTAAGTGGTCTCAACACTATTTTTGTTTTCTACTAGGATAAATGTAGACAATTTCAGAATTTAATGAAAAATTCTATTAATCTCCCAATGCTTACACACATTTGCTCAGGTTTGGGAAGTTACCTGAGTCCACTCAAATCCAGTAGTTTTAAGGTTACAAAATATATACCCTTATTCACTGTTTTATGCATGAAGACTTTTGTCACTTCCAACATCTTAATTTCCTTAAAAAAGTCCCATAATGTGTTCAATCAGCAGCCAATTGAAAGAACTGATTCACTGGGCAGGAGAGCAGGTGCTGCTGACTTCCCATTTGGAAGCAGCTGGCTGCTTTTATTAGAATGATCTCAGTTAGCTCCAGTGTTAAGAAGTGTACCAGGGGTATAGTAGTCAAGGCTTGATCTCTCCCTGCTTTGTCCTATTCTCCAACCACGCATTACACTTAACCGTCATGAGCTACGTGCATTACACAGCCCTTGCCGACAAAGGAAATGTACGAAGGGAGGTTGCAGCTGGATCAGTACAAAACCGCTGATGAAACTGGCAAAAACGCGATCCGAAATGTACACATACCACTGAGGTTGTTTTGTTACACCATTCTTACATCAATAAGTCAGTAGTTTTAACACTTAGGATTTTCCATAATGAACATTAATAGGCAAACTCCTGTGGGTGGCTTTTACGGGAGGGAAAAATAGAATTTTAACTTTAGGTTAAGAGTGTTGATGATATTGATATGACAATTATAGAAGTAAAAACAATTTCTGCTCTTTTATTGGAACTTCTCTTTAGTACCATCCCAGATTATAAGAGTTAGCAGATGTTAGCTCCATGTCAGGGAAAACCATCCTGGGAAAAGGTCACTTCCCTCTAATAATGCAAAGCTGGGAATGATCTGTATAACTGCACACAGAGAAAAAGGCTAGGGAATTGATATTGTGTGTTCTGTTCCATAGAATACAGCTGATAATTCCAAATAGGACATTTAGCTTACCTATAAATATATTAGATTATATATTTAACATATATATATAATATAATATATATTATATATTTAATATATATTTAATATATTTAACATATATATTAGATTTACATAATATATATATTACACATATAAAAGGAAGTGATGATACTATAAATTGTGAAAGTATCAATATTTTGAAGAGGTTATGTCAATACTCTAAAAGTAGTTATTAAAACAATGACTAAATCTCTAGTAATGGCAACAGCTAAATTTTCTGAGGAACTTTTATGTCAGGCATTATATGATACATATTTCTTCCATTATCTCATTTGTCTCTAGAACTACTACATATCTATAGGTATTTTATCTCCTCAGTTATACAACTGAGGAAACCAGGGCTCAGAGAGACTTAGCCCTTTTCTCAAAATCCCACAATTAGTGTCACCAGCACTTAAACCCAAGGTTTTCTGTCATCAAATGTTTTTTTTCTTGACCATGACACTAAATTAAATATGATAAAATAAAGATATTTTTAAAGTATCATAAATTATGAATATCATTATAAATGTATCCACATATTATGCAATATGGACATTCAGTATTTTCATTTTACATTCAGACATTTGAAATCATTACATGAGCATTTTCTAAAATGTGCTCTTTTAAATAATAATTATGCATGTTATTATAAATATTACACAAAAAATGTGTACTGTAGTTAAATGAGTCTGGGTTAGACAAGTTTAAATAGAGCTATGTTACTGCAGGATTCACTTTTTGGATCACAAAGTGCATTCTGATTCTCCAAAAAGAAGAGTGAAATAACAAGTGTTGGCCAATGTTTATTGCCTGTTTATCATGTTTCAGGCACAAGCATTACTTCATTTAATTCCAATAAGCTTATAAGTTCAGTTCATTATCATCATTTAACAGATGGGGAAGCTGAGGTTTATAAATGTGAAATAAATTGTCTAAGGTCCCAAAACTAAATTGAAACTACAGAAACTATCTATCTGAACTACTAAGATAAACTATACTGCTGTCTTTTCTATTAAGAGACCTTAAAATTTGTTTTTTTAATCTAGAACACACTTGGAATCATGTAGTTAATACACAGTGACATACTGTATGAACTTGTTATTTTATCAGTATCTGCTTCCCCTCCCTGAGGCTTGTGAGCTCCTTGGTATGGGAATACAAATATGATGGATCCTAAGAAGAGTGCCTGATACATAAGCACTCATTAGATATTCAATAAATAGTTATTGAAAAAATTAACACTGTCTGTAAATTGACCTTACTCTTCTTGGTTGCCAGATCTACTAGACAATATTATTGCTAATCCCTGGAGTCAACCAAACCTTAGTGTTGAAAGTGAAAGCAGGTAAAGGTAAAAGGAAATCACAGTTCTATCATACCTAGAATCTTGAGAATAAAATATATTTAATAGAATACAAATTATTAGATTACATGTAATCAGGGACTGGATTATAGAATCAAAAATATGTATTGTAATTCCCACCAAAAACTAATGTTTCAAAATTATATTTATGGTCAAAGTAAACAAATTGTTATTTTAAAATATTGTGAGATAGTGAAGAGGCCATGTTAAGCACAGAATTAATTATGAGACAGGCTGGAATTCTACCTTTTCACTTTTACCTCTTTGGGCAAGTAAGCACACAGCACTGAACCTTATTTACCTGATTTCCAAATGGTTCTGCTATCTTTCTTTCAGGTTATTGCAAAAATTAAGTGAGATAAACTACCCAGAGCAGTATCTAGAACATAACCATCAACAAATAAATGGTAATAATTACTTTTACTCCAGCTGACTTTAAATCAATGCAGATTGTTGATTTTTGAAGAACCCATTTACTTATAAGGAAATTGGATCCATGTAAGTAGCCTGGTCATAATCTGCTACTTCTGAACCTGTCCATTTCTAAGAGGTTTATTTCTCATGTTTAAAATATGCTCATACCCTGACCATTCATCAGGTTAACTCACCAACTTCTCTAACAATCTGAAAGTTGACTTCAGAAGTTCCCTTCATCTAGAAATAAACATGTTGAGAAGCATTAATCTGTCATATATAGGACAAAAGAGACTAGCAATTCTACATAAACCAGATAAATGCTGAAATAAATCTCCTGCTATTTCTAATAGAGCAGAGGTCTTTCTGACATGTCACTGCTAAATGTTCTACCTTACAAGATTGAAACTGTCCAAAGTCACTCACTATTCTAAACAGGATCAATACTAAAAGGGATTTACTAGTCACCTCAGTGCATAAATCTACTATGGTTAAAGCTGGTTCTAAAGGATATAATGCTAACACTGGAAATTTTCCTTTTCTTGTTCAGAGGAAGTAATGAAATAATACATTCATTTACACAGTGATATAGAGTATTTGTTTTTTCATCCTAACTATAAATGTTATTCAGTCATTCACTTATGCATTCACAGTATCTCAAATATGTATGGAGTGTTACTGGCACTTCGGGAACTACAAGGTTTGATTACACATAGATTGTAAGCTCCTTAAGGGAAGGATCAGAGAAAGATAGGTATGAACCTAAGTAAATCAATTTCAGTGTTGAAATGGGTAGGTATCACACGTACATTAAGATAGGATTTTAGAGAGGGAGATTTTTCACTTGGTTTAGAAATCATAAAAGGCTTTATAGAAGTTTTGTGCATTAGTGCTGGGACTTGAGGATGGATGAATTTGGATATGCAGAAAGAGGAAACCGCATATTTCAAAATTTTTACAATAGATTTAAAGCTTCTACAATAGAGTAAGTAGTAGGAGACAGTCATCAAATGTGGGCATTTAATCATTCAATTAGACTTTTCTAACAAAGAATTATTTGAATGCCATAAACAAGATTGGCGTGTAGTTCCCAAACACCTCAATTACTTCCAAGTTGAAGTATTTTGAGAGATGAGTTGATCCTTCTGCTCTTTAGGGCAACATTTCATTCATCTCCTGTCATAGAGAGGCCTGCATAATCAGGAGATTACAGCACTGTAGCTGTTTTACTCTTAAATTTATCTCTACTGCTTATTTAGTATGGATGAACAATAAAATTCTGACAACTTCTATGTGACATCTGGTTAGAGTATGAAAACACAATTATTTGAAAGAATAAATCAATATTTATCTATTTAAAAGCAAGTATATAAATAACCAATAGAGTCATGAAATGGGGAATGTTTTAATTGCATTAAATACCCATTTGTAAATGGTATCTGTGATGAAAACTCTGAGAATAATTTCCACTTTGGTAATTTTAACATTTGCTTGTGGAAAACTTTACTTCTGTAGGATATTAAGAGGTTTTACTTCCCTTCTCCAAGGATTATATGGTCAAATAAGTTTGAGTTAAAACAAAGTTAAGTTTATTGCAGGGATTAGCTCTCAAAGTCTTTTACATAAATTAGAGAGCAGTGTGAATTTCCTGCACGGTACCTGGAATGCAATATGTCACGAAGTACATGATAATGAAACATTCTTTTATATAAAAAGCTAATAAACCACAAAATAAATGAACAAATCAAAGCAAACAAAAAACACACACATAGATACATAGAGCAGACTAGTGGTTACCAGAGGGGGAGTGGCAGGAGGGAGAGTGAAATGGGTAAAGGGGATCCACTGTATGGTGACGGATGGAAACTAAAATTTTGGTGGTGAGCATGCTGTAGGGTATACAAAAGTAGAAACATAGTGTTGTACACGTGAAACTGTTATAAGTAAGTGTTACCACAATAAAACTATTTTTAAAGATTACAAAACCTTAAAAAAAGTAATAATGAATCATTTCCTCACCCTTAATTCCAAGACCTCGAATAGATTATTCAACTAAAGACGAAAGCTTCACGAATATTAGAAAGATTGATTTCTGTATTTATTCAGTCCAATTTTTAAAAACATGTGCCTAGGAAGAAGGCATTATGCTTGGCGCTAGAGGGGCAGCAGAGCATAGTGATGAAGAACAAAAGGTCTGGAGTCAGACAGTTTGGGTGTATATTCCATGGCAGTTACTTATGATCAAGTTACTTATCCTCTCTGTGCTGTAGTTTCCTCATCAGTAATGGAGATGATGATATAGTAGAATCTATACCCCGTAGTGTTATGAGGACTAAATAATTGAAACAATGTGACATTCTTAAAAGAGTCTTAGCCACGTAGTATTATATATATATTAGCTAATATAATAGCCACCTTCATAATTTTAAAACATTAGCTTTTTGTAATCTAAGTATTTATTGAGAATTCCTATCCAAGACTGTAATCTTGGTTTAATTATTTGCCAGCTATGCTTCTTTGAGCAAGTTATCTAATTTCTGAGTTTTACTTTTCTCATCTGTTATATGGGGGGGGAGGGTGATAATGACTTCACGCTGGTAATTATACCTCTGCTTTTTCCACTGACCTCCCTTTAAAACAGAATCTATTGTCTCCATAAAACTAGAATTTTGTCCTTCCTAATAGACTCAGCATTCAGTGGAATTTGTGCCTGCCTTATCAAATCTAACAAATACATGAGATTTCTTCATGCCCAAGCTCAGGATCAAGATGAGATGGCTCCACAATAGAATGACAAATATTTTGGGAAGCTTTTCATGCATTTTTTTTTTTTTTTTTTTTTTTTTATGCGTTACGCGGGCCTCTCACTGTTGTGGCCTCTCCCGTTGCGGAGCACAGGCTCCGGACGCGCAGGCTCAGCGGCCATGGCTCACGGGCCCAGCCGCTCCGCGGCATGTGGGATCTTCCCAGACCGGGGCACGAACCCGTGTCCCCTGCATCGGCAGGCGGACTCTCAACCACTGCGCCACCAGGGAAGCCCTTCATGCATTTTTAATGGAACAAATTAAGTCAAATAAATATTGACTGGCAGCCATACTATTCTTATGTTTTAAGTAACAGCTTTGCACTATAATTATCACACAATTCACCCTTGTAATGTATAATTCGGTGGTTTTTGGTATGCTGAGTTGTGCAACCACCAACACTTTCTAATTTAAGGACAGTTTCATCACTTCAAAAAGAAATCCTATGCTTATCATCAGTCTCTAGTCATTTCATTCCGCTCCACTCCAGTCCCTGGCAACCACTAACCTAATTTCTGTCTCTATGGATTTGCCTGTTCTGGATATTTCATATAACTGAAATCAGAATATGACATCTTTTGTGACTGGCCCCTTTCAGTTGGAATAATTTTTCAAGTTTCGAACATGTTGAAGCACGTATCAACACTTTATTCCTTTCTATTGCCAAATAATATTCCATCGTATGGATATAACACATTTTACTTGTCCACTCATTTAACTGACAGGCATTTGGGTTGTTTGCAGTTCATGACTATTATAAATAATGCTGCTATAAACATCTGTATGCAGGTTTTTCTGTGCGGCTGTATGTTTTCAGTTCTCTTGGGTATATACTTAGAAGTGAAACTGCTGTGTCATAAGGTAACTATGTTTAATATTTTGAGTAACTGCTAAAGTATTTTCCAATATGACTGCAGTATTTTACAATTCCACCAGCAATGTGTGAAGATTCCAAGATTCCAAGACCTGTCAGTCTTTTAGTGATCCCAGTACGTGTAAAGTAGTATCAATGTGGTTTCAGACCATTTATATAGGACTGAAATTATAAATAAAATTTGTGGTGGGGGATATCATCTAATAATGTAGTTATAATGCAGAGTGAGAAAAAAAAAGTAAACCACGCGCCATGAATACATTGCCCTTTTGATGAATGATCAATAATATATTCAGTTCCATGAAAATATACTTCTAAACTTCAGGAACTGGAGAAATTTCTGAAACGGTACTATTTTCCTCATTTAAAAAACTCTAGAAAAGCTATGGTCTATTTGAGTAAAAGCAAGATCTTCAATACATTTAAAAATATGGACTTTCCAGTAGAGTTTACAATTTTGCGTTGCAGGCAGCTTCTGAAACAGTTATTTCAATTACCCTCAGGAGATTTAATTTTTTTTTTAAAAGTATATCTGAGCAAGCTTTAAGTTACCACCTCTTAAGTGCTTTTTAGGGTATACAGAAGTTTATTTATTGTTATTTGTACTGGTTTCCTATGACTGCTATAACATTATCAAACTTGATGACTTGAAACACATTCTTCTAGAGTTCTATAGCCCAGAGTCTGAAATCAGTTTCGCTGGGTGCAAATCAAGGTGTCAGCAGGGCTACACTCCCTCCAGAGACTCTAGAGGAGAATCTGTTCCTTGCCTCACCTAGTAGCTGGTGGCTGCCAACATTCTTTGCCTGTGGCCTCCTTACTCTAATCCCTGCATCTGTAATTACATCCAACTTTCTACATGGCCGCAGATCCAGATATACTATTTTGTACCTAGAGATGTAAATGTTATGCTTTAAACTTCATTTAAATTGTAACGATAAATTATTTCATATTTCCGTGGCCAGGTTTTCTTAGTCTCAACAAACCTACTAGACCTAATGTAAATTACTGTCTATGGAAGTTTGTGGAAACGTGGGACAAAACTATAATAATTAGAATACTATTTTAAGAAAAATTTATTGAAGATTTATTACTCAGTGCCAAATATTATAGCCAGTACTGACGATGTCAGGATCACTGCTGAATTAGTGTCCCATGGAGAGAGACGTGATAAAAGGTATGAAGACTATAATGGAACAAGGAACATCTGGGTAAAGCTGAAAGAGGGTCAAAGTTAACAGTGTTAGCAGCTGGTCCCCGGACTGACACATTGGAGATAAGCAATAACTATCTATTGGGTGAATGAATGGACAATTCATAAAATGATTTTTGAAATTTTTAAAATATGAGTATAATTTTACATCACTGATCAATGAAAGATAGAATTTCTAGGGAAAGGAAAAACTCTGTAAGAGTTACAAATAGTTTGTAGATTGAAATAGAAGGAGATATATTTCTACCAATTACATTGTTTGATATAATTAGGACAATTTAAGATGCTTAAAATTATTCAGAGCCCAAAAGAGCTTTTGTTTTTGTGGGCTAAAGTTCTTAATATTTACCCTATTATAAATTCAAACTAAGAACACTAAAAGATATTTACTCATTCATTTTAAACAATAATAAACCCAGGCATATTTGCATAAAAAACATTTTTATAGAAAAGGATATTTCCCAAAACAAGTTAATGTGAAGAGTAAATCACTTTAATGTATGATTTAAGATAGTTGAATTCTCATGTCTGCTTCTGTATCTAATCTGCTTAAGGTTTTGTTGTTCAAGAATATAAAGAAAATCCATGTAGATATTAAGTTGGAAAACAATATTATTTCAAATAATTCTGCAAATCTTTGATAGTACACTAAAACGTGCAAGTGTTAGTTTCTTCAAGATTAGTTGCCAAGCTAATGAATAGTTCAGCCTACAAATTAAACAACTGCACATGTGCTTTTCCTCCAGACAACCCTTGTCCTTGCTATTCAGAAATGCTTTGTTGTGTCCTTCCCGTTTCATTACGTAAAATATTAGAAGTATTTTTATAGCTTGAGATTTAATAAAATAAAATTTTAGTGCTTCAAAAACTTTAAGTGAACTGGCTTTTTTTTTTCCCTGGGGCAATGAAGAATACAATGATTCTAAGTATGGTTTGCTGCCATTGAAATGGTCTTGGAGGTCCCCTAGAACTACTTGGAGAACTGCTGGATCAGCACATGAGTTATTAATTGAATTATCAAATTATAGAAATATCATTTAAGAGAATATTGAAATGATTTTTATGTAAAAAGTACCAGTGTGGCTACTTCTGTCAAGAGAATAACAAATGGCTATGTTTTTTCATCCCCCCAAAATTGATGTCCCCAAAGAAAGCTTTTAATCACAGAAGAGCCCTCAGACACCTGCAACCCATTGCAGACAGTGAACAATATCTTCCACATACTAATGAATCAATAAATACTTTTTAAATTTTTAATGCATTCAGCAAGTCAAATTACAATTGAAAAATGAGCTTCTAGGGAAGGAAACTGACAATTATGAAATGATGCTGAGATCTAAAAACAGGAGAGAGATTTTCAGAAATATTTAGAAGACTTTAAAAGTACAGCTAGTAGGTTATTTAGTGCTAACTAATAACTTCAAGGATTTTTTTTTTAAACTACAACAGGAAGATCCTTATTCTTCCTTTGGATAACTTGTTGAAAAAAATACTAAAACATTACTAACTATACTTAAATTTTTTAAACTCAAAATATTTGAAATTGAAGGAAATATAAAAAAATTAGTACTCAAAGAAATGTGTTCAATGAATAGAAAAACTCATTTTGAGGTTTCCCAGTAATTGAAGTATAATTTGAAATCTCATCTCTCAATCTATTCATTCCCTACATAGTCTGTAACTGTGTAAGGAATCTCTTTGAAACCTGAACATTTAGCTGTCATTGTTATTTCACTTCTTCAGGGAAGTTTTAAGAAAAGATGTTCAAAAGTCAGTGTGTTGCTTGGTATGGATTTAAATATACAGAGCACAGAACTGAACATTTTTGGAGGAAGAAATTCAACTATTTCTCAGCTCTTTATTATAGAGTTGTTTCAGTACTTAGAAATGAATACATACATATTAAAATGTAAATTATAAAAATATGTTTAAAACCTGTTATAAACGTCTTATGATTACTTACTATTTAAAATGCCTATGTCCTTTCTCAAATCAATTTAAAAAAAAATAGTTCAAAGCTGACATTAGATTAAGAATCTGCAAGTTGATAATAAAGAGCAATAAAAGTACCTATCATTAAAAGTCAAAATTAGAGACCATACTGAACTTTATAACTCCTGAGATTCAGATCTATGTTCAAATTATTAAACAAGAAGTGTTTCCATTTGGTTTAGAGCTCAACAGTCTTTCTCAAGTGAATCTACCTTCTCTACTATTAGATTTTTATATATCTTCCTTCAGTTTCTATAAGGAAAACATATTTACAATGGATGGGCATTTTAATAATTTAAATTCAAATATAAGACAAATATTAAGTATTACTAAGATTTAGAATGGTAATACAAACCATATTGAATTTCCAATATAATGTCCTTATGACAGCTCAAGTACCAAAAATATTATTAGATTATTATCTTCTAGGGCATTCCTGGTGGCGCAGTGCTTGAGAATCTGCCCGCCAACGCAGGGAACGCGGGTTCGTGCCCCGGTCCGGGAAGATTCCACATGCCACCGAGCGGCTAGGCCCGTGAGCCATGGCCGCTGAGCCTGCGCGTCCAGAAACAAATTACTATTTTCTAGTAAAGAAGAATGCATTTTATCATTATGTTTATGAAACTAGCCCCATAAACAGGATCAATTGGCATGACTGCAAATATAGGAAGTATGAACTTGTAAAGGTTATTTTTAAATTTTTCCGTGGCAGGAGTGCTCTAGTATTGTACACCAGAAAACAGCGTTGATTCTTAAATGTACCACCTGAATATTTTCTATAGCATTTCACATTTCTTTGTATCTTTTTCCAGTTAACTGGCTGTTTGCCACAAACATTTCTTTAAAACTGAACTTTTACCGTTATAAATCTTCATCTCTTACAGTGTGAAGACATCAATAACAGCATAACATTTCTTTCTCATGTGATGTAAATTGAATCTTTTGTATGTTGAGGATTAGCCAGTATTGAAAATTGCTATTTCCCAAGGCAATATTAAAATTTAGCCTCACAAGTATTCCTGTGGAAAACACGCCCCAACATTCTTCTCAGACAGCACTGAAGCTAAGGCTTAGTTTTACTTTAACCACGTCAGTAACAACATGTAAAGTATGTGGTCACAAACAGCATCTCATCAGCAAAAACTGGTTCAGAAACCTTCTACACAATTCTCCACACACAGCAATCTGTAGGTTATTGGTAAGAACACTCAAGGTGACTTTCCCTGAAGAGCTTTCTTGGAACATGAGAAGTGGCATGAGAGTCTCAGCGAGAGTGTTCCAGCCTGAGGTATTTAATCCCTTAAAGCACTTTAGAAAAAGAAGATACAAATATTCCACGGTGGCAGATGCTTTTTCACTCTTCTCTTTCTGTGACTAAAATGCCATGTTATGCCCTATTCCCTGACTCACAGCATAATTCTTAGATGATCTATAGTCATATAAAAGTGTGCTCTGTAGGCAGCAGGAACCCAATAATAACACATTGTTGAGACTGGTTTAAAGTAATATAATCTTCAATATTAAGAATCCTAAAATTAAGGCGCAGGTTCCTTTGTATTCTAAAATGCCATTGTTGATGATAACTGGCATCCATGGAGAGCTTAAAAGGTAGCAGACACTTCGATAGGTTTTTAAAATAGAAATTCCCGGGGGGACCTTGAAGATGGCGGAAGAGTAAGACGCGGAGATCGCCTTCCTCCCCACGGATACACCAGAAATACATCCACACGTGGAACAACTCCTACAGAACTCCTACTGAAGGCTGGCAGAAGACCTCAGACCTCCCAAAAGGCAAGAAACTCCCCACGTAACTGGGTAGGGCAAAAGAAAAAACAGAGACAAAAGAATAAGGACGGCACCTGCACCAGTGGGAGGGAGCTGTGAAGGAGGAAAAGTTTCCACACACTAGGAAGCCCCTCCGCGGGCGGAGACTGCGGGAGGCAGAGGGGGAAGTTTCGGGACCGCGGAGTAGTGCACAGCGACGGGTGCGGAGGGCAAAGCGGGGAGATTCCTGCACAGACGATCGGTGCCGACCAGCACTCACCAACCCGAGAGGCTTGTCTGCTCACCCGCCGGGGCGGGCGGGGCTGCGAGCTGAGGCTCGGGTTTTGGTTTTGGACGGAGCTCAGGGAGAGGACTGGGGTTGGCGGCTTGAACATAGCCTGAAGGGGTTAGTGCACCACGACTAGCCGGGAGGGAGTTCGGGGAAAAGCCTGCACCGGCCGAAGAGGCAAGAGACTTTTTCTTCCCTCTTTGTCTCCTGGTGCGCGAGGAGAGGGGTTTAAGAGCGCTGCTTAAAGGAACTCCAGAGACGGGCGCGAGCCGCGGCTAAAAGCGCGAACCCCAGAGACGGGCGCGAGCCGCGGCTGAGGGCGCGAGCCCCCGAGACGGGCGCGAGCCGCGGCTGAAAGCGCAAACCCCAGAGACGGGCGCGAGCCGCGGCTAAAACCGCGGACCCCAGAGACGGGCGGGAGACGCTAAGGCTGCTGCTGCCGCCACCAATGGGCCTGTGTGCGAGCACAGGTCACTCTCCACACCCCTCTTCCGCGGAGCCTGTGCAGCCCGCCACTGCCAGGTTCCCGGGATCCAGGGACAACTTCCCCGGGACAACGCACGGCGGGCCTCAGGCTGGTGCAACGTCACGCCGGCCTCTGCCGCAACGTCACGCTGCCTCTGCCGCCGCAGGCCGGCCCCGCACGCAGTGCCCCTCCTTCCCCCATCCCCCAACCCCCGGCCTGAGTGAGCCGGAGGCCCCGAATCAGCGGCTCCTTTAACCCCGTCCTGTCTGAGCGAAAAAACAGACGCCCTCCAGCGACCTACACGCAGAGGCAGGGCCAAATCCAAAGCTGAGCTCCTGTGAGCTGTGAGAACAAAGAAGAGAAAGGGAAATCTCTCCCAGCAGCCACAGAAGCAGCGGATTAAAGCTCCACAATCAACTTGATATACCCTGCATCTGTGGAATACCTGAATAGACAAGGAATGATCCCAAATTGAAGAGGTGGAATTTAGGAGCGAGATCTATGATTTTTTTCCCTTTTCCTCTTTTTGTGAATGTGTACGTGTATGCTTCTGTGTGAGATCCTGTCTGTATACTCTTGCTTCCACCATTTGTCCTAGGGCTCTATCCGTCCATGACTTTTTTTTAAAAAATTCTTTTTCTTAATAATTAAGTTTAATTGTAATAACTTTATTATACTTTACCTTCGTTCTTTCTTTCCTTCCTTCCTTCCTTCCCTCCTTTAGACAACGAATCACCCCAAATAGAGGAGGTGGTCTCAGGGAGCAGGATTTATGATTCTTCCCCCTTTACCTCTTTTTGTGAAGGTGTATGTGTATGCTTCTGTGTAAGATTTTCTCTGTATAGCTTTGCTTCCAACATTTGTCCTAAGGTTCTATCCGTCCCTTTTTTTTTTTTTCTAAATATTTTTTAATTCAGTAACTATATTATACTTTATTTTATTTTTACTGTATCATCTTTCTGTCTTTTTTCCTTCTTTCCCTCCTTCCTTCCTTCCTCCCTCCCTCCCTCCTTTCTTTCCTTCTTTGCTTCTTTCTTCCTTCCTTCCTTTCCTCCTTTCCTTCTTTCTTTACTCATACTTCTACTAATTTTCCCTACTTTTTCTCCCTTTTATTCTGAGCTGTGTGGATGAAAGGCTCTTGGTGCTCCAGCCAGGAGTCAGGGCTCTGCCTCTGAGGTAGGAGAGCCAACTTCAGGACACTGGTCAACAAGAGACCTCCCAGCTCCACATAATATTAAACGGTGGAAATATCCCAGAGACCTCCATCTTAACACCAGCACCCAGCTTCACTCAACGACCAGCAAGCCACAGTGCTGGACAACCTATGCCAAACAACTAGCAAAACAGGAACACAACCCCACCCATTAGCAGAGAGGCTGCCTAAAATCATAATAAGGCCACAGACACCCCAAAACACACCACCAGACGTGAACCTGCCCACTAGAGAGACAAGATCCAGCCTCATCCAGCACAACACAGGCACTAGTCCCCTCCACCAGGAAGCCTACACAACCCACTGAAACAACCTTAGCCACTGGAGACAGACATCAAAAACAACGGGAACTACGAAAGTGCAGCCTGCAAAAAGGAGACCCCCAAACACAGTAAGATAAGCAAAATGAGAAGACAGAAAAACACACAGCAGATGAAGGAGCAAGATAAAAACCCACCAGACCTAACAAATGAAGAGGAAATAGGCAATCTACCTGAAAAAGAATTCAGAATAATGATAGTAAGGATGATCCGAAATCTTGGAAGTAGAATGGACAAAATGCAAGAAACAGTTAACAAGGACCTACAAGAACTAAAGATGAAACAAGCAACGATGAACAATGCAATAAATGAAATTAAAATCACTCTAGATAGGATCAATAGCAGAATAACTGAGGCAGAAGAACGGATAAGTGACCTGGAAGATAAAGTAGTGGAAATAACTACTGCAGAGCAGAATAAAGAAAAAAGAATGAAAAGAACTGAGGACAGTCTCAGAGACCTCTGGGACAACATGAAACGCACCAACATTCGAATTATAGGGGTTCCAGAAGAAGAAGAAAGAAAGAAAGGGACTGAGAAAATATTTGAAGAGATTATAGTTGAAAACTTCCCTAATATGGGAAAGGAAATAGTTAATCAAGTCCAGGAAGCACAGAGGGTCCCATACAGGATAAATACAAGGAGAAACACGCCAAGACACATATTAATCAAACTGTCAAAAATTAAATACAAAGAAAGCATATTAAAAGCAGCAAGGGAAAAACAACAAATAACACACAAGGGAATCCCCATAAGGTTAACAGCTGATCTCTCAGCAGAAACCCTACAAGCCAGAAGGGAGTGGCAGGACATACTGAAAGTGCTGAAGGAGAATAGCCTGCAACCAAGACTACTCTAACCAGCAAGGATCTCATTCAGATTTGATGGAGAAATTAAAACCTTTACAGACAAGCAAAAGCTGAGAGAGTTCAGCACCACCAAACCAGCTTTACAACAAATGCTAAAGGAACTTCTCTAGACACGAAACACAAGAGAAGGAAATGACCTATAGTAGCGAACCCAAAACAGTATATAAAATGGAAATAGGAACATAAATATCGATAATTACCTTAAATGTAAATGGACTAAATGCTCCCACCAAAAGACACAGATTGGCTGAATGGATACAAAAACAAGACCCTTATGTATGCTGTCTACAAGAGACCCACTTCAGAACTAGAGACACATACAGACTGAAAGTAAGGGGATGGAAAAAGATATTCCATGCAAATGGAAACCAAAAGAAAGCTGGAGTAGCAATTCTCATATCAGACAAAATAGACTTTAAAATAAGGACTATTAAAAGGGACAAAGAAGGACACTACATAATGATCAAGGGATCGATCCAAGAAGAAGATATAACAATTGTAAATATTTATGCACCCAACATAGGAGCACCTCAATACATAAGGCAAATACTAACAACCATAAAAGGGGAGATCAACAGTAACACATTCATAGTAGGGGACTTTAACACCCCACTTTCACCCATGGACAGATCATCCAAAATGAAAATAAATAAGGAAACACAAGCTTTAAATGATACATTAAACAAGATGGACTTAATTGATATTTATAGGACACTCCATCCAAAAACAACAGAATACACATTTTTCTCAAGTGCTCATGGAACATTCTCCAGGATAGATCATATCTTGGGTCACAAATCAAGCCTTGGTAAATTTAAGAAAACTGAAATTGTATCAAGTATCTTTTCCAACCACAACGCCATGAGACTAGATATCAATTACAGGAAAAGATCTGTAAAAAATACAAACACATGGAGGCTAAACAATACACTACTTAATAATGAAGTGATCACTGAAGAAATCAAAGAGGAAATAAAAAAATACCTAGAAACAAATGACAATGGAGACACAACGACCCAAAACCTATGGGATGCAGCAAAAGCAGTTCTAAGGGGGAAGTTTATAGCAATACAAGCCCACCTTAAGAAGCAGGAAACATCTCGAATAAACAACCTAACCTTGCACCTCAAGCAATTAGAGAAAGAAGAACAAAAAAAAAACCAAAGCTAGCAGAAGGAAAGAAATCATAAAAATCAGATCAGAAATAAATGAAAAAGAAATGAAGGAAACAATAGCAAAGATCAATAAAACTAAAAGCTGGTTCTTTGAGAAGATAACAAAATAGATAAACCACTAGCCAGACTCATCAAGAAAAAAAGGGAGAAGACTCAAATCAATAGAATTAGAAATGAAAAAGGAGAAGTAACAACTGACACTGCAGAAATAAAAAAAATTCATGAGAGATTACTACAAGCAACTCTATGCCAATAAAATGGACAATCTGGAAGAAATGGACAAATTCTTAGAAATGCACAACCTGCCAAGACTGAATCAGGAAGAAATAGAAAATATGAACAGACCAATCACAAGCACTGAAATTGAAACTGTGATTAAAAACCTTCCAACAAACAAAAGCCCAGGACCAGATGGCTTCACAGGTGAATTCTATCAAACGTTTAGAGAAGAGCTAACACCTATCCTTCTCAAACTCTTCCAAAATATAGCAGAGAGAGGAACACTCCCAAATTCCTTCTACGAGGCCACCATCACCTTGATACCAAAACCAGACAAGGATGTCACAAAGAAAGAAAACTACAGGCCAATATCACTGATGAACATAGATGCAAAAATCCTCAACAAAATACTAGCAAACAGAATCCAACAGCACATTAAAAGGATCATACACCATGATCAAGTGGGGTTTATTCCAGGAATGCAAGGATTCTTCAATATACGCAAATCTATCAATGTGATAAACCATATTAACAAATTGAAGGAGAAAAACCATATGATCATCTCAATAGATGCAGAGAAAGCTTTCGACAAAATTCAACACCCATTTATGATCAAAACCCTCCAGAAAGTAGGCATAGAGGGAACTTTCCTAAACATAATAAAAGCCATATATGACAAGCCCACAGCAAACATCATCCTCAATGGTGAAAAACTGAAAGCATTTCCACTAAGATCAGGAACAAGACAAGGTTGCCCACTCTCACCACTCTTATTCAACATAGTTTTGGAAGTTTTAGCCACAGCAATCAGAGAAGAAAAGGAAATAAAAGGAATCCAAATCGGAAAAGAAGTAAAGCTGTCACTGTTTGCAGATGACATGATACTATACATAGAGAATCCTAAAGATGCTACCAGAAAACTACTAGAGCTAATCAATGAATTTGGTAAAGTAGCAGGATACAAAATTAATGCACAGAAATCTCTGGCATTCCTATATACTAATGATGAAAAATCTGAAAGTGAAATCAAGAAAACACTCCCATTTACCATTGCAACAAAAAGAATAAAATATCTAGGAATAAACCTACCTAAGGAGACGAAAGACCTGTATGCAGAAAATTATAAGACACTGATGAAAGAAATTAAAGATGATACAAATAGATGGAGAGATATACCATGTTCTTGGATGGGAAGAATCAACATTGTGAAAATGACTCTACTACCCAAAGCAATCTACAGATTCAATGCAATCCCTATCAAACTACCACTGGCATTTTTCACAGAACTAGAACAAAAAATTTCGCAATTTGTATGGAAACACAAAAGACCCCGAATAGCCAAAGCAATCTTGAGAACGAAAAAAGGAGCTGGAGGAATCAGGCTCCCTGACTTCAGACTATACTACAAAGCAACAGTAATCAAGACAGTATGGTACTGGCACAAAAACAGAAAGATAGATCAGTGGAACAGGATAGAAAGCCCAGAGATAAACCCACGCACATATGGACACCTTATCTTTGATAAAGGAGGCAGGAATGTACAGTGGAGAAAGGACAGCCTCTTCAATAAATGGTGCTGGGAAAACTGGACAGGTACATGTAAAAGTATGAGATTAGATCACTCCCTAACACCATACACAAAAATAAGCTCAAAATGGATTAAAGACCTAAATGTAAGGCCAGAAACTATCAAACTCTTAGAAGAAAACATAGGAAGAACACTCTATGACATAAATCACAGCAAGATCCTTTCTGACCCACCTCCTAGAGTAATGGAAATAAAAACAAAAATAAACAAATGGGACCTAATGAAACTTCAAAGCTTTTGCACAGCAAAGGAAACCATAACCAAGACCAAAAGACAACCCTCAGAATGGGAGAAAACATTTGCAAATGAAGCAACTGACAAAGGATTAATCTCCAAAATTTACAAGCAGCTCATGCAGCTCAATAACAAAAAAACAAACAACCCCATCCAAAAATGGGCAGAAGACCTAAATAGACATTTCTCCAAAGAAGATATACAGAATGCCAACAAACACATGAAAGAATGCTCAACATCATTAATCATTAGAGAAATGCAAATCAAAACTACAATGAGATATCATCTCACACCAGTCAGAATGGCCATCATCAAAAAATCTAGAAACAATAAATGCTGGAGAGGGTGTGGAGAAAAGGGGACACTCTTGCACTGCTGGTGGGAATGTGAATTGGTTCAGCCACTGTGGAGAACAGTATGGAGGTTCCTTAAAAAACTACAAATAGAATTACCATATGACCCAGCAATCCCACTACTTGGCATATACCCTGAGAAAACCAAAATTCAAAAAGAGTCATGTACCAAAATGTTCATTGCAGCTCTATTTACAATAGCCAGGACATGGAAACAACCTAAGCGCCCATCATCGGATGAATGGATAAAGAAGATGTGGCACATATACACAATGGAATATTACTCAGCCTTAAAAAGAAATGAAATTGAGCTATTTGTAATGAGATGGATAGACCTAGAGTCTGTCATACAGAGTGAAGTAAGTCAGAAAGAAAAAGACAAATACCGTATGCTAACACATATATATGGAATTTAAGGGAAAAAAATGTCATGAAGAACCTAGGGGTAAGATAGGAATAAAGACGCAGACCTACTGGAGAACGGACTTGAGGGTATGGGGAGGGGGAGGGGTGAGTTTTGACAGGGCGAGAGAGAGTCATGGACATATACACACTAACAAACGTAGTAAGGTAGATAGCTGGGGGGAAGCAGCCGCAAGGCACAGGGATATTAGCTCGGTGCTTTGTGACAGCCTGGAAGGGTGGGATGGGGAGAGTGGGAGGGAGGGAGACGCAAGAGGGAAGACATATGGGAACATATGTATATGTATAGCTGATTCACTTTGTTATAAAGCAGAAACTAACACACCATTGTAAAGCAATTATACCCCAATAAAGATGTTTAAAAAAAAATAAAATAAAATAAAATAGAAATTCCCTTATGTATTCCTAGCATAGAGAATGATAGAAGTAAAATTATGATCACCTTCTTAAAAAATAAAACACCTGAGGCTTAGAGCATAAACTACATGTACAAGTTCTATAGCTAACAAAATACTCCAATGCTTAAGAATTTACGCTAAACCAGTATATTCTATAATGGACAAATATGGATTCAATTCTTAGGTTCCATCATGAAGGAAGGATACGTTTAAAGAGTGATAAATTCATCTGTCTATGCTATAGTGTTAAGTTATAATAATCATCTATTAGAGAATTAATAAAGCTACAGTTATGGATTGGGGTTTATTAAATAGGAAATATTGTTTTGTGCCAGGCATATTACTTGCTCAGAACACACCACTAAACAAAAGAGAGGATCTTGGCATTCATGAAATTTGCTACCCAGACAAGTCCTCAATGTGACATAAGCTGTAGTAAAAAGAATTTTAAAACAGGGTATCTGTGGATTAGTGGAAAAGGCAAGTTTCTACATTCTCTCGTTTTGTTTCCTGGAACCATGTACATTTGTATATGCGGCTGTTATTGATCACTAACTGCTCAAGTTTCAGTGAATTCCCTGGGACTGCAAGGGACAATTTTTCAATTTATAAATCATGAGGACCAATTTATTCTTCACTCTGCAACCACCTATCTTCAGGCCATTTTCCTGAAAATGTTTATCTACAACAGTAATGAAATTGAAGGTCAGTCAACAAAGTTGTCTTCTTTTTTGACAGTTCTGGTGAAACACTGATGGGAAAGAGAATTAAAAATATTGCTTGAAAAAGAGTTTTTGGAAATTAACATTTTTGTAGATTGTACTTATCCATGTTATCCTCATTTCTCTTGCCACTATTAAACTATTGGATAAAGAGAGGGGGCATTCCTTATCCAGGAAAAAGGACAGTGTGGTTCAATTCTGTGATATTCAAAAGATCAAATGAAGATTAGGATCTAATTTTTAGCGGTATAAGCTATTATTTTTTAAAAAGGATAACCCAGACCAATCTTGAATCACCAGACAACACTGTGTATTGTGCTCATTCAACAAAATACTGGTCTATTTGTAGTTTTTTAAGGAACTTACATACTGTTCTCCATAGTGGCTGTGCCAATTCACATTCCCACCAGCAGTGCCAGAGGGTTCCCTTTTCTCCACACCCTCTCCAGCATTTATTGTTTCTAGATATTTTGATGATGGCCATTCTGACTGGTGTGAGATAATATCTCATTGTAGTTTTGATTTGCATTTCTCTAATGATTAATGATGTTGAGCATTCTTTCATGTGTTTGGTGGCAGTCTGTATATCTTCTTTGGAGAAATGTCTATTTAGGTCTTCTGCCCATTTTTGGATTGGGTTGTTTGTTTTTTTGTTATTGAGCTGCATGAGCTGCTTATAAATTTTGGAGATTAATCCTTTGTCAGTTGCTTCATTTGCAAATAGTTTCTCCCATTCTGAGGATTGTCTTTTGGTCTTGTTTATGGTTTCCTTTGCTGTGCAAAAGTTTTGAAGTTTCATTACGTCCCATTTGTTTATTTTTGTTTTTATTTCCATTTCTCTGGGAGGTGAGTCAAAAAGAATCTTGCTGTGATGTATGTCAGAGAGTGTTCTGCCTATGTTTTCCTCTAAGAGTTTGATAGTTTCTGGCCTTACATTTAGGTCTTTAATCCATTTTGAGCTTATTTTTGTGTATGGTGTCAGGGAGGGATCCAATCTCATACTTTTACATGTACCTGTCCAGTTTTCCCAGCATCATCACTTACTGAAGAGTCTGTCCTTTCTCCACTGTACATTCCTGCCTCCTTTATCAAAGATAAGGTGACCATATGTGCGTGAGTTTATCTCTGGGCTTTCTATCCTGTTTCATTGATCTATCTTTCTGTTTTTGTGCCAGTACCATACTGTCTTGATTACTCTAGCTTTGTAGTATAGTCTGAAGTCAGGGAGCCTGATTCCTCCAGCTCCATTTTTCGTTCTCAAGATTGCTTTGGCTATTTGGGGTCTTTTGTGTTTCCATACAAATTGTGAAATTTTTTGTTCTAGTTCTGTGAAAAATGTCAGTGGTAGTTTGATAGGGATTGCATTGAATCTGTAGATTGCTTTGGGTAGTAATCCCACTACTGGGCATATACCCTGAGAAAACCATAATTCAAAAAGAGTCATGTACCAAAATGTTCATTGCAGCTCTATTTACAATAGCCAGGAGATGGAAACAACCTAAGCACCCATCATCGGATGAATGGATAAAGAAGATGTGGCACATATACACAATGGAATATTACTCAGCCATAAAAAGAAATGAAATTGAGCTGTTTGTAATGAGGTGGATGGACCTAGCGTCTGTCATACAGAGTGAAGTAAGTCAGAAAGAGAAAGATAAATACTGTATGCTAACACATATATATGGAATTTAAGAAAAAAAATGTCATGAAGAACCTACGGGTATGATAGGAATAAAGACACAGACCTAGAGAATGGACTTGAGGATATGGGGAGGGAGAAGGGTAAGCTGTGACAAAGCGAGAGAGTGGCATGGACATACATACACTACCAAATGTAAAATAGATAGCTAGTGGGAAGCAGCCGCATAGCACAGCGAGATGAGCTTAGTGCTTTGTGACCACCTAGAGGGGTGGGATAGGGAGGGTTGGAGGGAGGGAGACGCAAGAGGGAAGAGATATGGGAACATATGTATATGTATAGCTGATTCACTTTGTTATAAAGCAGAAACTAGTACACCATTGTAAAGCAATTATACTCCAATACAGATGTAAAAAAAAAAAAAATACTGCTCACAGAGACGAATAGATGTTTAGTAGGTACCCAGCAAACTAAGGGGGAAAAAAAAATCCACATTTGCCTAAAAGATTAAATTTACGGTCATGACATAAAAAGTGAAAGAAATACAAAATGAGACACAGGTGTTAACAGTTTCTATGACTTTCACTGATGGTATCATACTGGGATGTATTGGTGATAAATGTAGTTTATACACCTCCCTGTATTTAACTTGCAATTTCTTCTGTAATAGCTATAATTTTGAGTACACTGAGTGCTATTCAAGTGACAACAGGATTGTGAGTGGAAGCATGCACTTTTCTAAAACGATCCAAGATTTTTTTTAACCTTTACATGTTTTCAAGTACTTGGGAGCATATAATGTTTATTAAACTACTGAAATGAGTTAATACCTTAATTGCTCCTGAAAACACTCCTAATATGAAGCATCAACCTTGTCTGTTACGTGTTCTTCCCACCACAGTCTCCTTAGCAATAATACAAAGTTCTACAAGATCTCAAGAATCAGAATGTGATACCACTTTGGAAAAGGAGTCTGAAGCCAGTAATGTCTAAAATTTTTCTAACCAAACATTACAGAAACATTCAGGGGGAATAAAAAGGAACACTCAATATCAGGAATCTTTTAAATGGAAGGATATTATTCTCTTTAGATTTCTAAGAAAATATACATCTCAGTGGATATTCCTTTACAATCAGCAATAATTAGGCATTTATGTAGTTATGCCATTTTTAACATATACAAACTGCTGTGTGTACATTTAATTCTACTAAAAGTTAACATTATTCAAATTATAGCTGAGGGACACTCAGCTACTAGAAGGCATTCTTGATTACTTCCTCTCTCATACACTACAGTCAGTCCATCATGTCCTGTCTATTCTACCTCCAAATGATGTCCCTAACCCACCTACTTCTCTCCACTCAATACCACCTCCCTTGTCTAAGCCATCATCATACCTTTCTGTCTGGGTAATTAAGTCATTGCCATCTTTTCATTCTTGCCCTGTTCCTACCCAGTTATCAGCAAGAAGGATGACAAGGAAAATCACATTATGCGCACCTGCTTTAAAGCCTTTAACTTTCTACCCTTCTATCTAGAATAAATACAAATTCTTTCCATAACATACAAATCCCTAAATGGTGTAGTTCTAGCCCTTCTTACAAAACTCCTATCATATCATGCTCCAGTCCTCCAACTCATTATATTCTAGAATAACAGTTATCTGAAATACCTTAAAACAAATGATCTATCCTAAATTAAGGTATTTGCCCTTGTTGCTCAAGAACTTTCTCCCTTTACCTACTAGCATAACATTTCTTCTCAGCTTTTATGCGTAAGTTTAACTGGCAATTTCTCGGAAATGTTGTTTCAGAATAAAATAATGCCTTATATTCTGGTCTAAAATAATATCTTAAATAATTTCTTTTTAGTATTTAAAATAATATTTTCTTATTTGTTTGTCTCCTTTGCTAGGATAAACAGCTCCATGAAAGCACATTTGTGTTTTTCTTCTATTGCAAAACTGTCTGGGAAAGTGCTCATAACCATAGGCACTCAGTATGTTAATTTAATAAATGACTGAGTGAACCAGCTACTCATAGCCTTTAACTACTGTGTTTTTTTTCTTTTAAACAAACAGGGAAATGATAATCAACATGCTAAAGAACACTCAAAGAAAACACAAAAATTTCAAAAATATTATCTGATTATTTTGTTAAACACCCTAAGAAAAGCTGGAATAATAATAATAATGGCCAACATAGTTCAGGTAATCTACATGTTACTATTTTGATTCTAAAAAATCAAAAGAGCAAAATTTTAAATTAATGTTAGAAAGATATTATCATCATTCACATCTTACTTTTTTCACCTGTAAGGTCCTCAAAACGTTTCATAAATTGCCCGAAGTCCTGGAGCCAGTAAGTGGTAGAATCAGTCCTCAAACCTAGGTAGTCTAATATTAGAGATTCCAACCTTGCTATTTTTAACAAAGGTGAATGCCTTCATTTTGATTACACTGGTGCTTCTTTCATTAGTTTTTATAATTTCTTTTAGAGAAGGTCTTTTGATCGTTTAAAAGGTAATAATGTCTGCTGACATACATGGATATTTACTTTACAAAACATTAATTTCTTCTACACTTATTGTTTATATTTCTGTTTAGTCAACTTCTTCACTTATGAACAGTCTAAATGAAAGTACAGAGCCTATTTTCTAACAAACTGTTAAATATCTTGCCTGATATATATGTGTGTGTATATATGTATATGACCTCAAATTACAAATTTTAAAATAATTATATTCTGAATATTCATTTCACACTAAAAATTCCAAAATTATAGAATAGAATAAAAAGATTTCTGTATTTTATTGTAAAATTTTGTATTGTAGCAGTTTCACATGTTACATGATACATTTTCATGCATATTGAAAATATACCCACAGGATTAATTTTAACAAACCTTATAAAATGTACAAGCACTGATTTTAAATTTACCTTTACAAAACAATTCAATATACATTTATGTGCATGATACATCTTAATAAAATTGTTTTTCCGGAAAAGACTTCTAAAATAATGTTTCATAATTTGAATCTATTGTTCACAACTAATGTCACCATAAAATTACATGAGGACTGTTAAAAAACGCACACCCTGAACAACAACATGAGAGTATTTCCCTATGCTATGTATATTTACTTCACAGGTAAGAAAGGTCTTTGGGGAAACTTCATTGGCAGCTTTCCTAGAAAAGGCTCCTCTGGGCTGTTTTATTCTGAGTAATAAAATAAATTAAGATATTAATTAGCTGTGTAAAGCTCAGGTGGTCATGTGACCATACAGAGAACAGACTACATACAGCCTTTAGAAATGTGTTTATAGTTTTTGAATGCAATAAAATCAATAATCATTTCCCTTCATTTAATTATAATTTCAAGATTAGGTACATTGGCATTTAAAATAAAAATGTTAATGAAGTTGAATTAATTTCTTTATCTTTAAGACTAAACACATGACTTCTACCAGGTATATTTTACCCTTGACCATTGAGCCTGAAAGCCAGTGGTGAGGAGGTTAAAAGCAAAGGATATTTCTTGGAAATATCTGTCTACCATTAATGCAAGAGAGACTGTTTTTGCCAATAAACAAAATCAGTTCTCTACCTTGTCTGCTACTGGTATGGATGGACTCACTGCATCCATTTAGCCCATCAGCTGCTTACCTCACAGGAATGCTGGACTAAATGCTTTTGTTCAAGAAAAAACAAGAAATGAAACCAAGTTTGAAGTTTTAAAATCCTGAATCTAGCCTTAAACAGAGCTGATAAAGAGACTACTCATTTTGACATATTTTTCGATAGTTTAATTATTAAGTCTTTTTAGATGTTTTGAAAGTCTAGCTACTCCTCCACATAGGTTGAATCAAACCTCACTGAGGTACTTCCCTGATAACCAAATCCATAGGTTTTTGTTACTTAATATTAGGTTATAACAATAATCACTTTGTTATATCAACTGAAAATGTATTCAAGTGGAAAAAATGAAATTTCACTCTTCCTTTCTTTTGTATTTTTATTTAATGCTAAACAAATTAATATGACTTGTCCCATCTACTGACTTGTTTTTCAATAAAACACAAGGTCAGAGTTTACCTCTTTCACTCAATTCTTTGCACAAAGGTTTTTGTTTTTAATCTTTTGTGAGTGAGAATTTAAGTAGCTCTGAAAAGACCTGGTCCAGAAAACTCTCACTAGTATTTCCTGAATTGCTTCACTTTATTTATGTCTTAGTAATCTTACATTAAACAAAAATCAAGTCTTTATAGATTGAGCAGATATCAGGAAGGATAGGAATCAGGAAGGGAGTATCATTGGAAATCTGGGTAACTTTGCTTTACATAATTACTATTTGTGCGCCACATGGCATACTTTTTTTTTTTAAGTTTTACTGTTTCTGTCTATTGTTCTGGTTTTTCATTCCCCCCCACAAATGAAGCTTCAATTTACCCTAATTTCCCCAGAAATATTCTTAGCATCTAGGTCTTTATTATGTTAAAAGTTCAGTTACCATATGTAATCAAATTCGTATGCTACTTAAAAATTTCCCCAGAAGACAATCTGATTGTCTCAGTCAAAAAGCTGGATCCTCCAAGGGTTAAACACACACACACACACACACACACACACACACACACACACACACACACACTCCTCAGTCAATTGTCATTTCTCATGCAATTAGCTTGGCCTTTTTTTGGACTTGGGATATCAGTAGTGTTCAATAGAAATTTCAACCCAAATATTTATTATATACTCTATGTGGCATTGTGCAATGTGTTGTAGAAGATGTGAAATATAATATGGACTCATCCTATAAAATTCTTACAGTTACAAGATGGACATAAGAAACAGGTATTGCATATAACAATTGGAATTTATATTTGTGACAAAATTTTGTCAGTATTAAGAAACGATCGGCTATAAATTCTAAACATCTCTTTCAGGAGGAAGCAAAGAAAATAATGAAAGAATATTTATTAGAAGTGAAAGATTCTATCCCATAATACCAAGTTATTTTGGCTAAGTGGCTTTTTGATGTGGTATAGTCACTAGCTTTCTCTAAAATTCCAAGTCTGTTACTTTACCAAGAGGCATGATGCCTACCAAAATTTAATGAATGCTGGTATGTATACTTACACAGAAATATTATGTTTGTAAATATGACCTTCAAAATGATTTAAGTTACCTCCAAATACCCATAAAATATGTTAAAGTATAATTATGGCAAATGCATTAAAGTGGGGTTTACAAGAAAGTATTCTTTAAAACACTACACAAATATCAAAAATTTGGCTCGAAGCTTGCTGTAACCAATAAAAAGCAGCGGTTTCTGGATTTATATTGTACAAAGATGATAGATACTCAAGGGAAGCATTACTATTCTCAGGTCCAGGGTCCTAAGAAATTACTCGTTTGCCTTCTTAGAGAACAGGCTATAGTTCAGTATGGTAAATACCCTCACGAAGATCTTCTTAGTGACTATGGTAAGGGGCTGTATAGGAAATTATAGTAATGAGGCTCCCTCTTCTACCAAACCTCAGTGCAGGCTGATGTGTTATGCCAGAGTGCAATTCATTAAAAGCAATTGCATTCTGGAGAAAGGCAGAGGAGCAGAGAGTCCCAGGAACAAAAGATAATGATTCAGTTCTACAGCTATGTGACAGTCAAAATAAACCCAAGAATAGGTATATTGTAGAATATTAAAGGACTGGGTTACTCCTAGACAGTCTGCCGTAACTCATTTTTTGCTACCTTTTACAAGTATGTGTGTGTAAATAAACTTGAGGTTTATTTTCAGAAAAACCTACTGAGTATATTTTTAATAATATTATTTATCAAATACAGGGCCATATACTTCTACTGTCAGGTCAGGAAGGATATGGTTTACATCCCTTATTAATGACCAGGAAGCCAATGAAGATACCTGCCTTGAAAGAATATTACCATATAGAGACTGGCCCAGGTTAAATAACTAGGTTCTACTCTCAAGTAGCTAATCACAACAAACTAATCAATTACCTATTCTTCCCAAGGAAGGATATATTTCTGTGATTTGACCTCTAAATATCTTAAAATATTAATATATGGAATTTTATTTTGTACTACTAATATATGTCACCTCTTTATTGTCAACATGAAAATTAAAGTTGCCTATTTGTTCAATCATATTTATTCAGAACATACTGTATACAAGGCTTTGTATTAGTCACAAAGTAGGTTTAGGTTACAATAGAAGATATAGAAAGTAATGAAATAAATATGACATGAGATAATAATTGCCCCTATGAAAGGATCTATGTGTTACAGGAGCACAAAGAAGGATAGTAGATAACAGCTAACGTTCATCAAGTGCTTACCATGCGTCAGGAACTACTATAAGTATTTCTTGGATATTATCTCACATAATCCTTTCATTTTACATATGAGGAAACCAAGGCATTGATATGCTATATAATTTGCCTAGGGATTCTATTAATCCCTGGGGGTCTTGGATAAAAGATCAAAGAGGTAATGACATTAGAAATGAACCTGAATGCTGATGAAACGTTTTGAAGGTAAGGCCGCTGGTAAGGTAAATCCAGGCAAAAGTAACAACATGAGCAGAGTCATGGAAGATGGATTTTCATGGTGTGTTTATCCAACAAAATCATCCCATGTTAAAAGAACATGAAATAATTGTCAGTAACACAGGTAGAAATCTAGCCTTTGCCCAAAGAAAGGTCTTATAAATTAAAGCAAGAGACTCGGAATCTCTTACAGGAAAGGCAGAAAAAACAAAATCAAAGAATTTTACTCTGGGAAGTGGCATGATATGACCCAGGAGAATGGGTGTATTTTATATATATTTTATTATCTATTTTCATTTTTCAGTTATAAAATCAATATTTGCTTCCCAAAACATAAAAGTAGTATACAAAGTATAAACATTCAGTTATCTATTTTTATACAGAAAAGGCATTTATGACTATATATTCCACAAAAGTAGGGTAATTCTTTACACGTATTCCATAACTTTTTACGCTTCCCCTCACTCACTTAATATACTGTCAAATCTTCCAAATGTCAGTGCTCATAGATTTACTTAGGCTTTAAAATTGCATCCTGGTATCCCTTACCATGAACCTTCCCATTCTTCATGGCCATGTAGGGTGCTTTAGGATAATACACCGATAAGAAAGATTCTTACAAGTAAGATTGCTAGGTTAACAGTTGGAAATGTTAAGTGTTGGTAGAGACCTCTCAATTTACACTCCAAAAATAATTTGCATTCTTACTATAAGTATTTTTCCTATCTCCATGGATTCTCATCAACATGATTATCAATCTTTTAGGCTTCTGTCAAATTGATGGGTGACAACTATGATATCACCTAATTTCATATTTTCCAATATTTTTCCTCTTATTAATAGTATCCTTTGGGCTTCCCTGGTGGCACAGTGGAGAGTCCGCCTGTCGATGCAGGGGACACGGGTTCATGCCCCAGTCTGGGAAGATCCCACATGCTGCGGAGCGGCTGGGCCCCTGAGCCATGGCCACTGAGCCTGAGCGTCCGGAGCCTGTGCTCCGCAACGGTAGAGGCCACAACAGTGAGAGTACCGCGTACCGCAAAAAATAAAAATAAAAATAAAATTAAAAAAAATAGTATCCTTTGCCATACAGAAGTTTTTCAGCTTTAACACCCTACCTTAAGATTATAAAATATCTGCTACTATGGTTTATACTGGATCACTCATAATTTTAGATCTTATATTTAGATTGAACATATATCTGAAATTATGATCAAATATATAAATATTTTATTGTATTTTCCATATAATACCAATTTTAAGCTATTGAATAACTGTATATTTCTACATCTTTGTAATATAAGCTTTGTAATATCAGACATTCATATATACACAATCTACATCCAGATCTAAATTAGTCTATTTCCATGCTAGATACTATCACATTTTAGTATTATAGTTTGAGAGTACAATTTCATATTCAACATAGTAAATGCCCCCTAAAATTTAATTAGCTAATTTACAAGTATTCTACCATGTGAGATATAGAATTAAATTGTCAAGGGTTTCCATAACACTATTGGAATATTAGTCAAAAATTTTAGCTAGAACATGTCTCTCCCTTCATTTGAGCCTTGTTTTGTAGCTTTCAGTGACAGTTTATAACTATTTTTATGAAGTTCTTTTTCCTCTTCCCAGCACATTTGGTTTTATTTATTGGAGTACAGTTGCTTTACAATATTGTGTTAATTTCTGCTGTACAGTACAACAAAGTGAATCAGCTACATATATATATATATATATATATATCCCCTCCCTCTTGGACATCCCTCCCAATGCCCCCATCTCACCCATCTAGTTCACAGAGCACCGAGCTGAGCTCCCTGTGCTATACAGCAGGTTCCCACTAGCTATCAGTTTTACATATGGTAGTGTGTATATGTCAATACTAATCTCCCAGTTCGTCCCACCCTCCTTTCCCCCCGTGTCCACACGTTTCTACATCTGCGTCTCTATTACTGCCCTGCAAATAGGTTCATCTGTATCATTTATCTAGATTCCACATATGTGCGTTAATATACAATATTTTTTTTTTCTGACTTACTTCACTCTGTATGACAGACTCTAGGTCCATCCACATCTCTACAAACTACTTTATATGAAGTTTGTCATTTCCTTTGAGGTGTTTAATGGCTTTACAGCTATTGTGGATAACTATTTTTAATTTGTTGTTACTAAGATTGAGGAAAGATTAACCACTGTTTATATGTGGACAAATCTCTGAACTCTTACTTAGTTCTATTCCGGCTGATAGAAATAATCTTAGATTTTCTGAATTAAAACTTTAATTCCCTTGATGTTATTTTCATGAGTGCATTTCCAGTATTAGTTTCTTTCTTTCTTTTTTTTATTTTTAACTCATCCCATGAGTTTGGACCATCAGGACAATACTGGATAACACGTAAAAGCTTTGTTTGTAGCTTGGTAATGCTTGTACTATTTCATTTATATTTGATGTTATTTTCTAGCACATTAGTTAAGGATGTTATTGTTTTAGTTTCTGAAATACAACAGTATTATTTCAGAATTCTTAGGATTCAGTAATAAACTCTGTCCCACATGGCTTTTTACAGGAAATCACCATGTTTCAATTTATTCTACAATTAGCTTATGGTATATATTGTTACATAATACTTAATATGATCACTTGTAGATTTATAACATAAATTTTTGAAATATTACTAGATAATTTTATATATTAATATTATTACAAAATATCAGTGCAGTTTTAAAGAAACTAAAACTCCAAAGACTCTTACTCTTAATAAACTTATTTATCATTTTATCCAGCCTAAGTCTTACGCTGTAAACACCACAACCATTAGGCTTTACTTGCCTAGAGTAAAGAGACAGCTTTTGATGGAAACAATGCTTTTTATTAAAGTACCAACTAATATCCTTTCACAGTAGCAAATAAAAGATCTCTTCTTGACCAGTCACTAGAATTAGAGCTCCAGCATCAATTTTGAGAATTTTATTACTTGCTTTTCCTAATGGTCCATTTATGTCAAAAATATTTTTAAAGCAAACTGAAGTAGAGCTATCTGGAAGACTCATCAGTCAGTGGAGGATGGGTGCAGCCTCTAAGGGGGATGAGAAGATTACAATCCATGGAGTATAATGAGAATGCAGTCAGTTATGTTCATACCAATTCTCATTACAATCTTTGCTTGCTGCAATAGATTCATGGCATATCATTTTCCATCCTTGTCATATTCTTTGTCAGAAAAATGAGACATCATTCATGCCATCTGCCTCCCCAACACTATTGTATTTTTCACAGATTGCATTAAGGGAATAAATTGTATAGCTCATACAAAGTCCATGGAAGTGTCCTAATATGGGAACACAGTCCAAATCATGAACCCACAGGTCATATAATAAAATTGTAAAACAAAATATAATTAAAGAAAATGTAGAGAAATGTACTTCTCTGACATAAGAGTATATGCAGTTGTATCTCTTGCATATATTGCATAAGTAAGCAAAGTTTCTAAAAGATACTGTAGTAGCTTGGAATGAGAATATTGTGAATGTAATTAACGAACACTCATCTCCTACGCTTCCCACCTCTCCTTTCTCCAACGTTCATATATACAAGTGAACTAATAAACTTGTGTGTGTGTTTGTTTTCAACCAAAGTAAAGATAAAGACCTAAAGCTGAAGATTGAGGAACCAAACAGTTACCTTTAAAATCCTGAGGTACTTAAAAATCTTACTGAAGCACTATTTTTCCTGAATTTTAAGAAATAAAGACAAAATTTACAGTGTTAATATATTTCAAGTTTGTTCTAAAGTTTCCTTTTGAAAACCTTGTTTCCCAAAGAAATTTCCAAGTTTGTAAGGATAGATTCATTTTTGATTATCTTGACATAATTATTAATAGGCTCCTTTCTACACATAACTTTCCCTGTTAGACAATCAATTATAGTGACTTAACTTACAGGTCTTCATGAGTTACACCGCCCCCACCCCCCACAAATAAAATCTATTCTCTCCTCAATCCAAATACCTTTCATATTCATACTCATAATGTCTTTTTTTCCTTTGGCTAAACACATGGTTTCTAAATGCTTGCAATGTAGTAGGCCCAGGTATATCAGCCTCATATTTACAGCTGGAGAGGGGAAATCTGGCACTTCAGGGTTTTCTTTGGACAATTTAGGTATTGTAACCTTAATACTAGTCTACTAGGAAAGGACTAGCTAAACAAATTATTTTAATTATTTGTATTCATTTTAACTGAGTTTGACTGAACATCTTAAGTGGGTATTCATACCCATTACATTTGCTAGTTATTTTGTAGTTATTTTACTTTACCTGCCCACTCAGCCTTCAAGTTGGAAAGCTAACTAATGAACTAGAATCTAAATACTGTCATATTTGTTATCTTACAGAATTAAGTATGCTACTCTGAAGTAAAAATATTCCTTGATCAAATAAAATCAATGTTCCTTCCTAAAGTTTTAGAATGAGTATTAATATATCAAAGTCTAAATTCAGTCCTATAGTAAAGAAATTTTCTTTAATCAACTATTTCCCAAACTTATTTTTACCATGAAACACCATTATATAACACCTGTTATCAGCCCACACAGGCAGGTTTTTGAAGCATACTTTGAAAAATGCTGAACTTCTTAAACTAAAAAATAAAAGCAAAACAAAAAACCTAAAAAAGAAAAAATGCAGTTCACAAACTTCTCTCATCCCCATGCCTCTGGTAACAACAAATCTGTTCTTCGTATCTATAAGATTGCTTTGATTCCACATATAAGAGACAATACAGTATTTGCCTTTCTGTTTGACTTATTTCACTTTGAATAATGCCCTAAAGGGGCATTATTGTTACAAACAGCAAGATTTCATTCTTTTCTATGGATAGATAATATTCCATGGTATATTTATACCACAACTTCTTTAAATCCATTCATCCATCAATAGACACTTAGGTTGTTTCCATGTCAGCTATTGTAAATAATGCTGCAATGAACATGGGGGTGCATATATCTTTGACTTAGCAGTTTTGTTTTCTCCTGATAAATACTTAGAATGGAATTAATTGCTAAATCATATGGTAGTTCTAATTTTTTGAGGAACCTCCATAGTGTTTTCCACAGTGACTGCACCAATTTACATTCTTACTGACAGTGCACAGGGTTCCCTTTTCTCCACATTGTTGCCACTACTTGTTATTGCTAGTATTTTTGATAATAGCCATTCTGACAGGTGTGAGGTAATATCTCATTGTGCGTTTAAGTTGCATTTCACCAAATAATGATGTAGAGCATCTTTTCATGTACCTGTTAGCCATCAGTATGTCTTCTTTAGAAAAATGTCTATTCAGGCCCTCTGCCCAATTTTTAATAGAATTTTTTGCTATTGAGTTATATGAGTTCTTAATATACTTTGGATATTAGCCCCTTATCAGCTACATGATTTTCAAATACTTTCTCTTATTCAGTAGGTTGCCCTTTCACTTTGATAGTTTCCTTTACTGTGCAGAATTTTCCTAGTTTGATATAGTCCCACTTATTTAATTTTGCTTTGTTACTTTTGCTTTAGGTGTCAGATTTAAAATATCATCCAAGACCTATACCAAGGAGCTTACCATCTATTTTTTCTTCTAGGAGTTTTACTGTTCCAAGCCTTACAATTTAAGCCTTTAATCCAATTTGAGTTAATTTTTGTGTATGATGGAAGATAGTGGTTTCAGTTTCATTCTTTTGCATGTGGGTGTCCAATTTCCCCAGCACAATTTATTGGAGAGACTGTTCTTTACTCAGTGTATATTCTTGGCTCCTTTATTGTATATTAATTGAACATACAATGTGGATTTCTGGGTTTTCTACTCCGTTGAGCTATGTGTTTGTTTTTCTGCCAATACCATACTGTTTTAATCTCTATAGCTTTGTAATATAGTTTAAAATCAGGGACTGTGGTGCCTCCAATTTTTTTCCTCAAGATTTGGTTATTTGGATTATTTTAAGGTTCCATACAAAGGTCTTTCACCTCATTGGTTCAGTTTTTCCCTAAATGTTTCATTCTTTTTGATGCAGTTTAAATAAAATGGCTTCCTTAATTTCTCTGATAGCTTGTTACCAATGTATAGAAATGCAACACTTTTGTGTATTGATTTTATATCCTGCAACTTTACTGAATTCTAACAGTATTTTTGTGAAGTATTTAGGGTTTTATATATATAATGTCATCTTCAAATACATATAGTTTTACTTCTATTCAGTTTTGGATGCCTTTTATTTTTCTGACCTGATTGCTCTGCTTAGGACTTCCAATATTATGTTAAAAAAGAGTGGTAAGAGTGGGCATTCATGCTTTGTTCCTGATCTTAGAGGGAAAGATTTCAGGTTTCCACTGTTGAGTATGATGTTAGCTTTGGGCTCATCATATATGGCCTTTATTATTTTGATGTACATTCCCACCATACCCACTTTGTTGAGATTTGTTATCATGAAAGTATATTAAATTTTGTCAAGTGCTTTTACTGCATCTACCGAGATGGTCATAGAAGCCACCATTAAAGGAAATAAAACTCATATATGAAATCATCCCTGCAGTTTCCCTTAGTTACATACTCTTTGTTAAGAGGCACTAGGTGCCCTCAGCTCTGACATCAAAGAGATAATTTGCAACGTAGACCTGAGTCAGTTCCATTTTTGAGTATTCTTTAGAACTAGATCCATTGCAGGTGTTCCAAACGGGTGAGTCTACCACACACACACAAAATCCCAGAATAGAAATGATCTTCTCTGAGTTAGCATGATGGTTGAAGAGGAACTGCCAACCTTCCTCATATGGATACCATGGGTAACCAGCTACACATGTGTTAATTCCCATCTGAGAGACATCCAGAAACTAGTTGTACTCCTATACAGTGAACAACTGAGAAAATACCCAGATTTAAACAAGTAGGAAAAGCTGAGACACCCTCACCATAAACTCCACCCCCAGCACAATGACACATAATCAGGAGGTAACCCTCAACTTCCAGCTTCTCCTCTTTTTTGAGGAGCAAAGGGTTTAGACCACACACCTACTACCTCAACTTTTATGGTTGCTAACCAAGAGACTGGCTCCTAACTCACCCATCTCTGGGAATTTATGGGGCCTGGCATTCACCAGTCCCTTGGAAGGAAGATGTGGCTTTCAGCAGGCACACAAACCCTTTCCATAGCTCTTCCCCCTGGCTCAGTGCAAAGAATCAGCAAAGCCCAGCTCTCAGATTCTCCATGGAAAAGTTTAGATTGAACAACTAACGTCCTGGCTTTTGCCCCTGCTGACTGAAGGTCTGGCTTCTCATCAGCCTGCACCTAGAGCTGATGGGGCAGGCAATTACAGTCCTCTGGGAGCTAAAAAGAGCAAGTGAACACTTCCTGTAGCTGCTCCCCCACCACATCTCATTCCAGCTAAAGTGATCAACTCTCCAGCTTGCCCCTGGAAGGAGTTGGACTACACATCAAGCTTTTTGACATTTCTGGTTCTTGCCTGAGTGTTTGGCTTCTCACTGGCCTGTCTCAGAGATGACAAGGTGTGGCAATTGCTAGTTGCCCAGGGTCTGCAGAGAACCAAGTAGTAGTTTTGAAAGTCCTGCAGGCTCTTCCTGAAATGAGGAGTGGCTATACTTATACAAAATAGACCAAGTCAGAAACTATCCCTAGAGACAAAATCATGTAATGATAAAAAGTTTACTTCAATAGGAAGATAAAACAATTGTAAATATATATGCACCTAACATCAGAGCACTTAAGTATATAAGACAAATATTGACAGATCTGAAAGGAGAAATTGACAGCAATACAAAAATAGTAGGAGATTTAATATCCCACTTTCAATAATGAATAGAACATCCAGATATAGAAAATATTAAAATTAAAAAGTAGTTGACTTAAATACTATAGATCAAATTGATCTAGCAGGGCTTCCCTGGTGGCGCAGTGGTTGAGAGTCTGCCTGCTGATGCAGGGGACGCGGGTTCGTGCCCCGGCCCGGGAAGATCCCACATGCCACGGAGCGGCTGGGCCCGTGAGCCATGGCTGCTGAGCCTGTGCGTCCGGAGCCTGTGCTCTGCAACGGGAGAGGCCACAACAGTGAGAGACCCATGTACCGCAAAAAAAAAAAAAAAAAAAAAAAAAAATTGATCTAGCAGAATTTCATACCCCACAGCTGACAAATACACATTCTTCTCAAGTGCACACAGAACATTATCCAAAATAAGTCACATATTAGGTCACAAAGTCAGTCTTAAATTTAAGAATATTAAAATGATAGTATCTTTTATGACCATAATGGAATAAAACTGGAAATTAGTAACAGCAAGAAAACAGGAAAAATCACAAATATAGGAAAACTAAACATTTTTGAACAACTATTCATTCAAAAAGGTAATCAAAATAGAATTTAGAAAATAGAAGCAAACAAACGAAGACCCAATATACCAAAACTTATGGTATACAGCAAAAGCAGTGTTAAGAGAAAAGTTTATAGCAATAAATGTCTACATTTAAAAGATGGCATTGAAGAAACAATCTAACTTTATACCTCAAGGAATTAAGAAAAAGAAAACTAAGGTCAAAGATAATGGAAGGAAAGATCAAAGAAGAAATAAAGACTTATGAAAAATTATATGCCAACATACCTATGGATAACCTAGAATAACTGGATAAATTTCTAGAAACATACAACCTACCAAGACTGAATTGTAAAGATATAGAAAGCCTGAAAAGACCAATAAGAAGATTGAAGCAGTAAATCAAAAACTTTCCAACAAAAAAGTCCAGGACCAGATGGCATTGTGGATGAATTCTGCCAAACATTCAAAGAATTAATACCAATTCTCCTCAAACTCTTCAAAAAAAAAAAGAAGAGGAAACTCTTCTAAACTCATCTTATGAGGCCAGCAATACCTTGATACCAAAGCCAGACAATGCCATTACAAGACAACTATAGGCCACTAACTCTAAGAAACATATGTGCAAAAATCTTCCACAAAATACTATCAAACCCAATTCAACAGCACATTAAAAGATTTATATGCCATGACCAAGTGGGATTTATCCTTGTATTGCAAGGATGATTCAACATATACAAAGATGTGATATACCACATTAACATATAAAACAAAAACAAGTAAACCACATTAAAGATAAAAATCATATGATCATTTCGATGAGAAACAGCACTTTACAATATTCAGCATCCTTTCATGGAAAAAAAACAAAATCAAAACTCAACAATTAGGATAGAAGGACTGTACCTCAACACAATAAAGGCTATATAGGAAAAGCTCACAGCTAACATCATAATCAATGGGGGAAAAACTAAAAGCTTTTCCTCAAAGATCTGGTACAAGGCAAGGATGCCATCTCTTACCACTTCCATTAAATATAAGTACTGGAGGCCTAGCCAGAGTAATTAGAAAAGAAATGAAAGGCATCCAAATAGGAAAGGAAGTAAAATGATCTGTTTGCAGATGACATAATCATGTATATAGAAAACCCTACTCAACAAAAACTGTTAAATCCAGTAAATTTGCAGGACATGAAAATCAGCACACAAAAATTCGTAGCATTCTATATACTAACAGGCTACTCATAAAGGAAATTAACAATCCAATTTACAATAGTAAGAAAATAAAATACTTAGTAATAAATTTAACCAAAAGTTTAAAGACTTGTACATGTAAAACACTGATGAAGAAAGACAACATAGACATTCTGTGCTCATGTTTTAGAAAAATATTGTTTAAAAATCCATGCTACTGAGAGTGATCTACACATGCAATGCTATTACTATCAAAATTCCAATTGCATTTTTTTTCAGGAACAAAAAAATTTATAAAATTCATAAGGAACAGAAGACCTCAAAGAGTCAAAGCAATCTTGATCAAACAAAGCTGAAGGTATCACACTTCTTGATTTCAAACTTATTACAAAGCTATAGTAATCAAAACAGTGCAGTACTGGCATAAAAAATATAGAGAACAATGAAACAGCATACAGAGGCCAGAAATAAATTTACATTTAATGTCAACTGATCTTAGGGTGCCAAGGACATGCTATAGGGAAAAGATTGTTTCTTCAATACGTGGTAATGGTAAAACTGGATATCCACATACAGAAAAGTGAAAGTAGATCCTTATCTCACACCATATACAAAATTCAACTCAAAATGGATTAAAGAAAAATATAAGACCTGAAACGAAAAAACTGCCAGAATGAAACATCAGGGGGAAAGCTTCAACACTGGCCTTGGCAATGACTTTTTGAATATGACACAAAAAGCACAGGCAACAAAAATAAAAAAGACTGCACCAAACAAAAAAATTCCTAAAAGCAAAAGGTATAATCAACACTGAAAAGGCAACATACAGAATGAGAGAATACATTTGTAAACCATATATCTGATAAAGAGTTAATATTCAAAATATACAAGGAACTCCTACAACTCAATTTATAGAAAATTACCAGATTAAAAATTGGACAAAGGACTTGACTAGACATGTTTCAAAAGAAGATATACAAATAGCCAATAGGTAGGTATATGAAGAAGTGCAAAGACAGATGACACCAGTAAGATATTTAAAGTATCATAGCTTACTTTAGCCAACCTAACTTTTGATATTACACAAAAAAATCACAATTTGGAGCCATGGAAATACACCACCCAAATCTCCTGTGACAGGAAGAAGCATTGACTAACTGCTCCACTGCATCCACTGCCATGTTTCTGTTAATGCTTCACTTCCCCATTGTTCTTCTCAGTCAATAATTCAGCATGGCTAAGGGTATTAATGTAGGCTCATTTCTGCAGTATAAGGGAATTCTCTAAGGGCATCCTTGGTTCAAGGACTCCCCAGTGGCCTTACCAAAACTTTCTTTGGAAATGTGTCACTGTCTAAGACTTCCTATTCAATTATTCTCTCTTTCCACACCCTCCTCTCACATGCATCAGCCCTGAAATGTGGTCTGAAGTCTCTCCTAATGCATTTAACATTCACAGGAGTTCTCCCCACATACACCAATCTTTCACACATCTAATTCCATCTTCATTCTGCTTCCTGGAGTACAGAGACTGGCACAGATAGTGACCACTGCCTTAAATGTTAAATTTAGACCATCACCAGAAAAAATATTTTATGAAAACTATTATGAAAGGATGATAACATTAGTAATAAGGTTCCCAGTTATTTCAGTTACTATGAAGCAGGTACTGTCCTAAACACTCTACATATATTACTCAATTTTCACAATAATACTAAGATTATTACCAACACCCTTTTAGAGATGTGAAAACAACTGTAAGACAAGTTATGCTCCATAGGACAGAAGCTCTGTCCTTAGGTAGTGGAATACAGGTTATCAGGAAGAGAAATGGGGAATAACGAAGACCTCTCTCTCTCTGCCCTCTAGTCTACCACTTCCTCCATTAGTTGACGCTAATCAGAAGCTGGAGGGTTAAAGAGCCCATTTGATGCAGCCTGTACAGGCCAGCCTCCTGAGACATAGAGCATGTGAAGAAGAGTAGAAAACACATTCTGGAGAGGGATTCACAAAATATATTAAGGACAGGAAGGTAATGATTTAAAGTCACATTGCCAGTATCTCTCATAAAAGTCAGTACTGGAAACTGAGTTCAATTATGTCTGACTCCAAAGGCTTGTTTCTACCATGCATTATTGGGGACCAAGATTTATATATATACTTAAATATAAATAATTATATATAATATGTATATAAAGAGAGAGAGATTGATTGATCATAAAGTATTTGCTCATACAATTATGAAGGCTGAGAAGTTCTATGATCTGCTCTCAGTAAGCTGGAGATCCAGGAGAGTTGGTGGTATAGTTTGAAGGCCTGAGAACTGAAGAGCTAATGGTGTAGATTCCAATCTGGGTCTGAAGGCCCAAGATCCAGAAGCTTGGAGGACAGAAGAAGATTGATGATCCAACTCACAGAAAGGCAAAGTTAATTCAAACTTCCTTTGCATTTTTGTTCTATCCAGGCTCTCAACAGATTGTATGATGCCCACCCACATCGGGGAGAGCCATCTGCTTTATTCAGTCCACCAATTCAAATGTCAATCTCTTCCAGAAACACCCAGAAATAAAGGTTAGACAGCTATCTGGGCATCCCATGGCCCATTGTCCACTTGGTACATAAAAGTAATGATCATATACCACTAGGTAACCACGTCTTCCTCCAAGGAATGTAGCATTATGATAGGGCTCCAGCAATTACTTTGAAGAAAGGAATCAGATATTAAAGAGAAAAATAAAACTTCACATTGTCTTAATCTCATCAATGTCAATGAATTTGTGATTTCAGGAACAGTTTCTAAGCCAGACATTTGTTATGATCATTGGGTCAAGGTCACCTCAGAGACCCTTTCCTGAGATGGCTGCTAAAGATCTAGTACCATGTTATTCACCCACAAAATTGATCACCTTAATGTATTTAATTGGGGTTCTGAAAACTTAGCTGCCATCTTACTCCCTTTCATATATTCCAGGTTCAAGAGCCATTCAGTAGATTGAGCAGAATAAGATGAAAGCAGGGACTAACACCTTGCTTTCAACTGATTGCAGAAATAAAGGCCAGGATTGGCAAAGCACTGCAGAGAGACCAAGTCAAAGCTCTCATCCAAAAAGATATATACACCCCTTTGTTCATACCAGCACTATTAACAATAGCCAAGACATGGAAACAAATGTTCACTGATAGATGAATGGATAAAGAAGATGTGACAATGGAATACTAATCATCCATAAAAAAGAATGAAATAATGCCATTTGCAGCAACATGGATGCAACTAGAGATCATAATAAGTAAGTCAGAAAGAGAAAGAAATACCATATGATACCATTTAAATGTGGAATCTAAAATTTGACAAATGAACCTATCTACGAAATAGAAACACTTATGGACATAGGGAACAGGCTTGTGGTTGCCAAGGGGGAGGGGGTTGGGGGAAGATGGAGTGGGAGGTTGAGGATAGCAGATGTAAGCTATTATATATGGAATGGATAAACAACAATGTCCTACTGTATAGCACAGAGAACTACATTCAGTATATGATAAACCATAATGGAAAAGAATATTAAAAAAGAATGTGTGTGTATATATATATAACTGAATCACTTTGCTGTACAGCAGAAATTAACACAACATTGTAAATCAACTATAGTTTAATAAAAATAAATAAATAAAAAGAGACCAAGTCAAGTCAGAGAAAGTGAAAAACAGTGTAGAAAACTTCAGCATCTCCGGCACCAATCACTGAACATATTTCAGCAGCACAAGGTCATCTTTAAGTAGCAATGATATAACTGAAATAGATCATTTAGGTAAGGGAAGCAGTGTTGCAGCTAATATGACCCTCACCACTCATTTTCAGGTCTCAAGGGAAAAAGTACTAGAAGGCCAGTGTTCAAATTTATTTTATGGCAAAATTAAGTTTTCTTCCTGAATATGTCTTTTTATTCTCCTAATTTAACCAGATGAAATTCCCCTTTGAAATACTCTATTAGTAAAATGTAAGGAATTTAAGTTGGGAATCTATGTTCCATCCAAAATATGGAACAGAGACCTTTCTCCAAATAGGGTTTTCCCCCTAAAGTCAGTACTTTTTTTTTTTTTTTTCCATCTACAAGATGAGTGAAGTCAGCACACTGGAAACAGCAAAGACATAACTTGACTTCTGGAACATTCATATAACTGTAGTGAGGCACCCTGCAGAGACTGAATTGTAACATTTTTGAAAAGGAAATAAAGCCAGAGGCTGGGGTATACTTTTAAGCTGGCAGCCCCACATGTCCTCTTTAGTCATCTGTCAAGCACCCAGGCATAGTTCTGGGGAAACACACACAAGAGTGGTGTGGGTTTAGTGAGCATTTTAGGCTTAGTTGTTGTTAGTGAGTGGAGATAAGAATTACCTTCCTAGACACATCTGTTTATATTCAAGTACTTATGTAGGGGCTTATCAATCACCTGGTTAAAGAAATTGGGACATGGATCCTGTTTTTGAAATTCCAGACATGTCAAATGAACTGGTGAGGCCTAGGGCCCTGATTGTTGAGAAGAAGAATCATACTCTGAGAAGGAAAAGAATAAAGGTCTCAGGACCACTGAGTATGTGTGTGAATGTAAGGAGTCAGAATACTTTAGGGAAACTGTTAGACAATTTTTCTTTAAATACTAATCTTGACACAGAATGAAGTTGTGTCAGAAGGAACGAGGGCATTAGGGCCAACAGAGTAACGTAGCCCATTAAGGACCCAAGGGTTTCAGCATGGCCCCGAGTATCATCACAGCTTCCACAGTATCATGGAGAAGCTGTAATACAGACACTGAAACACTGGGACAGTCTGAAGACTCATGCCCCCAAGGACTTACCTGCCTGTGCTGTGTCTTGCCCAGTAGAGAGCAGCAAATGAACAATAAAAACAACTGAGTCATGCAAAAGCATAAGAGCCCTAAGATCATTCAGAAGTAAAATTGCACACAACCATAAAGTGGTATATTATAGAAGGAATTTTAAAATGCAAATGTGGATGGCATTTCTGTAAGACACTCTCGTCCAAAGTCAATTTTTTCTTGTCCCCTTCCTGTCATACTTTTTTCTTCAGGATTAATCTTATCTTGATGAAAACCGTGAACATTTAAATTTCATCCATTCACCTACTTTATTTAAACTTGCTGCTACCTCATTATATTCATTTACTATTTCTCTCACTTGTCCACCATTACTACTAATGGCAAGGAATCTTTGCCAAAACAAGTTGAACAAAGGTTTATGAAGTCAGATTTTTCATAGCCCTAAACGTGCCTCGCAAATGTGGACATTCAGATATCTTCTGAGTTGTAAATTCTTTGTTAGGTAGTTCAAACATTAGCTTTAACATTGGGAACTCTGGAATTTGAAATATTGATAATGCTGATGTTCTATGTTCCTTGTCTCAATTGTTCAACCTCTAAAATGAAAGAAATACTTCCCATTTCCTTTTTTCCATCTTCATAGGTGTGTTTTCAGAACTAATGAGCTAATATTTATAATCCTAGGGAGTAGACAGCTTTCTTTCTCAAGACATTAGTGTACAATTTAGTGCTTATGAAGAAGCAATTTACTGAATGGCACCCTAGTGATATAAGAAATATTTCAAGGACTATTCCATTTTGAGGAAGTGAAAAATTGGTGGATTCTGCATAGCAGAACTTGACAATGCTTATACTTTAAAAGTTTTAAGTGATAAAGAAAAACTAATTAGTGTATGTTCTCTGAAACGTATTTCTTGAATTTATATTTTCCTAATTAGCTTATTTTCTCTTCTTCTAAAGACAAATATTTTCTTGTATTTAATTCACGATTTCTCCTTGTTCCCTTTACCTTCTCATGTATTTCCTTTCATTATTAATATTATCTTGTGAAAATGTTAACTTTTAAAATATTTAACCCATTCTTACTGTTTTAATATACTATTGCTTACTCTCATCCATTTACCATTTCACTCAAATGCCCACCATTACAGTAAAATGCAAACGTCTGCTTAATCATTAAAAAAAAATTAATGAAGGAAAAAAGTCAAGATTTTAAATACAAGAACAGGACTCAAACCCATATTATACACTGATAATGTTTGAAAACCAGGCACAGTACACTTTCTCAGAGTGAACATGATGAGAATTTTCATTTGCTTGAGTCACAGATACTCTGGGACACTTAAGGGTTTATATCGTGACTGTGTTATTTACTCCAGTCTCCATAAAATTCATTTTTATTTTAAATTTATTTGTGTATAAACCCCATTTATTTTTAAACTTGATTTTAAATAGAAGGAATAGCAAAGGAAAAAACTCCAGGTATTTTTTAAATCACATAATAAAGAAAAATAACTGTACTTGTCCAGCTGAATGGTGTCAAATAAGTAGGCATTTACGGGTTTGAATAGAATTTCTATCGTTTATAAGATTCTGAAACATTTTTAATGACAAAGGTACCATGAAAGTTATGAGATCATTTATAATAAATATTTCTCGTAAAGTAAGCATATGTATACAATTAAATTAGAAACTTATCTAAATAGAGCAGTTGAGAGGCCACCAAGATATTTTGAACTATTACAAAAAGGCATTATAGATCTGTCCTGAAGCTTAGGTTTTTGAACCTGCAAACTTAATTTGCACTTAATTTAAAAACAAAACCAGACACAGTCATCTCAGTCTGTGAAACTGGGGTAAGAACCTGTACTGTCAAAGTCAATCTAGACAGAGGAAAAGCAGAATTTTTATTATCCTTTTTCTTCTGAACCCAATCAAATGAGAAGCCTCTAGGATGTTAATGGCTTAAACTTTACCCTTACAACATGTTTTCATATTGTCAAAAGTTTCATTTTAACTCGATTTTTGTAAATCATGTGTAAAATTTATGTACCCTACTTGGGTAAAAAGGAAAGGTTTTTTTGTTAGAGAATTGTGATAGCCATTATTGCCATTCATCCAACCTCTGGTTTTCCTCCATTTTGGAACTGTAGTGGATTGTCTTTTTTGTTGTTGTTTTTGTTTTGTTTTGTTTTTAAAGTAAGCTCCCATGTGGTTGAGCTGGGCTATGTGAGTAACTCTGGGCCGTGAGTTATAAACTGCTTCCAGCCCAAAATGTATAATGCTGAGATAAGATGCTTAAGAGTTCTCTTTTCCCTTTGCCATGTTCAGAACCAGTGTTCGAGATAGTGGGTCTTCAGGAAGGCTGGTTCAAGAGTCAGGATGATGGCTGCATGGGAGCTGAATTCTTAACCTATCAAGGAATGGTAGCATGTGCAAGAAATAAAAGTTTAGGTTTTAAGCTACCCACATTTGGGGATTGTTTATTACTGCAGCATAACCTACACTCTGGTGACTACCTAAACTCTCTGGATTGATACAGGAGATTAATGTTTTACAAACTACTTTGAAAAGTATAACTAACATCTTATAACTCTGTAACTTTTAAATCTCTAGGTGGTTTTATTTTTAAGATTGCTTTCTTTAAGAAGTTATTTAGAGTGGTTTGGACCTATTATTTGCATGCTGTGTTGAAATTTTGAGTTTAATAAACTCTGAATTTCTAGAAAGTCAATATTAAGGGATGAAGCATAAAATTAGACACCTCCAAAGGTCCACCAGCATCTCAGAGCCTTTTGGTGTTTGTGACTTTTTCCTCCTCAATGTAGTTTCGCTGATCAGTGGTTTAACTCTCAACTGGAGAAGTGAAATTTAGGATACCAAGTCAGAGATAAAATAGAGACCATTCAATTTCTTTAAGGCTGGAATAATGCCTCATTCTTCCTCTAACATCCACAAATGTCTTCAAAAACAGGTGTTTAAAAATATTTAATGAATTCATGAATGCCTAATTTTTCCTAGGGACCCCCATGATTTCCCTAAAATCATGAAATAGATTCACTTTAACATATATTCTCCAACTCCAAACTGTGCCAATATGCTTTCTTAGATTGAAGTTGAACCCAACTGTTTTTAAATAAGCCAAATTAATTTTATATATAAATGTTTCAACTCTTTCATACATTTTAAAAGAATGTGGACCTGGATAATGTTTCCATGTTGATTTTTTGACTAGTAAAATAAAAGGTGACTTAGTAGCTTTGAATGAATATGAAATTTATATGCCCACTTTCTGGCACAGATGCCTAAGACCTTATTATTCCTCTCCTACTGAGATAGCATCTATCCATGGAAGGTAGAATAAGTACAGTAGTTAAGACCATAGGATCTGAACTCATTGCCTGGATTTCTGTCTCAGCTCCACCAGTAAATTAATCTCTAAGTATCAGTTTATCCATGTAAAAAATGTATATGGTGATATTTCCAATTCTATAAATTCAATGAGAGGATTAAATGAGATAAAATAAAGCATTTTGCCCAGCACATATGAAATGTTTAGAAAATTAATTGGTAACTATCAATCTGCTGTATTTGAAACAGAAGAATTAGATTACTTATTTAGTAAAAGAAACTTTGTTTCTTTAATATAATGTTTAAACCATGCAGTTCTGTTTTCAGAACTATGTTCAGTTTCTCTACCTCTGTAATCTGTATTTTTCCCCATTTCAGGTTTTTTGTTTTTTTTTAAGTCTTTGGAAGTCAGAAATTCATTAAATTTATTTTTTTTTACAATCACTCATTCTTGTAACCAACTTGCCTCAAAAATGGATTTACAATATTTTATCATTAAAACACAAAACATTGTTTTCTAGATATAAAAATATGAAAATTTAAATTGTGCAACCAGAATTATGATTCTTAGGATGTTATTATCTTTTTCATTGATCCTGCTTGAAAAGATAGTCAATTACTGGCTCTTTCTCCACTGGTAGTTTCTTTCACAGTTTTTAAACCAAAGCAATGATGAAATGAGCCTGTGTAGTATAATATAAAGAATAAAACCAGTCCACACTCTGTACAGTTTGGTACTCTGTACAGAGTAAAGTGACTGTGCTGTCCTTCTGAAATTGATGCATGTTTAAGAGACAGGAAAGGAGTCCATTTTTCATGACATATATTCTGCATGATAGTGTGCATGTTAGAAGACAATGTCTGCTTGATTTTTTCAAAAAATTAGAAAAACCTTAATAATTCAGTCAGTAGGTTTTCCTGTTAAGTAACTGCTTCTGATGACTCCATGCAGTTACCTAAATTACCTGATCATTTTAGCAGTAGTTCTGGTTGCAGTTTTATCTTTGACTTCTGCCAGTTTTGGCTCTGCCTTCATTCCCTGTAACTACAAACAATTCTGTCTGCGATGTGATCTTAAAGGTATAGTATATGTTGCCCTCTAGTGATTCATATGAACATTGGAAAAGTCACATAGACTTTCTTAGCTATTCAGAACTGTACAGAGACTTATGTCATCATGCATAATCCATATACTGTTTTCCATTATTTTCCTTTAGTAACTTCAGTTTTTACATTTCATTCCATTATGCAAGTCCAAACTAAACTGTTCTCCATTCTTCATAAAAGAACAGAATAATGAAAATAAAATACTCTCTAACAAGAAATATTTTTCTTTGTTGCTTCTAACTGTACTTTTATGGCGTGCTTTTAACCAGAGAAGTCATTAACCTAAATTTATTATCTATTAATGTTTACTCACTTTTCTTACTTTAGTATTTCTTGAAAATAAAGAAAGACAAGTAGAATTGAACACCTCATGGAAAGGTCTACAGTATTGTTTATTGACAGTATAGATAGATGTACTATCTTGAGAAGAATTACCTGAGATGTTTGTTTAAAATGCAGATTCCTTGCCCCCAGATCTGAATCAGAGTCCGATAATAGGGCCACAGAAGCTGTGTTTTTATTTGGTTTCCAAGTGATTCTTGACTATTTAAAACTGATCTGAGCCCTTTCAATTCTTTCCCATGTAATTTCAAGTTTCTCTTTGCTAGATTAATCTTTCATGTCTATTAGTCTCTCATTTATGGCCTTTAAGCAAACTTCTAACATATGTTATCTCCTTTCATGACTTTTCTTAGGCAATATTGTCTCTTATGATTTTATCTTAACTTGATTATATGTAACAATTTAGGCCCAACGTTAAGAAAATTCCCTTCAGAGTAACTTCATTTCTAAAAGGAATACAAAGACTTCCTAACTTACAGTATAACAAAATAATTGTTTTCTTTTACAAATGTTTAATAGTAAGCATGTTTCAACGTATTAATATTTAAAGTATCTAGTACCTCACATGCATTTGCACACTGGTTGTTTCATTAAAATGTTACAACAGTGTTTTTGGATATTATTATTACTCTTCCTATTTGTAGCAGAAGAGTCAGGACAATAAAGTTAATTTGACTCAGTGACTGAGTACAAGAATATTTAAAATATTCTACCATAACAAATTAAGACAATATTTGAAAAGAAATTTTAAGATTGTGACTATTTCTTGTGTTACCAATGGAAAAGTATTTCAAGGTAGAATTTTTTTAATGTGTTTTATTATCTAATTTTTGTTATAAATGCTTTCAAAACTAGAAAAATTAGAGACCAAAGATATGCTTGTCATTTAAATTAGTAATAAAACCTCTGAAGTAGCTAAGACCTTGACTAAAACCAGAGCCACAATCAAATACTGTATTTGCAAGTTGTTAAAATACAAGAAAAAAGAATCATATTTCCCAGGGCATTTTTGCCAGTTCTTTTCTGAGGTCTTAAAAAGTCTCTTCTATTTTAGCATATTTTAAATCATATATATCTTCAAATAGTAAAAAGGAACATATTTTTTAAGTGAATCTAAAATTTAACTTGAAATTCCCATTCAATCCACAGGGACTTATAAACTATTTAAGAAACTCTGTGATTGAAAAACCTTGGCCATTTTATCTCAAAAGGGGGCTCCATCTACTGACGCCAAGACAAATAAGCCATTTAGCCCATTCAAAAGCAATAAATTCAATGAAAACCAAGTTACTTAAATAGGAAACTTGTAAACCAATAAACCATGGCTAATTTTACTTAACTTTTCTTACCCTTTTCTCATACAAAAAAATCAACACAACTAGCAAAACGTCCTCATTATAGACACCGAAAAGACCATCTGGTTACCACCAACCTTTATCTGTTCCCAACCTCCACACTTCCTGCAAGGCTAGGTCCCTCTCTAATGTTCTTTTTCACTCATGTTGAAGCTAGTAAGTACCTGCTAGGTATAGGGGACTGTATAACTCTGCAGCAAATATCAGGGTATTAAGTCATACTGGCCTTATGTCCTCAAAAAGCCTCAACCTAGGATGAGAAGTGACAAAATAAAGAGTTAACTATAAAGCAAAGCAAAAAATAAAAATAATAAAAGCCATAAGAGACGGAAGAAAATTTTGTTTAAGAGGTGTATCACAGTTTTTTTAAACATTTAGAGATGATTCCATAAGAAAAAAAAAAGATAAGATTTGAAAATGTACTGAGAAGAGAGAGTTGGATATTGACAACTAGAAATAGAGAGGGCTTATAGGATGTTCAAAAAGTTATAGAATCCAACAAATAGACTCACAGACACAGAAAACAAACTTATGGTTACCAAAGGGAAGGGGGGAGGGATAAATTGGGAATTTGGGATTGACAGATACCCACTACTATATATAAAACAACAAGGACCTACTGTATAGCACAGGGAACTGTATTCAATATCTTATAATAATCTACGATGGAAAAGAATCTGAAATACCTTTTGCAACAACACAGATGAATCACTTTGCTGTACACCTGAAACACTGTAAATCAACTAATTTTTTTTTTAATTGATCAGTAAAGTTAGAGAGTCAGGAATGTGTGGGCAGGACCCAGGAAACAGTGTTTCAGTTATTCTGTTTCCTCTTTACCAGGTATCTGGAACCTACACACAGTCTCCTAGTTTGCCTATTTCTCTAGTCCTTTCTCATTCTTCATTAGTTACTTTTCCTTTGCTCATTAGAGCTCTCTGCTTTGTATGTGTTCAAACTATATAATTTCCATCCATAATTTCAATCTGTGGTCTCAGTTGCTAGCAGTGTGATCGTGTCTATCAAATATAAATATTTGAACCCCAACAATGTACTCAGAGTGAATATTCTGGTGAGTATTCAGAACCCCCTTTGAAGATTGAGGCATTTTTCACCTACCTGCTTGGAGTGTTGGTAGTTTTCAGCTGAATTCCCTTCCAGAAATTATATTTATTAGATAATAGTTTTTTCTCTGTAATGAAGATTCCACACATAAGTGAGATCATACAGTATTTGTCTTTCTCTGACTTACTTTACTTAGCATAATGCCCTCAAGTTCCATCCAAGTTGTTGAAAAAAGTACAAACTTTCAGTTATAAGGTACATAGGTACTGGGGATGTAAAATACAACATGACTACAGTTAACCCTGCTATATGGTATATTTGAAGTTGCTAAGAGTAGATCCTAAAAGTTTTCATCACAAGGGAAAAGATTTTTTGTATGTATACGAGATGATATCAACTAAACATCATGGTATTCATTTCACAGTATATGTAAGTCATTATGCTGTACAATTTATATAATGCTGTCAATTATCTCTCAATAAAACTGAAGGAAAAAAAAAGAAAACAGCTGTCTTGCACAAGAGTATGCTCCCTCCTCGAGCAGGCCCACATCTTGTAACTGTTAAATACAGGAATATAAAGATATGTTCCAATTTTTGTGTCAATTTAAGACAATTCTGAAGAGCCATTCCAGAGCCCAAACTTTCCTGAGATGGGTTAAGGTCTATTTTGGAAATACATCTCAGTTCAGCTCTTCTAGCTGCACAATTCTACTTCCTGCAAACCCCTTCTACCCCTAGATAGATGTCGATCCTGAGGGCATTCTTCAGTAATCCTTCTGCATGCAAACCTTCATCTCAGAGACCATCTTGGAAGTAATCTACCTTAGAAAGTATATTCAACTGTTCTAGACCCTTTCTACTTGCATGACAGAGGCTTTTCAAAGTCAAGATACTCAAAATTAAGTTCATTATCTTTCCCCTCCAAACATGCATGGCTACTCATTTATGAGTTTTTTTGGGGGGCGGATATCTACAGTATACATTCCAGTGGTATCTCCTCATCCATACCCTTCTTCTTAAAAACAGTCTACTGCATCCACAGTCTGAAAGGAGCAAGCCCATGTACTTAGGGACCACCACTGACTCAACCAGGATTCTGTTGTTACCAGAGTTGCCACCAGACCCTTGCTCAATACCCACCAACCCCTCTCTTGAACTGGAACTAAAATATCTTTAAGTTACAGAATCTAGACAAAGAAAGGAAGCTGTAGGAAGAGATAAAAACTAGATAGAACCAGCTGAAACCAAGATAGTGATGAATCTGACCACCACCAAACCCTGAGTCTCATTCTACACTGCTTTGACTACATTAGCGTACTAAATGACACACCTTCTGGCTGTGTAACCAGAAGTCACAGACACCCCATTTCCAGGAAAACCTTATTCTTTCCCAGAAAATGAATGCATATTAGTCTCACTCCTCCCCACATTTTCCTTCCTCCTTAAAAGCAAATCCTTCTTGCCATTAAGACGAGAAATTGATTTGTGAACTAAATTTCTGCTTCTCCATTCTCTGGCCATTGAGTAAAGCTTGTGCTGCTTCAATCTCAGCTTTAGTTTCCTTTTTGGCTGTGCGAAACAAGAAAAAGAACCTTCCTCAACGAGGCAGGGGACTTCGGCAGGGCTAGGGCCCAAGTGGGTGTCCATACGACCTAATTCAGTAACACTATCAATCAGGAATTGGGATAGGACATATGACAAACACTGAGTTAGTCCTTTGGCTCCAGAGTGTAAAATTGGGACCAAATATTACTTCATGCCAAAACAAAATTTCATGCCAAGCCAAATCTGATGTTATAGAAAAGAGAAGGAAAGGAGGAAAGGAGAGGAAGGGAGGGAAGGAGAGGAAGGAAGCCACATTACAGAGAGAACAATAACAAATCTGTAGACGGAAACTTAAATGAGAACTCATTTAGCTGAAGAAAGGGATAGAGATGGAAAGTTGACACGCCTGATTACTTCCCAGTTCTCTTGTATTCAGACTATTTTTCGAAACTTGGTTTTATAAAAGATTTGCCTGAAACCTTATAATAAGTATTATATTTATCACCAAATAAAACATAAGACACACCTCCTGCTTTTATAAACAACAGCAAGATTTATCCTTTTGTTTTAATCAGAAACCTGAGAGGGACTGAAGTCCTTCCCTTATCTCCCACAGCTAAATAGCTAAAAAATTCTTCCATTTTTTGTTGCAATTCTTCTCTCATTCCAACCTTACTGCAACTACTCAAGCTCTTCCTTGTCTGTCCATATGGATATACTGCCCATGGTCCAGTCCTTCATATTTCTTTATGTGTTGTCACTAACATACCAATCTGATAAGGGCATTCCTTGTTAAATTTTTTGAATGATCACACCTCTAGATCTATAAGAAAAAACATGAACTGCTGTGATAGTACACAGTGTACTTTCTTCTTTGGTCCCATATTATCTGGCTGGTTCCATCTTCTGTCACAAGCACTGCTTGATTTTTATAATCTAGTATTAGCTGTCCCATAATTTCATAAACTTGTTATACTTTCTAAAGTTTCTCTTTTGCACATGCTTCCTACTGCTTAGAATATTCTCTTTCATTCCTGTGGAAAACTGTTCATTCTTAATCCATCAGTTTAAAAAGTCACTGTTTTTAACCAATTAATTTATAAACTTCATCAGGACAAGAATCATGCTTACTTTAGTCACTGCTGCCTCTCCACAGAGCATAGACCTGCTAGATGTAGTATACTATCTCCTGTTTTGTGACTTAATCAATGCCTTTCTTCAGTTAGGTAGCTTTGGGCATCCTCATCTTGCAACTTTGTGCTCATAATTTCATCATTGCAATTAATATCTTGAATTATATATTAATTTATATCATATTGTCATTTTTGAGAGCATAACTGTCTTCATAAGAATGAAAGTGTTTTGAGGAATATTTCATGAATTTTCATGTAAACAAGTGTTGCCCAGAAATGAACAAAATACTTGGTATACTGTACTCAGAAATATTTGCTGTATGAATGAGTGAATACTTATAGGGTGGAAATAAAAGGTAAGCCTGCAGATCTAGACAAAGCTTGCAGCTCTCAGTAGGAAGGCAAAACCTCTGAGGGATAAAACCTAGAAATTTCCTCTTTAGAACAACAGAAACAATGTGCATGCATGGACGGTGAGAATTTCCCCTGAAACCAGATTGTGTGAAGAAGTGAGGAATGCCACAAACAAGCTGTATTTACAGAAAGCAGTCTGTTGACCCAGGAGGCAGGAGGGAGAGACTCTGCATTATCAGCAGCTGTGCAATGCTGAACTCGGGGGCTGGGAGGAAGAAAATGCTACAAGAACGTGCTCTCATGTACAACCCTGTGCCATAGGAATAATTCCTGCAAGCCAGTAGTTGAGTCCTGGTTCTTCCCCTACCCGTCAACACCACCTACGTTCCCACCCACAAACACCTCCTACATACAGCAGGCCCCAGAGGAAATGAAAGATGAACAGTGATTGAAAAAGAAGTGATTGAAAAAGAGCTATCCAGAAACAATGCAAAAAGAATGACTACAAGGAACAGGAAAAACAAGAGGCATATGAATTGGACTTATGGGAAAAAAGTATGTTTAAAGACACTGTGATGACTTCAGTAAACTAAACAACAAATCCTACAGAGTAAGAACTCAAAAGGGAAAGAAAGATTCAGAGGAGGTGTGGTGAGAAAATGGAATGAGAGAGAATGTGGGCTGGAGGAAAGCAAGAAAAAAAAAAAAAAAGATGAATGTCCCCATAGAAATGAAAATCAGATTAGGTGCAGCAGAAAGGAGAGAAGATATAGCTAAAACAATAGGTTAGATAAGATGAAACACAGAAATAAATAGCTAAGAAAATATCATTTAAAAATGTATGTTCTAATAGCAACAAAAATTTGAGCTGTGTAAGAATACAGCTAGCAAAAGATGTTATGACCTTTCTATAGAAAATAAAATTGAAAGACCAATGGAGAGAGGTTACTGAGATCATGAATAGAAGGCTAAGTAACAAAGTAGTAAACTCTCCTAACATATCTTATGCACTTGAATTAAAAATTTTTTTATTCAAGGAATCCATCAATATTATTCTCAAATATATATGGAAGATCAAAAGGCTAGGAGTAGCCAAACCAGTAATGAAGACTAAAAATGATGCAAAGTGACTTCACAAAATGCCTAGACTTATTATGAAGCTATTTTAGTAAGGACAGAGTCATATTACCATGGGAATATAAATAATGAAAATGATATAACAAACATATGGCTCTTTGTGCAAGATACATAATAACTTTACGACAAAGATACTATTATAGTTATTTTACAGATGAGGAGTTTGAGACACAAGGAAGTTAAGCAACTCTCACAAGGTAGCAAATTCAGTTTTCTACCTAGGCTCCATAATTTGGATTTTAAATCACCATTCTTTTAACAAAAGCAAAACAAACCGAAGTTTAAAAAAAAAATGAAGCAGACGTATGCATATGTGGAAATCATATATGATATAGAAGGCACTGCAGAAACTGGGAAAACGATGGCTATTTAGTAAATAATGCTTAGCATAATCAAATATTCCTACGGTAAATAAAGGAAATTCGTTCCATACTTCACACCATATATAATAAATTCCAAATGGAATATAAACAAATATGAAAGGCTAACATTGTGTAAGAAAATATAAAGAATATCTTATAACCTTGAGATGGGGATGGTTTTCTTTTACAGGACACAAGCCATTTTTATACTAAAAATAATTTCTTCTCATCAAAAGTACTATAAAAAGGAATTATAAATCACAGATTGAAGTAATTTAAACATATAACTAGAAAAAGAACCTCTACAAATTAAAAACTAAAGAAAAATTGGGGGCGAGGGAGAACCATGAACAAACTTCACAAAAAAGGAAACCACAATTGCCAATAAATGTATGAAAAACTATTCAAACTTTAGAAGTCAAACAAATGCCCATTAAATGATAAACTATACCACTTGTACCAAAGCAGTACATTTTAAATGTCCAACAATATCAGACTTCGGTGAGCCTGTGCAGCAATAACACTTTTGGGGGGAGCCTCGGTAATTTTAAACACTTATGGAAATAATATGCTATCATGTGCTGACGCAGAAAACACTTAGACTATAACCTGCTAGCTTCACTTTAGAAATACTGATTACTTGGGTGCTGTCTTCCAGAATGTTCATAGCAGTGTCCTCACATCCTCTTGTAAATAAGTCTCTTACAAGTCCACCCCATGAGTTTACCACATTGGTCTTGAACCTCAAAGGTGCTCATAGTTTATGTTGTTTCTGGGATCCCTGCTGCACTATAATGACCCCCACTTGTTTTAGTAGCACATGAAAATTCTTAATATGGAATAGTTGTCCCTTCACTAAAGCCAACTTACATTCAACTCTCAACTTGAACTGAGAAGACCTCTCTCCGTTTTATATTCCTCCTAAATGGAGTAGACCTCTGGCCCCACAACTTTTCATTGGTCAGCTGATGTCTCCCACAAGGCTCACAATCATCTAAAGTTCTAGAATAAATTTGGCCTCCAGCATGAGGACTGCATAGTTGTCAGCACTCAGGTGATTCAGTTTGAGATCATTCTTTCTATCAGTTTGGCTTCAGTCTGTAATTTGTTCAAAAATCACATGCACCATTGGCCTGCCAATGCAGGGGACACACGTTCGAGCCCTGGTCCGGGAAGATCCCACATGCTGCAGAGCAACTAAGCCCCGTGCACCACAACTACTGAGCCCGTGTGCCTAGAGCCTGTGCTCTGCAACAGGAGAAGCCACCACAATGAGAAGCCCGTACACTGCAACAAAGAGTAGCCCCTGCTCACCACAACTAGAGAAAGCCCACGCACAGCAACAGAGACCCAATACAGCCAAAGATAAATACATTTATAAAAAAAAAAATCACATGCAACAGTTACTCAGAAAACAATGTATTAGATAAAGTGCTAATGACATAACAGTTAACAAGGTAGATACATTCTGGCCCACACAGAGGTCAGAGCTTGAGAACCAGAGCTTTTAAACACTACTACATATTCCACTGCAACTTGTTAACTAGGTAACCTTTATTTGGGGCAGTGTCATCACGTAAATAAATATTAAATATAATAGAAACATTTTTCCTTTGCATCCTCACATCTTCTTCATGGAATAATCAAAGAAATGTGAAGTGTAAGAATATGAATGAGCTTACAAAAATAAGGGAATCTAAAGAGACTACATGGGTTGAAAACAATAAGGAGGAAGCAAATGCACAAGCACAAAAGCAGCAGCAAAGCAGACAATACTATTGAGTCCCCTATTAAGTCCCCTATTAAAGATTTCTCAGAAAGTCACATTAAGACAGTAAAATGAGCAAAGTGTATTTTGCAGTTCAAATTACAAAGTAAACAAAAACAAATGGTGTGTTTCCAAGCAATCTCATCTCTGAACAGAAGCGATAATTCTTCTATCTCGGTTGCATACTGGGATGCCCCAAAACGCTATTTTCTTCATTCTGAGAGGCATGTAGCACGGTTCCTTCCTTAGGATTCTCAAGAGTGATGAAGATTATAATATTCAGTCACTTGTAATCCTGACGGGGGTGGAAACGAAAAGACAGCCAACTGTCTTATCCTACATGGCTATGAGAATGTGTTGTTACAATGCCTACCCAATGGGCCTAGTAGACTGCCAAGCATCACATAGGTCAACAGTAAGTGTTACCTTTCCACTATACTGAGTGAGTGTAATTAGTTTCACCAATATGAATATATATATACATACATATATATGTATATATATAATATACATATAAATTTATGAATGTCTGTGTGTTCATACATGTGTATCTACATATACACACACACACACACACACACACGGAATATTGGTTAGTGGCCATGATAGCAAATAATCACTATGGCTAATTTAAGCAGAAAAAAAATTAAGTGATTTACCTGACTCACAGAATCACTGAAGCCTAGAGAAATATGTTGGGGCAGGCCTTCTTGAAATATAACCACATCCCAGAATCTTTGTGGTAAAAACTATCACCACTTCAGCTAAGATCACCAAGCACCAAATGCCAGACAATCAGCCCTTTCATTATAGCTACTATTGCTAGCAAAGGGGCCACATCTGCAAAAAGAACTGAGCCCCATGCACTCACTGTCAGCCCAAAGAAGGAAGCCTCAGCTAAATTACACTTACATCGTCACTCAAAAACATGCCGTACATTTGAGTTTTTAATTCCATATTAAAGAGGCTAATTTTATAGTGCCATGACTTCCTCAATTATAGAAAGGCAATGTTTAAAAAAAAGTAGCCAATTTGACCAGTTTGACAGATGCCCACCGAATGCATACATATGTATAAACTCATTCATGAGGGTTACAATAATTCTTACATAAAGTGTTTAGAAGCAATAATTCTTAAAGTGGTTAGAAGCAATCCTGGCAGGTAAGTACTATGTAAATGTCTGCTATTCTTTCCTTCCTTCTCCTTTCTTCTTTCCTTCCCTTTTTCCTTTTTTGCTTATACCAGTAATATATATGGGGAAATGTTAATGTGGTTATTAAGAAAAGTATTAAACGAGGATAATTAAGATGTTCTAACCTGTAGCATCTCATACATATATCATCTTCAGTCTTATGTTCATTTTGATATTGGAATCTCTTTAAAAATCATTGACCTCAAAATCCAACAATAAACTAACTAGTGTTTCAAAGGAGGTAAATTCAACTTTTTTTCTTGCCCAATGTTCAGTGAAACTGTAAACGAAAGTTTAATTATAACATCTCAGAAACTAAAACTTCCCGAGTATGAAAATTCTTACTCCTAACAAAAACAAAGAAACAGAAAAAGCCATACACACAAACATAAAAAAAAAAAGAAACCAATCCAATTAGGATCCACAGTTTTACTACAGGTACAATGTAATAAGCATGTGCTTTGGCGCTAGAGAGGCTAGAGGTGTTACCCTGATGTCATAGTTACTTGCTGTGTAACTCCGAGCAGTTACCTACTCTCTTAATCTCAGTCTCCTTGAAGATACAGTGGGAATAAAATCTTGCAAAAAAAAAATTAGACAATATATGATATGGGCAGAATGGCTGTTTTATGACCTAAGATATCAGACACATAAAATGGCATTGGTTTCATGTCCTATCATTATTATGATTACTATCTTACACTTTACAATTATCTTACCAAAAATTTGCTTCATAGTTTGTTGGAATTGTCTCAGATGTTACTACAGAGAAATATTATACCACAGAAAAGTTAGATCTTTAGAGAAATGCTCACCTAAGTGCCCAGAGATAAGGATTCCATAGCCTACTGCCTTTCTGGGTGGCAATGGCAAATTAAAAATTCATAGAGCTGGAAGGGATCTTCAAATATCATCTAACAAATTCTCCACTTCCCACAAATGAAGACACAGAATATGGAAAATTTATGTAAATACAGATCTTGGACCACATCCTAGACCCCTAGTTTCACAGTAGTGCTATTTCCATTCCTACTCCTTAGATTTTCATTATAAAACGTGTAGAATCTCACACACACATTTTCCCTTAATTTATATAGTCATTGTTCATGCACATGTTTTCCAAAGCTTTATTGAAATCCTATTACATGTCTGCAGACAGAAGGAAACAAAGTGGTTTTACGCTCAAACTCACCATCCGGTAGTTAATACAACACAGCTGAAGAACAATGCAAACCAAATGTCCTAAGTGTTAACAACACTGAGAGAAAGATGTAATTGATCTGTTGTCAATTTTCTTTTACAGAAGGCCAATAACTAATTTTTTGCATAAAAGGATGACAAAGTGCAAGTTATTAACTAGCATTAAATATTGTAAATGTATAAACAGTAAATATATTTTCAAAAACATGTTTTATCCTTCTTTGACATTTCGTAGAAGTCAAAACATCTTAAGTTGTTTTAATCTTGCTCCTACATTTCCCCGTTGTGAAGTTTCATAATATTCATATTAGTTATGCTACTTCTGCCCCCCCCATTTAAGGTAGTATGTGTGATAGAGGGGCACATGCTAAGTTTCTCTCTTAACTTTATTTTGAATGACTAGTACCAATTAAAAAATACCTTGGTTGGAAGGAAGAGTTACACATATATGTATATATAAAAGCTAGATCATTTTCCTTTCTTTTAAGGCAGATCTACCTGGGGATGTTTATTACTGAACTCTTAAAATTTAGCTAAATTTTTTATCTAAACAAAACTGAAGCTCAATAAAATAAAAAAACATAGTTTAGCAGACTACATATATATATATATCAAAGGTTATAGATAATAATGGTCTTTTACCCTTCAAAATTGTATATCCTAAATGAAACTAAGAAAATTAATTCCACCTAACAAAAAATAGTCTATTAAGAAATTTGTTTGGTTAGGTACATACTGACCATGTCAGTATTAAAATGAAAACATAAAAAGTCAGTTCAACATATTAATTTACCATCATGTTAGGGCCAGTAGAAAGCTTTCTGCAGTTTGGGGGAGAAATTATTTCTTGTTTATATCCCCTAATATGCATAGAATTTTGGTATAATATCGACACTGTATTTATATCCATCTAATCCGTAAAAGATCTTTTAATGATTGGCTATGTTACATGTGACTATTAGGCATTTTTAGCATGTATTAAACATTTAGAATACTAAGCCAGCACTGACTAAATTATTTATGGGTACCCATTTCTCCTTGGTGTTAAGGGGAAAATGTCCTGTGTGTGTTTTAATAAGACCTGTTATTTTCATTCCTTCAAAAGATAAACCATTATTGTCTGATGCTGAAATCAAGGGCACATCCATCTGTAAATGTTCCAAAGTTAACTTCCAAACTGCAAAATCTAGTACATTGTTGCTTTTTAACATCTTCAGTGTTCAACGTATTGATCTCTTCCTTCTTGGGAAGCTCTTTCATTTTTTGGATCCTGTGAAATTCTCTGGTTTACTCTCTCTCTCTCTCTCTGGTATTTCCTTTACCATTTTAAGATTATCTTCTCTCTACATCTTAAAAGTTTGTTTTTTCCAAGCTTTCCTTCTTGTTCTTCCATCTTACTTGTTTATTCATTTAAAAAAATCTCATACCTTTCTGTATACCAGCACTAAACATGTGCTGGTTTCTCAGAATGAGATGGTTAATACGAGAAATAAGAACTCAGCAGTCGTACAGCTTAGAACCTTTTGGGGATACAGGCAAGTCAACACACATTGTTAAACTAAGATATTGTTGGAAAGATACTGTGTGCAATGGGAGCACATGGGAAGGTTCCTTAAGTCAAATAAGTGTGTGGGTGAATGAGCATTGTCAAGAAATACATGCCATGTGAAGTAACATCTAAATGGAGCTCGAAAGGATGAGTGACTGTTAGTCAATTAAAGAACGGAAAGGACAATACCCAGAAGAGATCAAATGCTATGTGTGAATCCTCAAAGTTGAGAGAGAACATAGTACATTGGAATAAAACAATCAGAGAATAAGCATTCAGAAGGCTAAAGGGCCTCATGTGACTATGGATCAAAAGTGGGGTTGGGGGTGGAGTTGCTGCTTGGAGAGAATTTTGGTGAGATAGGAACAGGAAACATAAGCAGGGTCAGACCACTGCAGGATCCTGTAAGAAATATTAAGGGACACGGCTTTATCCAGAGGACAATGGGTATCCATTTTATTCTTTTAAATTCAGGAGCCACAGAATGATGAGGTTCATGGGCACCACCACTGATAATAGTTACTCCAACATTTATCTCCTTCTCAAAACTCACTTCAATCCTAGAGCCTTATATCCATTGTCCTAAGAAACTCACACTTGGAGATCCCACAAGTATCTCTACATTAAATGTCCAAATGTGACTTCTTCAACTTTCTCACACCATCAAACACTCTCTTCCTTGTTTACTAAATTCCATGCGTTAAGACTCTCATCCTTTCCGTTTACCAAATTCAGGGAAGTAGAATGCTCAACCATATTTGCCTTTCTTTTAGCCTCACCTCCAACCAATTGTCAAGTGCTATTAACTTGCTTCTTCAAAGCGTTTAAAACCTGCTTAATCTTTTCTATATCAAGAGCAATTGCCTTTTGGTAAAAACATGATTATTTTTCACACTGATTATTGAAATGGGCTAAGCTGTGTCTTTTTAAAAAAATGTTTCCTGCATTAGTGCATCATTTACATTGCCACCAAAATAATTCTTCAAAATTCTTCTAAAAAAAATAAAATTCCGTTGCACGAGGACAGAATCGTGTTTAAGCAGGCTATTGACTCAGATGGTCTGACTTCAAGAACCATGTGAACTTTTTCTCTTCTACCTCCTCCTTCCTCCCTTCCCCCTCCCCCTTCTCCCCCTCTCTATATATGTAAAACAGAAAACAATAGTACATTCATAAGTGATTAAATAAGGTGATATAATTTTCATTTTACCTGGAACATATTATCATCAATCCCACTTAAAATATTCCAACTGCTTTGATGTGTTAAGTCCAAATATAGCATATAAGATACTTCATGATTATAAACCTGTCTTGCCACACTCCATTCCCACTCTGTGCTAAAACAATCTAAGCTGCTGAAAGTTCTCCAAATGAATCATGCTTTTTCATATCTCTGTGTCTTTACACATAGTTCCCTATGCCTGGTTTAGCATAGGCTCCTGCCATCCTCCTACTAGCTGACTCCTAATCATCTTTGATTAAAAGCAAGTATCATCTGTAGCCAGCCTACTAGCCCAAACAGAATAGGTACCTCTCCATAAGACCCTATCACAGTACTTATCACATAGTAACCATGTGTTATGTTTTCCATTCTGCATCCTTGGTACCCAGCAGAGTTACTTACGTCTAAAAAGTGCTTTATAAATTCTCATGAAAGGAGGGTGTAAGGGAAGGAGGAAGGGAAGGATAAACCACAGCTCTCATCATATAAGTAATTCATTGTCTGAAAAAAGTTTTCTGCTGAACATCAACCAGGTCTCCCTGGCCACAAATACTTCAGCATAATATCTCAGTAATTAATAGTCCTATGTAAGGTTTAGTTTAAGGAATTATATTGAGAAATTATGTTAAAATGTACATATGTAACTTACATTCCATGTTCTCATCATTTTGACCTGTAATTCTCTCAACAAACCTTGTCCTTCCTATTTTTTGCATGTATACTTCCCTTTGACAGGAACACTGTCACATACCCGTTACGTGATCTCACTCACCGGTATGTGCACGTGCGCGTGCGTGCACACACACACACGCACACTTGCCAACTTCCAGAGAAGTCATCCCTTGAATTTCAGTTGGGCTCTTACTATCCCTTATCACTTCAGTTATTACATTGTCTGACTGTCTCAAGTCAGCTGGTAAAAGGACTACGTTCTTCCTTTTTCATCATAGTCTGTAAGAAATCCAGTATATGTCTTTGTTGGTAGTGTTTACAATCATAGAAGAGATGCTAAAGAGTACATATTGACATCCCAGGATAAGTGACTTCAGTATTTTCAACCTTTCTTTTTTTAGGCTCAAATTCTAGTAATGACTGCTTTCTCCATGTAGAGCATTTAGCACAAACGGTGTATTATTGTGCAGTCCACTCAACTAAACCAATGGTCTGTGCTTAAATGGATCCAACATCTCTGGAATTAATTTTCAAAACCATCTTTTATTCTTCACCACTCACTGAGTAGTTAAGTTACCTACACCTCACCTCAGAGGGCAAATGTTAAATATGATTTTCCTAACTTATGATACCTATTTTCTTGCCTATTTCTAGATTCCAGGCTTTATGAAGATACACAGTTGTTTTCTTGTTACTATATCATTGTCTAAGAGAGTGACAGAAAGACCTCAATGTATATTGACTTAGTGACTGAATTATGAGTAAGCTTTTTCTTTTAAAATATTTATTTATTTGGCTGCACTGTGTCTTAGTTGAGGTCTGTGGGTTCTAGCTCCCTGACCAGGTATCAAACCTGGGCCGCCTGCAATGGAGAGCACAGAGTCTTAACCACTGGACCACCAGGGAAGTCCCATAAGCTCTTATTTAGAATCAGCTAGAATACTTGTATTGATTATTCATTGACTGAAGTAGCTACTGGAGTGGTGAAAAGATAACAAAATTTTTTTCTTAATTTTTCCTCAGGGAAGGCAAAATTTTACTTAAGCTATTTTCCTCAGAACACCTGAACCAATAGAAGAAAGTGTCTCTGCTGATAACTGTGGAGTTGACTGGCTCCACAAGAGCCATTTCCTACAAAAAAACCCAAGGAAACAAACAAGACCAGATCAACAGCTTACTTTACTGACAGGAATAGAAGCAAATAATGTGTATTGTCCCAAGAGCATAGCTTGGAATTAGGCTTGGTGTATTATAAGGATTAATACTCACTAGCATCAGGAGATTGGGATTGACATATATATACTAACATGTATAAAATAGATAACAAGAACCTGCTGTATAAAAAAATAAAATAAAATTCAAAAAAAATACTAGCTCACAAGTTACTAACACATCTGGTTCTTTTCACGTTACTTTAAGAGCTTGTGTAATAGTTTTCTATTGGTTCAATAAAAAATTACCACAAATCTAGTAGCTAAAACACTTCTATAGGACAGAAGTCTGAGATGAGTCTTACTGAGTTAAAGGTCAGGTTGTCACCAGTGCTATGTTTCTTTCATGAAAGTTCTAAGGGAGAATCCATTTGCTTACTCATTCAGGTTGCTGACAAAATTCAGGTCCTTTGCAATGGTAGTACTGAGGTCCCTTTTACCTTGTTAGCTATCAGCTGAGAGCTGTTTCTAGATTCTAGAAGTCACCTGCATTCCTTTGCCCATGTCCCCCCTTCCTCTATCTTCAAAATCAGCAATGACATATTGAATCTCTCATTTCTTATTTCTTTTTCTATCCTTGCATCTTTCTAAGCGACTCTTCTGCCTTCCTCTTCCACTTTTAAAGGACTGTGTGACTCCATTAGCTCCACATGGATAATATCCCTATTATAAAATCCTTAATCTTAATTCCATCTCTTTTGCCATATAAGATAATATACTCATAATGGTAAAGGTTAAGATGTGGACATCTTTGGGGACATTATTCTGCCTAGCACAACTTGTATATTAAATAACTCATGTTTTACCATAGGCCAGTTTTGAACCTTAATCTGAGCAGTTAGTTCCATCTGAAAAATTTTTGAATTTGTGATTTTAGTAACTAATCCAGTTCAAGAATTCACCTTCACAGATGAGTTTATATTTTTCTTACAAATCAAAAGTCAAAAATATTATTACACATTACCTGATGAATTCATGTTTCATTCACTACTGAACACCAACTAAGTAAAAAAGTCAAATATTTTAGGAAAACTATGATATGCCCATTGACTAAAAGGCTTACAATGTACTTTGTAATATACTTTGTAATATAAATAAAAGTTTTTATTATTTGCTTTATATTTGATTTGTGGCTTTCTATAGACCTAGTTTTTGGGTCTAGAATCAAGCATAAAATAATTATATCCATAACCAAATTTGATATTAACTAAGATGCTTTAAAATAAATTTTCTCAGTGCCTTGAAAGGATATTTTAGTGCCATAAAAACTCACTCTTCTGCTGGCAGGATATTGAGCTAATGGTGATTACTGAAATTCTAAGTAAAGTTGTTGAGAACGGAAATGGGACTCAAGGAAAATGATTTCTTATCCCCCAATACCACCACTAGCCTCCAAAGTTTTTAGTGCCTTCACACATAAAAATGAGGGGATCGCATTGCATGAAACTTCTAATTTTCTGACTATAGCTGCTTTCAAGTCAGTTCTTTAATGAATGTTTAGGTACAGGTGAAACTAAGAGAAACATTAACATAAATTGTTTCCAGTACAAAGACAGAAAAATAAAAAGAATATACAGAAGAGTTCATAAGTTTAATAATTGAAAAATATTGATTTCATGTTAATATATTGTTTATAGTGCAGTTAATACCTAGAGACCAACTCTAAATCTTACACTTTGCAGAGACTGCTCAGTTTCACAGTTTGTCTGGATTACTTTGATGCTTACCCTTACCTTTCTATTATTTTTTCCACATGGACTACTTTATTGATAAATCAAAAGAAAAAGGATCAAATAAACAAAGCAACAAAGCAGGAAAGTGCTCACATCAGGGTTGTAGCCAATCTAATTAATTTTTCATTTGGTTCTCATGTATTAGAGACCAATCAATTTGGGATTATGTTTACAAAGTTATAAAAGGAGAGGAGACTAAGCCCTCAATCTGTTGTCTAGTCTGTCCAAATTAGTCAGTTAAATGATCTCAGGGGATACCATACAGCATATGAGTAGTTCTTGTAAGTATCTTTTCTTTTAATTACAGATCAAGTTGTCAACCCTTTCTGCAGACCTTGACTTTGGCAGAAGGGCAAAGTTCTGAAATCAAACAATGGGACTTTATTTTTCAGATTTTTTTCCTTTGCCTTTTTCACCAACATGCTTTAGTTAAAATATCTTTAGAGAGCTATTTTAGCATGTGGAGGTTTGGCGTGCCAGAATTGACTATCACTCAACGAAAGGAGTTTCCATTCAGATAAAAAGTGATATTAAGATTAATAGCCTTTATCCTATAAGAATGTGTCAGTCTTAGAGATATACTGAATCACTCCAGAAAATGGAATTGTATGAAATAGTAAGAAGGGGCACAATATTTCATGGAAATAAAGAACCTGGAAAAATGGTGTCTTCTAAAATGACGTTCCCAGAATATTACGGTGGAACAAAAGTAGAATTTATGTGTTGATCAAAGTTTGGTGGCACACCTGTGCAAGGTTTGAGGTACATCAATATACTCTAAAGCCAGTGTTAAAAATCACTGCTCTAGGACCTGGCAGTTTAAGATAGTTGACTTGAATATCTAGTAACCTTTAGAACCATCCCTAAACTTCCCCTCTTGCTCACTCTAGCTCTCTATTTAATTAGTCACCAAGTCCCTAAGGCCTACCTCTCCTTAAGTCTCTTCTCACCAACCCTGCACCATCACTCACCTGGCCTGTTGCAATACATCCCAACCACTCTAGCTAACTCCCATCAGAACTATTGCAATAGCCACCTGCACTATGTTAACACGTCCTTTACACAACGATTAAAGTTACTTTCAAAAAAGTAATCATTCTCTTCTATCTTGATATTGTTATAACTCAGTTAAAAAAAGAATCACTGTCTCTGTGAAGGCCTTTGGAAACTTCCTTTATTTTATTGTGCTCAAGGAATCAGGAAATGGTAATATAGTCACTTCCTACCATAGGCTGACAGTAAATATCAACCTGACTCATTCTGAAATCCCTGCCCAGACTCTCAGTCTCTGGCTCAGGAGAACTTCGTAGACTTTAGGGCAACCTCTTTTTGGATTGCTAAGTGCCAGAAAGTTTTCTTGATATAAAGTAAAAGATAGTGGAGGAGAGAAAAGGTAAAATGAATATTTTGAAATACATCAATATATTTTGTGCAACACCTCAGGCTTTTTCAAAACCAAAAGCCACTAAACAGAATCCTTAACCCTTTATATGTTATGTAAAATGAATTTTAATACTTTTAAAGTAATTTTATTTAAAAATCAGTTGATTGTTTTACTAGCGATAAGTTTTCTCCCTTTAACAGAGATTTTAATTGTGAGAATTCTTGGAAAAGGTAATGAACTCATACTACAAAACCAGATGGATTCACAGAAGGAAAAGATGAATGCTGAGTTTCCTTTACAAGTCTAGAATTTTTTTTTCCTCTCTTTTGAGAAGACTAATTGGAGCACGATGCTCTTTATCTCTATGCACACAATGACTTGAAATTCATGGTTCTCTTAGGATGTAGTTTGAAAACTGGATCAGAGTTGAGTCCTTTCAGAGCCTAGTGAGGATTCTTATTATATCATTTTCATTGGGGTTTTATGGCTTAATTAGTACTTGTTAGGAATCAAGTGAAAGAACATGGTTTTAATTCCTTACCCTGAGAGACATGAGCCCAATGTTTCCTAAACTGTGTAAGATGGTTGTAGCTGTTTGACTTAAAAGTGCATTCTAAGACATAGTTAAACAGACTTTACTTTTTTTAAGTCAGGTTTATGAAAATAAAATGTACATATAGTAAAATTCACCCTCTTACGTTAAATTCCAGTGAATTTTGGTAAAGATACTCTTTCTTATAATTACCACCATAATAAAGACATAGAACATTTTAATTATCCTACAAAGTTCCCTCACCCCCCTTTGCAATCAATCCCATCCCTCAACCCACAGCCTGGGGCAATTTTGATCTGATTTCTATCCCTTTAGTTTTGCCCTTTTCAAAATTTCATATAAGTGGAAAATTACGTATGTTGGCTTTTGTGTCTAAATTGCTAAACATTAATAATTTTGACATTCATACACATCACTGCACTTATCAGTAGTTTGTAACTTTTTATTTCTGAGAAGTATCCATTGTATGGGTGTATTACAGTTGATTTATTTATCAAATGACATACATTTGGGTTTCTAAATGCTAAACCCATTTCCCAAAGTGACTGTTCTATTTTGCATCTCCATCAGGATCCTACTCTAAATCTTCTGAATTAGAAATTTTTTAGATACCATCAATCAGCATTTAAAAAAAAAGATTCTTATACACACAAATTACAAGATACCAGGATTCCTATCGCCAAGGGTGGTGTTATTCCTCCTTACTATAATTATCATCATAATTATCAAGAAGTATTTGTTGAATTACTGAGTTTACCAATTACCTAAACAAACACTATAGTGGTATAGCCAAAACATACCATGTATTATTTTTCTATTGCACTGTAAAACATTACCACAAACTTGATAGCTTAATACAAAATTTTCTAGGAGAGTTTCATAGATGAGAAGTACCAAAATAGTTCTTACCGGGCTGAAATCAAGGAGTTGGCAGGGTTACAAGACGACCTAGGAGAAAGTTTATTTCCTTACCTTTTCCAGATTGTAGAGGTTGCCCACATTCCTTGGCTCATGACTCTGTTCCCCAAACTCAGAGTCAGCAAGCTTGCATCTATCTGACCATTCCTCCATGGTTATACTCTCTTCTGACTCCAGCTGTGAAAGGTTCTCCACTTTTAAGAACTCGTGAGATTAGATGGGGCCCACCTGGTCAATCCAGGATACTCTCCCCACCTCAAGGTCCTTAATTGAATCCATCAGCAAAATCCCCTTTGCATATTCACAGCTTTCAAGAATCATTAAGGATATCTTTGGGGGCCATTATTCTGCCTACTACAGACTATAAGTTTTTCATGAAATTATTAGAAAACATTGACAGTTTTTCTTTCTTATTGAAAGTCTGGACTTTGGTTCCACTTCACTGATTTACTAAAATTTGGAGTAAATTAACTCATCTCTTGGAATTTCTACTTTTCTATCTATGATTAGAAGCATAAAAATAGGTTTTTATAATCTCAAAACATTAATGTTCATTAAGTATAGAATAATCCCAGGAACTTTGTTCATAACATCCTGGTTTGTGGGGTGAGTGTTTGCAAATATTAGGAATAACAATGTTTGCATGATTATTGTCATTAGTCTTTTTTCTTGTAAACCATCATCAGTAAGGAGGTGAGTCTACTGAGCAGGCTTGGAAACGTGCAATGAAGTGATAGCATGCTTGAATCTGGTGTCACTAGTCAAATGCAATTTGGCACTTATTTTAAGACAAAATATATTCCAAGTTAAGGAATACAGTATATGTTTTGCCACATTTCTCAAAGCAATTAGACTATTAAAATATATGCTAAGTAAATAATTTGTTGATATGAGAAAATATTAAGAAGATGCTTCTGAAATACCAAAATTACTTTGTCCATATTTAAATGCATTTAGGAGTTGTAATAAGAAAAACCTGAGGTTTGAATTTAGAAAATTCAGGTTTCAATCCTGGGTCTACCATGTACTGATGTCTGAGGGATTTCAGATAAATATATAACTTCCCTAACTCAGTTTCCTCATCTGTAAAACGTAATTAACAATACCTCTCCCAGGAGTGTAATGTGTATCAAATGAGAAAATAGTTAAAAATACATTAATTGTCAAAACTAGAGTCATCATCATTATCATTATTATTTTTATAGTATATATGTCAAAGCATTTTGGATCTTAAAATAAGATGTTATACAAAAGACATTCCAGGACTGGAAACTGAAAATGTAAAACTTTCAATAAATATATCACCATTATTATTGTCAACATATCTAAAAGCCTCAAGTTTACTCCCATTTCAGGTATTGACCAATTAACGATTAATAGACATGTTATATACAATGCACAACATAGCAATTTTACTCTTAGATATAAACCCAAAAGAAACTCAGATACTTACATGAGGAGACACAGAAAAATGTTCATAGAAACGTTGATTGTAATTGCAAAACTATAGAAATTTATGTCCACCAGAAGAATGTGTAGCTAATTTGTGGAATAGTCATTCAATGGAATACTATATGGTGTTGAAAATGAATGAAGTAGAGCTGTTTGAATGAAATGGGGGACGCACAAACATATTATTGGCCCAAAAAATAAAAATGGTTGCAAAGATATACATGTAGTAAGTATATATTAAGATATGACACCATTTATATAAACTTTTAAATCATTACATACATACTGAAAGTAGAAAGAAATGCACATTGAGTTGGTAGTACGGTTGCCAGATAAAACAGAGGATGCCCAGTGAAATCTGAATTTCAGATAAAAACCAATAATTCTTTAGTACAGATATGTCTCATGCAATACTTGGGACAACTGAAAAGTTTTGGGTAGTTTATCTGAAATTCAAATTTTACTGGTGGCTTATATCTTTATTTGCTAAATCTGGCATTGTAATGAGGAAAAAAGAGCTGCACATGGGCTTCAAGTTGGATTGGTGATGTTTTAGTTCTTTCAAAGTCTTAAATATTTCATAGTATGTTAAAATAGTAATAGGCAAAAACGAACCATTCACCAGGAGAAAATCTCTAGTTAAAAGATAAAACTAAGTTCCAAGACCAACAATAAAGAATCAGGAAGGATGACAAAAGGTAAAGAAATAACTAAAGCATACAATTTTTTTTAATTATGAAAAGGGCAATAAAGTGATATCATGCTCTACATTTGTTATTAATATTTTGACATTTATTTTTTTCCAAGTCACTGTCACCTGAGATGAAATAAATAATTAATTACAGAATTCAACCTAGAAATAAAAATTTGGAATTTTGATGTTTCCCAAAACTCTGTAATAATTTCAGTTATATTTCAATCAATGAAAATATATTTGGCCACAGGTGAGAACTGTAATAAATGGAATGTTTAAATCTATAAAACAAGATGCAAAGAGTGGCCATCACTTAATTATTTTAAGCCTGGAAGAGGAAAGGAAATGAATAGATGAAACAGAATAATTAAATATACATTTACTTCTCTAGTCAAAATTAGAAAACAATGGCTCTCCATCATGGCTAGGGATCACATTAAAATCAGCTGGAGAGTTTAAAAAATATGAATGCCTGAGACTCACCTGAAAGCAAGTCTAATTTAACTGATCTGCAGGAGGAAAAAAATCGCTAGTTTGTAAAACTCCCCAGGTGATTCTAATATAAGGTCAGTGTTGAGACCCATTGCTCTCAAACTTGAAAAGCCGATTCCTGTTTGGGAGGTAGTGTAAAGCAAAAATGTTTGTCCTGTGGATGTAGAAGCTAGCTCCTAAGAAAATAAATTCAAATATCAACTGACTCCATTGACTTTATACTAAGGATTTAAAATGAGTGACAGGAAAACAGGTAAATGGAAGCATGATACCTCTCACATAGTCAATGCCGAACAAAGAGATCTTCACTGAAATAGTTGAAGTGTGTAAACATCCTAAAAGATAATGATACTTGTAGCTTACATAGTAAGTATTGAGGACTATTAGTAAAACACTAAAAACTGAGAAAAGGTCTAATTTCAAAATGTGGAGAATGAAATCTTACTTTTTATCTTAGAATGAAAATACTTCCATGTTAGCCAGCAACCCTCTGCCTTTAGCACAATGAGATGAATTTAAGACAGTCAGTTTTTATTTCTACTTGAGTAACATGAGCTTTGGTTTATGGCCCTTTTTCCCCTAGCCTCATAATTAAATGACTAAATCCCATCCACAGCATTACCTACAGAACATGACTGGAGAAAGATTAGCCATTAAAGAGAGAGGAGATTGCTATTATGGCTTTTGAGGCCTAAAACCACCCACTCTCTTAGGAATCCTATTATGGCTGAGCATTTGTGTTATTGGTATTGCAATTCAATTCACATATATCAAGCTGCAAACTCCATTTACAGTCAATCCATATTTCTAGGTCTTCTCTAATAACTTATTCATTTGTGTGTTTCACTTTGGAAGAAGTTATGTGCTTCAAAATATCTTCCTCTGTTGCCAGTGACTATGGAGCTTCCTTTAGTGGTACAAGAAAGCATCTTTTCCCTATTAACTAAAATTCAAACACCTGCTGTTTTACCTTTGGTTTTACTTTGAGGTTCATAAAACCTTATTATGAAGATTCATGTGATTTCAGATCTACTTTCTATTCAAAAGAGCAGTAATAAAAAAAAAAAAAAAAAAAGAGCAGTAATAATACATGTAATTGTTTCCCCTGGTGAAGAATGCTGATCAGGATCAATTCTATAAATCAGGGTAAACAGATATCAAGTACAAATGAATTTCATATATTTTTCCTTTTATAATCAAAAACAATTATATCACTAATGTGTGTTAATATCTTTAAATTCAACTCTTTAGAAACAAATAACTGGCCCAAGTTAAGCAGGTGACCACACGTATCATCCAACTATGGTGCTCAATTAGCCATAAAACACAAGTTTTTGATGGAATAACTTGTAATGTTGGGTGAGCCTTCATTTTCCTCCTCCCCCATTACATCTAAGTGAAGGATTTTTTCTTTTCCCATGGTTAAATTCATTTCATTGACAACAGATATTGCAAACTCCTCAATGATTTCTCTGTGCCAAATGAATTTCTGTCAAAAGACTTGGATGAAATCTGTCTACTCCTGGTGACCAAATTGATCCAGCTGCAGCACAAGATGAAAGAGATCATTCATCTAAGTTCAGCTGTGCCAGAGCCTGCTCCCTCCTACACATCCACTGTTGCTGAAAAGGAGCAAATAACTTTATCTTACAAGCAGAGCTGAGGATAGTTGAGTGTTTTCATTACCTATGGACATCAATGGCTTTGGGACATAATTAATCATGCTGAAATCACTTCATTATTTTAATGAGGTTTTTTCCTTTCCTCTAACTGTGATAAAAAGTACGGAGGAGAGAAATTATTCTCATTATTTCTGAAACTAAAGGAGACTTTAGGAAGGAAGTGGAATAGGAACAGAGAAAACTTGCACCCACAGCAGCTGATCTCTCGTTTTGCTTCAACAAAGACCAAGGGAAGTGGGATGAGGAAGTGGATTTGTGGACACTCTAAGCTCAAAGGCAACGTGGCTGCTGTGGCCTTGGTGTGTGAAGGAAAGTGATTTCATCTCAAACTCTTCAGAAGTTTTGTTTATCCTGTGTATTTGAGAGTTTTTTTGTTTGTTTGTTTGTTTTTTGCGGTACGCAGGCCTCTCACTTCTGTGGCCTCTCCCGCTGCGGAGCACAGGCTCCGGACGCGCAGGCTCAGCGGCCATGGCTCACGGGCCCAGCCACTCCGCGGCATGCGGGATCTTCCCGGACCGGGCACGAACCCCCGTCCCCTGCATCGGCAGACGGACTCTCAACCGCTGCGCCACCAGGGAAGCCCCGAGCATGTTTTTTGTTTTAAAGAGAGGAAAGAGAAGAATACATGTATCTATACTAACAATAGGTAAAAATAAATGAACTTAACGGCTCTTCAAATAAGAACTTCACTGTTTTCTCACAAAGGAATAGGATCATTGTTATGTTTAGAAAGTGGAAGAACATAGCATAGTCTCTGAACATGTGAGTATATACATACATATATATATATTAGCTATTGAAATGTTGAAATATTTTCTGTTTTATGAGAAAGAACTTTGCTGAGATTAATTCTGGACAGCCAATAAGCCAAGGTTCAGAACACTGGTCAGCACTGAAGATTTTGTCTTCTTGAAAGCAGTGAGTCTCAAACTTTAGTGTGACTTAGGATCACCTGGATCATGGATCGCTGGATCCACCCACACAGTTTCTGATTTAGAACATCTGGGGTGGGGCCTGAGATTCTTTTCTAACACATTTCCAATTGTTGCTTAAGCTGCTAGTTTGGGGACCACACTGAGAACCAGTCTTAAAATCATCATGTGGTACAGCATCAGTGTGTTGTTTTGTAGAAGTAGCCATGGCATGTTTTTGCATCTTAAGGCCTCAGAAGTTCTTTACTGGGAAGACATTCTTCAGAGAAAGATATGACTTTTAGTAAGCCTGAAATGTTAGACTGATAATGAACTGTCTTGTTCTCCATTATCCAAAACGAATCTCTGTCATTAAACAGGTGAATGAAGCCATCATTGTGGCTATCCTTCAAGGACATCTTATTCTTTTCCATTCACCCCTACCATACTTACCATGTTAGAGAAAAATGTGTTCTATCATTTACCATGGCACTTTTGTGTTTCTGGAAGGTAAGTTTTCATATAAATCAAAAGCTTTAGATCTTGACAAAATCTCAGATTTTTGCATCATGTAGATTAAACCTAGAAAAAAAAAACCACAGTATATTATGCAGTCCATTCAACTCAATTCCTCCTTTACAATGACAGACACTGGGACCTAGAGTAGAAGTGCATTCTCTTTGTGTGTGTGTTGTGTGTGTTTCAAACACAACTTATATATATATATGTTTTGAATTTTATTTTTTTTATACAGCAGTTTCTTATTAGTTATCTATTTTATACATATTAGTGTATATATGTCAATCCCAGTGTCCCAATTCATCCCACCACTACCAGGTTACCCAGCTACATAGTTAAAGTCAAAGGCAGCACTGGAAACAAAATTTCTGACTTTCTATCCAATGTTCTATTTTACTCACACATTCACACACTTACTTGTCCATAGTTTCCCTCATTCATTAAGCAATGGCATTACACATATGAAAAAATGTGTCACAAACTGCTAGGCACTAACTGTGCAAAAGAAGGAAAGGAAGAATAGAACTAACATCTTCTTAGACATCACTCTGTGCCAAGCACTGTGTCAAGGGAGGGTACCTATTGTGGCTTCCCATTCAATCTTCATGGCTGCTTTGAGAAGTATTACCACCCCCATCGTTACTAATGAAAAAACTTATACTGGCTGAACCCCAGTATTTCGACCTCAAATTTAATGATATTAATATCATAAGACATGGTCCGTGTCCAAGAGAAAAGCAAAACCTACACAGACTTGAACACAAATAACGTCAATGAAATGTCATAAAGACCCATAAGAGATAGAAATGAAGGAAGAAGCGAACACTGCCTATGAAAGAATGTTACCAAAGCTGACATTTATTAGTCATGTATTATATACCAGGAAATTAACTTATACCAATCTGATTTGATCCTTTCAACAACCCTGTGCAGAAGATATTATGATCCCCATTATACAAGTGAAAAAAAAAGTGGAAAATAGAAAGGAATGTGCCCAAAGCTGCAAAGCAGATCTGTGTCTTAGGTTCGATGTGTCTATCTTCAAAGCCCATAGCTTTCCCATGCACTCTGCTTTATATTGTGTATGCTACAATAACATCTACTTCTCCTGTTCCTATCTTGAAATGCACAAACCCCCTGGTATGTGGATTGCTCTGCTTTTTACCCACATAGTGTCAATAGACTTCCACTCTTTTCTAGGAGTGAATCCTGTGCCTCCAAAAAGTTGCTCACTGGTAGTGCAAGCTGAAAAAATGCCTGCAGAATAGTACTAAAGGTTTTACTGGCAAATGTTTACCCTTCCTAGATGCTTCAGTTCACGATGTCTTAGGATGTTTTCTTTCCTTCTGACAGTCGTATCATTATGAGCTTCACTCTTAAATAGAGCAGAATAGGCAGAGAGATAAAAAGCTCTCTCCTTGGAGAACCACAAACAAAATAGCATTCCAAGAGCATTATTTTCATAAAGAAATGTATTCACTCAGAAGATGAATAGAGTTGGTGTCTCTAAAGACTTTCCCAAACTTACAATTTCAAAAAATTAATAATACAAAGGAGAGTGCTTTAGGAAATGAGTGGTACAGTAACTACATTCTGTTTTATTAGAGAAAAATAGGCTTCCCTCACAGGGTAGCAAGGTGTTTCACAGCTATCAGCCCTCCAGACTGATTAGATATAGTTAAATCCATCATGGCCAGGCAGGGTCTGCTGATTCCTGGGCGGAACGTGGGACTCTGGGGGCAAACCACCCTGTGTGTGGGGAAAGCATTATCCCAGGCAATTGAATGATGCTGCCTGACTGCTGCCTGCTTCTGTGTCACTTTGCTATTCTGACAATGCCATGAGGGACTCTGAGCTTTAATAATCTCCAGAGACTAATAATGCAAGAGCTAATCGTTAGCATCTCCCAAAATTCTTGTAGTTCTCATCTCCTCCAGATTCTCTGGCTGCTGTTTGTGTAACTGAAGAAAACATCAGAGTTAAAAGGAGGCAGTTTATCTTGTGAGCCTCCCTGTAGCAATTCAGCCTAGCTGGGTTGCAAAACAAAAATCCGGGCAGAGGAAATAATTGATCATCAGGGGCCTGTGGGTGCGGTATCTCCTCTCAAAACAGATTTGAACTGAAAGAGAGAAATTAGTTTTAAGAGGAATTAAAAATCTTTAGGCTTTAAAGGAGTCTTGAAGAGGCATCTTCCCACTGGAAAAAGCAACCTTAGCAGAGAGACATACAGGAAGAGCTATATTTATTATTCAAAGCTAATAAATATTGGGGAGTGACATCACAGGCTAAATAGGCCTATCTTGCACTCATAGGATTTAAAACACCAAGTTGAAAGGGTACTGAGAGATTATTAGTCTAACATAACCAGTTAGATGCAGAGTATAACATATGACACAAGCATCCTAACACCCTCTCAACATTGATTCTTTTATTATCATGTGGCCTATCACAATAAAGTTATACTCATAATATTATCCTCTAGAGAACAAAAGTCACGAAACTGCTGGCCTAAAGGACACCTATTAATTACATACCAAACACTCTTTTAGAAAACTCTCTAGGTATATAAATATAAATACAGGGATCCAGGAATACTTCTGGTCTTTCAGTTTATCTGATAGCTCAGGAGGCAATAGTAGATAAATTAAAGCAGCAAGGAAAGAGTAGAAGTAGCATATACTTAGCAATTAGCAGTTTCAACATCACCTGGAAAGTTGTTAAAAATGCTGAACCTTGGGCCCAGCACCAGACCTACTGAATCAGAATTTGCATTTTCATCTGAGCATACAAATTCTCTATTATGCTAATAATCTTCCATTGCTTAGCCTTCTAACAAATTCCCTTTCATTTCTGTGGCTGCACAAAATATTTGGTGCACCAAAATATTTTAATACTTCAGGGAAACCCACTCAAAGAAAAAAAGAAATAAAGTATACAAGCAGAGAAAGCAGTTATTACTAGAATTTGAGCTTAAAAAAAAAAGAAAGATATGTTGAAAATACTGAAGTAATTTTTCCTGGGATGTCAATACGTATACTTTAGGATCTCTTCTATGATTGTAAACACTACCAAGAAAGATATACACTGGATTTCTTATGGACTGTGATGAAAGAAGAAGAACATGTCTTTTTACCAGCTGACTTGAGATGAAGTCTCAACTGGGGTCTGATCTGTAACAACATGAATGGACTTGGAGAGCATTATGTTAGTGAAATAAGTCAGACATAGAAAGACAAATACTGTATCCTATCACTTATACGTGGAATCTGAAAAACACTACAAACTAGTGAATATAACAAAAAAGAAGCAGACTCAGATACAGAGAACAAACTAGTGGTTACCAGCAGGGAGAGGGAAAGGGGGAGGGGAATTTTCAGGGTGGGAGAGTGGAAGGTACAAACTGTTGGGTGTAAGATAGGCTCAAGGATGTATTGTACAACACGGGGAATATAACCAATTTTTTGTAATAACTGTAAATGGAAAGTAACCTTTCAAAATTGTATATAAAATTTTTAATTAAAAAAAGAAGTATTGGGGTATGAAATATTATAGTAGGACATTAGAAAATCCCTTTATGCATTTTATGAGCTTACCCACAAGTTTTCTGTTTATTTTTTTTAAATACCTTATCTCAGGTTTCTTTTTATCTTTCACCTTTGTGCTCTGCACCTGTACTAAGTTCCACGACATCATCCCTACTTGCCCCTTCTTGTTCGGAGGGGACATGACGGCCACCTGGGGTACAATTGCTTCACAGTTATAAGATTCCACTGATAGAGTTCCACTTCACCACAAACCACTTATCATCTAGGCCTCACATAGCAAAATCTCCCTTCCTTTGGTGTTACTTCAAACCACCTTTCTTACTTGTACTTCCTTCCCCATTGTTTTATTAGGTCTGCTGATGGAGAAGGGGGATCCCCCATGATGAGGCTACATCCGTGTGATTCAGGTAATCATGCTGGGCTGATTAAATGCAGAGGAAGCTAAACAAAAGTGGGCTCAATATGGGCCTCTGAAAGCATATATGTTACTGAGGCCATAAAACTGCTAAATATATTATCTCCAGTGCCAATATACCTTACTCAGAAAAAAAGATTGGAAACAGTAGGAAACCTCAAAGGCTATTTTCAACTAATTGTCATTAACATCTTTATGCATACACAATCTTAAAATTATCAAATAAAAGTCCAAAGCTAAGGTACTGAAGAATTTTATATTGCCCTTTATGGGAGCTGTTTTCTCACAAATTCCCAAAGAAAACAATAATATGAAAAAACTAATAATCTAGAAAAAAATGTAACTATATACCAAGTCCCACTAATCCATATTTCAGTGGGCTATGTGGGTAAAGTTAGATGGTCTCAGTTCTAAATAATATATATGAAACAAATGAATATGGGAACAAGATGGAAAAAGAGGCAGAATAACAGGGATGTGATGTAAAAGATGAGAGTGTTTCTTGTGAAACCAGTTTACTGGTCCCAGGTGAAAACAAAATCTACTGACAAAATTCACAAGAAATTAGGAATTCATGGATTTTTGCCTGTGTTTTTATTTCTAATTTTAATATGCATTTGTCTGTATTACTGGGACTTGCTGTATTGCAGAACATTCAAATAAAGATTTGAAATGAGCTATCTACAAAACAGAAACAGACTCACAGACATAGAGAACAGACATGTGGTTGCCAAAGGATGGAGGGCAGGAAAATGGGAAAGGGATGGAGTGGGAGTTTGGGGTTAGCAGATGCTAACTATTATATATAGAATGCATGGACACCAAGATCCTACTGTATAGCACAGGGAACTATATTCAATATCCTGTGATAAATCATAATGGAAAAGAATATGAAAAAGAATGCATATATATATGTGTATAAGTGAATCACTTTGCTATACAGAAGAAATTAACACAACATTGTAAATCAACTATACTTCAATTAAAAAAAAAAGATTTGAAGTGATCAAATGCATCCCATGTCCTATTCTTCATAGGCTTTAGAAATTGCAGAAGAATGGCTACAATTGCCAGTTAAACGATTTCATGATGAATTTGGCTGCGAGTACACGGGGATCTATATTTGGAGTTGTAACACTAAGTTTTAAGCACAATATTAATTTAGAACACTGTCCTTTACAAGAGATTTGGAAACAGAACACAGGAAACTCTTAATCATACCAAATTAGTTATTTCTTTGGATTTTAGCTAATTTCAATAATTTATTCAACTCATTTGACAAAAAAAAATCCTTAGATTTAAAAAAAGTGAAAGTCAAGTGAGAGTTCCTTAGCCTTCTGAAGTCTAATATTTTCCTCTACTTTAAACAAGCAGGACCACTTCCTAAGCTATAAAATAAATCCAACCCTAATATTAAAACTCCCTCTTGATCACAACCTCCTGTTTTTTCTTGATATCTTGCTCACATATCCCCATTTTGACCCCTTCTTCTAGCTTCCAGGACCTCTAGCTCCTTGGCTCTCTGTTTACCCCCAGTTAGGAGTTCCACTGGCTCCCCTGTGTATCCTGGAGACCCTGTCAATCATTTACTCATCCTGAATTCTTTCAGATGATCATCCTGGTGCCAATCCTCAACCATAAATAAGTCCAGCACCTCCTTGATTGATTGAAGCAGCGACATCACCCATCAGTGCTTAGAACTTAGTGAACTGGCTTACTTTTTCTTTACCTGTCTTATCTACTCATTTACTCCCATTCCAGACCTGAACAAAATAACTAAGAGACTACAATCCACGTTTGTCTCTTCTCAGCCACATCCTCAGAATTCTTAGAAATTACTGCATTTTCCTCACGTTGACTTCTCTCATGTCTGACAGAAGCTGTCCCTATTTTGTTCATTCCTTAAACTTTCTACATTCTTTTTCCCTTTGTTCTTCACATTTTAACCTCTTCCTTTGTGGGAAAAAGAAGCATCTATTTCACATGAATTCCTTTGACTTTCTCCATTCTTCCTGTATATACTCCTCTGTCTTCAGGAAACTTCCATTTCCCTCATCGGCAAAACAAATTCCTTCACTTGTTTAAGTCCCGTTAATTACCTCAAGACTCTCTGAAACCTTTTTTTTCCAGTTATTCTCATTCTTATACCTTCAACTTTTCCTTTGCATTAGACTTTGCTCTCTCCTGCCCTAGAAGGATTATATAGTTATTCTCTGGCCACCTCCAAAGAGCACAAATTCATTTTGCATCTATATCTCACACTTGTTTCTCTCAGAAGAATCACATACTTTTGCCTGTGTGTATGTACTTTTCATATATGCCATTGTCTCAAAGGAATTTGGGGGATTTTAAATTTAAGCTAAACATTTGAATTCCTTGAACTGAGATTTATTCAGCCACAATTAAGGAAGTGATGGAACTCACCATAACTTGGACAAATCTCTGAAATAATTCAGGTTACTTACTAGCAAAGACTAACAATAATGGCCAGCAGCTCTGAGTGGAAAGTGAAGCTACAAAGGCCTGGGCCAAGAGGATACAGAGAAATTCAGGGACTAGGGGTCAAGATGAGCTTGTGAGTGCTAGTTTCCCAATTTCTTAGTGCTTAATTTGTAAAGAATTAACTGAAAAGTAAGATTAAATATATATATATATATATATGTATATACACATATACATATATATATATATATATGACTCCTTTCATGAAATTTCCTCTTTATACTTTTGACCAGGGAAATTCAACGTAATATGGCAACGTAATATGTAATTATATTTAATACAAAAACATCCTATGTCTTTACACTGATTTCTGAAAATAAAAATATTTAGATAGCCATTGGCTCATTATCAACAATTGTGGACATGGAACCGATAAGATAAAACGTTATATTTATTTTTCTATTTGCATATTGTCTTTTAACAAAGCAAATTAATTAAATAAATGTTGACTGAAATAAAACTGGGCTTTTCCATTCCAAAACCAATTTTCATCAGCATATTAAGAAAATTTTTCTAGCTTGCTAATTAAAAGAAATACTAGAAAATCAAAAACAAATTTAAACATAAAATAATAAGCAATCTGTGAAAAGGCCTTTCTTTGTTTAGACTTTCTATTTCTGACCAATGATAACATACGTTAGGAAACTTCCACATTGTATGATAACGGTTTACTCTGACACCTTACAAAACAACCAAATCTCTCCTATTTGGCTTCTGCAAAACATGAATAGAGAGCATATCCATCAGCCTTCGGTTCTTGGAGTGATATGGAGAGAACACTCACATAAACGTTTTTCTTCATATCATTTAGCACCATCCAAATCAGTGAACCTCTTTGTTTTTGCTATGAGGAGTAATTCTAATTTCAGGCATTTACCTCACGTAGTTATTGGCTGTTCTGAAAGAGTCACATGGGTGTTCAGGTATTTATTCTTTGCTCCAAAGATGACCACAGAATTAGCTCTTACACAAACTTCAAATACAAAAATGTCATAAAAATGAGGTAGGGAGGAGCATTACCCAAGCAAAGCTTCTTCATCCGGGCAGCAGGAGTGCTTTCATTCAGTGGCCAGTTGAATCCAGTTTGCAGTCTTTCCAACTCAAAGAACCAGCCTCATCGTGCACCTCAGAGATGCCACAGGAGCCAAGAGCATCTCCTCATCACAGATGATTCTCATTTTGACAAAGCTCTATGACTATAACCTGGGAAGAAGCACCAAAAGCTCGCTTTGGAGCCATGTGGCTGACAAGGTCTTGGTGCTCCAGCCTGGTGTCAGCCTCTGAGGTGGGAGAGCAGAGTTCAGGATACTGGATCACCAGAGACCTCCGGACCCTACATAATACCAATCGGTGAGAGCTCTCCCAGAGATCTCCATCTCAATGCTCAGAGCCAGCTCCACTCAGTGGCCAGCAACCTCCAGGGCTGGATGCCCAATGCCAAACAACTAGTAAGACAGGAACACAACCCCACGCATTAGCAGAGAGGCTGCCTAAAATCATACTAAGTTCACAGACACCCCAAAACACACCACCGGATTGGGCTCTCCCCACCAGAAAGACAAGATCCAGCCACACCCACCAAAACACAGGCATCAGTCCCCTACACCAGGAAGCCTACACAACCCACTGAAAAAACCTCACCCACTGGGGGCAGACACCAAAAACATTGGGAACTATGAACCTGCAGGCTGCAAAAAGGAGACCCCCAAATACAGTAAGTTAAATGATAAGACAGAGAAATATGCAGCAGATGAAGGGGCAAGGTAAAAACCCACCAGACCAAAAAACTGAGGAGGAAATAGGCAGTCTACCTGAAAAAGAATTCAGAGTAATGATAGTAAAGATGATCAAAAATCTTGGAAATAGGAAGGAGAAAATATAAGAAACATTTAACAAGGACCTAGAAGAACTAAAGAGCAAACAAACAATGATGAACAACACCATAAATGAAATGAAAAATTCTCTAGTAGGAATCAATAGCAGAATAACTGAGGCAGAAGAACGGATAAGTGACCTGGAGGATAAAATAGTAGAACAAACTAAGGCAGAGCAGAACAAAGAAAAAAGAATGAAAAGAATTGAGAACAGTCTTAGAGACCTCTGGGACAACACTAAACACATCAACATTCGAATTATAGGGGTCTCAGAAGAAGAAGAGAAAAAGAAACGGACTGAGAAAATATTTGAAGACATTATAGTTGAAAACTTCCCTAATATGGGAAAGTAAATAGTTAATCAAGTCCAGGAAGCACAGAGAGACCCATAAAGGATAAATCCAAGGAGAAGCACACCAAGAAACATACTAGTCAACTATCAAAAATTAAATAAACAAAAATATATTAAAAAGCAGGAAGGGAAAAAAAACAAATAACATACAAGGGAATCCCCATAAGGTTAACAGCTGATCTTTCATCAGAAACTCTGCAAGCAAGAAGGGAGTGATTACATATTTAAAGTGATGAAAGGGAAAAACATACAACCAAAATTACTTTACCCAGCAAGGATCTCATTCAGATTCGATGGAGAAATTAAAACCTTTACAGACAAACAAAAGTTAAGAGAATTCAATACCACCAAACCAGCTTTACAACAAATGCTAAAGGAAGTTCTCTAGGCAGGAAACACAAGAGAAGGAAAAGACCTACAAAAACAAACTCAAAACAATTAAGAAAAAGGTAACAGGAACATACATTTAGATAATTATCTTAAATATAAATGGATTAAATGCACCAACCAAAAGACATAGACTGGCTGAATGGATACAAAAACAAGACCCGTATATATGCTATCTACAAGAGACCCACTTCAGACCTAGGGACACATACAGACTGAAAGTGAGGGGATGGAAAAAGATATTCCATGCAAATGGAAATCAAAAGAAAGTTGGAGGAGCAATACTCATATCAGACAAAATAAACTTTAAAATAAAGACTATTACAAGAGAAAAAGAAAGACAGTATATAATGATCAAGGGATCAATCCAAGAAGAGGGTATAACAATTGTAAATATTTATGCACCCAACATAGGAGCACCTCAATACATAAGGCAAATGCTAACAGCCATTAAAGGAGAAATCGAAAGTAATACAATAATAGTAGGGGACTTTAGTACCTCACCTTCACCAGTGGACAGATCATCCAAAATGAACAGAAATAAGGAAACACAAGTTTTAAATGACACATTAGACAAGATGGACTTAATTGATATTTATAGGACATTCCATCCAAAAACAACAGAATACACTTTCTTCTCAAGTGCTCATGGACATTCACCAGGATAGATCATATCTTGTGTCACAAATCAAGCCTTGGTAAATTTAAGAAAATTGAAATCAAATCAAGTATCTTTTCTGACCACAACACTATGAGACTAGATATCAATTACAGGAAAAAAAAACTGTAAAATACACAAGCACATGGAGGCTAAATAATACACTACTAAATAACCAAGAGATCACTAAAGAAATCAAAGAATAAATTAAAAAAATACCTAGAAACAAATGACAATGAAAACACAATGACCCAAAATCTATGGGATGCAGCAAAAGCAGTTCTAAGAGGGAAGTTTATAGCAATACAATCCTACCTCAAGAAACAAGAAACATCTCTAATAAACAACCTAACTTACACCTAAAGCAATTAGAGAAAGAAGAACAAAAAAACCCCAAAGTCAGAAGGAAAGAAATCATAAAGATCAGATCATAAAAAAATGAAAAAGAAATGAATGAAACGACAACAAAGATCAATAAAACTAAAAGATGGTTCTTTGAGAAGATAAAGAAAATTGATAAACCATTAGCCAGACTCATCAAGAAAAAGAGGGAGAAGATGCAAATCAATAGAATTAGAAATGAAAAAAGCAGAACTAACAGCTGACACTGCAGAAATACAAAGGATCATGAGAGATTAATACAAGCAACTCTATGCCAATAAAATGGACAATCTGGAAGAAATAGACAAATTCTTGGAAAAGCACAACCTTCCGAGACTGAACCAGGAAGAAATAGAAAATATAAACAGACCAATCACAAGGACTGAAATTGAAACTGTGATTAAAAATCTTCAAACAAACAGAAGCCCAGAGCCAGATAGCTTCACAGGCAAATTCTATCAAACATTTAGAGAAGAGCTAACAGCCATCCTTCTCAAACTCTTCTAAAAATAGCAGAAGGAGGAACACTCCCAAATGCATTCTGTGAGGCAACCATCATCCTGATACCAAAACCAGACAAAGCTGTCACAAAAAAAAGAAAACTACAGGCCAATATCACTGATGAACATAGATGCAGAAATCCTCAACAAATTACTAGCAAACATAGCAAACAGAATCCAACAGCACATTAAAAGGATCATAGACCATGATCAAGTGGGGTTTATCCCAGGAATGCAAGGATTCTTCAATATATGCAAGTCAATCAACATGATACACCATATCTACAAATTGAAGGATATGATAATCTCGATAGATGCAGAAAAAGCTTTCGACAAAATTCAACACCAATTTCTGATAAAATATCTCAGGAAAGTAGGCATAGAGGGAACCTAGCTCAACATAATAAAGGCCATTTATGACAAATGCACAGCCAATATCGTTCTCAATAGTGAAAAACTGAAACCATTTCCTCAGAGATTGGGAACAAGACAAGGATGCCATTCTCACCACTATTATTCAACATAGTTTTGGAAATCTTAGCCATGGCAATCAGAGAAGAAAAAGAAATAAAAGGAATCCAAATCGGAAAAGAAGAACTAAATCTGTCACTGTCTGCAGATGACATGATACTATATATAGAGAATCCTAAATACACTACCAGAAAACTACTAGAGCTAATCAGTGTATTTGGTAAAGTAGAAGGATACAAAATTAATGCACAGAAATCTTTTGCATTCCTGTACACTAATGATGAAAAATCTGAAAAAGAAATTAAGGAAACACTCCATTTACCATTGCAACAAAAAGAATAAAATATCTAGGAATAAACCTACCTAAGGAGACAAAAGACCTGTATGCAGAAAATTATAAGACACTGATGAAGGGAATTAAAGATGATACAAATAGATGGAGAGATATACCATGTTCTTGGATTGGAAGAACCAACATTGTGAAAATGACTCTACTACCCAAAGCAATCTACAGATTCAATGCAATCCCTATCAAACTACCACTGGCATTTTTCACAGAACTAGAACAAAAAAAATCACAATATGTATGGAAACACAAAAGACCCTGCATAGCCAAAGTAATCTTGAGAAAGAAAAAGGAGCTGGAGGAATCAGGCTCACTTCAGACTATATTACAGTGCTACAGTAGTCAAGACAGTATGGTACTGGCACAAAAACAGAAATACAGATCAATGGAACAGGATAGAAAGCCCAGAGATAAACCCACACACATATGGTCATCTTATCTTTGATAAAGGAGGCAAGGATATACAATGGAGAAAAGACAGCCTCTTCAAGAAATGGTGCTGAGAAAAGTGACGGCTACGTGTAAAAGAATGAAGTTAGAATACTCCCTAACACCATTCACAAAAATAAACTCAAAATGGATTAAAGACCTAAATGTAAGGCCAGACACTACAAAACTCTTAGAAGAAAACATAGGCAGAACACTCTATGACATAAATCACAGCAAGATCCTTTTTGACTCACTTACTAGAAAAATGGAAATAAAAACAAAAATAAACAAATGGGACCTAATGAAACATAAGCTTTCATACAGCTAAGGAAATCATAAACAAGGCAAAAAGACAACCCTCAGAATGGGAGAAAAGATTTGCAAATGAAGCAACTGACAAAGGATTTATCTCCAAAATATACAAGCAGCTCATGCAGCTCAATATCAAAAAAACAAACAACCCTATCCAAAAATGGGCAGAAGACCTAAATAGACATTTCCCCAAAGAAGATATACAGATTGCTAACAAACACATGAAAGGATGCTCAACATCACCAATCATTAGAGAAATGCAAATCAAAACAACAATGAGGTATCATCTCACAAGAGTCAGAATGGCCATCATCAAAATATCTACAAACAATAAATGCTGGAGAGGGTGTGGAGGAAAGGGAACCCTCCTGCACTGTTGGTGGGAATGTAAATTGGTAGAGCCACTATGGAGAACAGTATGGAGGTTCCTTAAAGAACTAAAAATAGAACTACCATACGTCCCAGCAATCCCATTACTGGGCATATACCCTGAGAAAACCATAATTCCAAAAGAGTCACCTACCACAATGTTCATTGAAGCTGTATTTACAATAGCCAGGACATGGAAGCAACCTAAGTGTCCATGAACAGATGAATGGATAAAGAAGATGTGTCACATATATACAATGGAATATTACTCAGCCATAAAAAGTAACAAAATTGAGTTTTTGTAGTGAAGTAGATGGACTTAGAGTCTGTCATACAGAGTGAAGTAAGTCAGAAAGAGAAAAACAAATACCATATGCTAACACATATATATGGAATCTAAAAAAAAAATGGTTATGAAGAACCTAGGGGCAGGACAGGAATAAAGATGCAGATGTAGAGAATGGACTTGAGGACACGGGGAGAGGGAAGGGTATGCTGGGATGAAGTGAGAGAGTAGCATTGACATATATACACTACCAAATGTAAAATAGATAGCTAGTGGGAAGCAGCTGCATAGCACAGGGAGATCAGCTTGGTGCTTTGTGACCACCTAGAGGGGTGGGATAGGGAGGGTGGGAAGGAGATGCAAGGGGGTGGAATATGGGGATATATGCATACATATAGCTGATTCACTTTGTTATACAGCAGAAACTAACACAACATTGTAAAGCAATTATACCCCAATGAAGATGTTAAATAAATAAAAATGTGGTAGGGACCCATATTTCTTCTCACATTGTCTTTTCTCATCCATCTGCCATCCTTCAGGAAACTGCTAAACACTCTACCTCCCCCCACTGCACATTTTGGCTATATAGATATTACTCTCAAATATTTTAAGCTCCAGGTAAACTTTGAGGCAAATGTGTAAATCTTTTATCTTTAAAAAGAAAAATGTTAGTTTTAAATGCATATGAGTATGAAGAGTGAAGCCAGCTGAAATGATTTTTCATGCCCTAGGCACCAATGCCCCAAGCACATGCATGAAATAAGGTACAGATTTTGACTCGACAGAAGGAATATTCTTGTTTTAAGAAAATATAGAAAGGCTCATTGTATTGCAAACATTCCTAATGTAAAAATATTTTTCCTCATTTTAGTGGCCTTCTGAGTTCATGAGCTGCTTACAGCATCAATACTTGCTGCACATATGTTAAAAAAGCTGCCAGATGATGGCTGTTTCAAGAATAACACAGGACACCCCAATGGTGTGTAGGAGAAGAGTATGGGAGAGAAAGGGACTGATGCAGTACTGACAGTCCTGATAGGAGCATATGGTGGTGAATACTCACAGAGCTTTTTTAATACACACCATTCCTTATTCCAAGCTATTGTATAGGGACTTCCTGTATGCCAGAGCTTTCAAAGCTAATTGCCTTTGTATCTGCTGCCATAACTGTGTTTTTCCAAGGGGAAGCTGGGTGTGAGGGGACAGAAGAGCATATAGTGTGGACTTTCTGGCACTCTACTACTTACTCAACTGTCTATTAATTATGTAATTTCACAGTTCAGAGATTTCAGATGGTGCAGCCAGGAATAGATCAGATGCCCTTTGGGGTTAGAAAGGAGTAGAAAGAGGGGACGGCAAGGGTTGAAAAGGCAGCTTCATAGCACAGGGAGATCGGCTTGGTGCTTTGTGATCGCCTGGAGGGGTGGGATAGGGAGGGTGGGAGGGAGGGAGACGCAAGAGGGAAGATATATGGGAACATATGTATATATATAACTGATTCATTTTGTTGTAGAGCGGAAACTAACACACCATTGTAAAGCAATTATACTCCAATAAAGATGTTAAAAAAAAAAAGAAAAGGCTATGCTTAACTTCATGAGAAGCCATGAAATCAAGCTCAGTGTTGACAAATATTATCTGGATAAAAAAGCATCAGAGTATATTCAGAGAATAGTTAGGAGAGATTGCGGGTTTCTGCTCAACCTGTGTAAGAACTCCTGAAGACATGTGCTTCCTGGCTGTCTTCTGTGGGAGAGATTTTGTTTCCATGTGTTATTTTCAAAGTATTTGCTGTTCATCATTTTTACTTGCTGAGCACCCACTGTGTGCTACTGAGAGCTATTAAGGGTGGACAAGACAGTGTATCTAGTCAGGGCTCTCCAGAGAAACAGAACCAATAATACATGTAGATAGATAGATAGATTATAGATAAAGATTTATTTTAAGGAATTAGATCATGTGATTTGGAAGGCAGGGAAGTCCAAAATCTGCAGAATAGGCCAACAGGCTGCAGACCCAGAGAATAACTGATGTTGCAGCTGCAGTCTGAAGGTAGGCTGCAGGCAGAATTCCCTCTTCCATGGGGGACTTCAGTCTTTTTTCTCTTAAAGCTTTCAACTGACTGAATGAGGCCCACTCACACGATAGAGGGTAATCTGCTTTCCGCAGTCTACTGATTTAAATGTTAATCTTTCAGAAAAAATACCTTTACAATAACATCTAAATTGGTGTTTGACTAAATATATGGGTACGGTGGCCTAACCAAGTAGACACATAAGTTTGATTATCACACACAATCACTCTACTCCTTTAACTTTTTTTTTTTTTTTTTTTTTTTTTTTTTGCGGTACGCGGGCCTCTCACTGTTGTGGCCTCTCCCGTTGCGGAGCACAGGCTCCGGACACGCAGGCTCAGCGGCCATGGCTCACGGGCCCAGCCGCTCCGCAGTATGTGGGATCTTCCCGGACCTGGGCACGGACCCGTGTCCCCTGCATCGGCGGGCGGACTCTCAACCACTGTGCCACCAGGGAAGCCCTCCTTTAACTTTTTAAAAATGAAATTAACCTCCATAGAAATTTTTCTTCAAGGACACATCTCATATCCAATTACATGAAAATACCTGTCTTCTGTGAAGATCTGTTCAAGAAAACTAAACTTTATGAACTCTGTTTCCCAGGGATATTCTTTAAATATTGTTTTATTAAAAAAAACTTAAAATTCTGAAATATCAAAAAACTTCACCCATTTTTTCTCTTAGCATTCAAAATTATCTTTCCCAATAAACTTCTCAGTTATAGGGAACTGGCTTAAGTGAAAGCAAGTGGTTTTATTCTTTCATAACATTGGGGACTTTCACAGACCTTGTTAGCCTGAGATTTAATATTTTAGTCTTGGTCATTTAAAAAGTCAATATGATTGGTATAGTGTATGTGAAAGAATTAGAAGAAAGAGAGCATGAGGCAGGTGAATTTCTTGATTATTTCAGTCCATGAAGCCAAAATTGCCATTGGGTATAATACATGGAGATTTTCTATCTATGGAGATTCTGAGTAAGAAAGAAATATGACTATGTTCCTTTAACTAAACAAGTGTGAAGAATAAACATAAAATTACAGTTTATGGTAGGTGGTGCTTTATGTTTTATAAAATGTGTCATCTAGTTACGATTTCTTCATTTTACCTCACCAAATTTTCCTAAGCCATGCAGGGCAGCTACTGTTAGACCCAAGCTTCAGAATTGGAAGATGAGGTTTCACAGGGATTATGAAACTTGCTTTTGGCTACCTAGCTGATAAGTGGAAAAACAGGATTTAAACTATGTCCATCTCATTCTCAGTCTAACGAACTTAAGGGCTGGGCAGCTGTATACTAAGCTTCAGATTTGTGCCTCGATGTCTTCATTTCTCAAACAGGAATAAAATAACACTGCTCAGAATTGTTTTGAAGATTACGTAAGATAGTGTAGGAGGAGTGGGGAGCACTTGGCATATGGATAATACTGGATCCTTGACAGCCTTTAGAATTATTAATCATCAGCTGCCACACAATGGCTAAGTGCACGGTGGAGGGAGAGGCGAGTGAGTCCTAAGACCCAGCACCCAGAAAAGAGACTGCTTCTTCTGCCCTGCAGTGTTGCTCAAGGCAGAGTTTCCCCAACCGTGTAGACTACAATGTTGTCAGTGAGAAAGGTAGTCTCCTTGGAGTTGAGCAATGTCTCTTGCTTATCATGGCACTACAGAAGCAGCTGTCACTTTATTGTTGGTGACTAAAATGTTAGCCAAGGTGAAAACGGCAGCCCTGAAAAAAAAAGGAACTGGTAAAGAGGTGGCCAGTTGGAGCAGCAGCCACCATAACGCAGCCCTTTAGGTATCTTATGTCAAATAGCAAGGAGAGCTGTATGAAGTCAAACTTTGTACCACTCCCTACCCACCCACACCCTAGTGATATAATGTCTTCCATATAGTTCATTTCTATCTCTCTTACTTGAATTTTAGGGATGGAAATTTATAAGCAAAATTAAAATTTTAACTACTTAAAACTGCTGGTTGATTAAGTAGACAAATAATTTTAAATATTATTTTCTGACAAATCACCTCATGATCTTTTAATCATATATTGATATTTTTAAAAAAGGAGGGTAAATACTATGTCTCCACCTGGCATATAGAGAAACTGAGACATACAAAACTTAATTATAGATTGTACTTAGATTTATAAATCAGTGAAAAAGCCAGAATGGAACTCAAGTGATGTTTTTATTCATATTATTTGTCTATTCAGAGAACCAAATGGCATCACTTACATTTCAGAGAGAACAATAAGTCAACCTAAATTTCTTTCACAAACCTTGGATAGTATAAATTCACTATTCCAAAATGGAAAAAAAAGCACCTTAGATTAATATCAATATAACTTGTCTTCAGAGGAATCAAATAAAATATTAAATCTAAAAGAAGTTTGTTTATACTGAAAGGCTCCGTGAAAAATATCAAAGTCAGTTTGTCTTAGCAATAACCCTATGAAAATCAAGTTGGAAGACATAAATGCTTATGGGTGACAATGTTTATTATTATGGTGTTAAACAAATAATGATGACAACTTGACAATAAATTTAGAGCCTGTAATGCAATGATTCAGCATACTAATTTTTTTCTACTACTTTTTTTTTCTACTACTTTTTAAAAACATATTTTTAATAGTGAAACATATGGAAGACAGGCTCATGATAAAGATAGCAGTCTTGATTTAGAATTTACCTTTTCACTAAGGGCTAACAATTCTTGTTATGCTTTGATCTTTTCCATGCAAGATCTCAAGTGAGCCAGCTTTGAGAGCAGTTAATGCAAAGACAAGATAATCATTTCTGGTGTATGGCTTATATTGGGTCTCCCAGAAGCTTGACTGTGAGATTAGGATTTGTGTGCACGTAGTTCATTTGGGTGATAATCCCAGGAGAGTGGGGAAGTGAGGCAAGGAAGGGAAGGAAGCTGGTATAGGCTTTTTCATACACAGGTTAACAATGTGGGCAACTAGGATTCAATCTGTTTCAGTACTTTTGGTAGAGGATGAGAAATATGCCCTACAGTTTTACAATTGGAGTAGAGGGAGAACTGGGGCACTTATTCACCAGTTCCCATTTGTCGTTTGTGGGCTGCTGGTGGGTAGGGTCCATTGATGGTTAACTCCCTAGCATTTCTGACCTGCTCTGCCTCAGGCCTCTGCAGTCAGAAAGAGCCTTTAGGTACTTGCATTAACAAGGCAGTGAGTGCCAATGGGATATAGTTTGGAAACCCAGAGCAACTGTTACCTGTTCTTAGCCCCAGATGTAGACTAGATTCACAATTATAGCATTGTCATCAATCTCCAACACTTCATCTCCTAGATTCTTTGGTGCAGTCCCTCTAATATTTACCTAGTGGTAGCCTAGGGCAGGGATTCTGCTAGCACCTCATGTCATGGTCAGTTGTGAGATGTGCAGCACAAATGTATTACCAATAAGAATTCAGATACCAAAATTTGAAAATAATTAACTTTTTAATGAATTTAAATGAATCCCAGGGTATATCCTCTTTAATGCATCCGTCTAACTCCCTGGACTGATATGCTTCTTAGGTGAAAGAGTGAAGGATAGAGTGAAAATGTGTGCTCTGAAATGCTTAGAACCAAGAGTCCACCTCATCTACCCCAGAAACTATAGTGTCTCTCTCACATGGACAGACTTCATTTGTATTTTATGGGTTAAAAGTGCTGGGAGTCTGGTAAAGACAGTGATTCATCTCATGTATATTCCTTCTGGGTGAGGGACTTGCAAAGGGCATGCCAAGCACAAATCCTCAAAGAGTTGGAGGCATATTCGCTCTTTTCGTGGTAAAGTTTAACTTTTATGAGAAATTTAGTTAGACATCTGATCAAGTGCTTTCCAAAGGGCATGCGATTATCCAGATTGCAAATAGCATTCAGAATTGGAAAAGATTGGCATGTTATCACATGCAGGTTTTATGGGTCATGGTGAAGTAAAGTGCATTATAATTTTAGCCACCCTGAAGAACAAAGGAGAGAGAATGTATACATTTAGAATATTTAATAAAATAGTCTCAAATCAGAATTCACTAAAGTATTTAGGATGTCCAAGAGATGTTACAAGAGCAAGTATGTATTTCAGTGCATTTTGTAAAATGGTTTCAGAGTGGAATGTGTCCAAGAGACAATCACTGGAAAAGATACTAATTATTAATTCAACACTTTGAACATTGAGTACTATGCTACTCAAAAGAACTTGCCCTTACAGAACTGAGTTCATACACAGAGTCAGAATATGCATAACAAAATTTAAATGTAAGAAAAGGCATTAGATAACTGTATATAATTATTCTGAAAAGACAGGTTGGGACATTAAGAGCTGGAAGTTCATAGAAGGGCCTCACCGTTAGTGATGACCTGGTTGAGAAGATGGAGACTGAACTGGATCTGAAAGATTGTTAAAGTTTGGATAGGATTAAACCACCCTTAGGTTAAGGACAGAGAAAGAAACAATGAATAGAGAGGCCTTACAAAAGTACGAAGGAGAAAAGTACCTCAGATAATGATTACTGATATAGTAGCTACTCAGTGAATAATTCAATATTCAATAGCTCATTATTCAATAACTCAACATCTCAATATTATTTTTAAGCATTTATAACAACCATCAAAAGGATGGAGTCCTGGGTTTGAGATTCATTTCAGCTCTGCATTCTGTTAATATTTATGTATTTATATCAATTTTTCCCAAGCATCAGGCAGTAGGTTACCAAATAAAGTATTTAATGCTACAGTATTTTGAAGATTGTTTCTTATAGACCATTAGGGGAAAAAAATGTTTTTAAAGACAGCTATGAATAATCCCTTTCTATAACATTAAAAGCTTAGTTTTCAAGTCAATCCAGATTTGGGTTCTCCTGAATAGTGAAGAAATGACCTAGACAACAGTAAGAATCTTGTTTCTTTATTATCAATTGTGCCCATTCGATGAAAAGCCGTGGAGAAAAAGCAATGTTATGGTTATGGGTATTATGAGACCACCCAGACAAGATAATTTGGGAAAAAATTAGCCCAAAAGGAATAATTTCAAAAGGTCATTTATTCATAACTTTTCAGAAATGCCACACTGAGGTCCCTGCAATCTTTCTTGATAGCCTGAGTTTCCTGAGACCACAAATATAGCTAAAATTTAATGGGTTTTTAAAATTATATGTGAAACATATTTTTATAAGATTTGTGTATATTCCCATTTATTCCCTTCAATAACCCTATGAGGTAGAAAATATTATTATCTCCACTTTACAAATGAGAAAAACAAAACTATAAAAAGGTTAAGAAATTTGCCCAAGTTTTCAAAAACAGTAAGATTTGAACCCAAATACTTAAGGAATATGCCTGCATTTAATAGTAACAGAATAACTGTGTTAATATCCTTGGCTACTTATTATATCAGTGTCATTTCTGGATCTGTTTCTTTTCACTAATTTCCTCCTTATTATGAATCATATTTTTCTGCTTCTTTGCATGACTGATAATCTTTTATTGGATATCACACATTATGAATTTTGCCTTGATAAAAATTTTTGTATTACTTTAATTCTTGAGCCTCATTCTAAGATTCACTTCAGTGCTTTTTGAGGCTTACTTTTAAGGTTTTTTGGATAGGTTCAAAGCAGTCTTTAATTTAGAGTTAATTTTGCCCCACCACTGATGCAATGCCCTAATGAATACTCTGCCCCAGCCCATGTGTTATGAAAGAATTTTCTACTTTGGCTGGTGAGAACATAAAATAACTCTGCTTCTGTGTGAGGACTAGCAATTATTCTGTTTGTTCATTTTTCTGGTTGGTTCTTTCCCTTCCCTCAGGTGCTTTCCTCACATGCATTCATCAATCAGTATTCATTTGAGAGAAATGCTCTACATATCTTCAGAACTCACTCTCTGTGTAGGTTTTTCCTCCCACTATTCTGCCTTGAAATTTCTAGCTACTTTGGCCTTCCTGAATTCTTAGCTCTATCTACTCAACTCAGGAAGATGGCTGGACTCTGAGTTTCACTTCCCTCTGCTGCCACCTGGAAACTCTTCAAAAATTAAAGGAGAGCAATTTTAGAGCTCACTTTGTGTATCCCTTTTCTCAGGGATCATTGTTCTTTATTGCTTATTGTCCAAAGTCCACAAACCATTTTTTCTTCCTTTTTAAAATTTTTTTTTTTAGTTGTTTAATGTGAGACAGTAAACCCAGCCACTATACTCCATCTTAACCAGAAGTGGAAAGGATTTGCTAGAGAAACTCATTTCCAGAGATCTAATCCTAGACATTGCTTTACTAGTGATAAACATCTAAGTCATCTGTGAGATGAAATGTGAAAAAAGTAGGTGGTAGGGTTCATAACTGTTGCCATCCATCATAGAAGTCAGGTTACGAGCAGGAAACAGATGGTACACTCAAATTAGATCATCTTAGGGGATGTTAATATGGAGAGAAGTTAACAAGGTATGAACACTGTTTAGGAAAAGCAGCAAGAAATGGTGCAGTATCCCAAAATTTGTGACAGAAGGGGCTGTTTTCACGCTAGGCCTGAGAGTTGAAGAAGAATTTACTTACAGAACACAGAGAAAGAATTAATCTTGATAGAAGCTGTAGATATCAATAGAAAAACACAGTCAACCTAAACTCACCTAGCAAAAAAGGATTAGGTCAATATAAAACCTGACCTCACAATAATCTTACCTACAAGATCTCCTGCCACAGCCTCCTATGGATTTCAATCGGAAGTTGGAGGCCAAAGGAGTCATGTGATCTGTTCTGTGGGTCAGTGTCCAGAATGATTAGTGCAGAATGGAGAAGTGTAGAGGTTTGATCTGGATAGACAAATGGGAGAGTTCCAGGACACTTCACCAAAGTAAACTGGAAAATAGGATGTGTATATTATTACCAATTCTAAGAGCCGATGAAGGGAATAAAGTAATCATGTCACATCAAATATAACCACAGTTAAAAATGGTAGCCATGTTGGGGCATCTACACAGGTGATATCTTTATGAAGTATTCATAATAGGTAATTATACACACAGGAAATCTGAATAAGCATCAGTAAGCATCACAACCAATTTTACCACTTAATCATTGTTCTAACAGAGGTTTAGTAAGTAGCTGTTAACCAATCATTCATCAAGTATTTTTAAGCACTCAGCATTATACCAAGAAATAGAAGTATATAAAGAAGCAAAATATATGGTTGTGGTGGTCAAGGATTTTACAATATACATGGGAAAACAAAATACACATACAATTAAATAATCAAACACACACACAAATATACACAGTATGATTTGTTTCCTAATGATAAATGATATAAAGATTCAGAATTATAGCATAGAAAATCATCATATAATGAAATATATCTAGGTCATTAATTTGAGATTTAGAGGAATTTCTAAATTTACATACTGCTTTCTTATAAAATTTTAATGATGTAGAATTTTTTACTGACATTGCTGTTTGTTGTTGGAACTCTGTTACTGAGGACCTTCAATTTCCTGATATTTATTCCACTCAGCAAAAATGTCCTATTACTTGGCAATGAAAAGAAATTATTAACAGTGAACACTAACCAGTGGCATCCACTCAAACATCTGCTAGAATCTAAACTATAGAACAAAGAGAAAATTGTCAAAGGACATTGGTGCATTTATGTTTCATCATGTCTCTGATATTTAAAAAAACTGATAATATAAATTAGGAAATTAAAGCCAAATTGTCCTTACTTTTAGAAGTGATTCAGTGACAAAATATCTTAAAATGAATTAAAAATAATGTTTCAAACTTGCCTTTTCATTAAAGAGTCCCAAAAGGCAAAATTGGTAAAGCACATAACAATTCCCCTATTAAATAGCTTTTCTGATTTACTTGGCAGATTAGAAACCTGATCTCCACATAGGTTTGTCAGAACCATCAGTCATCGAATAAATGTGATCATGTAATTTGTATAATCAATTGAGAGGCACATAGTTAGCTTTCAACTAGTGGAACTGCCTTCTGACTTTCCTCTCTTCTTTTGTCTGGATTCCAGAGTTTAGTTCATATATATCACCTCTAGTCTAGATCTTTTATTAATAATTTAAGTATTTCTCTAAGGCACTTCACAAATTCTTTGACTGAATCTACCCAGAGTTATTAAACTGTCATTCTATTTTCTCTTTATTTACACAGAGTTGACGTGAAGCTATTGGAATTCTTTTCAGTCAAGTGTAATATAAACATCAAGAACTTTCTAAAAAATGAAGGACTATTTCAGAAATGTTCATCTAGTACCAATTTAGAAATTCCAGCCTAATCCATTACATTGTGAAATCTGGATGAAGATCATTAAAATCCCACATTTTCCAGGCACCTCAGAGATGCAATGAAACTAAGGACTCAGTTTTAAATAGCTTACTACTTGACTTTCACAGATATTTGACTTAAGAAGGGGTTCAGGAATTTGTGAAATCTGAATTTCTGTTCTGTAGAATTAAAAAAACCATGAGCATTCTACATTGAACTAAATAATTTTGCTTTTCAACTGCACATAATGTGAGCAGCTTGCTCATAAGGAATGCCATTAAAGAATCAAGGAAAAAAAAAACCTATTCCCTATGCTAAATTGATTTCTGTTGTTTTCTACTGTCTTCCTCTAGTAAATACAGAATAGATAGAACCTCTCTTTATAAATATCATCACAGGGAAATTTTTGTTTTTGGTGAAGAGAAAACCTTTATTAACATAATAACAAAGGCAGAAAACATAAAGGGTAAACGATTGATTAATTTAATTACATTAACATTTAAAATATTTAAAATCTCTTCATAGGGTTAAAAAAAAAACCTTAACTGAAGTTGAAGGTTACATAACAAACTGGGAGAAATATTTTCAATATAGATGTCAATCTATATATAAAATGTCTATACCAATAAATAAGAAAAAATAGAAAGGAGCAAAGAAAATTAATATGCAACTGACATAAAAAACATTCAGTGGTCAATAAGTGACATTCAACTCCAGAAATAATGAAAGAGATGCACTGGAGAGCCAGGACCAAGACTGAGATGCAGCAGGTGTTGCTAATAAAGCCATACTCCCTGTTCAAGCAGCCTGATACCTCCAGACTGGCTAATAAAGAGCAGCTACCCACCCCATGTACCCCACTCCACCAGCTTCCCTGGCACCTAATAACAACATAAACTGAGTAACAAAGGAGGAATAAGGGAAAAATGCTATCATAATTCTTTAAAATTTTACCTAATATTTCCTATAACCACACATAACTAAGATTTCTTAACTAAAAAATTGCTAAAAATCAGATTAGTAAAGCTTAACAATTTTTAATGGAATTAGATATAAACATTTTCTAGAGGAAGTACTTTCTTTAGAAGATACAAATAGTTCATTGCATCTGACTCAAGTGGATCAAAGTTTTTGCTCTAAATATTTTAATTTTTCCTGTTTATCTTTTAAAATTTGTTAAAGAGGACTTTTGAGATAACAATCCAATTTTTCCCTTCTACTCATACTTTTGTCCATATAAATATGTGTTAGGAAGTGGTAGAAAAGATTTAAGATTAGAGGGTAATAAACATACTTAATTTGTTTTCAATTACTACCACCCACTTAAAAGGGTAATTATTGAAAGTTAGACCACATGAATTTTTTAAAAAGAATTCACTTCATTTCATTTTACAAAAAGCTTTAAGTTTCACCAGAAACTGAAAGCCATAAGTTCCGAAAGATTAAAAGCCAGTGGTTAAGTGTTTCTATGTCACTATAAATGATCTCTTTAAGGGGGAAAAACATGATAAAGAAAGAAAAAAAATACTACCAGGCAATGAGCTTGAATAATAGGCCTTTAGAAAAGGGAAAATTAGATCCTATTTAAAACTATAAATTGAGATGCTGCATTATTCACTTTCTATGCAACCAGGTATATATTTGAACTGCTATTTGTTAGTGGGTGGTTCCATAGTGAGACTGCATAATGTGCAAAGATATTTAAGCAATTTTTCAGTGATATTAAGTATTATTTAATGTGCTGCAGAATACTATAACTTGCATATGGTAACACTCTCATAAATTGGATTTAGAATAATATTCCGTGTACTAAAGGCGCAATTACTTTCTAAGAAAAGGAGAGTACTTTGAAAAACTCCATTGGTCTTAAAACCATACTGACTCTCAGCCTCCACAGAAAATTTCATCTCCACTGCTTTTAAAGTTATGTGTATTATCTTGAAGCAATAGTAAGCAAACAGAAAAGAAAAGCAACAAATGTGAAACAAAGTTTGAAATCTATACTATAAAAAAAAGAGATCTCATTTGTCAAAATCCAGAGGTGTGGAATTTTCAGCTATTTCCCAATGCTGAGACCAGCACGCAGTAAATCTAATCACATTATATCTATTTCCTTTGGAAAGATAGTCCAATCTCTGACTTCTATGGTTCCTTTATTCTCCCACACTAATGTGCTTAAAATCTCTCTCATCTAATCAGTGTTTAAGAGATTTATCTTCTATCAGTGATTATTTTCACAGTGATATCTTTGCCAGTGAGTTGCTAACAAAAAGTGGAGAAAGGTGTGCCTAGAAGGTGTAAAACACCACAGCACAGCATGCCATTGAAAGAACAGGCACTCAGAGACTTTATGCAGCTACTCTACTCATGCTGCACTTTTTCTGCCGCCTAATTCACATTTGTCAGAAAAGTTAGCTGGACTAGAAGGTCAATGTTTATTTTACTTTTTCTTTTCATTTTAAGAAAGATGCAATTACAGGCTATTTAGTAACATTGTTACTCTTTTAGGCCCTTCCTAAAAAAATTCCCCAAAGTATATATACTAAAATATCTACACATGACTAGAATATCCATGATCTACCTACTATCTATCTACTTATTTATCTATCTATCTATTGAGAGGCATGAGTGGAGGTTCAGAGAGCATAGCTACTGAGGAAAGCATGGCATCTGAGTGAAATCAGTTTAATAAGAGCTGAAAACAGGTAATGGATGATCTTCCTACTTTGCATGTGTTGTAAATTGTTCAGGTAAAATTCTAACTCCTTAGACATTGAAACTCTTGGAAACAAGAATTCAGTGTGATAATGTTCTAAATCAGCATTCCCCAGTCTTTTTGGCACCAGGGACCGGTTTCGTGGAAGACAATTTTTCCATAGACTGGGGGCGGGGGGATGGTTCAAGCAGTAATGCGAGCAATGGGGAGCGGCAGATGAAGCTTCACTCACTGGCCCGCCGCTCACCTCCTCCTGTGCAGCCCGGTTCCTAACAGGCTGAGGCTGGGGGGTTGGGGACACCTGTTCTAAATGTCATACTTTGCTGAGCCATTTAAATGCATAAAGCTAATGATCTGTCTTTGATGCTAACAAGAAAATTATATTTGACCAAATTATAACTAAGGTAGAATTTAAGATAAATTTTCAAGTTATGAGGAACAGATTAGTGAATCTGTTTTTGTTTCGATGACCACCACCAAGGATGCCACGTTTTGAAGGAAAGTACCAGGAGCCAAAGCCCATCTAAATCAGCCTACAATTTGGCCTATATCATTCAACAGGTTTTACTGCTCCCGATTCACATCACAAATCGAATGAGATAAATGTTGTTGGAGCGAACTTCCCTCTCCTGATTTTATGTCTTGTCTTGGATGATGTTAACTCTCTTGTCATTTTTCCACCCCATAATTCAGTCCTTCTAAAGGAAGAAGTATATTTTCACTTGGGTAAGTTTGGAAATGGACTCTGGGAGTGTCAAGCTGAACCTGTCTCCTCCTTTTATCTCTTGAGTATCTGCCTGCCCATAGACAACATCTTCTCTGGTGTGCTCCGAGCTACAGGAAATGTTCAGTGGACGAGGCTTTGCTCTTTCCTCGGAGGTCTGGGAGCTGTCAGGCTCTGCCTTGGATTAGTCTATTAATGTAGTTTGGCACTAGGAAGCATGTTTTGGTCATACGCGTAAACCAGTTCTTCAACATTTCTAAAGCAAAAAACTGACTTCCCTCCTTGCTCCCCACCTATCTGTCTTTACTTCATTTATCTGTTAAGAACTTATGTAAAAAATAAATGAATTTTTGTATTGACCTTCTCAAGCTCCAATAAATATGCTACCTTAAAACTTTTTTTTTTTTTTTTTGCGGTACGCGGGCCTCACTGTTGTGGCCTCTCCCATTGCAGAGCACAGGCTCCGGACGCGCAGGCTCAGCGGCCATGGCTCACGGGTCTAGCCGCTCCGCAGAATGTGGGATCTTCCCGGTCCGGGGCACGAACCCGTGTCCCCTGCATCGGCAGGCGGACTCTCAACCACTGTGCCACCAGGGAAGCTCATCTTAAAACTAATTTAAACAGTGAAATAAATGCAGCCCAAGAAAGAAGAAACATTGAGCTCTTAAAATCCTGTTCAAGGTGACATTTAAATAAGACACTTACATTTTTAGAAGAAATCATGGAAAATTAAAAAAAATAAGAACTGTTTACAAAGGGGAGTAATAATTAAAGCTGGAATGATCTAAAAGGTGATGATGTCTATAATTCTGCTTGTATGCTCACTATAATAACTTTTAGAAATTTTTATTCTAAAAGAAATTTCACCCTTCTCATAAGGGTGCCTTCATATTAGGGATGTGTTTAGATATTAAATGGACATGCAAGCAGTGAGAGCAGATGACAGAAATTCTAACTTCTAATGTCAAGTTCTCATGGGCTACCACTAACCCAATTTCCATGATTAGATTCAAGTTGGATCTAGACGTATCACAGTAAATCAGATCTGAAACCAAAATTTCAGGCCTGTTAATTTAGTTTTCTTTCTGCTCAATTTTAACAAGATGTGTCTCCAAAATAAAGGGGCATGTGGATGAGTTGCTGATTTGCCCACATAGCAGAGCAAATTCAACAGTTATCTAATAGACATGACCCTATATTTAACAATATTGACAAAATTGAAATGAAAGAATGTGAAAAGAGGTATTAGTTGAGAAAATATGCCTTAAAATTTTCTTGTAATTCATAATATTTCAAAATATTCAAAGCACCCTGATCTCTCAAGGAAAGTTTTGACACAAAACTTACTATGAACAATCATAGTAAGACTAATAATGGCAATAATGGGACAACAGTTTGAGTATCCAAGAAAGATAAAATTACCAGATAAATTTTGTATTTTGATAAGATTATAGTCTGTTTGTTTTCTATGTCATTAGATAAAAATCTGGCTTAGGGTCTAGACTCAGCAATACATACCTGTAAAATAACCAAATACATTGAGAAAGATCTTATATGAATTATTTTATGTTGGACATATATGTCATGTAAATGATTCAAAATATTAATAACATATTAAATATTTATAAAATATTAATGTGAAATAAACAGTCTATATAGTGATTGGTGATTCTGGGTTTCTGTAGGAAAAATATATATACATATTTGTTCAATATATATAAAATGAGGAATTTTATTGAATACAGAGGAAGAACTGAATAATTTTTATGAGAAGGGAAAAGTTGACAGGATATTGCATATACACTAAATCACAAAAGATAAGTTAATTTATCCTAGTTGAGCAATTTACATGGTAAAGTGTCCTTGAATGGTGGTGAAAAATGAGAGATGAGTCATCCCAGATATAATATCACAGTCAAGAGATATGGGGATATATGTATATGTATAGCTGATTCACTTTGTTATAAAGCAGAAACTAACACACCATTGTAAAGCAATTATACTCCAATATAGATGTTAAAAAAATAATATCATGGTCAAAGCAATGGATACATGACATTTCAGTGACTCTTAGGAAAGTGGAAAATAGATTTGAAAAGTAAGGGTACAAGGAGGTCATGACATGAGACTGTACAAATAGGACGGCACCAGGAAGTTTGGATTTTGGCCTGGAAGAAATGTAAGTTCATCAGAGTTTTCTCATAACAGCAGTAACAGGACCAAATCTATAACTTAGGTCCATAACAATAACAGTATAATGGAAATTATGAGAAACAGTATAATCTTGATTGCATGATTTAAAGGTCTGTATATATGCCTAAATTTAGTAAATAAAGAGATAGAGTCAGGGAGGTAAAACGCTCTTATAATCATCCATGCAAGAGATAATAAAAGCCTAGTGATAGTGTAAGTGGTGAAGAAGGGAAAGTGTTAAGGAGATATCTTAAGGAAGAATCAACACAACATTGATTGGATTATTACATAGAGGGGAAAAAAAATCAAAGTGACCTAGGATTATAAATTACCTAATAGAAGATACAAATAATAGGGCCTATAATCTCCATGGAGTTAAATACACCAGTGGTTTTAAATGGTCTTTGAAAGATGTATTCAGTATTTTTAGGTGACTTTCTTAATGCTTATATTCCATAACCATGACCATTTTTAACAGCTTTACATGTTCTGACTTTTCCAAAATCTGTATCATTACACAGAAAAAAGAGTTCATATTGCCTAAAGAAAATGAAATAAACATTTGCACTTATAATCTTTGACAACCCATGAAAATAATAACTACTATAATAGTTATTATTTACATGACATTTATGTGTAAGGCATATTCTACTATAAGCTTTCTATATATTAAGATGCTTACTCCTCAAAATAATCCTATAAGCCCCATTTACAGACAGATAAAGAAACTGAGGCATAGAATATGGTTAAGTAACTAATAACTTGCCCAAGGCCCAAGAGCTAGTTATGTGGCAGAATAAACATTTGAATACAGTGATTGGGCTCCAGTGTTCATATTCTGAGTCACTACAGCTTGCTGGGCTTTAGCATTTCACATGGATAACTTCCAAAATTGTTCCACTCAGCACAGTTGTAAACACCCTAAAATATGTAAAAGCCAATACCATCCCTAGTCACAAAAAATAACTGATAAAATATGTAATAGAAAAAATATTATCTATAACAGTGATAAACTTGAAAGACATATAATTCTAATAAGAAACATGCCAAAATGTAGAAAATTATAAAATATTAATGAAAAATGTAGAAGATGAATAAGTGGGTATATGCTATGTTTACAATGTGTAATAAACTCAGTATTTTAAAATGCCAATTTCAACTATATACCAATAAAATGGACAACGTAGAAGAAATGGACAAATTCTTAGAAAGGTATAATCTCCCAAGACTGAACCAGGAAGAAGCAGAAAATATGAACAGACCAATTAAAAATGCTGAAATTGAATTTGAGATTTAAAAACTCCCAACAAACAAAAGTCCAGGACCTGATGGTTTCACAGGCAAATTCTATCAAATATTTAGAGAAGAGTTAACATCTATCCTTATGAAACTCTTCCAAAAAACTGCAGAGGAAGGAACACTCCCAAACTCATTTTATGATACCATCATTACCCTGATACGAAAACCAGACAAAGATACCACAAAAAAAGAACATCACAGGCCAATATCACTGACGAACATAGATGCAAAAATCCTCAACAAAATACTAGCAAACCAAATCCAATAAAACATTAAAAGGATCATAAACCATGATCATGTGGGATTTATCCCAGGGATGCAAGGATTTTCAATATCTGCAAATCAATCAGTGTGATACATCACATCAACAAATTGAAGAATAAAAACCATGTGATCATTTCAATAGATGCAGAAAAAGCTTTTGACAAAATTCAACACCCACTTATGATGAAAACTCTACAGAAAGTGGGCATAGAGGGAACCTACCTCAACATAATAAAGGCCATATATGACAAACACACAGATAACATCATACTCAATGGTGGAAAACTGAAAGCACTTCCTCTAAGATTAGGAACACGACAAGGATGTCCACTCTCGCCACTTTTATTCAACATAGTTTTGAAAGTCCTAGCAGAAAAAGAAATAAAAAGAATCTAAAGTGGAAAAGAAGAAGTAAAACTGCCACTGTTTGTGGATGATAATCATACTATACATAGAAAATTCTACAGACATTACCAGAAAACTACTAGAACTCATCAATGAATTTGGTAAACTTGCAGGATACAAAATTAATACACAGAAATCTCTTGCATTTCTATACACTAACAATGAAAGATCAGAAAGAGAAATTAAGAAAACAATCCCATTTACAATCAAATTAAAAAGAATAAAATACCTAGGAATAAGGCAAAAGACCCATACTCCAAAAACTATAATGTGCTGATGAAAGAAATCCAAGATGACACAAACAGATGGAAAGATAAATGGTGTTCTTGGATTGGAATAATCAGTATTTTCAAAATGACTACCCAAGGCAATCTACAGATTCAACGCAATCCCTATCAAATTACCAATGGCATTTTTCACAGAACTAAAATAAAAAAAAAATTAAATTTGTATGGAAACACAAAAGACCTGGAATAGCCAAAGCAATCTCAAGAAAGAAAAACAGAGGTGGAGGAGTCAGGCTCCCTGACTTCAGACTATACTACAAAGCTACAGTCATCAAAACAGTATGGCACTGGAACAAAAAAAGAAATAGAGATCAATGGAACAGGATAGAAAGCCCAGAAATAATTCCATGTACCCATGGTCAATTAATCTATCACAAAGGAGGCAAGAGTATACAAAGGAGAAAAGACAGCCTCTTCAGTAAGCAGTGCTTGGAAAACTAGAAAGCTACATGTAAAAGAATGAAATTAGAACATCCTCTAACATTATACAAAATAATAATATCAAAATGGATTAAAGACCTAAATGTAAGTCCAGACACTATAGAACTCCTAGAGGAAAACATAGGCAGAACACTATTTGACATAAATTGCAGTAATATCTGTTTGGATCTATCTCCTAGAGTAATGGAAATAAAAACAAAAATAAACACATGGGGTCTAATTAAACTTAAAAGCTTTTACACAGCAAAGGAAATCATAAACAAAATGAAAATACAACCCACAGAATGGGAGAAAATATTTGCAAATGAAGCAACTGATAAGGATTAATCTCCAAAATATACAAACAGCTCATGCAGCTCAATATCAAAAAACAAACAACCCAATCAAAAAATGAGCAGAAGATCTAAATAGACATTTCTCCAAATAAGACATACAGATGGCCAAAAGGCATATGAAAATATGCTCAACATCACTAATTATTAGAGAAATGTAAATCAAAACAACAATGAGATATCACCTCACACTAGTCAGACTGGCCATCATCAAAAAGTCTACAAACAATAACTGCTGGAGAGGGTGTGGAGAAAGGGAAACCCCCTACACTACTGGTGAGAATATAAATTGGTACAGCCACTATGGAGAACAGTATGGAAGTTCCTTAAAAAACTACAAATAGAGCTACCATATGATCCTGCAATCCCACTCCTGGGCATATATCCAGAGAAAATCGTGACTCAGAAAGATACATGTACCCTGAAATTCACTGCAGCACTATCTAAAATAGCCAAGACATCTATGTAACCTAAATGTCCACAGACAGAGGAATGGATAAAGAAGATGTGTTTTATATATATATATAATGGAATATTACTCAGCCATAAAAAAGAATGGAAAATGCCATTTTCAGGAACATGGATGGACCTAGAGATCATCATACTAAGTGAAGTAAGCCAGACAGAGAAAGATAAATATCATATATCACTTATATGTGGAATCTTAAAAAAAATGGATACAAATGAACTTATTTCCAAGACAGAAAGAGACTCACAGACATAGAAAACAAACTTATAGTTACTAAAGGGGAAAGGAGTGGGGGAGGGACAAATTAGGAGGTTGGGATTAACATATACACAGTACTATATATAAAACAGATAACCAACAAGGACCTACTATATAGCATAACGAACTATACTTGATATTTCATAATAACCTATAAGGGAAAAGAATCTGAAGAAGAATATATATGTATATATATATATATATATATATATATATAAGTAAATTGTTTTGCTGTACAGCTGAAACTAACATGATATTGTAAATCAACTGTATTTCTATATAAATAAATAAGTAAATAAATATAAATAAATAAAAATGCCATTTTTCCCTGAGTAAATCTATAGATCCATTCAATGTCAATAAAAATCCTAGAATAGATTTTTACAGAATTTGAAATACTGATACTAAAATGCGGATAGTTGAATCATAACACAAAGAATTGCCAACACAATTCTAAAAACTAAATATAAAGTGGGGAAAATTGCCCTACAAGATACCAAGTTTCATTATGAAACTGTGAAATTAAAAGAGTGCCGTATTGACACAAGAAAAAGACAAATAGATCAATGGGAAAAAAATAGACCAAACACAGATTAATGATACTTGAATATGCTATAGACAAATATAAATTCCTAAGTGAGTAAAAATTTAAAAGCAAAACTATTGAAATATAAGATAAATCTATATGATCTTGGGTTTAGGTGGAATTTCTTAGAAAAAATACAGAAAACATAGAAAGGATAACCTTAGAGTAAATTATTATTAATTTGACTAAATTGGGTTTAATTTACATAAATACATTAACAAATTTGTTAGATTTGGAACAAATTCCAAATATAAAATTGGAATATTTGAACTGACTTTTAGAAAGAATTAACTATGTAAATAACAAAGAATTAGTATCCAGAAATTTTAAAAAAAATGTAGAAATGAAAATTTACAGAACTCCATAGAAATTATTGCCTGGAATTAAGACCAATCAGTCACACACACATGCACAAAGCAATAAAAATAACAGAAAAATATCTGTCAGTAATTCTAGCATCCAGAATTCAGCAACTTCTTCTCAGCCCCTTTACTATCTCTCTAGAATAGGCCCCAGTTTTTCTTGGCCAGGATTATAGCAGTAGCCTCTTAACTCATCTACCAGTTTTACTCTTTTCCTCTTTCTACTCTCAACACAACAGAGAGATCTCATTAAATTAGGGGTTAGACTATAACAGTTTTGAACAAAACCAACACTTTCTTCATCTCAACTTGAGTTAAAGATTTAGGGTGTAGAGTGATTATAAATCTCAATTTGCCCAAGAGAGTCCTGTTTTATTTTTGTTGTTCCAACTGAGTTATTACTAGCGCTCCCTCTCACTCTTAAAAGTGTCCTGCTGAGTGATAAATATGTAGTTATTTGGCAAGATCCAATCCCTGCAACATCTCTTTTCTCATCTTGTTCCACTCTCCCGATTCATTCAGCATTAGCATCATTCTCTGCATGTTCTTATTTCAGGAATTTTTACTTACATCTTAAATTTCCTCTGCCTGAAATGCAAATATCCCTTGTCTACATCCCTCTCCAGGTTTTTAATAAAATTTCAACTTATCAGTAAAGGGCCATTTTATTTGTAATAGCAACACTACCCTCATACTCCTACCTGATACACTCCACTCCCTAACTCTGCTTTATTTTTTGTCATAACTTTTATCACCTTTTGACACATTATATGTTCATTTATTTTTTTCTCTTCCTCCAACCCTCTAGAATATAAGTGCATGGAGAGCAGAAATTTGTACTTGTTCATTGACATCCAGTGGTGCCTGTTACATAATATGTAATCAACAAATATTTGCTTAATGAAAAATAACTGTATTGGGACTTCCCTGGTGGCACAGTGGTTAAGACTCCTGCTCACTCCCAATGCAGGGGGCCTGGGTTTGATCCCTGGTCAGGAAACTAGATCCTACACGCGTGCCGCAACTAAGAGTTCACATGCCACAACTAAGGAGTCCATGAGCCACAACTAAGGAGCTGGACTGATGCAACTAAGGAGCCCACATGCTGAAACTAAGACCCGGCACAACCAAATAAAAATAAATAAATAAATACATATTTTTAAAAACAACTGTATTGCAGAATATTATGCACAATGCTGATATATTTTATGCAAAAATGCAAAATGTTAAGACATATAAAGAAATAATGCTGTGTACTATACTATTCCACATACACCAAAATTTTGATTGTACTTACTTTGGGGGAAGAAGAAAGAAAGAAAAAAATATGATTGGGAACAGTGTTATTGGTTATTTCAACCTTAGCTGAAATACTTTTATATGTATATTAACAAAACATGAGGTAAATGTGAAAAAAATAATGGTTTTAAATTCATAATGGTGGAAATACTGATATTTTCATATTACTCTCTGTATTTCTCCTTGAATATATTAAATGTATTACTTTTCTGCATTTTTTTATTTCCTTAAAATATGGTTCATATTAATTATAATCCCTCATTGTAAACTGAATACCAGAGGAGAGTGATTTTTCTCATTCACTAGTCAATAAATTATAAAGTCTTCCATAAAACTCAAATTGATTTGAAGAATGCATTTATTAAACCCATATACCCTTTTGGATATTGCATTTAGTGGAAAATATTGAAGCTAAAATCATAAACTAGAAGCAAACAAATGATGTTCCAGGGTATTATTCCCTCTATAATATAACTGAAGGAGTATCATTTATTTCAAAGTAGTTTAACAGTCTTTACTATGTTATATCATAGAGTTTTTTTCCTGGCATGGCCTCTCACTAGCTCTCCAGTTTTGCCCCATGTCTCTCTAAAGCTTACTCAATAAGTGCCTTCTTTCATTTTCCTGAGCATGAAAGGAAAATAATATTTACTGAGATCACATAACTTCCTCGTCTTTTTGCTCATTCATGCAATAATGTAACACTCTTCTCTACCAATCTCACAGAAACAACTGGCATCTTGTTTGTGAAAAGCATTTTATGAACTCTAATTCCTTTTATGATCATTAGGACTTATTATTCTCTGAAAAAAACAATTCTCTAAAAATTTAGCAATGATTTTTGTATGGGAAAAGATGTGGAAGAAAAATTAAACGTAAGTGAAGGTGTTCATAGAGATAGATTTTTCCTTTAACCATAGATAATTAATGAGAAAAGTAACAGGGAATTCTCAGCTGAAGTTCTGTTCCAGTACCATGACAAAAACTTCTCTGTTCTTCATTTCTTGGCCAGTGTGACTCAGAGAGGATAATATATTTTAAATGATTGTTTTCCATAACAATAATAGCGTACCAAAAGGTTGTATTGATGAGAACTTTATTTTGGGAACAAACAATGAACACAGAGCCACAGATGGATACCATGACATTGCTGATAAAATTAATTTCAGCAAGCACAGAAAAGGGAAGCAATTGGTTGAGATTTTTATCTTTCTGATACTGAAGAATCTACAAAAATCAATTAAGCAACTCAAAAGAAATGAAAACTTTAAAGAAATTTTTTTTGAGTATTTTCACAGAAATAATGGCAGATACCAAAATTACATAGAAACATGTACATTGTAATCAGAAACATTTCAACTGGAGGCTACATTTTCAACAAATTACATTCTATGAAGTAAAGCTAAAATTATCTGTAGACATGGTGATAATATCATTCTATCCAAAAGATAAAGTGGAATCTACTCTGTGAGTGATTATCTTTTCTTTTCTTTCCCTTTCTTTTTTCTTGATTTAGTTTCTTTCCAGAACAATAACAACAAAATAGTTTGTATAGAATAAAGCGGTTAGATGAAACAGAATAGGTAGTACACTAGCAGAGAACTGATTTCATATGCACAAAAAAGTAGTTTATGTATTATTTTCTCATTTGCTTATAATCAGTTCAAACCCAGAAATATGCATAGAAAGCCCACCATGTGCAAGACAAGTCATCAAGAATAAAATGTTTTCTTTTCTCAGATTTCCATGTATCTTGTGACTAAAACCTTCCAAATTAGAACCTATATTGTCAATATGTAATAATCATCTATGAGTTATTCCAAAATTATTTCTATGAATTTGTCCAGCTGATGCCTTAAACATGTCTATGTGAGTTTCACTGCCACCCGGTTTATGTCTTCAGTGTATAGAATGATTTATTTTCTGTTACTATCAGCAAAGAATATTTATTCTATCTTGTTTCTATCACCACATGGATATAAGGCATCTGATACAAGCGGTTTAGAATACACAGTTTTGTCAGTATATCATTAAATCCAAGGTGCCCGTCACAGTGCCAGGTAGCAAAAAGATACACTGAGTGAATGAAGGAATGAATGAATGAAGTAAATAAATTTCAATCGTTTATTGAAGTATTTAAAATACTTGATAAATGGAAATAGAATACTTTCCAAATCAACATAGAGGTTTAATCTAATACTAATCAACTTTCCAATACGGACTTTTAAATAACTTGGCAAAATGATTATGAATGTTAGAGAAAAACAAAACAGTAAGAATAGCATAGACATTTTTGAAGAAGATGATTACTGAGATGTTTTCTTGTATATTGAAACACAAGATAAATTTGGAATTATAAGAAAAGTTATCCTGGATATTAGATTAATATTATATAATAAGTAGCCTAATATATTAGAAATTTTATATATAATAAAAATTGCTTTACTAATAAGAGTAAAAAACTTGATTTTTTTAAACATATTATATTGGAAAAATTGGACAATTACTTAGGGGAAAAATAAATTTTTTCTTCATACCTTATCCCAAAACAAATTCCAACTGGACAAAACAAACGTAATAAGCATTAAAGTAGGTGAGTATTTGCTGAACACTCAGAATGGGCAAGGACTTTCTGAGAATGTAATGATAGATTAAATAATAAAGAAAAAAGTCAATTGATTTGACTACATAAAATTTTAAGACATCTGCTCCCTCTAGTCAATTTGGCCATCTTCTCAGCACTCAGCCAGAACCATGGGCCAACATCTATATGTAAAACTAATTAATACAATTAAAGTCAAATGATAAAGATAAGGGAGATAACTGCAACAAATCTGAAATTAATAGATAAATATCCTTAATAAACACTGAGGTATACAATTAAAGAAATACTGTCTCCGCATCCAGTGAATGAAAAATGATTATGATCAAGTCACTTTCAAATGAAATTTAAGATATGAAGAAAACTATGGCAAATACCTCATATCGCTAATGAAGGTATACAAAATGAAATAACCAGATATCATTTTTCCACCTATCAAGTCTACAAACTTTTTTACACAATGATAATATTCCACTGTTGTATGAAATCAGTACTATAGGCATTCTTCAATCAAACTAGTGAAGAGGATACACTGACATAACTTTTGGAGAAAGCAGTTTTGACAGGTCATAAGAGGAGAGTGAGCTTTCCTTACAGATGTATAAAATTAATGAAACCATGACCTTCATATTCCAGTTTAAAATAATGTCACAGCCCAAAAAATGGCACCAAGTCTGCGACCAATATATAATTTTAAAACAAAACATTTCTTTTCTATTTTTATAACACTCCCATGGAGTTATTTATCTTAGACCTGAATAACAGTTCTTAAAAATTCCTTTTTTCTCTATCTACTCCCTTACTGGGTGAAGCTGCCCTCTTTTAACATGCCATTAAAAACAACAACAACAAGAACAAAATATTTTCCCACTAGACTAGTCCAATTGTACCATATCCCTATAAATTTTCTCCATGGCTCCTCAATTCTGCACCAAAAAATAAGAAAGAATGAATGTGGCAAACCAGGAACTTGACGGGGAGTGAAGCAGGTCAAGAGAAATAAAGCAATCAATTTCAGGAACAGAACTGGAATTTCTTTTCATGAGCAGGGTAGATGTAAGACTTAGGAACATTCCTAAATTAATATTTTATTCTGATATGCAAGAAAACAATCAATACACTGTCAAAGATTGTTTTCAAAGCAAGATTCTGCAGCATTTAAGTAATAGCAAAACATTGGACTCAATTTCTATGTTCATTAATAGGTTAGAGATTATTTAAATTACCAATCATTCATGTAGGAAATATGCAGTGATTTAAAATCATGTATTTGAAGAGTAATGACATGAGAGAATTCTAAGTGGAAAATAAAGCAGGGTAGAACTATATTTTCAATATGACAGTACTTTTACATGGAGAAAACTAAAGGAAGTGCACCCAATATGTTGCAATTGCTATTCTAGACTGTTTCTTCAGGTTCCTTGTATTATGTTATGTCTTTTCTAAAGTTCTGGCAGTAAGCACGTTTTATTTTAATGATTTTTTAGAGGTAAAGAGGTAAAGAAAAGGTGAGAAAATGATACTGTAGAATAGTTTCACGTTAATCTCTGTGTTCACACTGATAGGAAAGGTGGCTAATTGCCAGTCAATCCCAGTTACTAAGAAGTTAAGGCAGTAAATTTTCTTCCATTAGATACGGTTAAAGCTAAGCATTAAGATTCCTGTTGTTTTTCTCTGGGCTAATATTACAGACGCTAGAGGAAACGGCATCATCATGAATCTAAACTCGGGATGGTGACTGACAGTGTGTTGGTAAAAGAAACTCATGTTACCTAGCACAAGTCTAAGAGACCACAGAACTAATTTATCTTCTTATATAGTCCCAATTTTAAATGAGACGAGAAATGGTGATGCATTAGTCTATGTCTCTAATGTCACAGATCTAATTTAACACACTACTGATAAGATAAATCTTTGACTATGTCTTGCATAAATAACAGATTGTTATGACACTATTAATAAAGCATGAACAATTAGCCTAGGGATTTCGAGCACCCTTTTTTCATTTATTCGTATTGAATACTGAGTATACACAAATATTTGTAGAGTATATTTGAGGTATAAAATAATAATAATACATGAAAATCAACCAAATTATCTCTCAGTTTAGAAAGGACGTTTAAGTCTCTATGTAACCTTTTCTACTTAGCTGTTAACGGCTCTCCTGAATTTTGTATTTACTATATTCTTCTTTTCCTTTCTTGATTTATCAGATGATTATATCTCTAAAATTGTCCTGTTGAGTTCTGCATGTTTTCAAACTTTAAATAATGAAGTTGTAATGTATCTACCCTTCTGTAACTGCCTTTTGACTCAACTTTAGTTCCAGAGAGCCATCATTGCTTATTTATATGTTGATAAAATTAATGAAATTATTCTTTGTATAAGCTACATTTTAAGACTCTAGCATGTAATGTATCTTTTCTAATATTGATGTATTTTATTTGTGAATTTCATGATTTACTTTTTTTTTTCTTTTTGCTTCTACAAACAATGTTGCTCTAACACATTTGGCTTGTTTCCTGGCACCTGGCACAATGGGTTTTAGCATGCATATTTAGGAGTGGAATTGTTGGGCCATAGGATAGTTGAGTTCAAAATTACTATATGATCCCAAATTTCTAAAGGTTAATAGCTAAAGGATTTATTTTTTTCTAAAGAATACTTTATTCACTTTATTTACTGCTGGATTTTATTTGATAACACTGTTTTGAATATTTTATTCTAGGTTCATGTCTGAAATTAGCTTGTATTTTATTTGCCTATGATGTTCTTATTAGGTTTTGTTATCAAGGTTATGTTAATATTACAAAAATGATGTGGGAGTATTCCCTCTTTTTCTTTCCTCTGGAAAAAAAAAAGCATTTAAGACAATAAGTATTTGTTCTTGAACATTTGATAGACGTTTCTAATAAAAGTAAGTGGACCTAGGGAGATTTTAGTTTTAAATTTTTAAATTAATGGTTAATGTGTTATTACAGGGATATTACACAACTCAGGTGCAATATTTACTTGTTATGGTATTATTTAATTGTTAAGGATTATGATTTATTGTTATATAATTATTAAAGGTTTTATGTCTAAAACACTTTATTTTTTTTAAATTATTGCACTTAATCTTTTAATAGTCATACATTTTGATAAACTATTGTCTCTAGTTACTAATACATTTTTATTACAAACATTTTTGTATCTTCTTTATTTTATTTGTGATCAAACTTTCCAAAGTATAATAATCAATACTCTAGGAATATTTTCCACCATCTTCTTTTGTGACTTCAACTTCTTTCCTCTCTCCTACATACTTTTTTTCCCCTTTTGTTTCATGTGAATTGATTATTTTTCATCTTCCATTTATATTTATTGACTTTATTTAACATTATGCAATCTGTTTTCAATTTTTAATGATTAACTTAAATATGTTAATAAGAAAATAGTTTAAAGCTCTAAGTGTAGAAAATACTAAAGAATAATTAAAAGTAAACATAAGGTTATACCTAAACAATAATAATAAGTTATGTCATTTTAAAACATACATATGAAACTAAAATACAGAAAAACAATAATATACAAATTGGGAAGGAGGGCTTATATAGAGCTGGGTGTTCTAATCATAACACCTACATTATGAATTATATATTATTTAAATATAACATATAACAATGAAATTTACAAGTCAAGACATTTCTAGGTAACCATTTACCTAAAGTTATTCAAACTCAAGATTAAGAGCAGGATCTTCCAAAAGACTACCTTTATTTCAGAAATCAGAAACAAACTCAAGGTTCTCCAGGGTCATATTCACTTCTCACCAGCTGCCTACAAATTTGGAGTTTCTGATATCACCTTCAGGTAGAAAAACTCACAGAACTCAAGAAAGCACCATACTTACAATTATAGCTTTACTATAGCAAAAGGAATCAAATTAGAACTAGCCAAAGAAGAGATACATAGAGAGCAGTCCACGAAGGCTCCAAGTGTCCTCAGGCACATGTTACCCTCCCAGCATTGAAGTATAACAATACTCAAAGAATATTGCGAACCAGGGAAGCTTGCTTGAGCTTTGGTGTCCAGAGTTTTTATTGGGGTTTTATTACGTAGGCATGACTGGTTGAATCATTACCCACATGACTCAACATCCAGCCTTCTACCCTTCCTGAAAGTTTGGACTGATATCATGTGATCCAACTGTATAACCCATGCTTAGTCTTCCTGGCTTGGCCAGCCAGTCATTCTGAGTCATCTCATTAGCATAGACTATCTATGGGCTCACCATAAGTCACCTCATCAGCATAAGCTATCAGCTGTGGTCTGAAGGGCTGGTAAATTCCAAGGGTTTAGAGTTCACCTATCAGGAACCTATCATGAACTGGCCAGCCAAGTTCTTTATTATACACCACTAAAAGAATTGTTAAAGAATGCACACCTTAAATAGAATGACAAAAATTATAATAATAAAAAGTAGAAAAAGGACACAAAACAAGAACATAGAAAGGGTAAGACAAATAACAAGCAAACTACACTATGCTAAATTTAAACCCACATGTTCTAAATACAAACTGAAATAAAAAAATAATAAGATTGGATTTTAAAGAAAACACATGCTGCTTATAAGAGACACATCTAAAATATAAGAATACAAGAAGAACGGAAGTAAAAGAATGAAAGGAATATACTATGCAAACACTAACAAAGTTGGTGTGGCTATATTAATACCAGGCAATGTAAATTTTATGACAATAAGTATTATTAGAAATAAATAGGTACACTTCATTGTGATATAAGTTTAATTTATCAGAAATGCATAACACTTCTGAATTGTCATGCAACTAACTTACTTGCCTCAAAGTTATAAAGCAAGAAAATGATAGAACTAATGGAAGAAATAACCAAATCTATAATCATAGTGAGTAATTTAAAAACATCTATTCCAGTAACAAATGATTTTTTTAAAAAATGAAATAACACTTTGAGTGGTTCTTAAAGTATGGTCTATGTGTGGACTTATGGAGGGAACATTTCAAAAGTCCTTTTGCTTAAAACTATTTCTGTGATAATTCTAAGATATTATTTGCTTTCTCATATACAAACTTACTGTGTTGACATATGTACTGGTGAAGCAAAAGCAATGGTGGGTAAAACTGTTGGCACTGTCAACTAAAAAAAAATGCATGAGCTAAAAGTTGACAATTATGTTTTATTCAGTGGCCTTACTGAGGACTATAGCCTGGGATGATAGCCTCTCAGATAGCTCTGAGGGCCTGTTGCAAAGAGGTAAGGAAGGCACCAGGATATATGGGAGTTTTGCTGAAAAAAAAAAAAAAAAAGAACAAACATGTAGTCAAACATAAAAAAAATTACTGTTAGTCACAAAAACAAACATCTCAAGTTGATGATTTTAGTGTTTTTCTATGTATGGGAAGACGCAAGAGCCTAGGCTCATTGAAATTATTCCTTTGATATGCATCTTAACTATCTAGGGACAGTATCCTCAGCATCCTGTTTTTCTCCATCCTGCATCCCCCTCATGATGTACCGTCGGGAGTGACTGCAGTGGCTGATGGCTTTAGGGGTGCAACATTCTTTGTTTACTGAAATGGCAGGCAACATTTTTTTGTCCATAGCACATTAGCACAAATCAAAGCAGTAGCTCCAAACTGTATTAGGAGTCACTGTATTCTTTACTACCATTAACAAACAGTTAAAATTAAGCAAAAACACAGGGAAACCAAAGATGTGTTTCAATGGCCTATAATAATATATTGTTATAAAGAATTTGATAACTCAATTGGCAACTCAGGTACTAATCCAGTAATTTCCTGAGCATGATTTGATGACCCATGGGTCTCCGAAACCCTCTAAAACTGAACTAAAAGTACTGTATTTTTTACTGTCATGTACTTAAAGAAAACAAGAAAGCCATTTTCACCTAAAAATGTCCGTGATGAACAATAAATATTATTAATTTTATTAAATCTTATCTCTTGAGCACACATTTTAAAAGATTCTATGTTACAAACATGAACTATGCACAAAGAATTTCTGCCTCATACAAAAGTATGATAATTGTCTAAAGGAAAAATACTTGTGCAGTTGTTTAAACCATGAGTTAAACTAACCATGGAGTACCATTTTCTTGAAAAAAGTAATGACAAAGTATTGTTATTTAGACTTAAGTATAGACATTTTTTTCAAGAAAACAAATTAAATGACTTTATCATTCCAAGGAAAACAACTGTCGATATTTTTTGCCAATAGGAAATATATATACCACCATGAGCTTGAAAGCTTCCCAATACTTAAAGACTCTTAAGGTTGGTGGTGAGATTAACAAATGTGATTTTTGGATATTTTATAATGTAATGTGTCAATATTTAGAAAATCTGCATATAACCAATATTTTCAGAAGACCAATGCATAATGTTATAAAATCATGCACAGGTAGAGAACCATTCAAAGTACAAAACAGACCAGTGAATTTTAACGTAACTGACTGAAGGTTTCATTGATATAGTTTCAAATTCCATGTTGTAACTAATTCAAGTTGTGGTATGGTATAAAAATGATTATCCACAATTATCTGAAAATGCTTTTGAAGTATCTCTTTTATAAACTACATATCCATGTGAGTTTAGATTTTTTTTTTCCCTACTTCATCCAAAACAACTGAGCCCAACAGGATTATTGCAGAAGCAGATATAAGAATCTTTCTTCATCATTAAGCCAGACATTAAAGAGATCAGGAAAAATGTAAAACAATGCTACAGTTCTCTCTAAATCATTATGTTTTGGAAAATATAGTTATTTTTCATAACACATTATTTATATTAAGATGTAATAATATAGTATTGTTATTCTAATTATATAATATATACTTTTTGACTTTTCATTTTTAATAAGGCAGATATCAACAGATATAGCTCATATAAACAAAATTTTAAACATCGTGTCCTCAATTTTTAAGAGTTTAAAGACACCCGAAAAGTTTTAGAACCTTTGTTGTAGAACAATTTAACAAATAATCAATAAGGCTGGCCAAACTGAATAATATAGGATAATGTACCTAACAACCAAAAACTATACTCTCTTTAAAATTTCATATATTGACAAAATTAATGATATGCTGGGCATAAAGGACTTCTCAACAATTTCAAGGTACTAAAAACTTACAGAGTGTGCCCTGATCACAGGGGAATTAGTGTAAAAATCCACTAAACAATAATCACCATATGTTTAGAAATTAACAAATATACTTTTAAATAACCTGTTAGAGGAAAAACACAATGTTGATTAGAAATTATTTAGAACCTAATTGCAGTGAAAAGAGGACTTATTAAATCTTATGAGATGCAACTAAAGTCATAGTAAGAGGGTAAATTATAGCTTCAATGCATATATTAGAAGAGATGAAAGGCTAAAAATCAATGACTTAGGTATCCATCTAAGTAAACTGAAAAAATTAGAGCAAATCAAATTCCCTAAAATTTTAGAATGGAAGAATTAATAATTAAAACAATAGTAGAAATTAAAGAAAAACAAACATAGCCTAACCAAGAAAGCCTAACATACTTTTTTATGAGTTAAGTTGAAACATACTTTATATACAGTAAAAGTCACCCTTTTCCAGAAGTAAATTCTGACAAATGCATATCTATGTAACTACCACTCCATTTCTTTCACCCAACAAAGTTCTCGCATACCCCTTTGTGGTCAGTTCCCTTCCCTTGCCTCAGCCCTTGACAACCACTCATTTGTTTAATGTCCCCACAACTTTTTCTTTCCCAGGATGACATATAAATGAAACCCTACATTATGTAAATACTAGTGACTGGCTTCTTTCACAGCATGAATTTTAGATTCACTCATGCTGCTGCATTTATCAAGAGTGCACTTCATTGTACAAGATGTACCATAGGTTGTTCACATATTAATAAGTTGATAGACATTTGAGTAGTTTCCACATTTTGTTGTTTATGAATAAAACCAGGACTGACTTCATGGTCATACAACCTGTGCAGTAGCAGAATGCCTGCAATCACAAGGGCCCCAATGCCTGGCTTAGTGCTCTGCTATCACTGCCTTGAAATTCTTAATAATTTTATCTTTGAACTTGTGTTTCATAAATGAAATCTGATGGGGCAATGGAGCATGGACTTGAGCAAAGGAGACACATGCAATATGAGTATCTGCCATCCCTTGCTACCCCATCACATATAGTGTTCACAATGCCCCATGAGCACAAAATTCTGATGGGCCATGATGCATTGGAGTTCAGTGAGACTCAAAGCAGTTACAAGGCAAATGTCTTATGCCTAGTACTGAATAAGCAGGGACACTGGTAACCCTGCCAAAACTGATACAAGAAGAAATAGAAAACCTAAACAATTCACTGAAGAAATTAAATACACAGGTAAGATCTTCCTCAACAAAAATGTCAAATGTATTTACTGCTGAATTACTCTAAACATTTAAAACAGAAATAATTGCAATCTTACACAAACCCTTCTAGAAAACAGAAAAAGTGGGACTACTTTCAACCTCCTTTTATTAGATAAGCATACCCAAACTTGACAATGATTTTCCAATAAGGGAAAAATTGCAAGCTAATCTCATTCATATACATAGATTCAACAATCCTAACTAAGATTTACAAACTAATTCCAGTTCCAGCAATATATAAAACTTCCTCGTGACCTGATTGGCCTTATTTTAGTAATGCATGGCTGTGTGTCAATTCAAAAATTAATCAATGTAATTCATTACATTAACAAAAATAGGAAATCATATGATCATGTTATTGATGCAAAAAAGCATTCAAAAAATTCAAAATCCATAGCATAAACACTCAGCAAATTAGAAATTTAAGAAAACTCTCTTAATATAAAAAGGATAACCACAAGAGAAAATTAAGCACATATCATACCTAATTGTGAAATGACAGAATTTCTTCTGCAATTGAATATTAGAGTAGAATTACCACAATTGTCCTTTACAGTCAGCATTGTACTGGAGGTCAGGTCTAGGTCAAAATACTGAATTTTAAAAATGTTATAAGGATTGAAATGTATGAAATAATCTGTTATTACTTATAAATAATCCTGCATATGAAAAATCCAAAAGATTGTACAAAGTATTAGAATAAATAATTGTGTATAATATGGCTCCTGTATATTAGCCAATATATAATGTATAAAAAGAACATGAAATTAAAATAATGTGTTTAATATGTTTTCTCAGAATACCATAAATTTGGTTTTGAGATAAATAAGGCCTCAATAAGCAAAGTAATATAACATGTGCAAGGATCAACAGGCTCAACATTATACTGATATCAGTTCTCTATAGCACATTTATTAGGTTCCTATTGCTGAATAACACATTATGACAAATTTAACAGATTAAAAAAATCCACTTATTATCTCACAGTCTTCTATGGGTCAGAAGTTTGAGCAGGGATCAACTGAGTTCTCTGCCCAAGGTATCTCAAGGCTTAAATTAAATTGTCAGCCAGGTCTGCGGTCTATCTGAAGCTCAAATGAGCTTCATGTTGACAGATTTCAGTTCCTGGAGGTTGTAGGGCTGAAGTCTCTATTTTCCTGATGGCTGTTGGCCAGAGTGGCTCTCAGTTTCTATAGAAAACCCTCAGGTTCCAACAATGTAGTCCTCTCACAACATGCTGGCTTATTATTTAAGTCCAGCAGGTGATTCTCACTCTATTCTGCCACATGGAGTCTTATATAATGTAACGCAATCACAATTGTGACAATCTTATTATAGTGCTCATAAAACATAACATCATCAAGGGAATAATGTTACATCATATTAACATGCCCTACCCACACTCAAGGGGAAGATATTATACAAGGCATGTACACCAGGAAGTGGTTACCTTGGGGGCCATCAGAGAATCAGGGGCCAAGACTTCTGCAATGCCAATCTAAATTCCAACAGTTTTTGAATGGAAATTGAAAAATAGAGTATAAAATTAATATAAAAATGTATAGGTCAAGAACAGGAAAGAAAGTAATAAAAAAGAAACAAATATGATAGGGCTGATTTTACTGGATATCAAGACACATTTTAAAGCTGAACATATTCCATGGAAGGGCACTCATTTACTAAAGCATTAAGGAATGTCCTGATGAGAAGGACACCAGCATCATCAAGAATCTCAGTGGTGGCTGTCTGCTATAGGCCAGGCTGAAGGAAGGAGATAGTGTTAAAAAATTAGGTTCACAAATAGCAAGGAGGAGGAGAGAATCCTTAAATAATGTCAACATAGTGCACTTAATTATCAGAAGCAAAGCATGTACAATTATTTTAATGAGTATTAATAATGGATTAGCAGTCAGGGGGACTTAGTTTATAGATAGCTATGGAAATGGTTGATAGAACATGGTTTTCACATGACTTTCACAGTGGCAAGAAAGATGGGTGGCCAACAAGGGCTTAATTTACACAACCAAAATAAATAAAGGTGAATGATAGAGTTGGAGGTAGTTATTCCAATGAAGAATTAAAATCTCTTGCTCAGCTTTCATACCGGATCCAGTTCTTAGACCCAGAACTCACTGAGAGATGGAAAGAGACTCAAAGGAAGGACCCAACAACACCATGCCAATTTTCTGTAATAATAATTTTCCCAGACCTTCCCAAAGGGACCTATAGACTTTCACTTATGTAACCCTGCCCAGAGGAAAGTGGAATACTCAAATGTTTGAGGATAATTAGTTCAAATTCTTACTAACCCTTGGGACCTCAACAGCATGGCTCTCCTCTTATAATGGAAGCATAGGGAGGCAGGTAATAAATAGAATCATGGCCCAGATCTAGCTCATTGTAGGTCCACTGGGTCTACAGACACACCTGTTGGTCCATTCCCTGGTTCCCAAATGAATACAGTTGGTAGTTGGCAGAAACTCCACATTGTTTACTTGGTCTGTGGTATAAAAGTTATTATTGGGAAAAGGTCAGACTGAAGCATCAGAATTGCCATTTGCACCCAAGGTAATAATTCTAAAATAATACTGCATTATAAGAGGAGGTAGCAAACTAGTGTCACCCATAAAAACCTAAAGGATGATGATTTGTTCATATCATCTTATCTCTGTTTAATCCTCCAGTCTAGCCCTCACACAAAAAAAGATGGAACCTGGAGGAAAACCACTAATTCTACCAGAGTAGCCCCACATGCAGCTGCTGTACTCAATACCATAGCAGATCAAACCTTGGGTTTGGAATGTGGCCATTGATCTGGTGAATGCATTGTTCTCCATCACTCTAAAGAAGCTGGATCAGAAGCAGTTCATATTTACAAGGGGCAGACAAATACATGTAGTTATGGTCTTGGCCGAGGCTATTTTAACTCTTCCACCTCTGTTTAATGTACTCCCTACAGATTTAGACCATTGGTCATTTTACAGAATACCACATTGGTCCACTATATTGATCCATCATGATGATCAGACTAGATGAACAAGATATGGAAGGTAGATTGGAGATCGTAATAAGACATAGGTTCTCCAGTGGATAAGACATAAAGTCAAAGAAAATATAGGGTCCTACCACATCAGTGAGTTTTCAGAAGTCCAGTAGTAAGAGGCATGCTGGGACATACTCGACAAAGACAAGTCATTGCAGCTTGTACCTTCTACTATTAAAAAGAAAACAGCCTGGTCAGATTTTTTGAGTTTTGAAGGCAGTGTATTCCACACATGGGAATACTACTGTGACCTAATGGCATGGAAAGCAGCAGGTTTGAGTGGGACCAGTGTAGGAAAGGACTTTGCGGCAGGTGTAGACTATGGTGAAAACAACGCTTCTACTTAAGGTCAAACAACAGAGCAGAACCTAAGATACTAGAGGTATCTGTGATTGTAAAAGATACCCAGTGGAGTTTATGGCAAGGCTTGACAAGAAAATCACAATGTATATGTCAGGTTCTGGAGCAAGGCCATGCCTTCTTCAGTGGAGAACTACACACCACTCTAATAAGAACTCTTGCATGTTACTGGTCCCTGGTAGAGATAAAATATCTGGTCAAGTGACTATATGTCCAGAGTTATCCACCATGTAGTGGGTTTGGTGAGATCTACCATCAAATCATAAAGTTGGGTGGACTCAGCAGCAATTCACTGTAAGATGGAAGAGATATGTGGAGGATCAAGAAGAAGCAGAGAACGTAAATAAGCTACATTATGAGGTGGCCCAGTGCCCCAAATCATCCACCTCTGTAATACCTGTACTTCTCATCTCAACCTATAGCCACCTCAGTGGTCCCTAAAGAGTTTCTGTTTTCACTTAGATTTGGCTTCTAAGTAGACATTACTTTTCCTGTCAACTGATCAATATATTTTATGCATTATTTTAATCACTTTATTGGGATAGTAGGGAATCTTCTCTGCCATACCTACTAAAATTGGAATGCTAGTATTTATGTCATTAGTTCATTTAAATATATTGTTTATATAAGTTCTATAATGTTAAATATATACACACTACTTAGGATATCATGCTAATTTTGTTATGCAAATCTAACATGGTTGACAAAATAGCATTTTTGTACCACTTCATTCATTTTCTTATCAGTTCAGCCCTTTGTTCTGCAGGACTGACCATCTTGAAAGCCTAATTAAATGACCTGGAAAAAATAATAATATATAAGGTAAAAGAAAGGGAGAATACCTTAAAAAGATTAGTCTAGTCTCATTTCAGAGCTCAACAACCCAAAAAAACAGTCAGCTTTGGGAGAATGAAATATTTTGAATTAATTTTTGTACATAGTTGAAATGTGCTATTAAACATATTAGATCTTTCACTTTTATTTCTCCATGAACTATGGCAAAGTCACAGCAAATTTATAGAAAATGGAATGGTCATTCCTCATTTTAAGCCCCTATCTGGAAATAATAATGGATTATTGGATATATAAAATATGTGTATATATGTACATATTTTTCCATATTACTATACATTCATATATTATATACAGAAATGTGAGGATATACCTCTTATTTTCAAATTCCTGAGAAAAGGTATGGGACTGGAAATCGAAAGCAAAACTTAAACATCTTTTCCTGATTTTAATAATATTTAAAACAGATCTATATTTTATGCTATGAAATAAAATTATCATATGAAGCAAAACTTGCACATAACATGTTTCTAATTGCTTTGCAACTATTTTCATTCTGGTAATTTATATAAATAATGTGTAACTTAATAAGAACTATCAAATGCCATATTACAAATTAAAAAGAGGGCAAAGAAATAACTAAAATTCTGTTTCACTCAATGTGCTTTGTATATTATTCTGGATGCTAGATTTAACAAGTGAAATGTCTTTTTAAGAGTGTAATTAAGAAAAGAGCTGAAATCAAGCCTATGGAAGCAGAGGTGATGCAATCAGATTGATTCTTCATGCTTCATAAACAATTGTGAACATTCATTATAAAAGGCCATATAGAACTAGAGCAACTGAGATTGGGTCTGCATGAAAATGTCCACTTGACAGTACTGATAATTTAAATAAATCAAATTTGCTTATATATATATATATATATATATATATATATATATATATATATATATATATATATATAGTTGATCTTCACTATTTGTGGATTCCATTTTTGTGAATTTACCAACTTACTAAAATTTATTAGGGAACCCAAAATCAATACTCAGCATTTTCAGTTATTCCTGAACATGTTCAGACCAAAAAATTTGAGCTGCCTGATGCAATGTTCCCAGTTGAGGTCCAACAAGATGACTCTCTGCCTTGTTTCAGCTCTGTACAGAGATGACCAGAGGATAGAGATGGTAGGGGCAGTGTGTGGAGTGCAAGAGGCTATGGCTCTGGGGCCAGCTGGATGGGTTTGAATCCCAAATCTGGCACCTGTTACTGGAGCAATCTCAGGTAATATGGTCACTTACTTCAGAACCTCATTTTCTCTTTTGTAAAATAAGGAAAATAGAATCTACCAATATAAGTTACTTTAGGATTTAAGATATCAAATTTTGTGAGATATTACACACACACAAACACACACACACACTCACGCACACACACACATTTTCCCCAGGAGCAATGGTTTATTATTTGCTAATTTCATGTTTGTAGCAACTTTAAAGAACATAACTATCACAAATAATGAGATTTGACTGACTTTATATATACACATGCAAACATACATTTATAGAATTTAACTCTGAATTATACACAGAGAATGGTCTGAAATATTCTTAAATCGTATTTTCATCTGCAATAGTCATAAAGACATGTGCTTATATGAGCAGAGCTAGAAATGATTATATTATGCAGTATGTGGAGAAAGTAAAAATCATGCACTGATGATAAAATACATCACAGACTTATGGTTAATAACATTCTGCTGAAATAAAAATGTAAAACAAACAACAAAATTAAGTACCTTCTAAAATGTGGAAAGAATATTAAAGAAATATATTGCCTATCACAATTTACTAATAATGACTTTTAAAATTTTTATTTATTTTATTTATTTATTTTTGGCTGCATTGGGTCTTCATTGTTGCGTGGGGGCTTTCTCTAATTGCAGTGAGTGGGGGCTACTCTTTCTTGTGGTGCACGGGCTTCTCATTGCAGTGGCTTCTCTTGTTGCAGAACACGGGCTCTAGGTGCGTGGGCTTCAGTAGTTGTGGCACGCAGCCTCAGTAGTTGTGGCTCGCGGGCTCCAGAGTGCATGCTCAGTAGTTGTGGCACACAGGCTTAGCTGCTCCGCGGCATGTGGGATCTTCTAGGACCAGGGATCGAACCTGTGTCCCCTGCATTGGCAGGCAGATTCTTAACCACTGCACCTCCAGGGAAGCCCATTAATAATGACTTTAAATAAGTCTCTGAGTAATTACCTTTTAAAAAACTAAAATTTTATGAGGCAAAAAAAAAGATTAATCTTCAATTAATTTAGTTTCTAATTTAATAAAACTTATAGTTTTCAATTTATATTTCTACAAACCAGAGAAGTGATGTCTTTTATCCTGTATTTATATATGCAGTTAGTTTTTATTTCACTGTTTATAACAGATATTATTGATAATAGGTAAGATGGAACTAGGTTACAGAGATATGACATAAATCAATCTCTGTTTCATTCCCTAACTCCATTGTCAGTATACATCGCCTATGGTCTATTGATGATTTTAAAATAGAAAAGAAAAAATGGTCACAGTTTCTTTTAGAGTATACTGATTAAAATCCATTGTTTTAGTTAAGAATGGATGGTGAGTCCTCAAAGTGGTTAAAAAATATATAACATTCAAAACTGTGACTGGTGTTTGCTTCCTAAGATGCTTCAGGAATTGAAATTGAAATTACCTTTACAATGGATTTCTTTTTGTCCTGAAAAAAACAAATGTAGTAGTATATCATACAATTATGAAAATACAGACCAAAAGCTATCTATTCCTGAGGAATATCTGAATGCAGTTGTTAAACAAACATGAAAAGTCAAGTATTGGTTTTTATTCTACTGTTCAAGACTTGGGAATGGTTAAGAGAGTGTTGTGGGGATCCTTTCACTGGAGTGCTCGGCATTGTCCACTGGACCCTCTCTGGGTACTACCACACTTTAAATGATGTACACCTTTAATTGAATTTCTATTGACTAGACTATTATTCTGTCCATAGCCATGCAAATGATTTTTGTTTCAGAAACACAAGTAAATTGTCTGGTAGAGAATATAAACATCCATATTAAAATTCAAATTAAAATCTTTGGCACATTAATTTTTTATTTTATGAGAGTTTTATGTTATAATAGTTATAATGTTTACAATGTTATAATATGTTAAATGTGTTTTACGAGTCACGATTTTACAGTTTTGAAAAATACATCTTAAAACTATGAATAGGATTTTCATGCAGACATGCAGCAATAGTTTTACTGTTTTCTTCTATATAGAATTAAACTACTCCATGCTTACAGCAATAGGAACATATAGATATGCGCTTTCTCTTCAAGTAATACAGGAGAAGAATCTAAAAAAAAACTGAGATTGAATCTCTCATTGACCTATTAGTGGCTACTTTAAGTTTGCAATTAATTAATTTTAAAATTGAGGCAGGGAGTGATCATAAGGTGGTAAAAAACAAAACAAAGCAACTGAAGCAGAGTAAGTACATTAAAAAAATAATAAAAGGAGATTAGGTTGAAAAATAGGTGGAAAAGATTTGAAGGTGTCATAGTATCAAGGGGTAAATTTAGCTAATATGTAAATAACACAAAGCCATTGGGCATTAAAAGTATCAGAGTGAAAGATACAGAATTGGTATCAAACAAAAAACCTGAGTTCAAATCTGAATTCCATCCTTTATCTGCTGTGTCACCTTGAGGTTAAATAATATCCCCAAGCCATGAAGGTCCTTTTTTTCTGCCTTTCAGCATTAGCATAAGGATTAAATGAGAGAACATAGAAGGACACTTTGTAAACTCTTTAGCACCATGCAAATGTTAATTATGTGTATTCATAAAAACCATGAGAAAAGCTTTTGTTTTGTTTTGTTTTGTTTTTGCGGTACACGGGCCTCTCACTGTTGTGGCCTCTCCCATTGCAGAGCACAGGCTCCAGAGGCGCAGGCTCAGGGGCCATGGCTCACGGGCCCAGCCACTCCGCGGCATGTGGGATCTTCCCCCACGAACCCGTGTCCCCTGCATCAGCAGGCGGACTCTCAACCACTGCGCCACCAGGGAAGCCCGAGAATAGCTTTTTTAACTAAAAAAAACCCTGTTCTTTTGGATGTCAGATTTTCAATATGTTCTCATTGCTCCTTTAGTTACATAAAGGCTAAAACTATGTAATGCACTTATACATTTCTACTTTTTCCATAAATTTCTTTGAACATTTTCCAATATTATTGTTACATTTTTCTGTTACCTTTGAGAATAGCATATTCCAAGAGTGCTTTCTTTCCTACCACATAAAATCCAGCTAATAATTTCAGCTCCATATAACATAACTACCTATGGCTACACTATACCTTTTAACTTGACGGATCGTTTTCCTAGTTTACTAAACCATCCTGATTTTTGTCACAAAATAGAAGCAGCCTTTTATATTTTCAAATATTGATTTTTATATTCAGAAAAAAACCATTTGAACATGAAAGACACTGATGCATATATAGAGCCAACTCATTTTTTTCTGAGTGGGCTGAAATAACTAATGCCTACTTTGAAAATGTTAGATCTACATACAAAAGAGTGTTGGGAAACTTGGCAGATGTCTGTTCCTTGGCCAAAACTCCAGTTCTGCCCCTTCCTCATAAGAAAGCTTTCTCTGCAACTGAAGCAATTGGCAACAGTTAGGGTTATAATTCTTCAAAGGGCTACAAGTGGTTAGATGTGATTCTCTGCCTTTGTTTTTAATGAATTTCAATCCCTAGATATTTTCAAAGCAGTCATTTTCTCTGAATATCCACCTTATCATTACATATTCTCAGAAAAGTGTTAACTTTTAGTTAACACTACCCTTTCTGTTCTCTTTCCTTAAAACACATTTTCTAAGCATAGCACAACAAAACACTTAATCCTCCTTGAGTTTCTTTGGTAGTGATTTTATTATTGCTTCTTAATACATTAACTATTCATTTAAAAGAAAAAGTATGTCAGTGAAAACTATTATCAAATTTAACATCTCTAATCTGGTTTTCTCCTGAATCTCTAGCCTCCTTTTAACTAACTGTAGTCATTGGTGATTAAGCATTATTATATTCTTGTTCAAAATTTCCAGCCTGATAGTAACTGCTAAATTCATATATTGCAAAGTAGCATTTCCCAGATAATGTCTCTTTTCCATCTCCTGAGAAGTGCTTTCTATGGAGAGTGGATAACAAGGAGATAGCCAGCTGTATACATACAAGAACCTCTACATTAAGCAAGCTATTCCATGCTGTAGAGACTCAGCTGTCGATGCTGTGGTTTTCAGAAGCATAGTTTTCATCTTAGCATACATATAAAAGCCTGATAAAATTGTGTCAATTAACATTTAGTTCACATAATTAATATTTATAGAACCTTGACCTTATAACTCCTTTGTAATCAACTGTTTGGGCCTGAAATTCTCAATTTGAACTCCAGCCCCAATATATTTATAATTTTGAGTAAGTTACATAAATTCTTAATTTAGAAAGTAAGGATTATAATAATGGCTGCATGTGGAATTGTTGGGCAGAGTCCATGAGATGAAGCATTTAAGAGCTCTATAAACAGTCTGGTATTACAAGAAAATGTACTCATTCCTTTACATCATCTCAAGTCCTAATATCCTCATACTCAGATTTGTGTAGTATGTAACAAAGGGATAAAGACTGATAAAACTGATTATTCTTATATTTCCTAATGTGTGTTCTCCAGATTAATAAAATATGAGAAAAAATATTTTAAAAATATATTATGCTAGGCAGATAAATATTTTATTTGATGTCACAAAAAAGTGAATCAATATTTTCTTGACATTTTTCAGTTCATAAACATCTAAATGTTTAGTTTTACATGAGTATTATCTTATAGTGTTATATCAATCTTTTAGAAGTTAAAAGAACACATTAACAGCAACATGTGACTTTTTCATTAAATAAGACTTTGGTTTATTTTTATTGGCGTTGGCTATTCCCCTACACCATTTACTCTTCTTGCTTTCAACGTTTATGATGAAAGCCAGAATTCTTTTCCTTGTTCCTCTGTAGGTAAGGTGTTTTATTTTCCTTTGGTTTCCTTTCAGATTTACTCTTTGTCTCTGGTTTTATGTAACTTGAATATGATATGCCTAGCTGGTTTTTAAAAATCTGTTAGCTTTGTTTTCTTAGTATTTTATATTTTTTTGGTGTATCTGAATATCCTGAATCTGTCATTTGGTGTCTGTCATTACTTCTGGGAAGTTCTCAGACTATTTCTTCAAATATTTATTTTGCCCCATTCTCTTTTCTCTTCTGGTATTCCAATTACAAATATGCTACACATTTTGATATCTCCCCACAGTTTCTGGATGTTGTTTTTTTAAAATTTATTTTTCTCTTTACATTTTAGTTTGGGAAGTTTCTATCGACCTATTTTCAAGTTCACTGATTCTTTCCTTGGCTATGTTGAGTATACAAATGAGCCCATTGAAGGCATGCTTTATTTTCCTTACTGTGGTTTTCATTTCTAGCTTTTCCTCTTGATTCTTTTTTTATAGCTTTCATGTATCTGATGACCTTGTCTTTTGGCTTTGCATGTTTTCCATTTTTTGTACTAGAATATTTATCATACTAGTCATAGTTATTTTAATTTTCTTATCTGGTAATTTCAACATCTGTGTCATATCTGAGTCTGGTTCTGATTGCTCTTGTCTCTTCAGACTGTGATCTTTTCTTGCTTTTGGCATTTGTTCTATCATTTTCTTGAAAGCAGCACATGTTATAGAGGGTAAAATATACTGAGGTAAACAGGCCTTTAGTGAGAGGATTTGAAGCTGGCCTATGTTTAATGTTTGCTGTAGTCGTAGGTACCAGAGGTTTCAAATTCCTCTAATGTCCTTGTTTTTGCTCCCCTCTTGGCTTTGGGACTACCTTTTGAACTGTTCCTCAGAGTTCATGTCTTGAAGCTGTTTAGCTGTGATCCACTGCTGTAAGACTGAAAACTTACTGGTGTGGTTGTAGGGTATGGAGGAGGAAGAGAATTCATAAACTTCCCATTAAGTTTCAGTCTTTTCAGAGGCCTGTGTCTAGGAGGTGTTTCACACTTCCCAAGTGTTTCTGTCCCTCCTCCAGGAGTAGTTTTTTCCTTTCTTACTATTTACTCCCTTCCCTGGATAGTGTTCCCAGTCTATTACATTGAATCCCTGCCTCCTGGTGACTAGGTTTTTGTTTCCTCCTACTGTTCCCACACCTTAAGTGTGAAAAGAAGACTGGAGGAACTCAGATATGAAAATGTTCCAGGACTGCCCAACGGAAAGCCTTTCTCTCTGGAGAGGAAGCTTGTGATATGGAGGAGAATCTGGGAGGGTTACACTTTGCCTACTCTTCTTCCACCCTGGCTCCACCCTCTGCTAAGTTTCTGAGGGCATTTTTCTTGGATCCTCATTCTGAGAACCTGGTGGGGTTCCTAAAGAGAAAGTCCATGAAAACATGGACACCCCTGTGATTTCAGCCCTCAGGAATTTCTCACTCTTACTGTTGTTTGTGCTCAGCCTCCAGTAGCAGCTCACTCAAATTACTAGTGAAGTAGTCCTACTATGGATTCTATTGGCTTCTGTTGCATCTAAGCAGATCTCAGGAACGTGCCTGCCTCTTTAGATTTTTGTTGTAGCATTTTTCTTTTTCTTTTTTTTTAAATTAATTTATTTATTTATGGCTGTGTTGGGTCCTCGTTTCTGCACGAGGGCTTTCTCTAGTTGCGGCAAGCGGGGGCCACTCTTCATCGCGGTGTGCGGGCCTCTCACTATCACTGCCTCTCTTGTTGCAGAGCACAGGCTCCAGATGCGCAGCCTCAGTAATTGTGGCTCACAGGCCCAGTTTCTCCGCGGCATGTGGGATCCTCCCAGACCAGGGCTCGAACCCGTGTCCCCTGCATTGGCAGGCAGACCCTCAACCACTGCACCACCAGGGAAGCCCTGTAGCATTTTTCTTTGTGAACTTGAGGAGTCCAAGAAAAATCATAGTTTTCAGTTTACCTAGTTTTTATTTGTTGTAACCCTACTCTGTTCACACTACCTAATTCCCCATGTCATATGATTCACATGTAAAGATATTATGAAGTAAACTGCCTTTCATTGATGGAATTTTCACCTGCAATTTAATTATTTCAGTAACTATAAAGCTTGACTTTTGTAGAATACAAACTACTAACAGGTCACTGAACAGCGAACAACTCTTGATGTGTTTTCTTTTTCTATCCTTTCTTTCTTCATGTAATTTAATGTTAAAAGAAAAAAAAGGGGGGTATGCCAATCAATTCCTGTTACTCCTGAATCTTTTAGTTACTAAAATTGAAGTGATGTATTCTATTGTTTCCTATTGAGATGAGTGATGAATACAAAATTGGTTTTGAAACTGATGTCTGGCCAACACAATCATTGGAAATGCAAAGGCATTAATATGATACATGGCAGGTGCTGCAAGCTCATCTAAAATAACATATTCCAAAGGACGGGGTTTAGAGAAGAAGAAAAACCATTCTATGTGGACACTGTCATCATAATTCATCATGTTGTCCTGGACAATTAAAGGACAGTTCTGCTATTCTTTGTTTCTTGCATTAAGATCCCAGTCAACTGGTCTATTTCCCTGGAGTGCTTTCTGATAAATCTTCCCCAACAGTTTCAATTTACTTCTCTCCACTAAGCCAGGCAAATATATACAATCCAGAACACTTGAGAAGTTGAAAAGATGGCAGGTAAAATTGTCCATGGATGATACTTCTGAGTGCAGGACTAATAGGAATTATTTCTACTCTCTGTGGTTTAGACATGATTGGAGTTGAGGGATGGAGTGAATTGGGAATAGTTAGCAGGGAAGTAAACTGGTAGGTGATTCACATCACCTCCTCAGCAAGAGATTTAAGTTGACTAAAAATCACTTGGTGATTCTTAAGTGGCTTTTATAAACTGTCCCATTATAGTGCTAAATAATTTTCAGAATGTCTCTAGCTTTCCAGTTTGGTAGTTGCCAATCACATCTTCTTTTTGTTCTTTGTTGGGCAAATGGGGCATATTCATTACATTTGTATTGCTTTCTGGCTTATAGTAGTCTTCCCATTTGAGCCAATGAACTCTTTTTAGAAAACCAAAAGATAACAGAAGCATATTATCTCAGACATGCATAAAAGTTATAAAGTAATTGTATATGTGAAGAAAAATATTCTTAATTTATGACTCATCCAGTTGGTCCATGAGTATCCACAGAAAACCCCCAGATGATAAGCCATCATGGTTAAAAGATATGCGGTACCATATTAAGGAAAGTCTGGCAGTTATCTAGTGAACTTAAGTTAGGAAAACAGCACATTTAGATAATTCTGATGTTAAATAAAGCCACTTTTTTCGATTATCAAATGAGGGTGCAAGTTTACATATTAGACTTCAATAATAATATTCTTATATTATATAAATACTTAGATCAAATTCTACTTTAGAGAATGACATCCTTTGTGTTTGTTAACCATCTGTAATATTATTTCCTTCTAAAATAATTGCCTTCTCTCTGACATCCAAAAGCACTCCAAACTTCTTCCTTCATAATGATGTCCACAGGCTAAGTCTGTGAAAATAAATTTTACTAGTTAATTATCCTACTATACGCTAGGTGATTAGCATACTTCAGTTCATTTAAGCATTAGCACCCATTAGCTTATTGATGAAGAAAGTGAGAAACAGAAATATTGGGCTCCATTTAGTGAGCAGCTTATCTGAGACTGGAAACTGAGTTATTCTGCCAAATCATGATACCCTCATGCAACCTTCCTCCACTATCCTGTTTCATAGATGGATACTCAGGAAATGGAAAGTCATAAACCAAGAGAGAAATAGGTAGCTTTTTAATATAGAGTAAGTGTCTATGCTGTTTCTTACTCCACATAAAGGGTTATAAGAAATTCAGTTTGGAAGAAGTGTACCACTGGATTTCTTTGTGTGGTGAAAGTAGGACACTTTGTTTTGTGTTGGTAGGACACTGTGTGTTCGTTTAAAAACATACAAACAAGCCAAAAGTGTGTTTAGTCTTAATTGAATGGTGCTGCCATTGACAACTCCACAATCCTTGCAAAACTCTTCTAGAAGCCTCTCTATATTGCATAACATGGTAGAAATGACCTAGGCAAATAAATTCTTTTATTACAGAAATCTATGATATCAAGGATCCATTTTCACTCTGAGATTTTAAAGTAAGCATAGAGATAGCATTAAGATATGTATAAACATGAGTGATAGATTGAGTTGTCTAACAGCCAGCCTCAAGCAGAAAAACCAACTGACTTGAACAAAGAATCTCAGCAGAGGGAGATTTATGTTATTCAGCTGAATTACATTCCTTTATAGACTGCTGCAGATGGGTTTCAGGAAAAGCAGCCATCTATCCGATTTAAATAGACTGCATGCTAGTACCATAGATGTAACATTAATTCATTGTCGGGAGTTGCTGTAGACATAGAACTAGCTTTGTTCTTTGACAGTCTCCCCCAGTTTAAATAGAAATGCCATTTACCAGGGTGTCAAAATAAGTAGGGCCCATATAACACTATAATCAAGTTGCAGTGACATTACATATTTTAGCCTCAATATTGAAAATGGTTACGTCAGCGGAGACTTACAATCTGCAGAACTCTGCTGACCCTTGAGAGCCACTTGTAATTTATCAGGTGGTTATTGTCTTCTATGTGTCAATAATAATACTGGTATCTTTAAGTTGTGCTGCATATTGTAGTTATGATGCTAATAATCTTTTCTGTAGACTCTCTTCTTTAATTTTTTATATTTGTGAAATACATATTATTATCTTAGATTTAGGGATAATAAAATTGCACAGGAGATGTTAAATGAGTCTCTCAAGTTTATACAATCAGAAAGTGATAAACCTAGAATTCAAATACAGATATCCTGATTCCAATGCCAATAGTCTTTCCATGGCACTGTGTTAGGTAATCTGGAATGGAGTTACGATAAATGAAGTATATGATGGAGTATGGAGTATATTAAAATTTCAGTTGTGAGTAAAGTGTGCATACAAACAACCGTAATGGAAACTGTGACGGCGGGCACTAAGTCTTGCAACTTCCTTGAAGCATATCTTGTGTCTCTGTTATTCATCTAGTTGTGGCAGAAAGGGATTGTGCTGCCACAAAACAACCCATGGGCAAACTTCCCTCAATAGCTCAGAATAATTAGAAACCAGGCTTTAATTCTGAATACTAACAGAGATGTTATGTTCAATCCTATGTTACTAAATATGCACTAAGCTGCTTACAGGTAGGCCACACACAATCTAACAATCTATGTGAAAGCATTCTAGATCTCTTTTACATGTACAGGGTCTGAGAGGAGTGGGAACATGTTTAGCTAATGTGTTCAGGCATTTATTTACCACTATTACTTGTCTGGAATGCTGCTAACGTTAAGACAACCCCCCACACCCCCCAAAAAAAAGAAACAGAAAACCTTGAACAGTTTTATGCTAGAAAAGATACAGAGTTCACCTGAAATGTTTTCAGAGTATGAGAGTCTGATATCCATAAAGTGTACATTTTCTAAAATTAGATGGATCAGATGCTTTACATTTTAAACCATTAATGATTCAGCATCTGCATTTCCAATTCAATTGGCAGCATATTGTCTTCACTCCACTCTCCCTTTACAGTGAGACTATCTGTCAACATTTAACAACATACAGACACCTCTCCACCTGCAGTTTCAGTCTCCAATGACTCTGTATTAATGAGGAAGTATCAACACTTGAATGAAAAGCCTCTCTTAGGTTACATGGTGACCAGAATGATGAAATAGTTCTTTTGTAGATAATCAGTGGATTGGAAAGAAGGAAATACTTGTTCTGCCCAGTTAAGTCATAATCTTAAAGTATGCTAGTACCTGATAAAAACATGTAGCCTTTAGAATTTTATGGGAATGACTTCATTTTAAAAAGAGGCAACTGGATCAAGTTTTAAAATGGGTTCATCGAGGGTAGAAACAGTTCAGTTTTTTTTTTTCCACAGCATGTTTATATGTAGCTCATTGTATAACATAATATACAACTCTGATAATTTTTTGATCAATAAAACATAAGTAAGGTATGTAAAATAAAACATTAACATATTAATTAAACATATCTTTCAAAAATTTGAAAGAAAATCATAGAACTTTGATTATTAGGAATAAGCCAAATATGCAAAACCCACTTTTTTAACTGACCTCTGTCATTTCTTTAACTCTTCTACTTATGCCTAAAGCCAGATTCAAACAATTTCCCAGGTGCTATATAATTTTGAATTCAACAAGTATTTATCAAACAGTTTTATATTCCGAAAACTGTGCCAGGTATTTGAAAAATTTTTTAAAAGTAGAACTTTTTCTAGGCCCTCAAGAAGCAGCTCACAATATTACTCTAAGAAGACATATGCCCATCATATAATACAAGGAAAACATGTGGTCACATTTCAAATTTGTGAGAGAAGGAATAAGTGCAATGTAAATTACTCAGGAGGAAGATGAGATAGAGAACACTGAAATTCAATTTTATTCCTTAATTGACTTCTCTTTACTATTCCCTATTTCCGATGCAAACTTTCTTTGCTTTGCATGCATTCAAAGAAAGTAAATGATTTAAAGTCTTTCTCTGAGCTATAAAGAAAAAGTAACAGGTTGGTTTGTATACACACAACACACACATACACATGTATCATTCTACAATCATATGTATGATTGGGTGGTCATTCTTATAGTATATAAAATCCACATAAATTTATGCCTCTATTTACCAAAGATAATCACAAATTTATTGAAAATAGTATCTGTGAGAGAGGTATAATTTTTAATTATAATGAAATATAGCCTGAAAATTACTTTATTTCATGGTATCTCTGAATACACACTCACAAATGCAATATACCATTGTATATTACATGTATGTATAAATCTAATTTATATGTAGACATATATATATCCATATCCATACATTTTATGTATGTGTATGTGTGGGTGTATTACTTTATTCTGAGAGACCAATTCTTCACTTAACCTTAGAGATCAAAACATTACCTAGAAGTCTTGATAAAACTTAAGCCAAAAAGCATAACAAAGTAGAAGTAAACTAATGATGGGCAAAAGTCATCAGTAATTGCTTATAAATATTAGTTTTTCAATTAACACAACAATTGCAAACTATCAGTACCATTTTCTGTATCATTTTCACTGAAATGAGCCTCTGAAATAAAAGGAAAACTCTCTTTTTTGTTCTCTGGTATAAGCAACTCTTTGGAAGTGAATTAAGTAAACATGAGCCTTGTGCATTTGATAAATATGTATGTCTTATTTCTCCTTTCCCACTGCTTTTCATCCAGCTGCAGCTGGGATCCAAGCAATAAATACTATTTATTTATTTTAATAGTATGCTTAGTGAAAGTATTACCAATATTTCCTAAGCTTAAAAACATCCCAAATGCATTTTACTGTTAGGCTCAGCATTTTCATAGTAATTTACAACTTAAAAAGGGTAAACTCTATTACTCTATGTCAAACCAACAACTGGGTAAGTGCAGAATGTTACCCTATGAAGTATGACCAAATTTATTGTTGCAGTCATTAGTACATATTGATTCTGTTTATAACAACCCAAAGGGAATAGTAAACCTATTATGCTGGTGCTTGGTGTCGTTGTCTGAAAGGAGCCAAACTCGGCACTGCCAAGTTTCAAGCAATGTCCAATTGTGCAGCAATCAATGCAGCTCCTTTTCCTTAGGTTATTTTTAATACAACTAGTCAGTGACATGAACTTCAAGATCTTGTATCTCACAATCACATCTGAGCAACGTTTCCGCTCTTAAGCAAAGGCAACTTCACTTGATCACCTTCTGAAGTCAGACTTTCCCTGTGTGAAACCATTTGTTTATCTCTTTTGTCTCTATACAAAACGGCATTCAAATTTACAATACTGCTATGTCCTAGGTAGTTTCTTATAGGTTCTTTTATTTCTATATCCTAGGCTTCAACATTTTACATTCATGGTAACTTGGATGGGTTCCCATTAAATTCTGGTAAACATATTTGGTAGTCAATTGTCAGACTCCAGGTTTTCTCTTTATAATAGAAAATCATTGTACACCTGAAATATATACAAGTTTATTCATCAATTATACCTCAACAATGCCTTTAAAAATCCAAAACAAACAAACAGAAAAGAGAATATATGGCTGGGACTTCTGTCATCAGAGGGCAGTCTACCCTAATTCAAGGTGTTATGGGCTGAGGGACTTCCCTAGTGGCACAGTACTTAAGAATCTGCCTGCCAATGCACGGGACACAGGTTCAAGCCCTGGCCTGGGAATATCCCACGTGCCGTGGAGCAACTAAGCCCACGTGCCACAACTACTGAAGCCCACGTGCCTAGAGCCCATGCTCCGCAACAAGAGAAGCCACTGCAATGAGAAGCCCACATACCACAACGAAGAGTAGCCCCCGCTTGCTGCAGCTAGAGAAAGCCTGCACGCAGCAGCAAAGACCCAATGCAGCCAAAAATAAATAAATTAATTAATTTTTTTAAAAAGGTGTTATCGGCTGAATTGTGTCCCCAAGAAATTCATATGCTGAAGTCCCAACTCCTAGTACGTCAGTATGTACCTGTATTTGGAGATAGGGTCTTTAAAGCAATAGTTAGGTTAAAAGGAGGCCTTTAGGGTGGGGCCATATTCCAATATGTCTGGGGTGGCAACAGGGGCACTTGTGTGTGCAGAAGGATGACCATGTGAAGAGGCAGAAAGAGGGCATCTCTTTCCATCTGCAAGCCAGAGAAAGAGGCTTCAGAGGAAACAAGCCTTGCTCTCACCTTGATCTTGGACTTCAGCCTCCAGAATTGTGAGAAAAAAAATTTCTATAGTTTAAACCAAAAAGAAGAAAGAAAGGAAAGAAAGAAAGAAAAAAGAAAGGAAGGAAGGAAGGGAGGGAAGAAGGGAGGGAAATCAAATTGTAAGCCTTTGAAGAGAGGACAGCTCTTGCTATCACTTCCATACCAAGAAAGTCTTTCTTCTACCAATGTTGTTTGTTCTTCCCAAAAGGAGAATACTTTTCTGATTGTAAGGTTAAGGAACACTGATCCACCTTTACTAGTGGGCAAGTTCACAGAGCTAGGTTTGTTCAGTTGTAGTGAAACATGAACTTTACTCTTTCACTTTATCATATGACCAGTGAGAAGATAAAAGATCTTAACATTTGAATTTGGGCTTAAGGGGATGCAGAGTCTCTCATCTCCCTTTGGGCTGTGGCATGTTTCACAGAGCTCTGCATTGAAGTAGTTAAGTCCTGCCTCCTAACTAGTATCATTCCATGTATATAACAAACCTAAAGAGTCATATAACAAATGAGTGACTAGACCAAGGCAAAATTTCATCATTTTGGAGTCTCTCATCATAAAATTCATTTATATATATCATATAATTAAAATCTAACCTATACCCCACCCCAAACAAAACCCACATCTGAGATAACAATTTGAATGTAAACAATGTTGTATCTTTTATCCAGAGGCATGACAATGTTTTGATTCACTATCAATTAGAATAATGAGGAGTTGGCAAATTATATCCTATAGGACAAATCTTGCCTGAACCTGTTTTTGTAAATAAAGTTTTATTTGAACATGGCTCTGCTCACTAGTTTCTACAGTTTACAGCTGCTTTTGCATTACAAAGGCACAGTTGAGGAGTTAAGACAGAGACCATGTATCCTACAAAACAAAAAAAATTACCATCTTGCTAACAGTAAGTTTACTGACTCCTGGACTCTGTCATACTTTATATAATGATACATATTAAAATTCCTAGAATAGCCCCTAATAGTAGTAGGTCCCTATATACAGTAGCCACTAAAGTTCAGTGGATTGAATTATGAATCTAATATAAATATTTCATGTAAACTTTATAAATGAGGGAAACTCTGCCTTACAGACAGACTTCTATCAAACTTTCTTTGCTCTCTCCCCCCTCTCTTTCTCCCTTCCTTCTCTTCTCTCAGGTGTAAAAGGAGAAAATATAATAGCAATGACTATCCTCCTTGAATGAAACTTGCAGAAATGTCTGCCACCACAGGCAGAGACTACCCCCTCAAGCATGTTGGCAAACCAGTCTCACTAGGAACACCTCAGGGAGCTAGTCTGGGCTGAGTCCCCACACATTCTTATACACTACCCAGTACCTGCTTGCTCTTACCGTTCTCGATTTTCACTGTGAGCCTTGTCTTTGTTGTAAACACCTTTGCTACAAGCATTTTTTGCCACATACTAATTGGCCATAAGGCAATTTTGCTGTGAACCATAAAATAGCTGGTTGACAATTTTTGGTTTGATAGTTTGGTTTCAACTGGTTGAAATGTGTTTCACATTTTTTTCCAGTTAGAAATATTATTGACGGCTTTACTGAGCTGACAGAAGATGATGTTTCACCTCAAGAGTTGGTTTCTTATTTTGAAACATACTACGTTGGAGGTTAAAGAGGCTGAGGGCCTGGAAGGTGCAGAGTTGAACCCGTGTTTCCCACAGAACTCTGGAACATTAATCAATGGACATGTGACTCTATCCAAGAACAAACAACAGTATAGAGACTTTCACAACTCAATACAAGACTCAATTACAAATATGCATCCTAGTGTTTGGGAAATGATACCTCTATTAATAAAGGAAGAAATTTTAGTGAACAAGAAAAAGCATGTCCTCTATTAATGAAGGAAGAAATTTTAGTGAACAAGAAAAAGCATGTTGCCAAATGATAAGATAAGCAAAAAAATGTATAAAATACTATGAACGAGACTTGAAAGACAAGCACTTAGTTACGACACACAAAATAAAATAATTCTTTGTTAAGTATTGTTAAGTATTGCCATGAATCTACACACATTTTAAATGTCTTCAAATATTTTGTATTTCATAATAAAAGTCTTTTTAATTCTGTTACTCATTTTTCATTATGTCCTTTTTAATGTCCCTCTTTTATTTTTCATTATTTTATCTCCTACAGCAAAATTAACTTACAGCTAATTAGTAATGCAGTGAAAATATTTGGGGCAAAAATGCTTGTGGCAAAGACACTTATGACAAAGACACCAGATTACACTTCTCCTCTTATCACTCTAGTTACTCTACCATTTGTGCAATAAAATGCCTCAACAAATGCTTAAGTAGGAGTCACTGCCATTGTCAATTTCATGGACTCATGAGATGGCTAATTTATGAATTTAAATGCTGCATAGGTGTTCATACTGAATTGCAACTTTTGTTCACATTTGATTTATCAGTTCATGTTACACAGCCTTAATATTCTTCATAGGAAAAGCACTAAAAGATAAAGAGAGCTAGTAGGAAATGAGGAGGATGAAAGGTGGAAAGAATAAGATTAGTAAGAATGCTATAGCTATAGTATTTTTAAAAATACTGTGTGCAAACATAGAAGAAATAATTACTTCTTCCCAAGACACTGCATCAATTTTCCTACTTCTCAAAATAAATTGTCACAAACAACTTGTCTTTTCTCTGCTGCATCGTTTGGATGTTTATTTTCCTACATGGTTATATTAAGTTCTTGAATCATTTAATTTTAAATAAATCCATTATGTCAGTTTTCATTATAGTAGTGTATATGCATAATAAATTCAACTAAAAATTAAACTAAAGAATCAAAAGAGACAAACACAGACATGAGACCAAGTATCAGCCCAGCAGAGTTGATTGGAAGTTCAGTCATAAACATTTCCAAAGTGAAAGAACAGGGAAGTTGCTAATCACAAACTCCAAAAATTCACAGTCAAAATTTACATATTTAACCATGTTCTTTCTCTACTTACTTAGTCTTTGATTTTACAACAATGAATGAAAAATTTTCAAAGTGTAAACATTGCCTCTAGAGTACTTTTATTTGTTATAAAGTGTTATAAGTGGTACTAATTGGTTCAACAACTTCTAAACAACAGGAAAACATACCAATTCTTAAGTTTTTAAAGTCCTGGGAGAAGTGTTTATATGCTACTTTTAACAGCTCTTTGAAAATTGATGTATGAATATTATAATTTAAAGCATTCTCTACTGCACAATTCAAATAAGCCTCTATGACCATGTTTATCATTTAAATCACAAAAGGCATGCACCATTTACATGGCTTTGTATATACTTATAGACTTCCAAAGGGATGGGGGGAGATGGGAGAGAGCAGGGAGTGGGTGGGTGGGGGTATTATGTAACTGACAATGAACAGCTTTCATTAATGTGGAAAATGTTGAAATTCACAGTAAATGTATTCCTACTGTGTATCTGGAAAACATAGTGCTTTCGCTAAACATATTTTCAAAACAAAACAACAAAAAAAACAGGTGAGTATTTTAGAAAAAAATTAAAATCTATATTCCATCTGACTCTTCCCAGTTGTTTCTCCATTATACCGTGAAATAAGGGATGTTGTTCACCATCCATTTCTACAAGGATTACGTCCTTAGCCACTGCAGTCACTGACCTACAGTATACCCTGGAAAGATGCCAGCAGGGAAAACAGCAGGATGAGGCACTCTGTGCTCTAGGAAAACAGGCAAAACAGACCCTTAGATAGTCACATATATTTCAGAAGTAATTTATGAACCTGAATTCTTGCACCTTCCCATACTTAGAAAAACACTCAAATCATTAACTGAGATATCTGTTCCTTGTGACTAGCAGCAACCTTCTACTAAGATGTATGCTGAATTGTAAGCAAAATCACATATATTCTGGCCTCTCCTCCTACCTTTTCAGAGCAGTTTCTCAGAGCTGAGAGGCTATCTGCCAGACTACAGTCCTCAGTAAGTCCCTGAATTAAATTGAACTCACAGCTCTTATGTTGTGCATTTCTTACTGACAATATATTTACTATATGTTATGAATGGAAAAAGAGAAATAAAGTAATTTTATTAATATTATATTGCTCATGATACATTTTCAAGTGAAATATGAATTTACAAATAAAATTTTGGTGTGAAAGTGTAAAAATTCTAAAAAGTTCTCAAATGTAATTTTTTAGAAGATACTTCTTTGGGCCTCTTAAACATATCTTATCCATCTGTTCATTCAACATACCATTCTCTAGGATGCTTGCACAATATTTACATCATTTCAATTGTATGTTTAAATATGGTGATGGTGCCTCTTTAAAAGGGCACCAGTATATAGTGTAACTGGTACCATACATCAGGGATCCAGACAGTTCTCCTATCATCCCATTTCCAGATGCTCCTAATCTTTAGGTCTTACAGCACTATCAAAACTAACATGCCATACTGAGCCAGAAGAAGTGAAATGGAACAAGACCCTGTGGGGTCCTCTCTGGTACAAATCCTTTCCGTGTCCCCCATTTCTTATTTGCAGGAAAAAGGCTTCAGCGTCCTAGACCTTCCCTGAGTTCCAAAGGGCAGATTCAAACAGTTCCTAATCAGGGAAGGGGGGAAATGCAGAAACAGGGAGGAACAGTCAAGAAACAATAGTACAGTCTAGGGGCAGGGTCCTGGTTCTTTGGTTCCTCCTCAAGGAATATATATAACAATATCTTTCAGTTCTTCTGCAGGAACTAAGGTCCTCACCCAGGTGGAGGATGGTAACTTCAGGCTGAGCACAAAATTCCTGGAACACCACCCTATTACCTCACACCAATCAATCAGAAGAAAAGTCATGCAGCCTGCTGTCCTCATCCCAAACTTTGCCTAAAAATCTTCTCACAAACACGTCAGGGAGTTTGAGATTTTTTGCACATGAGCCACCTGTTCTCCTTGCTTGGCCCTGCAATAAACCTTTCTCTGCTCCAAACTGACATTTCAGTTTGTTTGTCCTCACTGCGCATCAAGCACAGGAACATGCATTTGATAACGTAAGTCTGTATCAGGTTAGCTCATTTACTTTCTTCTCTTTCTTGAAACAAACAGATTTCTGCTAATCCTACATATATGAACATCTGTATATTTCTCTATTCAGGCATATATAAGATTTGTATTATAACTGAGTAAAGCTATCACAGTTTCTTCTCAGCTTGTTATGAAACACAAGTTCACATGCCCAACACAGAGTGAATTTTTAACTCACAGTTTTAACTCACACCCTAATCTACAGAGAATACAAAAGGTCAACAATACCTTGAGTCTGCATCAGAATCACAGTATAGTAGTCCGTACCAACATTTCATGGTTGCTGGACATAAATATTTGATTGATAAAATATACTTAATGCTAGAGAAGAATGAACTTATGCCCACAAGAGGTGTAATAGTATAGCCCAAAGGAGGCAGTTGCAAGTGAGAAATTTATTTGAATTCTCATTTTATCTTAAAAGTTTATATATTTTTTTTACTTTACTTAGTCTTTTATTTGGTCTTTCAATCACACAGCAAATGTTTACAAAAGATCTACTTCATTCCAGACAGTGTTGTATACACTGGGAAGAGAAGTAAATAAAACCAATCAGTCTAGTGCAAGAAGAGATGTGTCCATCAACAGCATCATCAGCATCATCATCATGGAGAGAGCTAAGGGTAAAATTGGAAATATATGCAAAGAACAATAGTAACACGATCAAAGAAGAAAGGAGTGAAATATGTGTGAACTACTTTTTCTGTTCTGTTCCTCTTAATGCCAGGTCCCCAAATTTATCTATAATAAAAGAATCCTCTAACAATGCTAATTAGCAAAACTGAGACCTATTATAACTTCTTTACTTTGTTTTTTTGGGGGAGGTCTTCCCAGACCAGGGCTCAAACCCATGTCCCCTGAATTGGCAGGCAGATTCTTAACCACTGCACCACCAGGGAAGTCCTGGACAATGGATCTTTTTTTTTTTTTAATTATTTTATTGAGGTACAGTTGATCTACAAAATTGTGTTAATTTCTACTGTCCAACAAAATGATTCAGTTAGAACTATACATATATTCCTTTTCATATTCTTTTCCATTATGGAATATCACAGGATCCCAAATACAGTTCCCTGTACTATACAGCAGGACCCTATTTTTTATCCATTCTATATATACACGTTTGCATCTGCTAGTCCCAAACTCCTAATCCATCCCTTCTCCAACACCTCCCCCTGGGCAACCACAAGTCTGTTCTCTGTGAGTCTGTTTCTGTTTCATAGATAAGTTCATTTGTGTCATATTTTACTTTATTTTATTATTTATTTATTTTTTATACAGCACGTTCTTATTAGCTATCCATTTTATACATATTAGTGTATATATGTCAATCCCAATCTCCCAATTCATCACACCACCACCCACCACCAGCCACTTTCCCCCCTTGGTGTCCATACATCTGTTCTCTACATCTGTGTCTCTATTTCTGCCCTGAAAACTGGTTCATCTGTACCATTTTTCTAGGTTCCACACATATGCGTTAATATACGATATTTGTTTTTCTCTTTCTGACTTACCTCCCTCTGTACGACAGTCTCTAGATCCACCCACATCTCTACAAATGACCCAATTTCGTTCCTTTTTATGGCTGAGTAATATTCCATTGCATACATGTACCACATCTTTATCCATTTGTCTGTCGATGGGCATTTAGGTTGCTTCCATCACATGGCTATTGTAAATAGTGCTGCAATGAACACTGGGGTGCATGTGTCTTTTTGAATTATAGTTTTCTCTGGGTATACAGCCAGTAGTGGGATTGCTGCTTCATATGGTAATTCTATTTTTAGATTTTTAATGAACCTTTATACTGTTCTCCATAGTGGCTGTATCAATTTACATTCCCATCAACAGTGCAGGAGGATTCCCTTTTATCCACACCCTCTCAAGCATTTGTTGTTTGTAGATTTTCTGATGATGCCCATTCTAACTGGTGTGAGGTGAAACCTAATTGCAGTTTTGATTTGCATTTCTCTAATAATTAGGGATGTTGAGCAGCTTTTCATGTGCTTCTTTGGATAAATGTCTACTTAGGTCTTCTGCCCATTTTTTGATTGGGTTATTTCTTTTTTTAATATTGAGCAGCACGAGCTGTTTATATATTTTGGAGATTAATCCCTTTGTCCATTGATTCATTTACAAATATTTTCTCCCATTCTGAGGGTTGTCTTTCCATCTTGTTTGAAGTTTCCTTTGCTTTGCAAAAGCTCTGAAGTTTCATTAGGTCCCATATGTTTATTTTTGTTTTTATTTCCATTACTCTAGGAGGTGGATCTAAAAAGATCTTGCTGTGATTTACGTCAAAGAGTGTTCTTCCTATGTTTTCCTCTAAGAGTTTTATAGTGTCTGGTCTTACATTTAGGTCTTTAATCCATTTAGAGTTTATTTTTGTGTATGGTGTTAGGGAGTGTTCTAATTTCATTCTTTTACATGTAGCTGTCCAGTTTTCCCAGCACCACCTATTGAAGAGACTGTCTTTTCTCCATTGTATACACTTGCCTCCTTTGTCATAGATTAGTTGACCATAGGTGCATGGTTTTATCTCTGGGCTTTCTATCCTGTTCCATTGATCTGTATTTCTGTTTTTGTGCCAGTACCATATTGATTTGATTACTGTAGCTTTGTAGTATAGTCTGAAGACAGGGAGTCTGATTCCTCCAGCACTGCCTTTTTCCCCTCAAGACTGCTTTGGCTATTCGGGGTCTTCTGAGTTTCCATACAAATTTTAAGATTGTTTGTTCTAATTCTGTAAAAAATGTCATTGGTAATTTGAAAAGGATGGCATTGAATCTATAGAGAGCTTTGGGTAGTATAATCATTTTCAAAAGGTTGATCCTTCCAATCCAAGAACATGGTATATCTCTCCATCTGTTTGTATCATAGTTAATTTCTTTCATCAGTGTCTTATAGTTTTCCGCCTACAGGTCTTTTGTCTCCTTAGGTAGGTTTATTCCTAGGTATTTTACCCTTTATGTTGCTCTGATCTTTATGATTTCTTACCTTCTACTATTTTTGGTTTTGTGTGTTCTTCTTTCTCTAATTGCTTTAGGTGTAAGGTTAGATTGTTTATTTGAGATTTTTCTTGTTTCTTGAGGTAGGCTTGTATTGCTATATACTTCCCTCTTAGAACTGCTTTTGCTGCATCCCATTGGTTTTGGATCGTCGTGTTTTCATTGTAATTTGTGTCTAAGTATTTTTTGTTTCTTCTTTGATTTCTTCAGTGATCTCTTGGTTATTTAGTAACGCATTGTTTAGTTTCCATGTGTTTGTGTTTTTTACATTTTTTTCCCTGTAACTGATTTCTAATCTCATAGCATTGTGGTCAGTAAACATGCTTGATATGAGTTCAATTTTCTTAAATTTACTGAGGCTTGATTTGTGACCCAGGATGTGATCTATCCTGGAGAATGTTCCATGTGCACTTCAGAAGAAAGTGTAATCTGCTGTTTTTGGATGGAATGTCCTATAAATATCAATTAAATCTACCTGGTCTATTGTGTCAGTTAAAGCTTGTGTTTCCTTATTACTTTTCCGTCTGGATGATCTGTCCATTGGTGTAAGTGAGGTGTTAAAGTCCCCCACTATTATTGTGTTACTGTCAATTTCCTCTTTTATAGCGGTTAGCATTTGCCTTATGTATTGAGATGCTCCTATGTTGGGTGCATATATATTTATAATTGTTAGATCTTCTTCTTGGATTGATCCCTTGATCATTATGTAGTGTCCTTCCTTGTCTCTTGTAACATTCTTTATTTTAAAGTCTATTTTATCTGATATGAGTATTGGTACTCCAGCTTTATTCTGATTTCCATTTGCATGGAGTATCTTTTTCCATCCCTTCACTTTCAGTCTGTATGTGTCCCTAGGTTTGAAGTGGGTGTCTTGTAGACAGCATATATATGGGTCTTGTTTTTGTATCCCTTCAGCAAGCCTTTGTCTTTTGGTTGGTGAATTTAATCCATTCACGTTTAAGGTAATTATCGATATGTATGTTCCTATGACCATTTTCTTAATTGTTATGGGTTTGTTTTTGTAAGTCCTTTTCTTCTCTTGTGTTTCCCACTTAGAGAAGTTCCTTTGGCATTTGTTGTAGAGCTGGTTTGGTGGTGCTGAATTCTCTTAGCTTTTGTTTGTCTATAAAGCTTTTGATTTCTCCATTGAATCTGAATGAGATCCTTGCTGGGTAGAGTAATCTTGGCTGTAGATTCTTCCCTTTCATCACTTTTAATATATTATGCCACTCCCTTCTGGCTTGTAGAGTTTCTGCTGAGAAATCAGCTGTTAACCTTATGGGAATTCCTTTGTACATTATTTGTCATTTTTCCCATTATTTTTAATTATTTTTGTCTTTAATTTTTGTCAATTTGATTACTATGTGTCTGGGCATGTTTCTCCTTGGGTTTATCCTGCCTGGGACTCTCTGCCCTCCTGAACTTGTGTGGCTATTTCCTTTTCCATGTTATGGAAGTTTTCCACTATAATCTCTTCAAATATTTTCTTGGGTCCTTTCTCTCTCTCTTCTCCTTCTGGGATCCCTATAATGTGAATATTGCTGCATTTAATGTTGTCCCAGAGGTCTCTTAGGCTGTCTTCATTTCGTTTTATTCTTTTTTTTTATTCTGTTCCTCAGCAGTGAATTCCACTTTTCTGTCTTCCAGGTCACTTATCTGTTCTTCTGCGTCAGTTACTCTGCTATTGATTCCTTCTAGTGCATTTTTCATTTCAGTTATTGTATTGTTCATCTCTGTTTGTTTGTTCTTTAATTCTTCTAGGTGTTTGTTCTTTAATTCTTCTAGGTTTTTGTTAAACATTTCTTGCATCTTCTGGATCTTTACCTCCATTCTTTTTCTGATATCCTGGATCATGTTCACTATCATTATTATGAATACTTTTTCTGGAAGGTTTCCTATCTCCACTGCATTTAGTTGTTTATCTGGGGTTTCATCTTGTTCCTTCATCTGGTACATAGCCCTCTGCCTTTTCATTTTGTCTATCTTTCTGTGAATGTGGTTTTTGTTCTGCAGGCTGCAGGACTGTAGCTCTTCTTGCTTCTCTATAACTTATTTTCTTAAAGTTTTAAACCTACTATATTTTATATAACATAACTGCCCAATAAATATTCACTGTTACTGATATTCATTTAAATGACTTATTTAAACAGTGCTGAAAAATAAAGAAATGTTTCAGAATAAGAAGTAGACAATATATGAAAGAACTCTTCAGGCGTCTCTGCATTTCTAGACTCAATCATTGCCTTCCTGGCCTGTAACATGTAGTAGATTCATCTTGCCTAACTAGAGTCTCCCAATCCTGCCTTCATTTGGCCAGATTTACCCTGCTGGTATGTTTCAGGTCTCTTCCAGTTTCCGAATGAGTTACTGGCATCTTTAAAATAGTAATGTGAAGTTATGTGTGTCTTGAACTGGAAAGATAAGACTTCTGGAGGATATTTAAGTAAATTCGATTTATGCCCTGCCTCTTGAACTCCAAACAACTCTAAATTTACATCTTATTTGGCAGGACTGTAATTACAGGGGAAAGTCCGCTTTCAAAGGCATTGCTCTTAGAAATATACATCTAGTCACTTAAGTAATGACTTGCCTTGAGAAAGTACGAAGTGCTGAGCTCTCCTTGAACCACACTGACAATTTCTCTCAGCAGTGACCTGAAGACAATGATGTGTACTCTGAAAGAGGACTGCCATGATTTTTAATCTGCCTGGCTTTCTGATCAGGCAAAATATAAATCATTTAATCAGCTCCCAACTGAGCATCAGGTACAACTAGTATAAATTTTCCTTCATAAAAGTTTCATCAAAGCTGGGGATGGCTGCACTGCCTTATCTTTTACTAGAGAAATTACAGCCTGCAAAGATTGGCTGGTCATCATACATGATTTATGGGCTTAGGGGGGATGGCCTTCATGCAGAGGAGTTCAAGTGTAAATGGCCTCTGCAGTTACTTCCGTCTTTCCCTTAAAATAATGCTTTGCTTCATTTACTGAAAAGGAAATGCCAACTAACAACCATTTTCATTTTCTTTTTTTTGTTTCCTGAAAACACTCTCACTTCCATCAGTTTCCAGCTAGAAACAGAATTGCCAGATACAGTCTTCAGTATGGTAATTGTTTCTTATAAGCTAACACTTCTGTATGAAGAGCTAGAAGAATAAAAAGAATCATAAAGCTCCACCTAGTTTCATACTGATATTTATAAAATGAATATTATTAAATTAGATGTCTTGCTATTGGCTATTTTATATTTCTGATAAAACATCTGTGGGACTGTAAGATGGAAAATACTTCCAACTAAATGAAGGAAATGTAGATTCAAAAAGTTTCTTAATAATATCACTAACTCACTTGTCTCTTTTGCTTTTGTGATAGTAAAACTGGCACCACTCAGGTGGAAAAATTCATCTTAGTATCATAAACACTATTCACAACGAGAGGGGACAGTGAGAAACTACTGATGGAAAGACTAAATAGTCCTAATCATGAAATGTTTGTAAGGCAAGTGATATATCTCTCAAGTACTGGTCACATCGAGAACTAAGACATAAATCAGTGCTAACAAGTAAACAGGTAAATTAATTTTGGGGAATCTAATTTGCAGGAGGCTTACAATACTCATAATGTATTTCAACTTAAAAGCCCCATCATTTCATACTTTTAAATCAATAAGTATCTGAATTGATTTACACTCCAATTCCATGTAGTTTAATTTAATGTGTTTTTGCTGAATTATAGTAAAACTTAAAGTGGGGCAAATAGGTACAAAAATTTGATTCAAAAATTTTAAATTCAGTTGAAAAGACTGGGGATAAGGTAAACGTTAAACAGTATATGTCCCAAGAAGTAAGATTTATATATTCTGAAAACTATCAGCACACAATCAATTAAAACTCCTTAACACAAATGAATATAAAGTGTCTGAAGTATCATGGCCACAGATGAGCTGTCTCACAAGGACAATCATTCTAGCTGATAATAGAGTCTTTTCTATTCCATGGAAAAATGGAATAACAGGCTTATTGCACATGTGTCAAAGAGAAAAAAAGTAATTTTTATTATTATGATGTTAAACAAATAAAATTTCTCTTAAAACCAAAAACAAGGCAAATGCTAATCCAAGAATCCTCAGAAAGTCAATCATAATCAACTTCTCAGTCACAAAATCCAATCAGTTGCACAGTAGATGCTGCTTTCACATCCTGTGTACCATAACTCGACCCCTGAAATGTCATTAAGTCTTAAAGAAAGTAGAATTCTGGAAGCTTCCAAGGGCAACTTTATCCCCAGGTCTCAAGCATGAATAACGACCTTATTGAGGATTCCATAATCCACAAAACTCAGATTCCAACATTCCTCCACAAGTCCTTTTGCAGTTTTCACCAACTTTAGTGTACAGAGGAGTTACCCAGGGGTTAATCCAAATCTTCCTAGATTTGAGTTTTTTACCAGAAATTTGAGTCAGTTGGCCTGGCACCTGGCTTTCTCCATCATCACACAACTCTTCGAGGAAACCTGATGGAGATTTGCTGCTGCTGTTGTTAAGTCGACATAAACACTATACTGAAAAAACCTTTTTAAATAAAATAAAGGATCCTCAGGTAATGTGATATATTCTAGATGCTCACTCTTGTTCACTAGGTGAATGAGACAGTAAAAACTGATTTGAAGAAGAAAATGTATAACTTCTGATCCCTGGTGTGCCTGGCCACAGCAAATGAGAAATAAAGAAATCCAGGACTATAAAAACAATGGATGTCAAAACCAGTTTGAGCTTGATTTATGTTTCTGTTTCAGGAGGATAAAACAACACTTTTCATTGAGAGTGATGTTATTGGGCTACTGGTCTTATTTAACCTGAAGTTTACTGTCCATCATCTTCATTCTTCACTGTACACTTGTAAGCTTACATGTGACAGCTCCAAGGAACTGTCATTTCTCAGAAGCTCTGGGCCGTTACTGGTCAGTGCTTCCCCCTTCCCCTCAAGTGAAATGCTTCACCATCTAGCCAGCTGTATAGTCCAGAAATCTCTAATTTCGTAGAGAGTACCTTCAATTTCTTAAATTCTTAAATTTCTTAAATGCATGAATTAATGAAAGAAAGTCTGTTCATAGTCCTGTCATTCCTCCCCATATTTTATCCATTGACGAGCTACTTTGATTTTTGCCGCTAAATACTTTTCCACTTCTTGAAAATTATCAAACTCAAACTCCATCATCTTAGAGCTGTGTTCATTTGCATAGCCACAAATCAAATCATGAAACAAAAAAAATGACCCCTTGATGACCCCTTTCCACATTTAAACTTCTTGGTGGCTTCACATTGCTATTAGGATTAGAACAAAACTCCTTCACATGTACATATAGCCTTTTACAGTTTGGTCCCTACCTCTCTCTTCACCTGAATCTCTTATCTTGATTTCATTTACCCTACTGTCACTGGGTTTGTGCCAGGTTGTTCTGCTGAGTCTTCCTTGCTCACTGTGCTCCCTCATGCACCCTCCTTCCATAGGGCATTTGCATATCCTGTTTCCTTTCTCTGTGATGTCCTTTCCACTCAGAATCACATGAATGCTTATGCATCCTTCATATGTCAGCTCAAACATAACTTCCCAGAGGAAGGTTTTCTGCCAATCCCCCTGAGATCAAATCAGAAGCATACATGCATCCCAATGTTCCTTGCAGTGCTGTTTACAATAGCCAAGACATGGAAACAACCTAAATGTCCATTGACAGAAGAATGGATAAAGAAGGTGTGGTACATATATACGGTGATATATTACTCAGCCTTTAAAAAGAATGAAATAATGCCATTTGCAGCAACATGGAAGGACCTAGAGATTTTCATACTGAGTGAAGTAAGTCAGACAAAGGCAAATATCGTATGATACCACTTATATGTGGAATCTAAAAAAAAAAATCATACAAATGAACTTATTTGCAAAACAGAAACAGACTCACAGACTTAGAGAACAAACTTATGGTTACCAGTGGGGAAGGGGGATAGTTGGGGAGTTTGGGATTGACATGTACACACTGCTATATTACAAATGGATAACCAACAAGGACCTGCTATATAGCACAGGGTACTCTGCTCAATATTCTGTAACAACCTAATTGGGAAAAGAATTTGGAAAAGAATAGATACATTTATATGTATAACTGAATCACTTTGTTGTACACCTGAAACTAATCAACTAATCACTGTACTCCAATATAAAATAAAAAGTTAAAAAAAATAAAAGTGAAAGGGAAGAAAATAAAATGAATATGGAAAGTAAAAAATATATATATATTATAGGAAGACAAAAACCACAAAGCTTTCCTTTATAACTTGGCACAGGTGAATTTTCCATATTTTAATGATTACTTGACTAAAAATTATTTCTTCTATAACAAAATTCATTTAATTTACTTTAGTATTCCTAGCTTTCAGCACAATAAAAGGCACATAGTATTTCTTGAATGCATGAATGAATGAAGATATATGTTCATATCTAGAAAATTAAAATTATGTGACTCCAATGACAGAAACTGAAGTAAATTCAAACTGGTGATTGAAATGATATAGGAAAAAATCATTATGGCAGCATCATTCTCAAAATTTTCATCCTTAGATGCTTTTACACTCAAATATTATTGAGGCTTATGTTTGTATGGGTTATATTGCAGAAACTCACCATGTTAGACATTAAAACTGAGAATTAAAATATATATTTATTTATAAACTCATTCAAAATTACTATAAAATAAACCCAGTACATGTTAACATCATATATATTTCCCAAATAAAACAACCAGTAAGAGAAATGGCTTTGTTTTACATTGATATAATCTTTTTATTATTTGACTTAATAAAGGACAGCCATATTCTCAGATATGCTTCCACTGCAATATCACACATCATGTAGCATCTAGAAAACTGCACTTGTAAGAAAATGAGAGTGAAAAAGTAAAGAGAATTTTATAACGTATTATGAAAATAATTTTGATCTTGCTGACCCCATGAAAAAGCATGTTAGGTACCCACACCCCCCACCAGGGATTCCTACTTTGAGAACCACCAATATACTTTATTCTCCAAACTGAGAGACTTTTGAAAACAAAAGACTGTACTATAAATATTTATGCTAGAATATCAAGCATAAACATGGCTTATCATTAATATGTGTTAATAAATGGTTATAGAAATATGCTAATTAAAATATCTTATACAGTTTTCCCTCAGTATCTGCAGGGAATTAGTTCTAGGACCCACTGGGATACCAAAATTCATGGATGCTCAAGTCCCATAGTTGCCCCTGTATCCATGGGTTCCACATCTGCAGATTCAACCAACCGCAGATCATGTATTAAGTTTGTAATCTGTGGTTGGTTGAATCTGCAGATGTGGAACCCAGACCTTCCAATATGGAGGGTCAACTGTATCTTTATTTTTAAAAATTGGTATATAAGTGGACCCGCACAGTTCAAACCTGTGTTGTTCAAGGGTCACCTGTAATTCAAAACAAATATAAATCATATAGCATGGAAAATTTTACTACACGACTGTAAAATTTTTTTTTTACGCTTTTAGATACACTTTTGTGTACTCACAGAGTTAACATTGTGCCTTATATACGATAGGTTTTTCAGGGATATTTAATGAACAAACGAATTCGTTACTGTGTAAAGGAACAACTAAATAATTCTGACTGCGTGTTTCCCAGCCCTTAGAGTCTGTTTTGAAATGGACAGAGGAGGGTGAATTAATACTGTTGCAGTGATTCTACCATATTATTCCCTACTTCCTCGAAGTCACAACTTTTCAGGCTATTTACTACAAAACTATAAAGGTAGAATCTATGAAGCGGAATACAAAGTCTCTTCTTATATGGTCTGATTGGAGAGCCACAGAGCTTTTAATCTTGTAAAATTATTCCCAACTCTAGCTGTCCTTGAAATATATTGACCACAGTTGCTAAAAATTATCATTCTTCCTTCTCTATTGCCAATTTTTAAATGTACGTGTGCTTGGGAGAAACACCACATCCCTCATTTAAGAGCAAATTAGCCACTCAATACTAACCTTATATTCAAGTCCTTAAGATTTCCCTAGAAATTGTTCAAACACACACACACACACACACACACACACACACACACACACACACGGCACAAACCACTTACAAAAGGATATTTAATCCTTTATTTAATCAAGACAGAAAACTTCCTGAGTTTGAGACGGCCTTAGATATCTTCTCTTCCACAGAGATAACCTTAAACATGAAAGCATTCTTGGGTGCAATATAGATTCAGGATAATAAGAAATATTGAGGACAGAGGCAGGTGATTTAGTAACTTGATAAGAAGTAGCTCAACAAATATATGGAATCTTCTTAGAGAAAGTTTAATGATTAAGATTTAAGATTAATGATATAATTTTAAATACTTTATAAAATATTTTTCTTATATCTTTAAAAAAAACACTACTTTAATACTTTTACAGCCAAAAGTCAATGGAAAGAAAAGGCAAATAATCTCTTCTAATTACTGTTTTGAATGTTTTATTAACTGTTGCTATATCATACAAATTGACTAGAATCATTTTCAATTTTCCAGAAGTCATATCTAAATAAAAACACTAAAAACTGAAACTGATATAGAAAAACATAATTTGTTAAATGATTTACTTTTGATTTCATACTGCTGAAAATGATTTATTAATGCTCTTTCTACATGTTAATTAGGCATATTAATATTCCTTTTGCTACAAGGGATTCAAATATACAAAAAAGCTAGATTTGAATATAAGTGATACGACAGAAGCACACAAATAACTAAAATATAAGGCAATGATCCAAAGTTTTGGTGGTCTCCAGAGAAAGGGGATATTACTTTTGGTTTTGATCATCTAGGGAAAAGAAACACAGATTTAAGCCTTTGTTGGGTACATATGAGATAAATTCTTCTCTTGAAAATGAAATGAACCTGGTAAAAGAATTATCCTCAGAACAGCCCCTGAATACAAAGTGAGTGGAGGGCTGGCTTCTACTGGGAGGATAGAGAATCAAGGTTAGTTTTCAGTTGTATTGTTAGGAAATAGAGGTAGAAACATGGCTGATAGTAATTTAAAAAAAAAATTACAACAAGGAAAGATGGTAATGGAAGGTGAAAGCATAAGAAAAGAGATCACAGAGATGTTGATGGTCAAGATAATTGAAAGACAGGAGGAGCAAGGAAGGTATTAAGCTTCTAGATCCGTTTGTGAATATAATGTATGGGCGGTAACTGCATTAGGTTGAATAGGTAGCCAGAATTTCAGCTTAGAATATAAGATGTAAAAATGTAGAAGAGGGAGAGATATGTCTTATTCATGTTTATACCTCCAGGAACTTAGCAAGTGCTTGAGAAATGGCTATCGATTGAGGACTGAATGTACAGTGTGTAGTCCTTGGCTCAAGCTGGGTAGATGTGGATCTAAGCCTGTGAAAGAGAACTTGGAGATAGACCACAGGGGTCTTGCCTGTCCAGACAAATTACACTTTACTAGATTTCAATACAGTGTCATAAAATATTTTTGAAAAGTGAATTAACTATTTAAAGAAATACTTTAGGATTTTCATAGCAAGTTACATTCAGGACACATTGGAGCAAGAGATTTCAAGCTATAGGCATCATTTCTAGGAGGGAAAACCACTCATCTGCAGAAAAAACACAAGGAAGGAACTAGAGAAATGAAATTTACTGATTTTTTTTAACATCAGGCACTACATTACACACATTGGGTACATTTTCTGATTTCCTTTTTTCTAGAATATTTTCACGCACATTTTTATATGAGAAATCTGAGGTTCAGACATTTTAAATAATAAAAATTACATACAGAGAGAGAAGATACGATTTAACCTTTACTTTAAAGCACATACTATTCCTGCTATAACAAAAGTTACATTCTGGGAAGCACCTACTTCAAAGCTGATTAGGAGACCTTATGGAAGATCAAAAGTTTGAACATCAGGGGACTTCCCTGGCAGTCCAGCAGTTAAGGCTCTGCACTTCCAAGGCAGTGGGCACAGGTTCAATCCCTGGTTGGGGAACTAAGATGCCACATGCTGTGTGATGCTGTGTGGCATGGCCAAAAAAAAAAAGTTTGAACATCAGTGATGGAGATTAAGAATGTCATGAATTCTTGGCTACACTTCCCACAGAGATGTGGAGTCTACTTTTTCCCTCCCCTGGAATCTGTGCTGTGACTCTTTTTGACCCATAGGATGTGACAGAAATGATACTGCCTATCATCCAAGGCAAGGTTATAAGCCTTGGAGCTTTTGATAAGTCTCTTGGAAAGCTCACTCTGGGGGAAGCCAGCCACCATGTAAAAAATCTGACTCTCCTGAGAGTACCATGCTTTAGGAATCCCAAGTCACTTAGAGAGACCCTAGAGAATGAGATGCCATGTGAGGAGAGAGCAAGGATCCAGACGTGGGAGTGAAGAAGCTCGCAAGTGGATCCTCCAGCCCCAGCCACCCCAGCTGATGACGTGAGGATCACCATGCTGAGTACTTCTCCAACTCCTGACCCACCAAACTGTGATCAAAATAAAATGGTTGGTTTGAGCTGTTATGCTTTAGGGTAAACTGTTGAGTAGTAATAGGTAATTGGAAGAGCCAGAGATGGCAAAAGTCACAATACTGCCATTGATTATTTTTAAAATGATAAATCAAATGATGTTGAAGATGCTTGTAAACATTGAGTATTACATAAATAACCTAATGATTAATGATATGTTAAATCAGATTATTCCAATATAGTAACATCACACACACACACACACACACACACACACACACACACACACACACACACACACTAAGCAAGCCAAAAAAAATGAGAAAAAAGTAGCAGGTGAAAATGAAATGTGAGGAGAGAGGGAAATTCTAGTAGTCAGCACTGATCTGTCAAATCGGACTCAATCTGATATTTGCAGAGCTTTACCTCAAAGGGTTATTTTAAAAATCCTCCTTACCTCTGTGGGAATTCTTTAGCCCCAGTGACCCACCTTCAGTGCCCTACCCCACAGCTAGGTCAGTTAAAATCAATTCTCAGTTAAAAATCAACGAACAAGGAAAGACTTAAAGGAAAGGAGAGAAAGATTTGACAAGGGCTTTATTGAAACCTCTCTGCACTTTATACATTTTGGGCCTAGAAATGTAATAAGCATTTGCTAGTCATCCTGGGAAAAGCTACTTTCTCTCCTCTCAGCTAGACCCAAAGAATGAGGCAACAATGCTTTGTCTAAAAATCTCCTTTTTCAAAGAAACTAATATTAGACTGTAAACTAAGAAAGGTGCTGTGCTTTCAGGAAGCATTTCACCAAACTCATTGATTGTTTCCTGCCCATAGATAATCCTGAGTAAGTATGCTCATTGATTTATGTCAGTTCTAAAAGGCCCAATTCTCCTGAATTATTCTAGTGCATTTCAAGCCAACAAATTCTAATTCATTTCTTTAATCTATGGACTTCCTAAGAAATTATCAGTCATTTCAATAGGATTTTTCAAATGTATAAAACGTATTTTTAAATGCTCATGTCTTTGTTAAATATTTCATGTTTCAAAATGATCTGTTGATGGGCACCATGGAACTTTAAGTAGAGTTAAATATATGTGCGCTTAGCTCATATATTGTGTTCTGTCAAAGACCTTTAGTGTCTCTGACAGCACTTAACGATTTGATCTGGGCATTTGTTTCTATGTTGTCTACAGTGGTGACACTCAATCAGCATAAGATTCTAGTAGCCATTTGACTTTAGATAATAACAGGTGTAAATCATTATTGCTGCACAGGGTGAGAAATGTAGGGTTCTTCTTTAAATTAGCATGATGACTCTTATTTTCCTTTTTTAAAGTTTATCATAAATACCAGCAATTGACAGGTCCTGCTTTTCCACAGATTTCCCACAGCAAATATTGAAATATGATGACACATAAAACACTTCTAGAGGTGATATGGCACAATATTTCTAGCAGAACAACTTTCACAATTCTTCACTTCTGCCTCCCTCTGTATGTTAAACGTAAATCAATTTATCTCGTTAAAAGATTTCAAATTCACAGGCTCAGGCTGCTCGAAAAAGAAATAATTTCATTACCTATGCCAAACCAAGAAAATTAGGCAAAGATAAGACAAAATCTCAGGCTGATTTGTTTATCCATATATACCCTGTACTTTGATAGTATTTGGCCATAATGAATGCCCATAAATAGTTGTTCAATTAGTTAAAAATTAGGTAGACATTTCAATTGTCCCCAAATGATTAGGGCAAAATAATATATATATAACGTATTATATGTATTTTACATATATAACTTATTTACAAAACAGAAATAGACCCACAGACATAGCAAATAAACTTATGGTTACCAAAGCATAAAGGGAGGTTACCAAATGGTAAAGGGATAAATTAGGAGGTTGGGATTAACATATACACACTACTATGTATGAAATAGGTAAACAACAAGGACCTAGTATATAGCACAGGGAACTATACTCAATATTTTGTACTAACTTATAAGGAAAAAGAATCTGAAAAAGAAGATATATTTGTCTGAGTCACTGTGCTGTACACCTGAAACTAACATGACATTGTAAACCAACTATACTTCAATTAAAAGAAAAAGGAGTAGATCATTGGAAAAACATTCAAAAGTTCTGTATGCGCCCCTCCCAAATTTCATTCTCTTTCCCTTCAGTGTCTCAGAGGACATCATATCTAAGCTTGCTGTTCTTTTAGTAGTTTTACCACATGTATTTGTATCTCTCATCAAAAGACTGCTTTGTTTGGCCTGCTTTTGACCTTTATGTAATTGGAACTGTCAAGTATATGTTCTTCAGGAACTTTTTACAATTTTCTCTATTGTGTTTTTAGATTCATTATGATCACTCATTTTTGCTTCTCTGTGGTACTCCATAGTATATGAACATAACACAGTTTATATGTCCTGTCTTCTGCTCATGGTATTTCCTTATTTCTGTTTTTATTTACTTATAAACAGTTCTGTTAGAAACACTCTTTAATATGTTTCTGTTTCCTGGTATGCGTGTATGATAGTTTCTCAAGAGTATATATGCAAGTACATTTAAAGGGTATATTGCTAGACGTAGAGTTGTTGGTTACACATTGTGCATATCTTTCCCTTTTCCTGAAAATGCCATAATGTTTTCCACAGTGGTTATATAAATATACATTCTTAACATTAGTGTGTAAAATTTCCAGCTGCTGACATTCCCGCAAACATTTGATATTCTACTACTATTTCAAGTAAAGTACTTTTTTAAAGCTATTAAGCTAGTTTTGAGGGACTACGAAAACTAAAATGTCAGGCTTTTCTTTCTAAAAAGGTAAAAAATAGCCAATTGACAATAAAAAGTGCCTCTACATAGTTTTCTTGAATTATCAAAAGCAATTATTCTCAATCCATATATAGTCAAATATCATTTAATAGCTAAGCATGTAATATATTCATTCAGAGGCCAAGTTGTCTTTTTAGGCCTTCATTACAAAAGATTTACCATTTATCAAAGCAAACTAATGAACAATTCAAAAGTCTTCAACAATAATATATAGTTATTTCTAAGGCAGGCAAGGCAAGGATTTCATATTGCAACATTTATCCGGTGGAATATTTGAATTGTGATATGTTATATAAGGATAGGATTCTGTGTTCTAGTGAGTCTGAGTTTAATTTGGCTCCAATGTACTCATTACTGTACATCATTTTAGTTTTTATTAAGTTAATGTACGTTTTGAATATCCAAAAGGAGCATCTCATATTTAGTGCTTTCCAAACGTTTTAGGCCACAGAACCCTTTGGCTTATAGTGTCCCATAAAACATAGTTTTGGAATTGTGGTCACATAATATTTGTATAAACTTCTTAACGAAAGCACAAAAATGCAAAATTGTGCCTTATGTTGTACCATTCTGTGAAGTCTATATCCCATTCTTTGATGAGATTTTTTTTAAACATCTTTATTGGAGTATAATTGCTTTGCAATGGTGTGTTAGTTTCTGCTTTATAACAAAGTGAATCAATTATATACATACACATGTTCCCATATCTCTTCCCGCTTGAGTCCGCCTCCCTCCTACCCTCCCTATCCCACCCCTCTAGGTGGTCACAAAGCACCAAGCTGATCTCCCTGTGCTATGTGGCTGCTTCCCACTAGCTATCTATTTTACATTTGGTAGTGTATATATGTCCATGCCACTTTCTCTCTTTGTTACAGCTTATACTTCCCCCTACCCATATCCTCAAGTCCGTTCTCTAGTAGGTCTGTGTCTTTATTCCCATCTTACCCCTAGGTTCTTCATGTACTTTCTTTTTTTTTTTTTTCTTAGCTGCCATATATATGTGTTAGCATACAGTATTTGTTTTTCTCTTTCTGACTTCCTTCACTCTGTATGACAGACTCTAGGTCCATCCACCTCACTACAAATATCTCAATTTCGTTCCTTTTTATGGCAGAGTAATATTCCATTCTATATATGTGACAAATCTTCTTTATCCATTCATCTGTTGATGGACACTTAGGTTGCTTCCATGTCCTGGCTATTGTAAATAGAGCTGCAATGAACATTTTGGTACATGACTCTTTTTTTTTTTTTTTTTGATGTTGGGGGTAGGAGTTTTTATTAATTAATTAATTTATTTTTGCTGTGTTGGGTCTTTGCTTCTGCACGAGGGCCCTCTCCAGTTGTGGCAAGCAGGGGCCACCCCTCCTCGCAGTGCACAGGCCTCTCACTATTGCGGCCTCTCCCGCTGCGGAGCACAGGCTCCAGATGTGCAGGCTCAGCAGCTGTGGCTCACGGGCCCAGCCGCTCCGTGGCATGTGGGATCCTCCCAGACCAGGGCCCGAACCCGTGTCCCCTGCATTAGCAGTCAGACTCTCAACCGCTGCGCCACCAGGGAAGCCCCATGACTCTTTTTGAATTGTGGTTTTCTCAGGGTATATGCCCAGTACTGGGATTGCTGGGTCATATGGTAGTTCTATTTGTAGTTTTTTAAGGAACCTCCATACTGTTCTCCATAGTGGCTGTACCAATTCACATTCCCACCAGCAGTGCAAGAGGGAACCCTTTTCTCCACACCCTCTTCAGCTTTTATTGTTTCTAAATTTTTTGATGATGGCCATTCTGACTGGTGTGAGATGATATCTCATTGTAGTTTTGATTTGCATTTCTCTAATGATTAATGATGTTGAGCATTCTTTCATGTGTTTGTTGGCAATCTGTATGTCTTCTTTGGAGAAATGTCTATTTAGGTCTTCTGCCCATGTTTGGATTGGGTTGTTTTTTTGTTATTGAGCTGCATGAGCTGCTTGTAAATCTTGGAGATTAATCCTCTGTCAGTTGCTTCATTTGCAAATATTTTATCCCATTCTGAGAGTTATCTTTTCATCTTGTTTATGCTTTCCTTTGCTGTGCAAAAGCTTTGAAGTTCCATTAGGTCCCATTTGTTTATTTTTGTTTTTATTTCCATTACTCTAGGAGGTGGGGCAAAAAGGATTTTGCTGTGATTTATGTCATAGACTGTTCTGCCTATGTTTTCCACTAAGAGTTTGATAGTGTCTGGCCTTACATTTAGGTCTTTAATCAGTTCTGAGTTTATTTTTGTGTATGGTGTTAGGGAGTGTTCTAATTTCATAGTTTCACATGTACCTGTCCAGTTTTTACAGCACCACTTATTAAAGACGCTGTCTTTTCTCCACTGTATATTCTTGCCTCCGTTATCAAAATAAGGTGACCATAAGTGCATGGGTTTATCTCTGGGCTTTCTATCCTGTTCCATTGATCTATCTTTCTGTTTTTGTGCCAGTACCATATTGTCTTTATTACTGTAGCTTTGTAGTATAGTCTGAAGTCAGGGAGCCTGATTACTCCAGTTCTGTTTGTCATTCTCAAGACTGCTTTGGCTATTCGGGGTCTTTTGTGTTTCCATAAAAATTGTTAAAATTTTTGTTCTAGTTCTCTGAAAAATGCCACTGGTAGTTTGATAGGGATTGCATTGAATCTGTAGATTGCTTTGGGTAGTAGAGTCATTTTCACAATGTTGATTCTTCCAATCCAAGAACATGGTATATCTCTCCATCTATTTGTATCATCTTTAATTTCTTTCATCAGTGTCTTACAATTTTCTGCACACAGGTCTTTTGTCTCCTTAGGTAGGTTTATTCCTAGATATTTTATTCTTTTTGTTGCAATGGTAAATGGGAGTGTTTTCTTAATTTCACTTTCAGATTTTTCATCATTAGTGTATAGGAATGCCAGAGATTTCTGTGCATTAATTGTGTACCCTGCTACTTTACCAAATTCATTGATTAGCTCTAGTAGTTTTCTGGTAGCATCTTTAGGATTCTCTATGTATAGTATCATGTCGTCTGCAAACAGTGACAGCTTTACTTCTTCTTTTCCGATTTGGATTCCTTTTATTTCTTTTTTGTCTCTGATTGCTGTGGCTAAAACTTCCAAAACTGTGTTGAATAAGAATGGTGAGAGTGGGCAACCTTGTCTTGTTCCGGATCTTAGTGGAAGTAGTTTCAGTTTTTCACCATTGAGAATGATGTTGGCTCTGGGTTTTTCATATATGGCCTTTATTATGTTGAGCAAAGTTCCCTCTTGCCTACTTTCTGAAGGGTTTTTATCATAAATGGGTGTTGAATTTTGTCGAAAGCTTTCTCTGCATGTACTGAGATGATCATATGGTTTTTCTCCTCCAATTTGATAATATGGTGTATCACGTCAATTGATTTGCATATACTGAAGAATCCTTGGATTTCTGGAATACACCCCACTTGATCATGGTGTATGATCCTTTTAATGTGCTGTTGGATTCTGTTTGCTAGTATTTTGTTGAGGATCTTTGCATCTATGTTCATCAGTGATATTGGTCTATAGTTTTCTTTCTTTGTGACATCTTTTTCTGGTTTTGATATCAGGGTGATGGTGGCCTTGTAGAATGGGTTTGGGAGTATTCCTCCCTCTGCTATATTTTGGAAGAGTTTGAGAAGGATAGGTGTTAGCTCTTCTCTAAGTGTTTGACAGAATTCGCCTGTGAAGCCATTTGGTCCTGGGCTTTTGTTTATTGGAAGATTTTAAATCACAGTTTCAATATCAGTGCTTGGATTGGTCTGTTCATATTTTCTATTTCTTCCTGTTATAGTCTCTGCAGGTTGTGCATTTCTAAGAATTTGTCCATTTCTTCCAGGTTGTCCATTTTATAGACATAGAGTTGTTCGTAGTTATCTCTCATGATTCTTTGTATTTCTGCAGTGTCATTTGTTATTTCTCCTTTTTCATTTCTAATTCTATTGATTTGAGTCTTCTCCCTTTTTTTTTTGATGAGTCTGGTTAATGGTTTATCAATTTTTTTTATCTTCTCAAAGAACCAGCTTTTAGTTTTATTGATCTTTGCTATCGTTTTCTTCATGTCTTTTTCATTTATTTCTGATCTGATCTTTATCATTTCTTTCCCTCTGCTAACTTTGGGGTCTTTTTGTTCTTCTTTATCTAATTGCTTTAGGTGCTAGGTTAGGTTGTTTATTTGAGATGTTTCCTGTTTCTTAAGGTAGGATTGTATTGCTATGAACTTGCCTCTTAGAACTTCTTTTGCTGCATCCCATAGGTGTTGGGTTGTCCTGTCTCCATTGTCATTTGTTTCTAGGTATTTTTTTATTTCCTCTTTGATTTCTTCAGTGATCACTTGGTTATTAAGTAGTGTATTGTTTAGCCTCCACATGTTTGTATTTTTTACAGATCTCTTCATGTAATTGATATCTAGTCTCATAGCATTGTGGTTGGAAAAGATACTTGATACAATTTCAATTTTCTTAAATTTACCAAGGCTTGATTTGTGACCCCGGATATGATCTATCCTGGAGAATGTTCCATGAGCACTTGAAAAGAAAGTGTATTCTGTTGTTTTGGGATGGAATGTCCTATAAATATCCATTAAGTCCATCTTGTTTAATGTATAATTTAAAGCTTGTGTTTCCTTATTTATTTTCAATTTGGATGATCTGTCCATTGCTGAAAGTGGGGTGTTAAAGTTCCTTACAATGAGTGTGTTACTGTTAATTTCCCCTTTTATGGCTGTTAGTATTTGCCTTATGTATTAAGGTGCTCCTATGTTGGGTGCATAACAATTTACAATTGTTATATCTTCTTCTTGGATTGATCCCTTGATCATTATGTAGTGTCCTTCTTTGTGTCTTGTAATAGTCTTTATTTTAAAGTCTATTTTGTCTGATATGAGAATTGCTACTCCAGCTTTCTTTTGATTTCCATTTACATGGAATATCTTTTTGCATACCCTCACTTTCAGTCTATATGTGTCCCTAGGTCTGAAGTGGGTCTCTTGTAGACAGCATATATATGGGTCTTGTTTTTGTATCCATTCAGCCAGTCTGTGTCTTTTGGTGGGAGCATTTAATCCATTTACATTTAACGTAATTATAGATAGGCATGTTCCTATTCCCATTTTCTTAACTGTTTAGGGCTTGTTATTGTTGGTCTTTTCCTTCCCTTGTGTTTCTTGCCTAGAGAAGTTCCTTTAGCATTTGTTATAAAGCTGGTTTGGTGGTGCTGAACTCTCTCAGCTTTTGCTTGTCTGTAAAGGTTTTAATTTCTCCTCATATCTGAATGAGATCCTTGCTGGGTAGAGTAATCTTGGTTGTAGGTTTTTCTCCTTCATCACTTTAAATATGTCCTGCCACTCCCTTCTGACTTGCAGAGTTTCTGCTGAAAGATCAGCTGTTAACATTATGTGGACTCTCTTGTGTGTTATCGGTCGTTTTTCCCTTGCTGCTTTTAATGTTTTCTTTGTATTTAATTTTTGATAGTTTGATTAATATGTGTCTTGGCATGTTTCTCCTTGGATTTATCCTGTATGGGACACTCTGTGCTTCCTGGACTTGATTAACTATTTACTTTCCCATATTAGGGAAGTTTTCAACTATAATGTCTTCAAATATTTTCTCAGTCCCTTTCTTTTTCTCTTCTTCTTCTGGGACCCCTATAATTCGAATGTTGGTGTGTTTAATGTTGTCCCAGAGGTCTCTGAGAGTGTCCTCAGTTCTTTTCATTCTTTTTTCTTTTTTCTGCTCTGCCGTAGTTATTTCCACTATTTTATCTTCCAGGTCACTTATCCGTTCTTCTGCCTCAGTTATTCTGATATTGATTCTTTCTAGAGAATTTTTAATTTCATTTATTGTGCTGTTCTTTGTTACTTGTTTCATCTTTAGTTCTTCTAGGTTCTTGTTAAGTATATCTTGCATTTTCTCTATTCTATTTCCAAGATTTTGGATCATCTTTACGATCATTATTCTGAATTCTTTTTCAGGTAGACTGCCTGTTTCCTCTTCATTTGTTAGGCCTGGTGGGTTTTTACCTTGCTCCTTCATCTGCTGTGTGTTTTTCTGTCTTCTCATTTTGCTTATCTTACTGTGTTTGGAGTCTCCTTTTTGCAGGCTGCAGGTTCGTAGTTCCCGTTGTTTTTGGTGTCTGTCCCTAGTGGTTAAGGTTGGTTCAGTGGGTTGTGTAGGTTCCTGGTGGAGGGGACTAGTGCCTATGTTCTGGTGGATGAGGCTGGATCTTGTCTTGATGGTGGGCAGATCCACATCTGGTGGTGTGTTTTGGGGTGTCTGTGGCCTTATTATGATTTTAGGCAGCCTCTCTGGTAATGGGTGGGCCTGGGTTCCTGTCTTGCTAGCTGTTTGGCATAGGGTGTCCAGCACTGTAGCTTGCTGGTCATGGAGTGAAGCTGGGTGTTGGTGTTGAGATGGAGATCTCTGGGAGATTTTCACTGTTTGATATTACATGGAGCTGGGAGGTTTCTTGTGGACCAGTGTCCTGAAGTTGGCTATCCCATCTCAGAGGCACAGCACTGACTTCTGGCTGGAGCACCAAGAGCCTTTCATCCATACGGCTCAGAATAAAAGGGAGAAAATATAGAAAGAAAGAGGATAAAATAAAGTAAGATAAAATAAAATAAAGTTATTAAAATAAAAAAATAATTATTAAGAAAAGATTTTTTAAAAAGTAAAACAAACAAAAAAAATGGACAGACAGAACCCTAGGACAAATGGTGACAGCAAAGCTATACAGACAAAATCTAACACAGAAGCATACACATACACACTCACAAAAAGAGGAAAAGGGGAAAAAATGTATCTTGCTCCCAAAGTCCACCTCCTCGATTTGGGATGATTTGTTGTCTATTCAGGTATTCCACAGATGCAGGGTACATCAAGTTTATTGTGGAGCTTTAATCCGCTGCTCTTGAGGCTGCTGGGCAAGATTTCCCTTTCTCTTCTTTGTTCACACAGCTCCCAGGGTTCAGCTTTGGATTTGGCCCCGCCTCTGTGGAGGTCGCCTGAGGGCGTCTGTTCTTAGCTCAGACTGGAAGAGGTTAAAGGAGCAGGTGATTCGGGGGCTTTGGGTCACTCAGGCGGGGCAGAGTGGGGGAGGGAGGGATACAGATGCGGGGTGAGCCTGCGGCGGAAGAGGCCTGCATGATTTTGCAGCAGCCTGAGGTGCACTGTGCGTTCTCCCGGGGAAGTTGTCCCTAAATCACGGGACCCTGGCAGTGGTGGGCTGCACAGGCTCCTGGGAGGGGTGGTGTGGATAATGACCTGTGTTTGCACACAGGCTTCTTGGTGGTGGCAGCAGCAGCCTTAGTGTCTCATGCCCGCCTCTGGGGTCCAAACTGATAGCCGCGGCTCACACCTGTTTCTGGAGCTCCTTTAAACGGCACTCTTAATCCCCTCTCCTTGTGCACCAGGAAACAAAGAGGGAAGGGAAAGTCTCTTGCCTCTTTGGCAGGTCCAGACTTTTTCCCAGACTCCCTCCCGGCTAACTGTGGTGCACTAACCCCTTCAGGCTGTGTTCATGCCGCCAACCCCAGTCCTCTCCCTGGGATCCAACCTCTGAAGCCTGAGCCTCAACTCCCAGCCCCACCCGCCCCAGCGGGTGAGCAGACAAGCCTCTAGGGCTGGTGAGGGCTGGTCGGCACCGATCCTCTGTGTGGGAATCTCTCCGCTTTGCCTTCCACACTCCGATCGCTGTGCTCTCCTCCACGGCTCCGAAGCTTTCCCCCTCCGCCACCCGCAGTCTCTGCCCGTGAAGGGGCTTCCTAGTGTGTGGAAACCTTTCCTCCTTCACAGTTCCCTCCCACTGGTGCAGGTCCTGTCCCTACTCTTTGTCTGTGTTTTTTCTTTTTTCTTTTGCCCTACCCAGGTACGTGGGGAGTTTCTTGCCTTTTGGGAGGTCTGAGGTCTTCTGCCAGCGTTCAGTAGGTGTTCTGTAGTAGTTGTTCCATGTGTAAATGTATTTCTGATGTATCTGTGGGGAGGAAGGTGATCTCTGTGTCTTAGTCTTCTGCCATCTTCTCCGACACCTCTGATGAGATTTTTAAAATGTAAATCATACATTACTTCAGGGAATGTGAACTTATCTAGCTTTTCCAAAAGGCAAAGTGATGATCTTTATAAAACCTTTGGATAGTTTTAGTTCGAGATTATATTTTTAGTCTATAATACTTGTGAACAATGTTTTGGACCTTGTATTTTTCAGCACTAGAAATTATCCTTATAAAATAATAAAAGATTTATTTAAATACATGCCCAAAGATGATAAAATTAGAAACAACTTAAATTTACAACAATAAACCAGGCTTAGTTACAATAGGATATACTGATAAGCTAGAAAACATGTAATCTGTAAAAATTCTACTCAAAAAAAAATCCAAAATTATTTAATAACATCAGGAAATATTCATAAAATACAAGATTCAGTTGAAATATGAGTACTTTAAACCACACATGCATATATTAAAATGGAAATAAAAGTAGAAAGAACACAAAATCTAAATAGTGGTAATCACTAAATGGTGGAATTTTGATTAATTTTAATTTATTTATGAAATTTTGCATTTTTCCCAAGTGATTTACACTTAATGAGTACTGTTTTATCAGTAAGAAGAGGTAATCAAATATTACTAAATTTAAGAATAGCCTTTGAAATCCATCACTAAAACCAATGAACAATAAAAAAATGCTCTCAGCAATTTTTTAAAAGTGAAACTTTTTAGTTTGATGTAGTCCCTTTTGTTTATTTTTGCTTTTGTTTCCTTTGCCTATGGAGTCAGATCTAAAAAAAATATTGCTAAGACTGATGTCAAAAGTTACTTCCTATGTTTCCTTATAGGAGTTTTATGGTTTGGGGTCTCACATTCAAGTCTATAATCTATTTTGAGTTAATTTTTGTATATGATGTCAAAAAGTGGTCCGGTTTTATTCTCTTACATGTAGAGTTCTAGTTTCCCAGCACCATTTGTTGAAAAGACTGTTTTTTCCCCATTGTATATTTTTGCCCACTTTATGGTAGATTAATTCATCATATAGGCATGAGGTTTTTTTCTGGGCTCTCTGTTCTGTTCCATTGATTTATTTGTCTGTCTTTGTGCTGGTACCATATTGTTTTGATTACTACAGCTTTGTAGGATAGTTTGATATCAGAGAGTTTAATACCTCCACCTTTGTTCTGTACAGCAAAGGCAACCATGAACAAAACAAAAAGACAACCTACTGAATGGGAGAAAATACTTTCAAATCATATATCTAATAGGAGTTAATATCGAAAATATATAAACAACTCATGCAAATCAATACCAAAAAACCAAACAAACAATTCAATTGAAAAGTGGACAGAGAATCTGAATAAACATTCTTCCAAAGAAGACATACAAATGGCCAACAGGCACATGAAAAGATGCTCAACATCACTAATCATCAGGAAAATGCAAATCCAAACAACAGTGAGATACCACCTCACACCTTCAGGATGGCTATTATCAAAGAAAACAAGAAAAAACAAGGGTTGGCAAGGATGTGGGAAAAAACAGAATCCTTGTGCACTATTGGTGGGAATGTAAATTGGTATAGCTACTATGGAAAACAGTATGGAGGTTCCTCAAAAAATTAAAAATAGAACTACCATATGATCCAGCAATTCAACTTCTAGGTATTTATTCAAAAAGAACAAAATTTAATTTGAAAATATATATGCACCCCTATGTTCACTGCAACATATTTACAATAGCCAAGATATGGAAGCAGCCTAAGTCCATCGATAGTTGAATGGATAAAGAAGATGTGGTGCATATATATATATATATATATATATATATATATATATATATATGTATATGTATATACACACACACACACAAATAGAATATTGTTCAGCCATAAAAAAAATAAAATCTTATCATTTGTGACAACAATACCATAAGGGTATCATGCTAAGTGAAATAAGTCAGAAAGAAACAAATATCATATGATTTCACTTACATGTAGAATCGAAAAAACAAAACAAAATGAAACCAGACTCATACAGAGAACAGACTGGTGGCTGCAAGAGGAGAGGGGGTTTGGGGTGGGAGAAATGAATGAGGGGTCTCAGCAGGTATAAACTTCCAGAAATAAAGTGAATAGACCATGGGAATCTAAGGTTTACTATAGGGACTATAATCAGTAATATTGTATAACTTTGTATGGTGACAGATGGTGGTGATAATTCCTAATACACACAGACGTCAAATCACTATGTTGTACACCTGAAACTAATATAATATTGTATGTCAATTATACTTCAATTTAAAAAAATAGATTTTCTTTAAATTAAATTTATTCCTAAAGAAACAATTCAAAGTACAAGGTAGCTTCAACAAGGTAGCTTCAGAAGAGGCAATCTATTTCCAAATTACCTGAGCTATTTGATAAAACTGGAGATTCCTGGGCTCCACCCCTAGAAAGTCTTCTTCTAAAAGTCTAGAGATCTCCAATTCCTTAAGCAAAGTTAGACTTGGTTTTTCTTGTGAGATGTATCATTTGTTTTAGAGTATGGATTTATCGCCTATGTGCTCTTTCCACTTTCCTCATCTTTATGTAGTGGAGCATTTCGACTGGTTTAAAACCTGGTACCCATTATTCCGTTGGTGACTAGAAACTAGCAGGCATCCAATTCCCAGCTCCTCTGCCCTATACACATATCCATTTCCTCTGGAGCCATATTTCTGTTGCTGCAAGTACTTGCTGGTATTATCAATACTGATTCTTTATGTTGATTTCGTTTTGCAAAATTACAGAAGGATAAAGAATCTTCCTGGATAAAAAGAGTAATAAGGCCCTGATCCCTTATACTGCAGAAAGAAAATATAAAATATAAAAAAAATGTCTATATTTCCAAACACCTATGTGCCACACAGAGGTGTATGGAGATATGGGGTTGTACTAGAGGCAAAGCTCCTGGATCCATGAACTCCCCAGGGACCAGGGGCTCCACTGAGTCCTCATACCTCTGTGTGCCACAGAAATACTGTTATTTGATAAATGTGCCAAGATGTGAAAAAGTTTGGAAAATTCTGAATTACAGGAAAAAACAACAGGGACTCAGATTAGGTTATATGGAATATTCAATGTTTATTGTAATGCAGAAGATGGGTCTAGACTGTTTTCCTGTGAAGTGGAAACAACTTTAAGGTATCAGACATGAGAGGTATGTGCTATTTCCAGCACAGCACGCAGTAAACCCTGAAAATTATCCTGGACCAGCCCCTTAAGTGTCACTGGAGTCCCTCAGAATATGCAGCTGCATGTGTACACCAATGGGCTACTTTTGATAGAATTGTGTCCCCCCAAAAGATATGTTGAAGATCTAACCTTCAGTACGTATGAATGAAAAAATTGGAAGTAGGTTTTTTGCAGATGTAATCAACATAAAATGGGTTTATACTTAGGTCATACTCAGATTAGGCAGGCCCTAATCTAGTGACTTTTCGTCTCTATAAGAAGAAGGAAATTTGGACACAGATACACAGAGGGAAGAAAGCCCTCTGAGGACAGAGGCTGAGATTGGAGTGACACAGGTACAAGCCAAAGAACACCAAGGATTGCTGGCAGCCATCAGAAACTAGGAAGAGCCATGGAACAAATGATCCCTAAGAGCCTCTAGAAGAAACCACCCTGCTGATGCCTTGATTTCACACTTCTAGAGCTCAGAACTGTGAGACAATAACTTTCTGTTGTTAAAAGCTACCCATTTTGTGGTACTTTGTTATACAACTCTAGAACACTAATACAAGTGGAAACCAATGATCCCAAACCACTGAAGAGCTGTAATTAGTTGCAGCCCAGGTCACTGGCTGACTGAATGTTGTTGGATCAGGGCATCACTGACCAAGGGACATAGGGATTGGTCATTTCTGGAAGCAGCAACATGGGGGAAATGTTTGCAGTATCCTATGTTCTTTGAATCAGAAGCCTAGAAAAATACACACCAAGAAGGAAAGCCTTGCAACTACCTACAAAGGAGTATGTCAAGTTTTTCAACTTGAAGTTTTACCAGAAATTGAATAACCTTTTACAACATACAGTGGTTATAAAAGGTCCCGCTGTCATTTTATCTGGGCCCAACATTAGGATGGCACTGTCACATCACATGGATGAGCTGATTTTCACATGTACAAGAGAAACCTTCCAGATATGCAACTGCATATTCTCTGCTTCCTTGTCACTTTCCACTGTGTACATGTTAATTCATACTAGTTTACTTTGAAATAAGGAAAAATATAAACTAGGGGAGCTTTTCTACATCTGAAAAAGAAAAGGGCATAAGAAAACAATGTAGAAGGACAGAAAACTGTATTTATATGTTTATAAATATTTTTTATCTTATATTTACATTTCTTCTGAGGTTACTTTTCAGTTTGTAGTTGGTAGAAGGTAGGAGGAAGAATAAGAAGGGCCATGACCATGTATTGTATTTGAATTTGTGTATATTTGTTCACTTATGAAAAGGAAACATTCCCTACTGTGATCTTAACTCAAGTTCTCCTTTCTATTTCTGTTCTATCTTTGAGTTAAAATGTTTTATGTACCTTGTGTCAAAAGGGCAGTGAAGAAAGGGGGTACAGACTTACAGGATTTTGAAAACTTTGAAAAAGTAGCACAACAATTGCAGTTAAATATATGATTACTATAATCAGCGCTGTACTATCCAGAACTCATAAATTTCCCCATCTGGATTCAAGTTCAGATAATTTACAATGGAATATTACTCAGCCATAAAAAGAAACGAAATTGAGTTATTTGTAGTGAGGTGGATGGACCTAGAGTCTGTCATACAGAGTGAAGTAAGTCAGAAAGAGAAAACCAAACACCGTATGCTAACACATATATATGGAATCAAAAGAAAAATGGTTCTGAAGAACCTAGGGGCAGGACAGGAATAAAGATGCAGACGTAGAGAATGGACTTGAAGACATGGGGAGGGGGAAGGGTAAGCTGGGATAAAGTGAGAGAGTGGCATGGACTTATAAATACTACTAAATGTAAAATAGATAGCTAGTAGGAAGCAGCCACATAGCACAGGGAGATCAGCTTGGTGCTTTGTGACCACCTAGAGGCGTGGGATAGGGAGGGTGGGAGGGAGATGCAAGAGGGAGGAGACATAGGGATATATGTATATGTATAGCTGATTCACTTTGTTATAAAGCAGAAACTAACACACCACTGTAAAGCAATTATACTCCAATAAAGATGTTTAAAAAAAAAAGGCATTGAAAATCATGTAAAAAGCCTTAAAGAATATGAACCACTGGGTAATAAGTAAGTGAATCTATGGCATTTCCCTATCTATATGCATTCTGTTCTCAATCAACTTTAAATAGATAGTTTTATGTGCTACTTATAAGAATTAAATGATGTCTTGGTTTACCACTAGCTTGGCATCAAGGCAAAGTATACCTTATAAACTTTTTTTGTTTTCAGACTCTAAGAAAGCTGCTGTATCAGGATACCTTCCTAGAACATCAAAAGACAGCACAATATCTTTAAGGATGACTTTACAGCTGGGTTTGAAATCCTTTCAGATCTCTCTGAAAGATAATGTAGTCAAGCAGAAAAGAATTTCTGCCATCCTCAATATATAACAAGGAAGATAGATAAAGGGATGGTAACATAGGTAGATAGAAAAAAGATAGATACAGAGATAAACAGATAATATGTGAACATACTATGTGTGAGATCTCTCTGATATGTGACATATTTGTTTATAATAGTCTTCACATCAGAACTGGAAACTTAAATAATAATTGTAAGCCCAGAGATCTTTAATGAAATGTTAAACACAAATACAGAGACATTCAGAGTGTTAGAAGTTTTTAAAACTATAATTCATAGCACTTTTCAACCCTTTCTCAGACTCTAGAAGAATGGCAGTTACTTTTTAACTTTTTTAAAGTCTGGACTTTTCTTCCCACTCATGAAAAGTTATCCACTGAAATAACAAAAACATGATTAAGTATAATGATCAATGGTTGGTTTGATTCATTTATTTTTGACAGGTGACACAGCCAGTGATGACCAGACCTTCATCACAAGGAAAAAAATTTATAGCACCCCTAATTACATATAATTTTAGGTACCCAGCCTAATGGCTTTTGCAGATAAGAACAAAATAACTTTTATTCAATCCACACTTGTGTTAATCTAAGAGTACATTTTCATATTGATTTTTTAAAAAAATCATCTAGTATCACAACCATGGAATAAAAATCATCTGCCGCTACCCAACTGAAAATTCCCCTTTTTAAAAATATTGATTACCCTAGAATAATCAATAAAGATTTGGCAAAGTCTTATTTACAATAATTCAACTGAGTAGCAATATAATTTAGAAACTGGTCACTAGGCATGTGCTGGTAATAAATAGAATCCATATTTAATTCAAACTCATAGACAAAAACATTACATTTAAATAACATTAATATTGTGACAACCTTACAAAGACCAAGGAATTCAATGTTAAAGCTACCATTCTTTCTTCACATGTTTACTTAAAAAGATAAAAGAATAAAGCATTTTGAGTTATATATAGATTTTAGAACTGGAAAGAAAATGTTATTTTATTATAGAATTTTTAAATGGTTTTTGCTGCATATTTATAGAGTAGGCTTAGAGTAGGTCAAACTTTTGCTAATACATAAAATATGGCTTCATTTAATTCCATGCTAGTGGCCTTAGACATTTTCAAATGGGAAAATCTCCTCAATATCTCTGAAAGAAGTGCTTTTATTTTCCAAAAGACCAATTTTCATTAGATATCTTAAATAGTTGTTATAAAAGTTGGAAATTCAAATCACAACATCAAACCAAAATGTTATGTTTCTCTTTATTCTGAGAAGGGTTCCTAAGGGTGCCCAACTAAAGAAACCATGAACACCTTCTAGAGTAATGAAAATAAAAACAAAAATAAACAATGGGACCTAATTTAACTTAAAAGTTTTTTGCATATCAAGGGAAACCATAAACAAAACAAAGACAACCCACAGAATGAGAGAACATATTTGCAAACAAAGCAACCGACAAAGGATTAAGCTCTGAAATATACAAACAGTTCATGCAGCTCAATATCAAAAAAACAAACAACCCAATCAAAAAATGGGCAGAAGATCTAAGTTGACATTTCTCCAAAGAAGACATGCAGATGGCCAATAGGCACATGAAAAGATGCTCAGCATCACTAATTATTAGAGAAATGCAAATCAAAACTACAATGCGATATCACCTCACACTGGTCAGAATGGCCATCATCAAGAAATCTACAAACAACAGATGCTGGAGGGGGTGTGAGGAAAAGGGAACCCACCTACACTGTTGGTGGGAATGTAAATTGGTATAGCCACTATGGAGAACAGTATGGAGATTCCTTAAAAATCTCAAAATAGAACTACCATATGATCCAGCAATCTCACTCCTGGGCATATATCCAGAGAAAACCATAATTCAAAAAGATACATGTACCCTAATATTCACTGCAGCACAATTTACAACAGCCAGGACATGGAAGCACCTAAATGTCCATCAGTGGATGAATGGGTAAAGAAGGTGTGGTACATATATACAATGGAATATTACTCAGCCATACAAAAGAACAAAATAATGCCATTTGCAGCAACATGGATGGACCTAGAGATTGTCATACTGAGTGAAGTAAGTCACAAAGAGAAAGACAAATATCATATGATATCACTTATATGTGGAATCTAAAAAATGGTAGAAATGTACTTCTTTACAAAACAGAAATAGAGTCACAGATGTAGAAAACAAACTGTGGTTACCAAGGGCAAAAAGCGGCGGTGTGGGGGAGGGGCTAAATTGGGAGATTGGGATTGACATATACAGACTACTATAAATAAGAACCTATTGTGTATCACAGGGAACTCTACTCAATACTCTGTAATGACCTATATGAGAAAAGAATCTAAAAAAGAGTGCATATATGTATATGTATGGCTGATTCACTTTGCTGTATAGCAGAAACTAACACAACATTGTAAATCAACTATACTCCTATAAAAAATTAATCAAAATGCATCACCAAAAAAAAAGAAAGCATGAACACTACTATGCTAATTATTTGTTTAAAAAAATCCAAAATCTGTACTAGAAATGCTCATCTGAATGAACTAATTAGATGAAAAGAACAATTAGAAAAACGAAGACAAAAATAGATGAAAGATATTTGGATTCTCATCCCAACTCTCGCACTGATCCATTGTGTGATCTTGGACAAGTCGCTTTAGTTATTATATTTGTTCCTATAAATGAGGGAGTGGGGCTTTAAGGACTTTTCAGGTTTAAGATTCTATGCATTTATATTTTGAAAAGCAGCAATTAAAAGGCTCAATTCCTTAACTGAATTTGTCCTACTGAACCATAACACAAGTATATTGTTAAGAACAATACAAACAAAGGCACTGTGAAATGTAATAGCATGTTGCCTTTCACATATAAATAGCCTAAATTTCACTCACAGGAGCGTATATGTCTAACTTTTATACCAGAAGTGATAGCTTTTGCTTATTCACCTACCTCTCCTTTTTTCTTCCTTCTGTCAACCTTAGGGAGGAATTGAGGTATAGTAGAACACAGGAAGTTATGTAGCTTATAAGAGCAAACCTCTAGAACTGACTCTGTTGCTGAATAAGCTTCCTTCCGTGCTTCCCTCAGGACAAGGAGGCTGCATGTCGATGTTCAAACCTGGTCAGTTATTTTAAGTGACAAGTAGATGCATGCATGTGGACAATGGTTAAATTTGTTTGTGAAAAGTCAGGAGAGCAAATTTCATGAATCTCCTTCATTAGCAATGCAACACTAACTAATGAGACCATTTTCCAGTTTTCTAGTTCTAAAACCAACATTTTGAAATTGATGAAAAACAGCTGGCTGAAATTCAATCTGGCTTTCACTACAGTAATGTTTTTGTAATGTGCTAAAATGTTCTATAGAGAATATGATATACTAAACAGAGTCCATCCCCTTAATCTTGTGTATAATTATTATAACCTCAAAATAGAAAATAAATTAACTGATATTAAATGTTATTGAGTAAAGGAATTGTCAAAACCTCTATCTTTTTCCAGATCAATTGATAACCTCTTGCCTTTACCATTACTTTATACAAGGTACTAAACCTCAGGAAAATAATACCGGAAGTCATTCTTGATTTCATACTAAGAACACATATTTGAGTGTCTCATCAATTTAACAATATTTTGCCAACTGAAGCATATAGTGCTGTTCACCTGATCAGGAAGGTGCTATACTACACGACTGAATAACGTTCACTTTATATTGACTTATCATAGAGATGGAGTATCCAAACTGTCACTGTACAAGATTGCATCTTCTGCCTTTTAGTCCATCAACTCAAATTGTTGTTTCTCTGTTTTGAAATAACAGGAAGCACTAACAAACAAGTATACAATTCTTCATTGGGATTAAACAGCAAAGCAGTGAATTGCATCTGTCACATAGAAGATAAAAGAACCAGAAGATCATAGCTCAATATGAATAATAACCTCTCATAATAAAACAAGGAGCTTTGAGCTTCCCTGGTGGTGCAGTGGTTGAGAGTCCGCCTGCCGATGCAAGGGACACGGGTTCATGCCCCAGTCCGGGAAGATCCCACATGCCGCGGAACACCTGGGCCTGTGAGCCATGGCCGCTAAGCCTGAGCATCTGGAGCCTGTGCTCTGCAATGGGAGAGGCCACAACAGGGAGAGGCCCCCGTACAGCAGAAAAAAAAAAACCAAGGAGCTTTGAAATTAGAATTTTATGGAATGATGTGATGTGGCCGCTCCAGAATGCCTCAAACTTTTGCAAATAAAGTGATTTATAGTATTTTTAAATCTCCCAAAGATTTTTAGAGACTTGTTCATATTGTTTTGTACAAATCTAAAAATCATATGTATTCCAACAAGAATTGACTTTTTCTATTTATAGTAAAACTTCTGATTAAATTATAAAACGAATTAATCACTCCTTGAGAATATATCTTCATGGTAGATTGTTCAATAAAATTAGGATGTACGTATAATGCCTCAATCACAATAAGACTTTATTTCTTAATTAAACAAAGCCTAAAATGCATCCTCCTGTTTGATAGGCAGCTCTCTTCAAAATGGTAATTTGGGGACCTTGGCTCACTCCACGTTAGTCGTCTTCCATATTCAACACCTGGCTTGAGTGGTCACCATGATTTTCTTCATGAAGACAATGAAAGATGAAAGAGCATGTGGAGAAGGGATACACATTTGAAAATCACTTCATCTCTTTCCATTAGAGAACTAGTTATGTGGTCCCATACAGCTGCAAAGAGTACTGGGAAATCCCTGTTATCCTTGACTGGATGGTGCCTTCTCACCTACACCTCTATACTATAAAAGAGACCATGATGGATGATTAAAAAAAGCAGTTGTGAAATTTTTATTCTGTTGCCAAATAGTGTCTATTCAACCCAGGGAAACAAAAAGCTGCTTTTGTTTCTTGTTTCGTCAGGAAAGTGTCCTGACATAACACTAGATATAAAAGTATTCTCTAAAAACCTCAAAGGTATAAAAATTATATCTGTGAAAATTTTCATGAACTCTTTCCCTAGATTATTAAAGTCATAGACCCTTATTAAATCCTTTTTTCACCATTCCAGGTAATCTCTAAAATACAGAGTAAGCATACAGATATATGAAGATACTTAATTATTACAAACGTGCCACACAGTACATAGAATCAAAGTTTCTTAATAGAAACTGAATTTTTGGACAATCTCACTCTGGAAAACCTATTTCCATAACTACTGACATGTAGTTTAATCGCAAATGTCCATATGCGATTAAAAAGAATGCAACTGATTTTGTGTTCTTTCAAATTATTTTTTGTGCTGAGCATGGGGTATTTATTTATGTCCACCTGGAACCTCAGAATGTGATCTTATTTGGAAATAGAGTTTTTGCAGATGGAATTAGTTAATTTAATATGAGATCACAGTGGATTAGGGTGAACCCTAAATCCAGTGACTGGTGTCCTTAATAAGAAGAAAGGACACAGAGACATACACAGAAGGCCATGTGAAGACATACAGAGGGAAGAAGGACATGTGACAATAGAGGTAGAGATTGGAGTGATGCAGCTACAAGGCAAAAAAGAGTATCAAGGATTTCCAGCAACCACCAGAAGCTGGGAGAGACATGGAACAGATTCTTTCCCAGAGCCTACAGAAAGAAACAATTCTGCTAACACCTTGATTTCAGACTGTGGCCTCCAGAACTACAAGAGAGTAAATTTCTATTGTTGTAGGTCACCCAGTTTGTGGTAATTTTTACAGCAGCACTAGTAAACATACAGAGAACATAACAAAATTACATCTTAGAGTTACCCTAGTTGAACAATCATGGCCCTTTTCCTGAGCATTGGATTCCCTTCCTGTTTGTTGGCCTGTAAAACTTTCACTTCTTACCTTCAGGAGGTCATAGATCAGAAGTAGCTATTGCAGCAAAAAAATCAAGAAAATTCTCCCCTTTATCACAAAGAAACATGGAAATAATTACTTTACCATCTCATTCCTCAACTTCTCTCTGACTTCACTTGATTTGGGAAGATAGTAATTTTCTCTCCCCGTTGGGTACTACAAATGTCTTTTTATTCCACTCAAGTGTCCAAACCTACTTGTTTTTATGTGACAGTTTTGATGAGAAGTTCATTGCTGGGCCATGGGTCTTAGAATCTCATAGGGGGATTTAATAACAGTAGTAACAATAATTCCTTCAATGGTTCTTACATTCCGTGCACTGTGTTACTTTTATAACAGTCAATCAAAAATTCTAGTTATATCAAACACTTACTGTTCACTCATGGATCAGGGCATCTTCCAGGGAACACACTTACACTTTGAGTTGCTCTTGATCAGGTCAATAAATAAATAATTTTCTGGTGCACTGTATTAACGCTCAGGTAATACCTGGAATAGATAGTTTAGATTTACTTAACAGTGTAAAAGACTAACTCAGTTTTTAGCATTGCATTTTCAGAACAACGCTGCAATTAATGGCTGAGGGTCCCCAAGATTAAAAGTCATCTTAGAAACAGAATGTATGTGAACCAAACAATTTTAGAAGTAAATGGGACTATAGACATTATTTTCATTTAATACCTTATTTCCACCACTAATCTTTTGTCCCTCTTTTTATCAAATTAGTGAGACACTCAATGGTACTCTAAGTGTAAGATAGTTATCGAAATTCTCTGTATTAAAAGAGGAGAGTAGTGGCATAAATTGTAGTAACCCATCTTAGTTTTTCTCTGAAAATATATTTGTGGTTCTACTTGAAGTTCCATATTCCATATCTCCTTGGCCATAAATAACTGACTGTCAATGAGTTAGGGAAAAAGTGGTGACCAATTAGGAAAACTTTATTCCTACAAAGAACTCTGCCTACAGGTCTGATATTATCACCACCACTATCCCAAACCCCTGCACATTTAAGGAAAATGCCCCTAAAAGAGCAAGAGTCATCTTTTCACATTGACTAATCCAGATATTTCTTTATCATTTCAATCTTTTAAAGTCTGCTACAAATACTATTTTGGAAAATCTTCAAATTCCCATCGTGACCACTGATTTCCTATGACTTGAGATATTTGGTGTCTGTATCTTTGCAATAATGCATTGGGGAATCTCTTCTCTATAAAATACTTTTTATTTATCACCAACTACAGAAGACACATGCTTTATTGTATAATCACATGAGCTTGGTTCTTTGAAGTGGAAATTCAAATACTCAGAGTATACTGTAAAAACCTTATTTGGACTATAATTATCAGTATTTAATACTATATACTACTAGATAGATAATACTTACAGGGAAACCTAGGTTTTATGCCAACACTTAATCATAATTAATTTTGCAATAAACCAAGAAGAATGGAATTATTCAAATGTACTCTCAGGAGTTAACTGCAATTCAGATTATTAGAAGAAAGTGATTTATCTCTTGCTCATAATAGAGAAAAAAGGCAAAAAAGCCATATGAAAAATACAAAAAATGTTTTCTTAGAAAAAGAGATCATTATAAATTTTATAAATTTCTGTGAAATAAATGATGATACGTCTAAAGTCTAAAAATCATTTTTTAGGTAACATATGAAGATACTTCATAAGGAATATAGTCATGACATTTTGAATTAAATAATGAATGAGCATCTAATAAAAACCTAACAGAAGTCTGAGGAATATTAGTTGCCATTGAAAAAAATATTATATTCTAGTTCTTCTTTCTGTTTTATCCTCTCTTGTTTTAAGAGAAAAATTATTACTTTGGATTTATTTCTTATTGGATATTATTTAGATCATAGTCAACTAATAAAAGGAGAAATAGATGGCTTTACTATGGTTTAAACAAAGAGTCTTCGAAATAATCAATAAAAGGTTTGCAGATCAAATAAAAATTACATTGGCACAGATTATTTCTAAAATTGGATTAAAGAGCATATTACTACATTATTTTAGTAATAAAACCACATTTTAATAAATTTCCAAGACAATATTTATTATAATGTAATCTAGATTTTGAGGAAAATCAATACTTCAAGAAAGTTCATGACTCCATGCATCAAAAATATTTAAGTGGCATGTTCTTCTAGGAACATTTTGTAGAATTCTGTTGGATTTTGTCTTTGCCAGTTCTGTATTTTTTTAACGTATTTATTGGAGTATAATTGCTTTACAATGTTGTGTTAGTTTCTGCTGTATAACAAATTGAATCAGCTATACGTATACATATATCCCCATACCCATCCCTCTTGTGTCTCCCTCCCACCCTCCCTATCCTACCCCTCTAGGTGGTCACAAAGCACAGAGCTGATCTCCTTGTGCTATCTGGCTGCTTCCCACTAGCCATCTATATCATACTGGTTAGTGCATATATGTCAATGCCACTCTCTCACTTCATCCCAGGTTACCCTTCTCCCTCCCCGTGTACTCAAGTCCATCCTCTACATCTGCCTCTTTATTCCTGTCCTCTCCCTATGTTCTTCAGAACCATTTTTTTTTTTTAGATTCCATATATATGTGTTAGCATATGGTATTTGTTTTTCTCTTTCTGACTTACTTCACTCTGTATGACAGACTCTAGGTCCATCCACCTCACTACAAATAACTCAATTTCGTTTCTTTTTATGGCTGAGTAATATTCCATTGTATACATGTGCCACATCTTCTTTAACCATTCATTTGTCCATGGGCAATCAGGTTGCTTCCATGTCCTGGCTATTGTAAATAATGCTGCAATGGACACTGTGGTACATGATACTTTTTGAATTATGGTTTTCTCAGGGTATATGCCCAGTAGTAGGACTGCTGGGTCATATGGCAGTTCTATTTTTAGTTTATTAAGGAACGTCCATACTGTTCTCCATAGTGGCTGTATCAATTTATATTCCCGCCCACTGTGCAAGAGGGTGCCCTTTTCTCCACACCCTCTCCAGCATTTACTGTTTGTAGATTTTTTTTTGGCTGTGTTGGGTCTTCGTTTCTGTGTGAGGGCTTTCTCTAGGTGTGGTGAGCGGGGGTCACTCTTCATCGCGGTGCTCAGGTCTCTCACTGTCGTGGCTTCTCTTATTGTGGAGCACAAGCTCCAGACGCACTGGCTCAGTAGTTGTGGCTTACGGGCCTAGTTGCTCTGCAGCATGTGGGATCTTCCCAGACCAGGACTCGAACCCGTGTCCCCTGCATTGGCAGGCAGATTCTCAACCACTGAACCACCAGGGAAGCCCTGTTTGTACATATTCTGATGATGGCCATTCTGACTGGTGTGAGGTGATACTTCACTGTAGTTTTGATTTGCATTTCTATAATGATTAGTGATGTTGAGCATCCTTTCATGCTTTTGTTGGCAATCTGAATATCTTCTCTGGAGAAATGTCTATTTAGGATTTCTGCCCACTTTTGGATTGGGTTGGTTTTTTTTTAGATATTGAGCTGCATGAGTTGATAGTATATTTTGGAGATTAATCCTTTGTCAGTTGCTTCATTTGCATATATTTTCTGCATTCTGAAGGTTGTCTTTTTGTCTTGTTTATGTTTTCCTTTGCTGTGCAAAACTTTTAAGTTTCACTAAGTCCCATTTGTTAATTTTTGTTTTCATTTCCATTTCTTTAGGAGGTGGGTCAAAAAGGATCTTGCTATAATTTATGTCATAGAGTGTTCTGCCTATGTTTTCCTCGAAGGGTTTTATAGGGTCTGGCCTTATATTTAGGTCTTTAATCCATTTAGAGTATATTTTTGTGTGTGGTGTAAGGGAGTGTTCTCATTTCATTCTTTTACATATAGCTGTCCAGTTTTCCCAGCTCCACTTATTGAAGAGGCTGTATTTTCTCCATTGTATATTCTTGCCTCCTTTATCAAAGATAAGGTGACCATATGTGTGTGGGTTTATCTCTGGGCTTCCTATCCTTTTCCATTGATCTATATTTCTATTTTTGTGCCAGTAGCACACTGTCTTGATTACTGTAGCTTTGTAGTATAGTCTGAATTCAGGGAGCCTGTTTCCTCCAGCTTTGTTTTTCTTTCTCAAGATTCTTTGGCTATTCGGGGTCTTTTGTGTTTCCATACAAATTGTGAAATTTTTTGTTCTAGTTCTGTGAAAAATGCCATTGGTAGTTTGATAGGGACTGCATTGAATCTGTCGACAGCTTTAGGTAATATAGTCATTTTCACAATGTTGATTCTTCCAATCCAAGGACATGGTATATCTCTCCATCTGTTTGTATCATCTTTACTTTCTTTCTTCAGTGTCTTATAGTTTTCTGCATAGAGGTCTTTTGTCTCCATAGGTAGGTTTATTCCTAGGTATTTTATTCTTTTTGTTGCAATGGCACATGGGAGTGTTTCCTTAATTTCTCTTTCAGATTTTTCATCATTAGTGTATAGGAATGCAAGAGATTTCTGTGCATTAATTTTGTACCCAGCTACTTTACGAAATTCATTGATTAGCTCTAGTAGATTTCTGGTAGCATCTTTAGGATTCTCTCTGTATAGTATCATGTTATCTGCACACAGTGACAGTTTTACATGTTCTTTTCTGATTTGGATTATTTTATTTCTTTTTCTTCTCTGATTGCTGTGGCTAAAACTTCCAAAACAATGTTGAATAACAGTGGTGAGAGTGGGGAACCTTGTCTTGTTCCTGATCTTAGTGGAAATGGTTTCAGTTTTTCACCATTGAGAATGATGTTGGCTGTGGGTTTGTCATATAGGGCCTTTATTTTGTTGAGGTAAGTTCCATCTATGTCTACTTTCTGGAGGGTTTTTCATCATAAATGGGTGTTGAGTTTTGTCAAAAGCTTTTTCTGCATCTCTTTAGATTATCATGTGGTTTTTATCCTTCAATTTGTTAATATGGTGTATCACATTGACTGATTTGCATATATTGAAGAATCATTGCATTACTGGGACAAACCCCACTTGATCATGGTATATGATCCTTTTAATGTGCTGCTGGATTCTGTTTGCTAGTATCTTGTTGAGGATTTTACATCTATGTTCATCAGTGATATTGGCCTGTAGTTTTCTTTCTATGTGACATCTTTGTCTGGTTTTCATAACAAGGTGATGGTGGCCTCGTAGAATGAGTTTGGGATTGTTCCTCCCTCTGCTGTACTTTGGAAGAGTTTGAGAAGGATAGGTGTTAGCTTTTCTCTAAATGTTTGATAGAATTCACCTGTGAAGCCATCTGGCCCTGGGCTTTTGTTTGTTAGAAGATTTTTAATCACAGTTTCAATTTCAGTCCTTGTGATTGGTCTGTTTATATTTTCTATTACTTCCTGGTTCAGTCTCCAAAGGTTTTGCTTTTATTAGAACTTGTCCATTTCTTTATTGGCATATAGTTGCTTGTAGTAATCTCTCATGATCCTTTGTATTTCTGCAGTGTCAGTTGTTACTTTTCCTTTTTCATTTCTAATTCTTTGGATATGAGTCTTCTCCATCTTTTTCTTGATGAGTCTGGCTAATGGTCTATCAATTTTATTTATCTTCCCAAAGAACCAGTTTTTAGTTTTATGATCTTTGCTATTGTTTCCTTCATTTCTTTTTCATTTATTTCTGTTCTGATCTTCATGATTTCTTTCCTCCAGATAATTTAGGGGGTTTTTTGTTCTTCTTTCTCTAATTGCTTTAGGTGTAAGTTAGGTTGTTTATTGAGATTTTTCTTGTTTCTTGAGCTAAGATTGTATTGCTATAAACTTCCCTCTTAGAACTGCTTTTGCTGCATCCCATAGGTTTTGGGTTATCGTGTTTCCATTGTCATTTGTTTCTAGGTATTTTTTAATTTTCTCTTTGATTTGTTCAGTGATCTCTTGGTTATTTAGTAGTGTTTAGCCTCAATGTGTTTGTATATGTTACAGTTTTTTTCCTGTAATTGATATCTAGTCTCATAGCATTTATCTAGTGTCATAGCGTTGTGGTCAGAAAAGATACTTGATACGATTTCAATTTTCTTAAATTTACCAAGGCTTGATTTGTGACCCAAGATATGATCTATCCTGGAGGATGTTCCATGAGCACTTGAGAAGAAAGTGTATTCTGTTGTTTTTTTATGGAATGTCCTACAATATCAATTAAGTCAATCTTGTTTAATATGTCATTTAAAGGTTGTGTTTATTTTCATTTTGGATGATCTGTCCACTGGTGAAAGTGGAGTGTTAAAGTCCCCTACTATTATTGTGTTACTGTTGATTTCCCCTTTTATGGCTGTTAGCATTTTTCTTATGCATTGAGGTGTTCCTATGTTGGGTGCATAAATATTTACAATTGTTATATCTTCTTCTTGTATTGATCCCTTGATCATTATATAATGTCCTTTTTGTCTCTTGTGATAGTCTTTATTTTAAAGTCTATTTCGTCTGATATGAGAATTGCTACTCCAGCTTTCTTTGATTTCCATTTGCATGGAATATCTTTTTCCATCCCCTCACTTTAGTCTCTATGTGTCCATGCATCTGAAGTGGGTCTCTTGTAGACAGTATATATATGGGTCTTGTTTTTGTATCCATTCAGCCAGTCTATATCTTTTGGTTGGAGCATTTAATCCATTTATATTTTAAGTAATTATCAATATATATGCTCCTATTACCATTTTCTTAATTGTTTTGGGTTTGTTATTGTGGGTCTTTTCCTTCTCTTGTGTTTCCTGCCTAGAGACTTTCCTTTAGCATTTGTTGTAAAGTTGGCATGGCAGTGCTGAATTCTAAGTTTTTCTTGTTTGTAAAGTTTTAATTTCTCTTTCAAATCTGAATGAGATCCTTGCTGGGTAGAGTAATCTTGGTTGTATGTTTTTCCCTTTCATCACTTTAAATATGTCCTGAAATTCCCTTCTGGCTTGCAGAGTTTCTGCTGAAAGATCAGCTGTTAACCTTATGGGTTAACAGCTTGTATGTTATCTGCTGCTTTTCCCTTGCTGCTTGTAATATTTTTTCTTTGTATTTAATATTTGATAATTTGATTAATATGTGTCTTGGTGTGTTTCTCCTTGGATTAATCCTGTATGGGACTCTCTGCACTTCCTGGACTTGATTGACTATTTCCTTTCCCATATTAGGGAAGTATTCAACTATAATCTCTTCAAATATATTCTCAGACCCTATCATTTTCTCTTCTTCTTCTGGAACCCCTATAACTCAAATATTGGGCATTTATTGTTGTACAGTGGTCTCTGAGATTGTCCTCAGTTCTTTTCAGTCTTTTTTCTTTATTCAGCTCTGTGGTAGTTATTTCCACTATTTTACTTTCCAGGTCACTTCTCCATTCTTCTGCCTCAGTTATTCTGGTATTGATTCCTTCCAGAGAATTTTTTTTTTAAACAGCTTTATTGGAGTATAATTGCTTTACAATGGTGTGTTAGCTTCTGCTTTATAACAAAGTGAATCCGCTATACATATACATGTATCCCCATATCTCCTCCGCCTGGCGTCTCCCTCCCACCCTCGCTATCCCACACCTCTAGGTGGTCACAAAGCACCAAGCTGATCTCCCTATGCTATGTGGCTGCTTCCCACTAGGTATCTATTTTACATTTGGTAGTGTATATATGTCCATGCCACTCTCTCACTTCGTCCTAGTTTACCCTTCCCCCTCCCATGTCCTCAAGTCCATTCTTTATGTCTGCATCTTTATTCCTTTCCTGTCACTAGGTTCATCAGAACCTTTTTTTTTCTTTTATATTTCATATATATGTGTTAGCATACGGTATTTGTTTTTCTCTTTCTGACTTACACTCTGTATGACAGACTCTAGGTCTATCCATCTCAGTACAAATAACTCAATTTCATTTCTTTTTATGGCTGAGTAATATCCCATTGTATATATGTGCCATATCTTCTTTATCCATCCATCTGTCGATGGACACTTATCCACGTCCTGACTATTGTAAATAGAGCTGCAATGAACATTGTGGTACATGACTCTTTTTGAATGATCGTTTTCTCAGGGTGTATGTCCAGTAGTGGGATTGCTGGGTCATATGGTAGTTCTATTTTTAGTTTCTTAAGGAACCTCCATACTGTTCTCCATAATGGCTCTATCAATTTACATTCCCACCAACTGTGCAAGAGGGTTCCCTTTCCTCCACACCTTCTCCAGCATTTATTGTTTGTAGATTTTTTGATGATGGCCATTCTGACTGGTGTGAAGTGATACCTCATTGTAGTTTTGATTTGCCTTTCTCTAGTGATTAGTGATGTTGAGCATCCTTTCATGTGTTTGTTGGCAATCTGTAAATCTTCTTTGGAGAAATGTCTATTTAGGTCTTTTGCCCATTTTTGGATTGGGTTGTTTGGTTTTTTTTGATATTGAGCTGAATGAGCTTCATGTAAATTTTGGAGATTAACCCTTTTTCCGCTTCCAGAGAATTTCTAATTTCATTTATTTTTTTGTTCATCATTGTTTGTTTGCTCTTTAGGTCTTCTAGGTTCTTGTTAAACGTTTCTTGTAGTTTCTCCATTCTATTTCCAAGAATTTTGATCTTTACTATCATTACTCTGAATTCTTTTTCAGGTCAACTGCCTATTTCCTGTTCATTTGTTTGGTCTGGTGGGTTTTTACTTTGCTCCTTCATCTGCTGCATATTTCTCTGTCTTCTCATTTTGCTTAACTTACTGTGTTTGGGGTTTCCTTTTCACAGGCTGCAGGTTCATAATTCCCATTGTTTTTGATGTCTTCCCCTAGTGGGTAAGTTTGGTTCAGCGGGTTGTGTAGGCTTCCTGGTGGAGGGGACTGGTGCCTGTGTTCTGGTGGATGGCGCTGGATCTTGTCTTTCTGGTGGGGAGGACCCTGTCCGGTGGTGTGTTTTGGGTGTCTGTGAACTTAGTATTATTTTAGGTAGCCTCTCTGCTAATGGGTGGGGTTGTGTTCCTGTCTTGCTAATTGTTTGGCATGGGGTGTCCAGCACTGGAGTTGCTGGTCATTGAGTGGAGCTGGGTCTTAGAGTTGAGATGGAGATCTCTGGGAGAGCTCTCACCAATTGATATTATGAGGGGCTGGGAGGTCTGTGGTGGTCCAGTGCCCTGAACTCGGCTCTGCCACCTCAGAGGCTCAGGCCTGACACCCAGCTGGAGCACCAAGACCCTGTCAGCCACACGGCTCTGGAGGATGGGCAAGCCAGAAAGGAATCAGGTTTCCGGCCCTTGGATGGTGGCCAGCTCGGGACTGGGGCTCCATAACTCCACCTCAGTGGTTGGTATAGCTGCCCCAGGAGCTTCAGGGTATTGGTTCTGGAAGTAGAGCCAGTTCTGTATTCTTAAGCAAGTCATTTAATGTCTTAATGTCTTGTGTTTCTTGTTTATAAAATGAAGTGAAGAATGATATCTACTGCAAAGAGGTGGTGGTCAAATGAGATGAATTAAGTAAAAACTCCTTAATACTATGCACTTGCTAGATCTTATGTAATGCTTAACTCAAAGGAGTTACTCAACATATCTATAAAAGGAGAAAAGGAAAGAGGTAATGAAGAAAGGAAGCGAGGGAGGATGGAAGGTAGTTAGAGGGAGGAAGGAAGACTTCTTAATTGTAAGCAACAGGGGAAAGGGAATGTTATGTAAAAAACAGCTAATTGCATTCAAAATAAAGGAACAGAAGAAATCAGAGGATTTTGTGTATGTGAGGGGAGATAAAGCTGGTTTTAAAAAGGGAACTTTAGGGAAAAATAAATTGAGGACAATGAGTATATAGAAGGCTTGCTGTTGAGATGGTGAATTTTTGGATTCATTGATCTTAGTTCCTTTATCAATTAACTGAGCATTTTTGTAATCATGTATATTATGTGATACTGCAGGTAATAATGTAATAAATGTCATAACAACTATGTGATGGAACGGAAGGCTCTGACAAGAGATGCACACTGAGAAATAACAGGAAAAGAGAATTAAAAATGTGTTGCCAAGTAAAATGGACCACACTTTCTCTGATTATCCCTGGCTATATCTCCAGCACAATGCCTGACACATAGTAGATGCTGAATAAATATCTGATGGATGCAAAATTGAATGAATAATATAATGAAATCATTGAGTCTATATATTTGGCTGAGGATAATCTATTATTGAATTCTAAATGGTTTCCCGAACTTGCTCAGGGCCCTCCAATGTAAATAAAGAAAAGTAGATAATATCTCTGAACAACTAGTTGTACATTTTATTTGGGATATAAGTATCTCTCTAAATAATCTTCTAACCACCACATCTCATGAGGGTTTATTTGTATGCTTTTCATCAAAGAGATCTATCTATAATGATAAAAATCTTGCCAAGAGAAAACTGTTCTATTTCGGGCCAGGTAACATAATACTTGAAAAAAACATTATAGGAGAATTTTATAATTTTAAAGGTAATCATACAAATAGACTATTTAAAAAGGAAGTAATCCTATAGCTCTGTGTAGTAAATAAGACAGAATGTTACTTTGTCCTGTAAAATTTTGCCCTTAATACTGAACCTGAATTTCTTCAGGCTGTTGAGAACATGATCATTGCAAAGGTACTGGTAATATAGGATCAGACTAGCAACAAGATTTGTGAACTGAGAGACATATGAATTCATGTAAGAGCCTCCTATTCACAATAGAAACAACCAAACTAAAATCAGCAGAAAATAAATATACTATAGCCAGATGGTGTGCCAAAATGAATCCTACAATATGACAAATTTGGTGTCATGATAAGGGAGAATTTTAAATTAAAACACTGGCTATATGTAAACCAGTAACATAAAAACACATGGTACAGGTTTTCCTGGAATCCTGTAATCATTCTGAAGTTCCTTCCACATTTTTCATGGTGTTCACAGCCCACATTATTTATTAATATCAAGTAGTATTTATTGAACAGCTACAGGTCTCATGATACTAAACAAGGTGTTTTGGGCACAGTCCACTTCACAGTGGTGATCTTAGCTACGTGTTGTTTTGCTTGAGAATGGAGGATATAAAAGCAAGAATTTAAAGACGGCCTTTGCCTTTGGTCCCAGGGTGGATTACATAATATCAGTTGACATCTTCCTGCTCCAAGGATTACCTCTGAAACACTGAGCTTCTGAACAACACGTCTTAGAAAAAAATCTTTCAGAAAGCTTTGATCCATGTGTCCAAGAGGCACTCATGCAAAATTTTAGATTTCTTTGCTCTTTCTATGAAATACAACAGTCTTATTAAGAAAAAATTACTTTAGGAGTTGTTTACCACTACTTAATAATATATTATCAATGTGTTACAGAATAGCAGAGTGAAAAATATGAAGATTTGATAACTATCTCAGAAATATCAGAAAATAGTATTCATTAAGATATCACAGAGTGTCATGCATGCTTGTTACAAAATCAATCTTGAAAATTTTTGTCATCTAGAAATATATATCTCTAATTTCCAATGAAATATCTTTATGTCACTCCCTGCATGTTCAACTGTTTTCACTGCACATGATAAGAAACAATATGCCAGAAAGGTAATAGAATTGGAAAACAGTTTATAACTGTAGAATTCGTAGATTTCTAATTTTGTTTTTAAAAATTAATATGGATTTGGCAATTTGTGAAATCTGACAGATAAAGATTTAAATTAGCCATCATCCTGGAGTATATTGATTTAAGGTTTTTTTTACTGACTTTGGTACAGACTGGTATGCCTTTTGGAGTTTAAACAACTGCAAAGAAACCCAAGTGAAATATGAAAGCCCAACTCAAGTCACTATTACATTACAGTTGAATATCATTTATTAATTCTGAGCTCCTGAAAACAAAATCTGTTTCCAAGTCCATTTAATAACTGCCATAATTCAGCCTGTATACCATCTGAGGTCATAAGTTAGCAACTTTCATTATTAATATCTGAATGCTGATTAAAATGTAGTGCTTATCATTATCCTTAGACTTATTTTCCCCTATGAAATACTCTGGTGCTGTAGTTCATTTTAGAATTATCTATTTCTTTTAGGGAAGTTTGTCTTCAATGTTACAATAGAAATTTGTTTAAATGAAAGACTTATGAGAATTCTCTCATAACCAGCATTTTTCTGTTATGATACAGATAAACATTGATAGAAAAAGTTACATTTAAAGATTTAATGTAAGTAGATCTTCCATTCAGAATCTGCCTTATTGCTTAGTTTCTACATCTGTATCTGTAAGCAGAGTAATTGTGATAGATACTGCAAAGCCCTAGTCAGACAGACATAGATTCAAGTCCTGGCTCTACTACATTTTTACTAGGTAAGCATGGAAAAGTTACTAAAAATCTTATTGCCCATTTCTGCACCTTAACCGTGTTTTCGGTGAAGAAGGATTTTCCCTAAGGAAACCTTTGCCATCTCTCCACATTGTCCTTCGCTCTGAATAACTTGTACCCTCAACTCAGTTTTCCCCTTCTTTCTCTTGGGATTGAACAGCCTGCAGAAGTCACAACTGCTGCTTCTCCTCCACACCAGGTAAGTGAAGGGTTTCCCTGGCCTGCTCTGTGATTAGGTGAGTCATTCTCCCCAATTCTAGGGTTCAGTAATAGCAAGTCCACTTGGCTAACAGATAAAAAGACACATGCTCCAACCCAGCCTCCATCAAAAAAAAAAAAAAAGGGTCTTATATTGACCTCCATCTTTATTTTTTGCTTTATTTCTTCACTTATGAACACAAGAATAAAAGAGGAGTGCTATTAATTGAAGGTCCTCTTGAATATCTACTTTCATCCATTTTTTTGTTTTTTGATCACCTACTACTCAGCAGCCATTATCATGGATGCATTCCAGAGACTCATTTTACTCTCCCATCTACCCTAGTAGGTAAGTACATTTAGCCTCATTTTTTTAGGGTTTAAATAGTTTATTGCACTACACAGTAAAAACCACATTGCCACAAATCTCTAACTTTGGGGGGCATTTGTGTTAGCCCAGCACTTCTCGAACTTAAAGTAGCCTCATTTTTAAAATGTAGAAATGAGGCTTCTCAAAGTTAACTAACTTGCCCAAGATATTAAAGTTAGTAATCTAGAGAAGTAGATTTAACCTGAGTTTAACTTCAAACCCCGCTGTCCTTCTTGCTATACTACATTTCATAATACATGGATGGCCCTGTGCAATACTTGGTATGAAGAGGTAGTCAACAAACTTTAGGGCTCTGTATCAATTTGCCACTACTGTGTAACAAATTACCACAAAATCAGTAACTTAAAACAACACGCATTTATTAACTCACAGCCTTGTATGTCAGAAGTCTGCAGAGGCTCAGCCAAATTCTACACTCAAAATATCACCACAAGGTATCAGCTGTGCTGAGCTCTTATCTAGAGGCTCTGGGAAAGAATCTACTTCCACGTTCACATAGCTGTGCCAGAATTCAGTTCCCTGAAGCACAAAGACTTAAGTCCCCATTTCTTTGCTTGCTGTCATCTGGGGCTGTCCTCAGATTCTAGAGACCACCTGCATTTCTTCTCACATGGCCCACTCTATTTTCAAGCCAACAACAGGGAGTTGAGTCCTTCTCATGTTTCCAATCTCTCTCTGCCACTGACCAGAAAAAGCTTCCTGCTTTTAAAGACCTACAGTGATTAGATTAGGCCCACCCAGATAATCCAGGATAATCTCCCTATCTTTTAAGGTCAACTGATTAATAACCTTAATCACGTCTACAGAGTCCCCTTTGCTGTGTACTCTAACATATTCAAGGGCATGATAGCTCACCATATTTAGAGCTCCAGGGATTAGGGAAAGAAGTTTTTTAGTGGAGGAGGCCATTCGCATAATTTTTCCTACCACAAGTTCTCTGCTATGAGAAATGACATTTTAGTTTTCTATCGCTGTCATACAAATTGCCACAAATTTAAGTGTCTTAAAACAGCACAAATTTATTATCGTTCTGTTTTGTAAATCAGAAGTCTGACGTGGGTCTCACTGGGCTGGCACCAAGGTGTTGTCAGGGTTGTCATCTCTCCTGAAGGCACTATGAAATAATCCATTTCCTTGCCTTCTCAAGATACTCAAGACTGCCTATTTCTCAGCTCTGGCTTTCTTTCTTCATCTTCAAGGCCAGCAACTTTACATTTCTCTGACTATTCTCCTTTAGTCACATGTCCTTCTCTTTCTGACCACAACTGGGAAAGGTTCTCTGGTTGGGCATATATCTGAAGAAAACCGTAATTCAAAAAGATACATGCACCCCAGTGTTCACTGCAGCACTATTTACAATAGCCAAGACATGGAAGCAACCTAGGTGTCCATCGACAGATGGATGGATAAAGAAGATGTGGTATATTTATACAATGGAATACTACTCAGCCATAAAACATGAAATAATGCCATTAGCAGCAACATGGATGGACGTAGAGATTATCATACTAAGTAAGCCAGACAGAGAAACACAAATATCATATGATTTCGCTTATATGTAGAGTCTAAATTAAAAAATATATAAATGTACTTCTTTCCAAAACAGAAAGAGACTCATAGACATAGAAAACAGACTTATGGTTACCAAAGGGGAAGCGGGGTGAGGAAAGGATACATTAGGAGGTTGGGAGTAACATATACACACTACTATATATAAAATAGATAACCAACAAGGACCTACTGTATAGCACAGGGAAATATACTCAATATTTTCTAATAACCTATAAGGGAAAATCTGAAAAGGAATATATATTTATATATGTGTGTGTATATATATAAATATGTATTATAACTGAATCAGTGTGTTGTACACCTGAAACTAACATGATATTGTAAATCAACTACACTTCAATAAAAAAAAAATTCTTTTAAATTTAAAAAAAATGGGATTTTATTGGACCCAACCAATTAATCCAGGAAAATACATTAACATATTCACAGACCCTGTGGATTAGTATGTAGATATTGGGGGGGTAGGGTGGGCATTATTCACCTACTAAAAATGATGCTGGTGTGGATAACTGTAATCCAAGTCATAAATGAAACTGAATTATGTTAATGACCAAATCATTCAATTTTTTATTACCAATACAAAAATACCCATATTTAGGAAGATTTTAAACTCTTAGTAAGTATTAACCACTTTCTGAGTTAATAAGAATAATAAATTAATTAGAATACCCATTCTTCAAGCCTCACTGCTTATATTGCCCCACCAAAGACTAATCTTGGAATCTGATAGTTGAAAATCATTTCCCTCACTGCAGGTTTAAGGTTTATCATAGCCAAGACCTGAAATTTGAATTAGTCATTCTAGGTAACCTTCTTTCCTTTCTGACTGTCTTTTATACTATTCATAATAATTCTTAAGATTTCCCTTTCTTTGTATCAATAGTGTATTTAAGAATCAAGTAGTGATTTAACAGGGAGCATGCTGGGGCCAATTATTTTTTGACACTGAAACTCCCCAGAATTCTTACCAAACTCTTATCCAATAAAAGAAAAAAAGAAGGCTCACAACCAGTCAAAAATGAAATAAGGCATTGCACTTGTCATATTTTTCTTAGCTGTGGAAATTTAAGCATGGTTGAAAGTTAGAGCCCATCTGATTGTTACCATCCTTCAACTCATACTTTGTCTAAATTCACTGAGAATGCTCTCTCCCCCGAATTCCTCCAAAATCCCTGCCATTTTCATTCATTCATTTCTTGTTCTTCACTGTCTCACTTTTTGCTACCCTTTACACTGTTATGTTCTCTCTTCTATTTCACTGTACACTTTTCTCCTCTATTGTGGTATCCCAGCCAGTAATCTGCACACTGTTCATTCCTGTAGTGAGTGTTCAATGGTTTTTTGACTAATTAATGGAAAGCCCATGTATGTAAAATCATATGCTTATACTGATCACATCATAAGGTAATTTATATGATTGAAACCACTGGAATTCTAATTTATAATGATAGCAGTATGTTCTAATGTCAAAACATAAGGATGTAATAGAGGAATTTTGAATCAGTTCTTCCCAATTTTGAGTATACTTGGCATCTTTAGCCTATAGATGCTGTTAGTCTTAACATAGGGTTATTTCAGGGGAAAGCAGCCTAACAGCATTTGTATGTGCTTCTTGTATTAAATAGGAAGGGATAATCAGGCTTTAAAAATAATGACTTGTTTTGCTCATTAGCTGAATAAATGTGGAAAATGACTCATCACTTCATAAATTTTTCATAACACTGTCTTTAGCATCATCCAGCAATAAGGCCCAGATTAGCAGAATCCTAGCAGGAGGCCCAAAAGATTATAGAAAATTGCTGTTAAAAAATGACTTGACAACATTTTAAGTTTGTTATTCTTTGGCAAAACAATGTAGTCAGCCAGTTGCTGAATTCTCTGCACGCTATTAGCCTCTTCTTGAATCATATTCAGTTTGTAGGAACATGATGCGTTTTGTTCTACATGGACAGGACAGAAGGTTTACCAGCTTGAACTGGTTTTTCTGTGAAAAACTGTCAGGCACCCCACTGATGCTAAATGTGTCATTAACCTTCTACCTGGAGTGTTTATTACCTTAACTTAGACAATATTCACAAATGCCCTTATCAACATAATGAGGTCAAGGCAGCAATCAATGTCTGCTGTGCTGTCTCTTGTTTCTTGAAAGTACAACTGCTTTTTAAATCAAAATCCATAATCTAGGTTAAAAAGAGACAGAGAGCTAGAAAGCTTCATTGTACCAAAAGATCAGTACTCATTTTTCTCCAAAAAAGTGTACAAAAGTTGGATGACCATATAATTTATCCTCCAAGGACACTTTTTAGAATAAAAGGGAGTTCCATGAACAGTTACACTGCAACACCTAAGTGCAGATCAGGATATATGGTTACCCTGTGCTAAAGGAACATCAAAGACAGTATTCTTTTCTTTGCAGTCTGACAACCATTAGAAGTTCCATTAAAAGTTTTAAAATTTCAGTTAAAACTTTGAGCCTAATATACCTCCTGAAACCCCAGCAACCCACTTTGGTAAGCACTGCTTTCAACAATTTCAAAAGTTTCAATCCAATCACACCCAAAAACAATCAAAGTAAACAACTTGGAAGGATAAACTTAATCTTGTGAGGATTTCCCCTTTCTTTTTCTTCTTTTTTAACTTACCATCAATTTTTATACAAATTTTTTTGTTGGGATTTGTAAGAAGTATCCCAAAGACTAAGAATATTTCCATATCATATCCTCATGTCAACCAACTGGATGAGATAACATCTTTTACAACTTAGAACTCTCCATGAGCTCATTATGGAAACAAACAAAACTTTAAAAAAATTAAGCTGAAAAGTCATTTTTATTGTTCTATATTTTGATTTTGGTGTTGACTACATGGAGATTTTATGTATATATATAATTTATACATATAAAATTATATAATTTCTATATTATATATTTCTGTGTTTCTGCATAATATATATAATTTGTCAAACTTTCAGATGGTACAATTAAGATTTGGGCCTTGACTATGTACAATTATGATTATGCCTCATTTTGAAAAGTTCTGTTGCCCTGCAAAGACTTATACCAGTTAGTTGCTAAAATATATTTTGGGATCTATGTGTGTTTTAATTTCTGAGCCAGGCTTTATTCTAGGCACTGGGAACACAGCAGGAGACCTGGGAGTCAAAACATTCTTCAAAATATATTCCAGTGTGATAAAAGAGAAAATAAACACAAAGGAAATAAGGAATAAGATAATATCATATAGTAATTAGTCCTATAAGGAAAATCCCTAAAGAGGTGACATTGGAGTGAAAAACTTAATGAAGAGAATGCTGACATACATTCCAAACAGTAGCAGACTGGGGCTCTTGGATATGGTAACATATGCAGTATTTTCAAGGGACAGAAAGTAGATTGAATGGGCCAAAGGGAATGGAGAAAGATGAGGTTGGAGAGATAAGCAGGGGTCAAATAATGTAGGGCTGGTCATGGGCCTATAATTCAGTGAATTATAACCAGGAGTCTATAATTTAGTGAGCTTTAAGTACAAGTTTTATACCTACTGCCTTCATATTTACAAACAGATGAAATTTGTATCCTGTGATTCTTTTAAAGATAACATAAATTCTTTCCCAAAAGAAAGCTGTATCAATAGAAAACAAGTAGAACACTCAAAGATGGTGAAATGGGAAGACTGAGAGTTCACATCTCCCCACAACTAGGGCATCTGCCAGATGCTGGTGGGGGACCTTGATGTCCAAGGGGACAGGAAGAACCCCAAAGCAAACCACCACCCCGCCTGGCTTGCATGATCTTGGTTCATGAGCTGGGGGTCGGGCTGAAGTTCCTGCAGTGGAAGCTTGAAGTCTGAATCACTAGACAAACAGAGAACCGCAGACCCCAGGGAATATTAATTGGAGTGAGGTCTCCTGGAGGTCCTCATCTTGGTACCAAGACCCAGCTCTACCCAACAGCCTACAAATTCCAGTGTTGGAAGCCTCAGGTCAAACAACCAGTAAGACAGGAACACAAACCCACCCATTAAAAAAAAAAAAAATGAGCTGGCAAAAAAATATGCCACAGATGAAGGAACAACCTACAAGACCAAATAAATGAAGAGAAAATAGGCAATCTACCTTAAAAAGAATTCAGAGCAATGACAGTAAAGATGATCCAGAATCTCGGAAATAGAATGGAGGCACAGATTGAGAAAATATAAGAAATGTTTAACAAAGATCTAGAAGGACTAAAGAACAAACAAACAGAGATAAACAATACAATAACTGAAATGAAAAATATACTCGAAGGAACCAATAACAGAATAACTGAGGCAGAAGAATGAATAAGGGAGCTGGAAGACAGAATGGTAGAAATAAATGCTGAGGAGCAGAATAAAGAAAAAAGAATGAAAAGAATTAAAGACAATCACAGAGATCTCTGGGACAACACTAAAGGCCCCAACATTCAAATTATAGGGTTCTCAGAAGAAGAAGAGAAAAAGAAAGGGTCTGAGAAAATATTTGAAGAGATTATAGTAGAAAACTTCACTGACATGGGAAAGGCAATAGTCACCCAGTCCAGGAAGTGCAGAAAGTCCCATACAGGATAAACCCTAGGAGAAACACACCAAAACACATACTAATCAAACTAACAAAAATTAAATTCAAAGAAAAAATATTAAAAACAGCAAGGGAAAAGCACATAATAACATAGAAAGGAATCCCCATAAGGTTATCAGCTGAATTTTCGGCAGAAACTCTGCAGGCCAGAATGGAGTGGCAGGACATACTTCAAGTGATGAAAGAGATAAACCTACAACCAAGATTACTCTACCCAGCAAGGATCTCATTCAAATTCGACAGAGAAATCAAAGGCTTTACAGAAAAGCAAAAGCTGAGAGAATTCAGCACCTCCAAACTAGCTCTACAACAAATGCTAAAGAAACTTCTCAAAGTGGGAAACACAAGAGAAGAAAAGGACCTACAAAAACAAACCCAAAACAATTAAGAAAATGGTAATAGGAATGTACATATTGATAATAACCTTGAATTTAAATGGATTGAATGCTCCAACCAAAACACACAGACTGGCTGAATGAATACAAAAATAAGACCCATATATATGCTGTCTACAAGACACCCACTTCAAACCTAGGGACACATACAAACTGAAAGTGAAGGGATGGAAAAAGATATTCCATGTAAATGGAAATCAAAAGTAAGCTGGAATAGCAATACTAGTATCATATAAAATAGAATTTAAAATAAAGACTGTTACAAGAGATAAGGAAGGACACTACATAATGATCAAGGGATCAATCCAAGAAGATATAACAATTATAAATGTTTATGCACCCAACATAGGAGCAAGTTAATACATAAGGCAAATGTTAACAACCATGAAAGGGGAAATCAACAGTAACACAATAATATTAGGGGACTTTAACACCCCACTTATACCAATGGACAGATTATCCAAACAGGAAATAAATAAGGAAACACAAGCTTTAAATGACACAATAGACCAGATATATTTAATAGATGCTTACAGAACATTCCACCCGAAAGTGGCAGAATACACTTTCTTCTCAAGTGCACACAGAACATTCTACAGGATAGGCCACATCTTGGGTCACAAATCAAGCCTTGGAAAATTTAAGAAAATTGACATCATATCAAGCATCCTTTCTGACCACAATGCTATGAGATTGGAAATCAATTAGAGGAAAAAAAACTGTAAAAAACACAAACACATGGAGGCTAAACAGTGCGCTAGTAATTAACCAAGAGATCACTGAAGAAATCAAAGAATAAATTTAAAAATACATAGAAACAAATGACAATGAAAACACAATGACCCAAAACCTATGGGATGCAGCAAAAGCAGTTCTAACAGGGACGTTAATAGCAATTCAATCTTACCTCAAGAAACAAGAAAAATCTCAAGTAAACAATCTAACCCTACACCTAAAGCAACTAGAGAAAGAAGAAAAAAGAAAACCCAAAGTCAGTAGAAGGAAAGAAATCATAAAGATCAGAGCAGAAATAAATGAAATAGAAATGAAAACAATAGCGAAGATCAAAAAAACTAAAAGTTGGTTCTTTGAGAAGATAAACAAAATTGATAAACCGTTAGCCAGGCTCATCAAGAAAAAAAAGGGAGAGGATGCAAATCAATAAAATTAGAAATGAAAAAGGAAAAATCACAACTGACACCGCAGAAATACAAAGGATTATAAGAGACTACTACAAACAACTATATGCCAATAAAATGGACAGCCAGGAAGAAATGGACAAATTCTTAGAAAGGTACAATTTTCCAAGACTGAACCAGGAAGAATTAGAAAATATAAACAGACCTATCACAAGTAATGAAATTGAAACTGTAATTAAAAATCTTCCAACAAACAAAAGTCCAGGACCAGGACTTCCCTGGTGGCGTAGTGGTTAAGAATCCCCCTGCCAATGCAGGGAACATGGGTTCGAGCCCTGGTCCGGGAAGATCCCACATGCCATGGAGCAACTAAGCCCATGTGCCACAACTACTGAGCCTGCGCTCTAGAGCCCATGAGCCACAACTACTGAAGCCCATGCACCTAGAGCCCGTGCTCTGCAACAAGAGAAGCCACCGCAATGAGAAGCTCATGCACAATGAAGAGTAGCCACCACTCACCACAACTAGAAAAAAACCCTCTTGAAGCAATGAAGACCCAATGCAGCCAAAAATAAATAAATAAAATAAATTAAAAAAAAAAATCCAGGACCAGATGGCTTCACAGGCAAATTCTATCAAACATTTAGAGAAGAGCTAACACCGATCCTTCTCAAATTCTTCCAAAAAATTTGCAGAGGGAGGAACACACTCAAATTCATTCTACGAAGCCATCATCATACTGATACAAAAACTAGAATAAGATATAACAAAAAAAGAAAATTATAGACCAATATCACTGATGAACATAGATGCTAAAATCCTGAAGAAAATATTAGCAAACAGAATCCAACAACATATTAAAAGGATCATACACCATGATCAAGTGGTGTTTATCCCAGGGATGCAAGGATTCTTCAATAGGCACAGAGCAATCAATGTGATGCACCATATTAACAAATTAATGAATAAAAACTATATGATCATCTCAATAGTTGCAGAAAAAGCTTTTGACAAAATTCAACATCATTTATGATTAAAAAAAAAACCTCCAGAAAATGGGCATAGAAGGAACCTACCACTACATAATAAAGACCATATATGACAAACCCACAGCAAACATCATACTAAATGGCGAAAATCTGAAAGCATTTCCACTAAGATCAGGAACAAGACAAAGGATGTCCATTCTCACCACTCTAATTCAACATAGTTTGGAAGTCCTAGCCACAGCAATCAGAGAAGAAAAAGAAATAAAAGGAATACAAATTGGAAAAGAAGAAGTAAAACTGTCACTGTTTGCAGATGACATGATACTATACATAGAAAATCCCAAAGATGCCACCAGAAAACTACTAGAACTAATAACTGATCAATGAATTTGGTAAGTTTGCAGGATACAAAATTAATGCACAGAAATCTTTGGCATTCCTATACACTACAATGAAAAATCAGAAACAGAAATTAAGGAAACAATCCCATTCACCACTGCAACAAAAAGAATAAAATACCTACGAAAAAACCTACTTAAGGAGGCAAATGACTTGTACTCAGAAAACTATAAAACACTAAAGAAAGAAATCAAAGATGACATAAACAGATGGAGAAATATAGCATGTTCTTGGACTAGAAGAATCAATATTGTGAAAATGGCTATACTACCCAAAGCAATCTACAGATTCAATGCAATCCCTATCAAACTACCAATGGCACTCTTCACAGAATTAGAACAAAATATTTTACAATTTGTATGGAAACCAAAAAGACCCCAAATAGCCAAATCAATCTTGAGAAAGAAAAACAAAGTTGGAGGAATCAGGCTCCCCAACGTCAAACTATACTACAAAGCTACAGTAATCAAGACAGTATGCTACTGGCACAAAAATAGAAATATAGATCATGGAACAGGATAGGAAGCCCAGAAATAAACCCACACACATATGGCCACCTAATTTACAACAAAGGAGGCAAGAACATATGATGGAGAAAAGACAGCCCCCTCAATAAGTGGCACTGCAAAAACTGGACAGTTACATGTAAAAGAATGAAATTAGAACACTCCCTAACACCATACACAAAAATAAACTCAAAATGGATTAAAGACCTAAATGTTAAGACCAGACACTATAACACTCTTAGAGGAAAACATAGGAAGAACACTCTTTGACATAAATCACAGCAAGATCTTTTCTGACCCACCTCCTAGAGTAATGGAAATAAAAACAAAAATAAACAAATGGGACCTAGTTAAACTTAAAAGCTTTTGTACAGCAAAGGAAACCATAAACAAGATGAAAATACAACCCTCAGAAAGGGAGAAAATATTTGCAAATGAAACAACAGACAAAGGAATAATCTCCAAAATATACAAACAGCTCATGGAGCTCAATATCAAAAAAACAGACAATCTAATTAAAAAATGGGCAGGAGACCTAAATAGACATTTCACCAAAGAAGACATACAGATGGCCAAGAGGCACATGAAAAGATGCTCAACATCACTAATTATTAAAGAAATGCAAATCAGAACTACAATGAGGTATCACCTCACACTGGTCAGAATGGCCATTTTTAAAAAATCTAGAAACAATAAATGCTGGAAGGGGTGTGGTGAAAAGGGAATCCTCTTGCACTGTTGGTGGGAATGTAAATTGATACAACCACTATGGAGAACAGTATGGATGTTCCTTAAAAAACTAAAAATAGAATTACCATCTGACCCAGCAATCACACTACTGGGCATATACCCCAGAAAACCATAATTCAAAAAGAGACATGTACCACAATGTTCATTGCAGCACTATTTACAATTGCCAGGACATGGAAGCAACCTGAATGTCCATCAGTAGATGAATGGATAAAAAAGATGTGGCACACATATACAATGGAGTATTACTCAGCCATAAAAAGAAATGAAATTGAGTTATTTGTAGCAAGGTGGATGGACCTACAGTCTGTCATACAGAGTGAAATAACTCAGAAAGAGAAAAACAAATACCATATGCTAACACATATATATGGAATCTAAAAAATAAATAAATGGTACTGATGAACCTAGTGGCAGGGCAGGAATAAAGATGCCGACATAGAAGATGGACTTAAGGACATGGGGTGGGCGGGGAGGGGGAAGCTGGGGCTAAATGAGAGAAGCATCCACATATATACTCTACCAAATGTAAAATAGATAGCTTGTGGGAAGCAGCAGCATAGCACACGGAGATCAGCTCAGTGCTTTGCAACGACCTAGCAGGGTGGGATAGGGAGGGTGGGAGGGAAACGCAAGAGGGAGGGGATATGGGGATATATGTATGCATATGGCTGATTCACTTTGTTGTATAACAGAAACTAACACAGCATTGTGAAGCAATTATACACCAGTAAAGATGTATTAAAAATAAGAAGTAAGCTGCTATCATGTGAACTGCCCATGAAGAGAGCTGTGTGGCAAGGGATTTCATGTGAATTGCAACACTTGAGGGCAGCCTCCAGTGACACTCAGTAAGAAGCCACAGCCCTCAATTACAGAGCCACAAGAAAATGAATTCTGACAACATCCTGAATGAGCTTGGAAAAGAATTCTCCCCAGTGATACTCCACATGAGAATGCAGCCTGGCCAACACCTTACTGTGGCCCTGTGAGACCCTGAACAGAGGCCCAGGTATGCCATGACTAGAATCTTGGCCACAGAAACTGAGATAATAAATGCGTTTTTTTTAAAAAAGAAAACAGGTAAATTTATTATTATTTTTTTGTATATTTCCAAGACACAGTTCAAGTCAGAGTAAAGAGACGGACAGATTAATGGTTACTGTGGCTCAGTTGCCTTTTCATTTTTAAACCTCTCATTTAAAGCTTATAGTATCATTTTATGAGCCAGTGCCCTTCACAAACCCCCAAGAATCATGGATTCATGTGGTACATGTGAAACCAGGATGCTTGTACCTTGTAAAACCACTTTACTGCATCAGGCTTTCCATGATAATTAAAAATGGATCCTGAAGAATAATAAAATGCATGTATTCCTAAAAAGAGATGGTAAAACATAACTCATAGACGACTTACATTTCCTACATGATTGTTCGAGAGGATAGATGTTACATCAAAGTTAAACTTTTCCCTGATATCAAAATTTTAGTAAGCATTTATTTAATTTTCAGTACATTTTAAACAAAAATTAATAATATAGGGGACTGCATCTTGTTATTTTTGTTTCATTCTGTTTGGCAATGTGTGATGATCTACCAGTCTAATTTTCAAATGAAGATTTAAGAAACTGAGTACCTATTAGCCCATTTTAGGAAAATGATAATACCATATTTTCTTCTTTAAAAAATGCCAACATTTCAATGCCTGTGCATATGTATTACAGATGTTCAGTTGGAAATGTCAATCAATAATTTACTAACTTGCTAAATGAATCTACATAGATGTAATGTGACAATGTTTGTTGAATGAGTGAATGAATGGAGATGGCAGGAAAAAATATGTGTATTTGGAAGAGCTAGTACTTTGGGCCAGTTTGTTTACCAGTGTGGGTAAAAATGGCTCTTTGGGGGCTTCCCTGGTGGCGCAGTGGTTGAGAGTCCGCCTGCGGATGCAGGCGACACGGGTTCGTGCCCCGGTCCGGGAGGATCCCACATGCCGCGGAGCGGCTGGTCCCGTGAGCCATGGCCGCTGAGCCTGTGCGTCCAGAGCCTGTGCTCCGCAACGGGAGAGGCCACAACAGTGAGAGGCCTGCGCACCGAAAAAAAAAAAAAAAAAAAAAAAAAATGGCTCTTTGCACGTGAAGGTACAGCAATTTGTTTTGGGATTATCCTTCTTTGACAGTGATAATAAGTAATTTTCAATGCAAATGCTCCACAAAGGAGGCTAATGCTGTTCTATTTGCTGTTTAGGTTTCACCATTTGGGGCTGCCAAAACTATTTAAAGCCTCACAGGATCCTGTTTGTGATAGGGCAATGCAAATTTGATGATCCATTCAAATATACAGAGATGTTGCTTTAATGGTGTCATCATTATTGGAGCTGTCCTCTACACAGAAATTCATAGCCACTAGTAGCAAATGACAGATGTGTTAATTAAGAGACTGAGGCAAAGCCAAGGTTGATGTTCTAATAAACAGGTCATTAACTTTGGTAATGACCAATTTGAGAAGATGATTGTTATTACAAACTATATTCTATGAATTATGGGAGAAACAGTATAACTCTGGAGTACATCCAATGGTCAGATTATAATAGGAAGTCTTCTAAAACAATGGATATTTCTAATAAGTCCCCTAGTTTATTTAAAACTTCAAACATTTACAAAATGTGGTGGGTTTATATAAAGCAAAACATATTAAATGCTGAATTGATTAAATCCAGATAAATAACTGGCCTTTCCTTTGAAAGTCAATGAAAGCCTTGTTAATGGTAATTTTAAGATTCTGCCTAACATAAACTTGCTACTATGTCAGAATAGTAACTCTTTCCAGAGACCACAAATGATATTTAAATAGGGTGAAGAGACCTAAGGGAGATTAGAATCATATCATAAATATGTTGGAAAGAAATTTAGGAGTAAACTTGCCCTCTCATTGAACTCGTATAAGAATTCTCTCAACAATATCTACTGTAGATTGTTGTACAATGTTTTAAACATTTTCTGACTAAACTTCTAATATGAGTTTTCTTCCTCATAAGAGAATCCATTCCATGTGGAATAGCTCTTCTTATAAAGCACTTCCTGATATAGAATTAATCTCTGTGGAAAATGTGGATGATCTTTATTTCACAAAACAAAAGTCTGGGAACATTTTAATGTCTTTTCTAAATCTTCCATTTTCTAGTTAAATACACCAGGCATTTGCAACCATCTCTCATGTGATGTGGCTTGCACATTCCCCCACTGTGGCAAATCCTTTTTGCTGACTAGAACAACAGCCTTTCCCAACCCTGTTTTTCTTCTCTCCTTCTACCATAGAAACTAGAAAAGCTAAAAATCCATTTTCCCAACCAATTTTGCAACTAGAAGCGACCATTCTCAATCATAATGAATGTGAGATATAAGCAAAAATCTACCAAGAACTTTTGGGAAAGATGTGCCTCCTTATAATAGGCTTAGTAGTACTGTCTCTCTAATTATTTCTGTCTTGAATATGAACAGGAGACTGCATCTGAAGGAGCTATGCTGAAACCCTGAAGTGCCAACATAAGGACAGAGGGTTATTATGCTAAGCATGGCATAGTGGAAAAATAGAATGGTCCCAGGTCCTTGAAAATATCATGGGAATGGATGAGACCATGAAAACAAACTCAGAATTTCATAATATATATATTTTTAAATCCATACATACTAAAGACACTGTTTATTGAGTTTTAGGTTCATTTCAGGGAGGTTAAGGAGATTCAGAAATTCTCAAAGGTCTTAAATTCTATTCTACTTCTAACCTATTCTGAACCACCCACAGCGGGTGTTTTGTAGGTCCTCTTAAATTTTCACACACACATGACCACTATAGGCAACAGCTGGCACCAGTACACTCAGAAAGACATAGGACAGGAAAAAGCCATGCCAACCTGGCAGTGCTGGGCATATTCATGACAGTCCAGCTACCAGAGCAGGTGCCATGAGACAAGATTCTCATAAGATGGGTGCTAACTTAGTTTAAAAGCTTCCCCTACAGACTCTTTCTAGAAAGACAAATGTGGGTAGTTTACCTTTTTTGAAAAGTTGCCTGGAGACAATATAGTTCAATGTATACTTTCTCACATGAGAAAAATAAGGGATAAAGACATTAAATTATTTTCCCAAGAACACAAGGTTACTTAAAGGCAGGTGCTAAACTAGAACACATGCCTCCTAAATCCCAACCCAAAGTTCTAAATAGCCATGTTTCTTAAGATGTAGTGACAATTGTTATTTTTATATTTATTGATTATTTTTTCTTTCTCTTCCAAAATGAAATTCAAAAATATGAACACATTAAATTAACTTCCAAATTATTAAAACTGTAACTGACACTTTTATATTAGAATTCTAATATTTTAGAGTCAATAAAAAGTGATGTCCAGATGTCATTAAATAATATACTAAAGGTAATGAGAATGAAGTCACATATCTGTTTACAAATATTGATTTAAAAACACTCTTCTAAACATATTTTGGTTTCTATTTATAAAAAATTATAATAGTTCAGACCTTCAAATGGCAAAATTCCACACAATTTAGCAATTATTGCAAAATTTATCTTTGGTAATATCATGATTCAAAATAAGAAAACTTCTGTGCATTTTCAATTATAGGCAAAGACGAAAGAGAATAATTACTGATATAAGAATAGTCAAAAAACTGAGGAGTATATTTAAGTATAGTTATATTTATTATTGCTTAATAAATGCTTACTATGTACCACAATCATTTGAAAAACTTTACATGTACGAAACTATTTAACCCTCACAAATAGTTAAACTTGTTACTGTCATTTTACAGGCTCATAAGAAAATGACTAGCTGATCCAATGTCACACAACTGGTAATTCGTAGAGAAAAGAGTTAAATAAAATGACACTTTGATTGTAAAAATGAAAAAAAAAGTGCATTCCTCAAATTCCTACAACATAAAATGCCACCGTTGACTCAGACAAATAAATGTATTTTAATGAAAATCATTTCTAATTAGACAATTTCACTGCTGCCGTTAGAGCTGCTTCTGACATGTTTTATATTTATTAAAACAACAGACAATAATAGATGCTGATAACAAATGGGATAGCAGAATGTTGGCAACAAAATTAGAATCATGCTTCCAAGATACTTAAAAATGTGGTCCTTAGATTATTTTCAAACATTATTAGATGTAATCCAATACAAGTGGCCTGTTTTCTTGAAGGCACAATTATATGTATAAACTACCATAGCAGCAAAAATTCTAAATTTAACAGATTATAGTATTTTCCTCATCTTTTCTGTCTCTTTACAGTATCAAATCAATGTTAAGAGTGAAACCATTCCATCAATTAACTCGTTGCTTTTTGACATGATTCTAAAATATTAGTGTGGTTGACTTTAGCTAAATTGTCCATTTAAATTAAATTGGCTGAATATTTTGTTTTATGGAATTTGTGTCTGTGTGAAATTTGTCAGCATCACTAGAAAATATTAATTTATTCCAAGTATGAAAGATGCTTTCTTGGATGATATGTAAAACATGAAAATCAATTTGAAATTATCTCTTCAACCTAAGACTAATATCGTATATAGGAAAGAGAAACAATCTCCATGAATAATCTCAGTAATATAGAATAAAATTTCTAGAAGAGTGAAGCTAACTGGCAAATAAATTCAAAGGAAGTAAAGAATCATCTTGATTGGTGTAGGGAATTGGATTTCAAGTTTTCATGTTCAAGTTTCATGCTTGTTAAAAAAAAATGCAGTATCAAAAATATTTTTGGATGCCGTTGAATAACCATGAGGACTTTTACAGGAAAAAAATGAAGAGACAACATGATGTGGGAAAATGTAGAATGAGGAGAAATGAGGAAGCCCCATGATAGTAAGTGATTGAAGCAAAGCAGTGAAAGATAAAGTTAGTAAAAAATCTTAGTAAAAGGGCTTCCCTGGTGGCGCAGTGGTTGAGAGTCCGCCTGCCGATGCAGGGGATGCAGGTTCGTGCCCCGGTCCGGGAGGATCCCACATGCCGCGGAGTGGCTGGGCCCGTGAGCCATGGCCGCTAGGCCTGCGCGTCCGGAGCCTGTGCTCCACAATGGGAGAGGCCACAACAGTGAGAGGCCCGCGTACAGCAAAAAAAAAAAAAAATTAGTAAAAAACAAGAAAGGTTTATTTATAAGAGAGATTACTGGAACTATGTCTTATTCATAGAACTATGCATATTTGTTCATCCTGGCATTTAAAAGGTCAGTTGGAAAATGAGATTACTGTTGCAAATAATCCAGGGGGGAAAGTGGTCAGGGATGAGTCTTAGTGACATCAGAAGAAAAGAGAGATTAGAAAAGTAGGTATGTGCATGTGTTTGTGTGAGTGGTGATAAAAGTGCAACTATGAAAGCATCTTACAAAAGGAAGAACCAACAGTACTTATTATTTGTTAGATATTATGGGGGAGATTATTAGACACAGGGGGAAAAGTTAGCAATTTCAATAGGTCAGCTCTTGGTTGCTGTATATAATGGTGCTATTAATAACAAGAAGCAGGCAACATTGTTAATCATCAGAGAAGTGTAAATTAAAACCACAATGAGATATCACCTCACACTTGTCAGAATGGCTGTCATCAAAAAGACCACAAATAATGTTGGTGGGAATGTAAATTGGTGCAGCCACTGTGGAAAGTGGTATGGCGGTTTCTCAGAAAACTAAAAAAAGAATTACCATATGACCCAGCAGTTTCACTCCTGTGTATATATCCCCCCAAAATGAAAACACTAATTTGAAAAGATACATGGACCCCAATGTTCATAGTAGCATTATTTACAATTGCCAAGATATGGAAGCAACCTAAGTGTCCATCAACAGATAAATGGATAAAGGAGATGTGATATGTGTATACACATATACAAACAACTGAATACTACTAAGCCATAAAAGAGAATGAAATTTTGCCATTTGCAGCAATATGGATGGACTTGGAGGGTATTATGCTAAGTGAAATAAGTCAGAGAAAGACAAATACTGTATGATATCATTTATATGTGAAATCTAAAAAATAAAACAAACTAGTAAATATAACAAAAAGGAAACAAATTCACAGATATAGAAAACAAACTAGTGGCTACTCATGAGGAGAGCGAAGGGGAGGGTCAAGACAGAGGTAGGGGATTGAAAGGTACATACTACTATGGATAAAATAAATAAGTTACAAGGATATATTGTACAACCCAGGGAATATAGCCACTAATTTATAATATAAATGGAGTTAAACTACAACCTTTAAAAATTGGGAATCACTATGTTGTATACCTATAACTTATACAATGTGGTACATTAACTATATCTCAATTTAAAAAGGTAACAAGGAGCACATAGACATCAGGATGAATGCATGGTTTATTGAAAAATGGTGAGCTTTACTTTTTAGATATCTAGTGTATCCTGGTAGAGATGTCATATGAGCAATATAAAAATAAGTCTAGATTTTTGGAAGGTGGTTAATGCTAAGAATATGTAATTGGAACTATTCTCATAGAGAAGAAACTTGAAATTGTGTTAGTGGATGAAACTGCAATAATAAGAGAAATGAGAGAAAAAAAGAACTTTGAATAACACTTGCATTAGGGGATGGAGAGGAAGAAGATGTGCTTTTGATGAAGGTGAAAAACATTATTTAAAAATGTGAGAATAAAGGAATGTCTGAGGAAACAAAAGGTGTAAAATGCACCATTCAGCCCCAGCTCACTAGAGCTAAGCAGTCTCAGAGCATACCTAATTTAAGGAGAATTGATCCTAGGGTTTAGCTGTAATCTCTGTGAGAAGCCAAAATTAGCTGAGAAATTACGTTATAAAAAGTTCTTAGCATTAATTTTGTATCCTGCTACTTTACCAAATTCACTGATTAGCTCTAATAGTTTTCTGGTAGCATCTTTAGGATTCTCTATGTATAGTATCATGTCATCTACAAACAATGACAGCTTTACTTCTTTTCCAATTTGGATTCCTTTCACTTCTCTGATTGCTGTGGCTAAAACTTCCAAAACTATGTTGAATAATAGTGGTGAGAGTGGACAACCTTGTCTTGTTCCTGATCTTAGAGGAAATGATTTCAGTTTTTCACCATTGAGAATGATGTTGGCTGTGGGTTTGTCATATGTGGCCTTTATTATGTTGAGGTAAGTTGCCTCTATGCCTACTTTCTGGAGGATTTTTATTATAAATGGGTGTTGAATTTTGCCGAAAGCTTTCTCTGCATCTATTAAGATGATCGTATGGTTTTTCTCCTTCAATTTGTTAATATGGTTTATCACATTGAATGCTTTGCGTATATTGAAGAATCCTTGCACTCCTGAGATAAAACCCACTTGATCATGGTATATGATCCTTTTAATGTGCTGCTGGATTCTGTTTGCTAGTATTTTGTTGAGGATTTTTGCATCTATGTTCATCAGTGATATTGGCCTGTAGTTTTCTTTCTTTGTGACATCTTTGTCTGGTTTTGGTATCAGGGTGATGGTGGACTTGTAGAATGAGTTTGGGAGTGTTCCTCCTTCTGCTATATTTTGGAAGAGTTTGAGAAGGACAGGTGTTAGCTCTTCTCTAAATGTTTGATAGAATTTGCCTGTGAAGCCATCTGGTCCTGGGCTTTTGTTTGTTGGAAGATTTTTAATCACAGTCTCAATTTCAGTGCTTGTGATGGTCTGTTCATATTTTCTATTTCTTCCTGGTTCGGTCTCAGAAGCTTGTGCTTTACTAAGAATTTATCCATTTCTTCCAGCTTGTCCATTTTATTGGCATATAGTTTCTTGTAGTAATCTCTCATGATCCTTTGTATTTCTGCAGTGTCAGTGGTTACTTCTACTTTTTCATTTCTAATTCTATTGATTTGAGTCTTCTCCCTTTTTTTCTTGATGAGTCTGGCTAATGGTTTATCAATTTTGATTATCTTCTCAAAGAACCAGCTTTTAGTTTTATTGATTTTTGATACCATTTCCATCATTTCTTTTTCATTTATTTCTGCTCTGAACAGGAATAAAGACACAGACATAGAGAATGGACTTGAGGACATGGGGAGGGGGAAGGGTAAGCTGGGACAAAGTGAGAGAGTGGCATGGACTTACATACACTACCAAATGTAAAACAGATAGCTAGTGGGAAGCAGCCACATAGCACAGTGAGATCAGCTCAGTGCTTTGTGACCACCTAGAGGGGTGGGATAGGGAGGGTGGGAGGGAGACGCAAGAGGGAGGAGATATGGGGATATATGTATATGTATAGCTGATTCACTTTGTTATAAAGCAGAAACTAATACACCATTGTAAAGCAATTATACTCCAATTAAGATGTTAAAAAAATTATGCTTACACTATAGAGTAGTCTATTAAGTGTGCAATGACGTCTAAAAAAATGTATGTACCTTAATTTTAAAATACTTTATTGCTAAAAAATGCTAACCATCATCTGACAGCACAAGGTTGCTGCAATCCTTCAATTTGTAAAAAACACAGTATCTGTGAAGCTCAATAAAATGAGATGTGCCCGTGAAGTTAAAAAAAAAAAAAAGTTCTTAGAAAAGTAAGCATCAAATAGAGTGGCAATAAGATATTATCAAATGAAATTAGCAGCAATGAGAGTCCACCAGGGGTAAACACTGTGCTGTTTTATAATTATCATCATCTATCAAGGACTGGCCTTAAAAAGCAAATAGTGTTCTTTAATTTGGAGCAAAGAAGGTATATCAGAAAGTCAAGAAGGCAAGATGTTTGGGAAACATGGGAAACATAGGGATGAAAGAATCAGAAAAGATCAGAAAGAGGAAAATAAACTGAAAACAATATAACAGTAACATAAAGTAGATTATGATGGAAGAAGCACTTTGAGTAGAAGTAGGTAATGGAGAGATAGAGTAATACGAGTTTGTGATTAAAGAGAAAAGACATAAACTATGAGATAAGAAGTGATCCCAGGTGACAGTGAGAGCCACTTGAAATGGCCAATTTTGCAGGTACCTGATATGGAGGAGAGATGAAGACCCAAATGTGGAGGATGCCTGAGGATATCAGATTGATAGGGTTTTAACATGGATAATGAATCACTAAGGATAAGAGCAAGGAATTGGGGGATGACAGTAATAGTTGACTCTTGGTTTCAGAACTCATTGAGTTATGTAACTTGGAAGATTAAAATAAAATCGTCATTATGATTTATTAATAGACTTGTCTACACATAGCAAAGAGGAGAAAATGCATGAACTGGGAGGGAAATTCTCAGTTCATAAAAGCTTTGCACTAGCACATATCAGAACATAGTCATACACTCTAACTTGGCACCATTAATATATTTTATTCATGTTCAGTTCCTCCTTCCTTATAAAAAAAAATAAATTACAACAGTTTGTTCTTCAGATCTGTGTTTTGAAAACTTCAATTAACTATACTTCCTAAGTATAGTTGTCTGTCTCTCTTCTCTACTTCCCAATTCTCATTTTTAAAATATTATTAAGATTAAAGACTGTAGACCAGATACTAAAAGATGGAAAAAAGTTATTCTAGAGTTAGGGATAATCATGCCGAGGAAGAAGAAAGATTAGTATTTAGGAGAGGAGGTGTTGTTTAGTGATGATAGGGAATAAACAGAAGATCAAGAAATAGTAGAATTCAGTTATTTTATCAAGATTCCATACTGGATACATGAGTTGAGAAAACTAGGGGAAAAATGGTTCATTTTGATGGGGAAGAAAGTTTTCTTCCAAGGATTTAAGAGAAGTTGAAGTGATAGGAGGATGTGAAGGAGTGATTCACCATAGAACTGAACATCCAAAGAGCAGAGTGAAAGGAATCAACAGATGGGTTAGCATTTGGAGTTAGGTTTGGAGGGAGATTAAACTGTGCTCAAGGTAGTTAAGAGAATGGGGAAATTAACATTCAGAATGTTTGACCCTAGAGCAGTGATCATGTATAACCTGAGAAGGAACAAAGATATATAGAGTTGGACCAGAATAATGGTGGTAAAAGAGATGGGGACCATTAAAGTGTGGCCAAAAAGAGTAAAAAGAAAATCCTAGGTTATACCCAAAGCCAAATATGAATGAAATTAATATTTAATTACTTCTGTTTTATTGATTAACTGTCTTTGCCAAGTTTTTTTAATAAATTATCATTTTTGTCTTTCTTCTTTTTACTATTTTAGAAAACAATGGCATTTATTCTATGATTTAGTTCTCTGTTATATTCAAAAACTGAGAAAGCTATCAAAGAATACATTTGAATAGTTCATCCCTTATGTGAGCTTAAACCTATTATTTGAAAAAAAACACAACTTGTGCAAATACACACACATAAGACTTGCAAAAATTAAAATTAAACAACACTAAATACTAGTGAGTATGTGGAGGACTGAGGGAACTTTATACCTTACTAGTGGGAAAGTAAGTTGTTAACCATTTTGTGAAAAATTTGGCATTATTGATTAAAGTCAAAGGTACACAAACTTTATAACCCAGTAGTTCCACTGCTCAGTATATACCCCAGAGAAATTCTTGAGAAGGTGCAGTACACCAACAGAAGAATAGGCAAATAAAGTTGGCATAATTCCACAATAAAATATAATACACCTATAACAATGAATGAATCTCAAAGAATAATATTGAACAAAAGAAGTAAGACACAAAAGAGTATTGCAGGATAATTCTATATACATATATAAAATTTGAGAACATGAAATAATTATATTGTTGAGGGATTCATATGTAGATAGTAAAACTACAAAAAAATCAAGATAATTATCACAAAAATATAATCATTATTTCTGGGAAAGGGAGGAGGTAGTGATCAGGGAACAGTATATAAGGGTGCCAGCAATGTTCATTTCTCAGCTTGGATGGTGATTTTATTGGTGACCGCTTTTAAATTATTCTTCATACTGTACATACATTATAATAGTTCCACCCAAAAAATAGAAAGGAGAGGAGAAGGGAGAAGGAAGACGAGTAGCAGTGGGAAGAGAAGAGGAGAGAGGAGGGAAGAGGAGGGAAGGAGAGAAAAGAGAGGAAAGCAGTTGTCACCTAGATCTGTATAAAGCAGCTAGTGCCGTGACTGAAGCATCCTGAGGTTGTATGGCCACAGTGGAGAAACAGAATCAGTGTGAACAAGAGACGGGATAGAAGGCAGGAAGTCAGGGTTCTGCTCTAACTGAAGAAGCAAAATGAGATCAGAAATAAGACAGCAAGTAACCTTGCATGTTAGTTGGAACCCACCAAATTTCTAACTAAAAATCTCAATAAATGTAATAAGAAAATAATCACTTTTAAAAAACAAGAATTAATGGAGCATATTATGCCAGAATTTGTGCTAACTGCTCCACATCCTCTTTCATCAGAGTCACAAAATATCTTTGAGAGAGACACTATCATTAGTCCATTAAATCAGGAGACTCAGAGCAAGAGAGGGAGGCTAAAGAAATTGGAAGGACACGAGGGGAAGATGGTGGAAGAGTAAGACGCGGAGATCACCTTCCTCCCCACAGATACACCAGAAATACATCTACACATGGAGCAACTCCTACAGAACACCTACTGAATGCTGGCAGAAGACCTCAGACCTCCCAAAAGGCAAGAAACTCCCCACATACCTGGGTAGGGCAAAAGAAAAAACAGAGACAAAAGCGTGGGGACGGGACCTTCACCAGTGGGAGGGAGCTGTTAGGGAGGAGAGGTTTCCACACCCTAGGAAGCCCCTTCGCGGGTGGAGACTGCGGGTAGTGGAGGGGGGGAGTTTCGAGGCTGCGGAGGAGAGCGCAGCGATGGGGATGCGGAGGGCAAAGCTGGGAGATTCCCGGGCAGAGGATTGGTGCCGACCGGCACTCCCCAGCCCGAGAGGCTTCTCTGCTCACCCACCGGGGCAGGCGGAGCTGAGAGCTGAGGCTCGGGCTTCGGTCAGAGCGCAGGGAGAGGACTGGGGTTGGCTGCGTGAACACAGCCTGAAGGGGATAGTGCACCACAGCTAGCCGGGAGGGAGTCCGGGAAAAGGTCTGGACCTGTCGAAGAGGCAAGAGACTTTTTCTTCCCTCTTTGTTTCCTGGTTCGCGAGGAAAGGGGATTAAGAGCGCTGCTTAAAGGAGCTCCAGAGACAGGCGCGAGCCGCAGCTAAAAGCGCAGACCCCAGAGACGGGCAGGAGACGCTAAAGGCTGCTGCTGCCGCCACCAAGAAGCCTGTGTGCAAGCACAGGTCACTATCCACACCTCCCTTCCGGGGAACCTGTGCAGCCCGCCACTGCTAGGGTCCCGGGATCCAGGGACAACTCCCCCGGGAGAACGCATGGCGCACCTCAGGCTGGTGCAACGTCACGCTGGCCTCTGCCACCGCAGGCTCGCCCCACACTCTGTGCCCCCTCCTTCCCCCCGGTTTGAGTGAGCCAGAGCTCCCGAATCAGCGGCGCCTTTCACCCCGTCCTGTCTGAGTGAAGAACACACGCCCTCCGGCGACCTACATGCAAAGGCAGGGCCAAATCCAAAGCTGAACACCTGTGAGCTGTGAGAACAAAGAAGAGAAAGGGAAATCTTGACCAGCAGCCTCGGAAGCAGCAGTTTAAGCTCCACAATCAATTTGATGTACCCTGCATCTGTGGAATACCTGAATAGACAATGAATCACCCCAAATTGAGGAGGTGGACTTTGAGAGCAAGATTTATGATTTTTTCCCTTTTTCCTCTTTTTGTGAGTGTGTATGTGTATGCTTCTGTATGAGATTTTGTCTGTATAGCTTTGCTTCCACCATTTGTCCTAGGGTCCTACCCGTCCGTTTTTTTTTTATATATATAAGTTTTTTTCTTAATAATAATTTTTTATTTTAATAACTTTATTTTATTTTACTTTATCCTCTTTCTTTCTTTCTTTCTTTCCTTCCTTCCCTCCTTTAGACAACGAATCATCCCAAATTGAGGAGGTGAACTTTGAGAGCAAGATTTATGATTTTTTCCCCCTTTTCCTCTTTTTGTGAGTGTGTATGTGTATGCTTCTGTATGAGATTTTGTCTGTATAGCTTTGCTTCCACCATTTGTCCTAAGGTTCTATCTGTCTAGTTTTTGTTGTTGTTGTTGTTGTTGTTTTGTTTGTTTTTTCTAATTTTTTCTTAATAATTATTTAATTTAATAACTTTATTATATTTTACTTTATCTTCTTTCTTTCTTTTTTCCTTCCTTCCCTCCTTCCTTCATTCCTTCCTCCCTACCTCCCTACCTCCCTACCTCCTTTCTTTCTTTCCTTCTTTCCTTTTCTTTCTTCTTTCCTTCCTTCCTTCTTTTCTTTTTCTTTATTTCTTACCTTCCTTCTTTCTTCCTACTTCTACTAATTCTTTCTTTCTACTTTTTCTCCCTTTTATTCTGAGCCGTGTGGATAAAAGTCTCTTGGTCCTGCAGCCAGGAGTCAGTGCTGTGCCTCTGAGGTGGGAGAGCCAACTTCAGGACACTGCTGAACAAGAGACCTCCCAGCTCCACATAATATCAAATGGCGAAAATCTCCCAGAGATCTCCATCTCAACGCCAGCACCCAGCTTCACTCAACGACCAGCAAGCTACAGTGCTGGACACTCTATGCCAAACAACTAGCAAGAGAGGAACACAACCCCACCCATTAGCAGAGAGGATGCCTGAAATCATAAGGCCACAGACACCCCAAAACACACCACCAGACATGGACCTGCCCATCAGAAAGACAAGATCCAGCCTCCTCCACCAGAACACAGGCACTAGTCCCCTCCACCAGGAAGCCTACACAACCTACTGAACCAACCTTAGCTGCTGGGGACAGACACCAAAAACAACGGGAACTATGAACCTGCAGCCTGCAAAAAGGAGACCCCGAACACAGTAAGATAAGCAAAATGAGAAGACAGAAAAACACACTGCAGATGAAGGAGCAAGATAAAAACCCAGCAGACCTAACAAATGAAGAGAAAATAGGCAGTCTACCTGAAAAAGAATTCAGAATAATGATCGTAAAGATGATCCAAAATCTTGGAAATAGAATAGACAAATGCAAGAAACATTTAACAAGGACCTAGAAGAACTAAAGATGAAACAAACAACAATGAACAACACAATAAATGAAATGAAAAATACTCTAGATGGGATCAATATCAGAATAACTGAGGCAGAAGAACGGATAAGTGACCTGGAAGATAAAATAGTGGAAATAACCACAGCAGAGCAGAATAAAGAAAAAAGAATGAAAAGAACTGAGGACAGTCTCAGAGACCTCTGGGACAACATTAAATGCACCAACATTCGAATAACAGGGGTTCCAGAAGAAGAGAAAAAGAAAGGGACTGAGACAATATTTGCAGAGATTATAGTTGAAAACTTCCCTAATATGGGAAAGGAAATAGTTAATCAAGTCCAGGAAGCACAGAGAGTCTCATACAGGACAAATCCAAGGAGAAATATGCCAAGACACATATTAATCAAACTATCAAAAATTAAATACAAAGAAAGCATATTAAGAGCAGCAAGGGAGAAACAACAAATAACACACAAGGGAATCCCCATAAGGTTAACAGCTGATCTTTCAGCAGAAACTCTGCAAGCCACAAGGGAGTGGCAGGACATATTTAAAGTGATGAAGGAGAAAAATCTGCAACCAAGATTACTCTACCCAGCAAGGATCTCATTCAGATTTGATTGAGAAATTAAAACTTTTACCAACAAGCAAAAGCTCAGAGAGTTCATCACCACCAAACCAGCTTTACAACAAAAGCTAAAGGAACTTCTCTAGGCAAGAAACACAAGAGAAGGAAAAGACCTACAATAACGAAACCAAAACAATTTAGAAAATGGGAATAGGAACATACATATGGATAATTACCTTAAATGTAAATGGACTAAATGCTCCCACCAAAAGACACAGATTGGCTGAATGGATACAAAAACAAGACCCGTATATATGCTGTCTACAAAAGACCCACTTCAGACCTAGAGACACATGCAGACTGAAAGTAAGGGGATGGAAAAAGATATTCCATGTAAATGGAAATCAAAAGAAAGCTGGAGTAGCAATTCTCATATCAGACAAATAGACTTTAAAATAAAGACTATTAGAAGAGACAAAGAAGGACACTACATAATGATCAAGGGATCGATCCAAGAAGAAGATATAACAATTGTAAATTGTTATGCACCCAACATAGGAGCACCTTAATACATAAGGCAAATACTAACAGCCATAAAAGGGTAAATCAACAGTAACACATTCATAGTAGGGGACTTTAACACCCCACTTTCACCAATGGACAGATCATCCAAAATGAAAATAAATAAGCAAACACAAGATTTAAATGATACATTAAACAAGATGGACTTAATTGATATTTATAGGACACTCCATCCAAAAACAACAGAATACACATTTTTCTCAAGTGCTCAGGGAACATTCTCCAGGATAGATCATATCTTGGGTCACAAATCAAACCTTGGTAAATTTAAGAAAATTGAAATTGTATCAAGTATCTTTTCCGACCACAACACTATGAGATCTAGATATCAATTACAGGAAACGATCTGTAAAAAATACAAACACATGGAGGCTAAACATTACACTACTTAATAACGAAGTGATCACTGAGGAAATCAAAGAGGAAATAAAAAATGCCTAGAAAAAAATGACAATGGAGACACGATAACCCAAACCCTATGGGATGCAGCAAAAGCAGTTCTAAGAGGGAAATTTATAGCAATACAAGCCCACCTTAAGAAACAGGAAACATCTCAAATAAACAACCTAACCTTGCACCTAAAGCAATTTGAGAAAGAAGAACAAAAAACCCCAACGTTAGCAGAAAGAAAGAAATCATAAAACTCAGATCAGAAATAAATGAAAAAGAAATGAAGGAAATGATAGCAAAGTTCAATAAAACTATAAGCTGGTTCTTTGAGAAGACAAACAAAATAGATAAACCATTAGCCAGACTCATCAAGAAAAAAAGAGAGAAGACTCAAATCAATAGAATTAGAAATGAAAAAGGAGAAGTAACAACTGACACTGCAGAAATACAAAATATCATGACAGATTGCTACAAGCAACCCTATGTCAATAAAATGGACAAATTCTTAGAAATGCACAACGTGCCAAGACTGAATCAGGAAGAAATAGAAAATATGAACAGACCAATCACAAGCACTGAAATTGAAACTGTGATTTAAAATCTTCCAACAAACAAAAGCCCAGGACCAGATGGCTTCACAGGCGAATTCTATCAAACATTTAGAGAAGAGCTAACATCTATCCTTCTCAAACTCTTCCAAAATATAGCAGAGGGGGGGAACACTCCCAAACTCATTCTATGAGGCCACCATCACCTTGATACCAAAACCAGACAAGGATGTCACAAAGAAAACTACAGGCCAATATCACTCATGAACATAGATGCAAAAATCCTCAACAAAATACTAGCAAACAGAATCCAACAGCACATTAAAAGGATCATACACCATGATCAAGTGGGGTGTATTCCAGGAGTGCAAGGATTCTTCAATATACGCAAATCTATCAATGTGATAAACCATATTAACAAACTGAAGGAGAAAAACCATACAATCATCTCAATAGATGCAGAGAAAGCTTTTGACAAAATTCAACACCCATTTATGATAAAAACCCTGCAAAAAGTAGGCATAGAGGGAACTTTCCTCAACATAATAAAGGCCATATATGACAAACCCACAGCCAACATCGTCCTCAATGGTGAAAAACTGAAAGCATTTCCACTAAGATCAGGAACAAGACAAGGTTGTCCACTCTCACCACTCTTATTCAACATAGTTTCGGAAGTTTTAGCCACAGCCATCAGAGAAGAAAAGGAAATAAAAGGAATCCAATTAGGAAAAGAAGAAGAAAAGCTGTCACTGTTTGCAGATGACATGATACTATACATAGAGAATCCTAAAGATGCTACCAGAAAACTACTAGAGCTAATCAGTGAATTTGGTAAAGTAGCAGGATACAAAATTAATGCACAGAAATCTCTGGCATTCCTATACACTAATGATGAAAAATCTGAAAGTGAAATCAAGAAGACACTCCCATTTACCACTGCAAGAAAAAGAATAAAATATCTTGGAATAAACCTATCTAAGGAGACAAAAGACCTGTATGCAGAAAATTATAAGACACTGATGAAAGAAATTAAAGATGATACAAATAGATGGAGAGATATACCATGTTCCTGGATTGGAAGAATCAACATTGTGAAAATGACTCTACTACCCAAAGCAATCTACAGATTCAATGCAATCCTTATCAAACTACCACTGGCATTTTTCACAGAACTAGAACAAAAAATTTCACAATTTGTATGGAAACACAAAAGACCTCGAATAGCCAAAGCAATCTTGAGAATGAAAAACGGAGCTGGAGGAATCAGGCTCCCTGACTTCAGACTATACTACAAAGCTACAGTAATCAAGGCAGTATGGTACTGGCACAAAAACAGAACGATAGATAAATGGAACAGGACAGAAAGCCCAGAGATAAATGTACGCACATATGGTCACTTTATCTTTGATGAAGGAGGCAGGAATGTAGAGTGGAGAAAGGATAGCCTCTTCAATAAGTGGTGCTGGGAAAACTGGACAGATACATGTAAAAGTATGAGATTAGGTCACAAAAATAAGCTCAAAATGGATTGAAGACCTAAATGTAAGGCCAGAAACTATCAAACTCTTCGAGGAAAACATAGGCAGAACACTCTATGACATAAATCACAGCAAGGTCCTTTCTGACCCACCTCCTAGAGAAATGGAAATAAAAATAAAAATTAAAAAATGGGTCCTAATGACACTTCAAAGCTTTTGTACAGCAAAGGAAACCATAACCAAGACCAAAAGACAACCCTCAGAATGGGAGAAAATATTTGCAAATGAAGCAACTGAGAAAGGATTAATCTCCAAAATTTACAAGCAACTCATGCAGCTCAATAACAAAAGAACAAACAACCGAATCCAAAAATGGGCTGAAGACCTAAATAGACATTTCTCCAAAGAAGATATACAGACTGCCAACAAACACATGAAAGAATGCTCAACATCATCCATTAATCATTAGAGAAATGCAAATCAATACTACAATGAGATATGATCTTACACCAGTCAGAATGGCCATTATCAAAAAATCTAGAAACAATAAATGCTGGAGAGGGTGTGGAGAAAAGGGAACCCTCCTGCACTGCTGGTGGGAATTTGAATTGGTACAGCCACTATGGAGAACAGTATGGAGGTTCCTTAAAAAACTAAAAATAGAACTACCATATGACCCAGTAATCCCACTACTGGGCATATACCCTGAGAAAACCATAATTCAAAAAGAGTCATGTAACAAAATGTTCATTGCAGCTCTATTTACAATAGCCTGTAGATGGAAGCAACCTAAGTGCCCATCACCGGATGAATGGATAAAGAAGATGTGGCACATATATACAATGGCATATTACTCAGCCATAAAAAGAGACGAAATTGAGCTATTCGTAATGAGGTGGATTGACCTAGGGTCTGTCATACAGAGTGAAGTAAGTCAGAAAGAGAAAGAGAAATACAGTATGCTAACACATATACATGGAAGTTAAGAAAAAAAAATGTCATGAAGAACCTAGAGGTAAGACAGGAATAAAGACACAGACTTACTAGAGAACAGACTTGAGGATATGAGTAGGGGGAAGTATAAGCTGTGACAAAGAGAGAGAGTGGCATGGACATATATACACTACGAAATGTAAGGTAGATAGCTAGTGGGAAGCAGCCACATAGCACAGGGAGATCAGCTCGGTGCTTTATGACCACCTGGCGGGGTGGGATAGGGATGGTGGGAGGGAGGGAGATGCAAGAGGGAAGAGATATGGGAACATATGTATATGTATAACTGATTCACTTTGTTATAAAGCGGAAACTAACACACCATTGGAAAGCAATTATACCCCAATAAAGATGTTTAAAATAAATAAATAATAATGTAGATATAGTTATAGGTCAACATGTATGAACCCCATGTTAACCACAAATCATAAAACATATAGATACACAACAGCTACAGTAAAAGGAACACAAGCATACCACTAAAGAAAACCATCAAACCACAAGAAAAGAAACTAAAGGAATAAACGAACAGAGAAGAACTACACCAGAAAACACATAACAAAATGACAATAAGTACATACCTATCAATAATCACTTTAAATGTCAATGGACTAAATGTTGTAATCAAAAGACACAGGGTGGCTGATTGGTGGGAAAAAAAAAAAAACACCTATATGCTGCTTATAAGAGACTCACTTCAGAGCTAAAGACACACAGAGACTGAAAGTTAAGAGATGGAAAAAGATATTTCATGCAAACAGAAATGACAAGAAAGTGGGTGTAGCAATACTCATATCAGACAAAATAAACTTCAAAACAAAGTATATAATAAAAGACAAAGAAGGGCGTTATATAATGATAAATGGATCGATACAAGAAGAAGATATAATACTCATTAACATATAGTCACCTAACCAGGAGCACCTAAATATGTATAAAGCAAAAGTAACAGGCATAAAATGAGAAACTGACCATAATACAATAATAATACAGAACTTTAACACCCCACTTGCATGAATGGACAGATCATCCAGACAGAAAATTAATTTAAAAAAAACAGCGGTCTTAAGTGACACAGCAGACCAGCTGAACATAATAGATATCTGAGGATATTCCATTCCCAAACAGCAGAATACACATTCTTTTCAAGTGCACCTGGAATATTCTCCAGGACACATCACATGCTAGACCACAAAACAAGTCTCAACAAATTTAAGAGGATAGATATTATAGCAAGCATTTTTTTCTGATGACAGTATGAAACTAGAAATCAATTATATAATAGGAAGAAAAATGGGAAAAACAGAAACACATGGAGACTAAACAATATGCTACCAAAAAACTAATAGGTCAATGAAGAAATCAAAGAGGAAATCAGAAAATACCTCAAGACCAATGGAAATGGAAACACAACTTTCCAAAATCTATGGGATGCAGCAAAAACAGTTCTAAGAGAAAAGTTTATAGAAATACAGGACTACCTCAAGAAATAAGAAAAAATCTCAAATAAGTGACCTAATCTGCCATTTAAAAGAATTAGGAAAAGAAGAAGAAGCAAAACCCAAAGTCAGCAGAGGGAAATAAATAATAACAATCAGAAAAGAAATAAATAAAATACAGACAAAAAAATAGAAAAGATCAATAAAGTCCAGAGCTGGGTTTTTGAAATAATAAACAAAATTGATAAATCTTTGGTCAGGCTCATGAAGAAAAAAAAAAGAGAGAGGGCCCAAATTCACAAAATAAGTAATGAAAGAGTATAAATAATAACAGATATCACAGACATACAAAAAATCATAAGAGGGTTTCCCTAGTGGTGCAGTGGTTGAGAGTCCGCCTGCCAATGCAATGGACATGCGTTCGTGCCCTGGTCCAGGAAGATCCCACATGCCTTGGAGTGGCTAGGCCCGTGAGCCATGGCTGCTGAGCCTGCGCGTCTGGAGCCTGTGCTCCACAACAGGAGAGGCCACAACAGTGAGAGGCCCACATACCGCAAAAAAAAAAAAAAAAAAAAAAAAAATCGTAAGAGAATACTACAAACAGTTATATGACAATTGGACAACCTAAGAGAAATGGACAAATTTTTAGAACATACAAATTCCCAAGACTGAATCAGGAAGAAACAGTCTGACCAGACCGATTGCTAGTAATGAAATTGAATTTGTAATAAAAATACTCCCAGCAAACAACTCCAGGACTGAGTGGCTTCACAGGGGAATTCTACCAAAAATATAAAGAAGAGCTAATACCTATGCTTCTCAAACTATTCCAAAAAATTGAAGAGGAGGGAACACTCCCAAATTCATTTTTCAAGGCCACCATTACCGTGATACCAAAACAAGACAAAAACTCTACAGAAGAAGAAAATTATAGGCCAGTATCTCTGATAAATATAGATGCAAAAATCCTCAACAAAATATTAGCAAACTGAATTTAACAATATATGAAAAGGATCATACACCAAGATCAAGTGAGATTTATTCCATGGTCATAAGGATGGGTCAAGATTTGCAAATCAATGTGATACACCACATGAACAAAAGGAAAGATAAAAATCACATGATCATCTCAATAGATCTGGAAAAAGCATTTGAGAAAATTTAGCATCCATTCATGATAAAAATTCTCATCAAAGTTGGCATAAAGGTAATATCTCATCATAATAAAGGCCAGTTATGACAAACCTACAACTAACATACTCAACAGTGAAAAGTTGACAGCTTTTCCTCTAAAATCATGAACAAGACAAGGATGCTCATTATCATCACTTCTATTTAATATTGTATTGGGAGTTCTAGCCGCAGCAATCAGACAAGAAAACGAAATAAAAGGCATCGAAACTAGAAGGGAAGAAATAAAACTGGTACTATTTGCAGATGACATGATACTATATATAGAAAACCCTAAAGTCTCCACCAAAAAACTATTACAACCAATAAAGGAATTCCATTATGCTGTAGGAGATGACATTAGTATAGAAATAATAAAGAAATCTGTTTCTTTTCTATACAATAATAATGAAATATCAGAAAGAGAAAATTTTTAAAAACAAATCCGTTTAAAATTGCACCCAAAAGAATAAAATACCTCAGAATAGACTTAACCCAGGACTTGAAAAACTTATACCCCAAAACTATAAAACGCTAATGAAGGAAATTAAAGGTGATACAGAGAAATGGAAAGATATCTTGTGCTCTTGTATTGGAAGACTTAATGTTGTTAAAATGGTCATACTATCCAAAGCAGTCTACAGATTTGATGTATGATATTTTAAAAAATACTCATGACATTTTTCAAAGAACTAGAACAAATAAAATTTATATAGAATCACAAAAGACCCAACATTGCCAAAACAATCTTGAGAAAAAAGAACAAAGCTAGAGATATCATGCTCCCTGATTTCAGACTCTACTGCAAAGCTACTGTAATCACAACAGTAGGCACTGGCACAAAAATAGACACATAGATCAATGGAACAGAATGGAGAACCCAGAAATAAGCCCAAGCACATATAGCTAATTAATCTATGACAAAGGAGGCAAGAATATACAATAGAGAAAAGACAGTCTCTTCAATAAGTGGTGCTGGGAAAACTACACAGCTACATGTAAAAGAATGAGACTAGAACATTTCCTCACACCATATACAAAAATAAACTCAAAATAGTTTAAAGACCTAAATGTAAGACGTGTAACCATAAAATTCCTAGAAGGGAACATAAGCAGAACACTCTTTCACATAAATCATAGCAGTATCTTTTGGATCTGTCTTTTAAGGCAAAAGAAATTTAAAAAATAGCAAAAATAAACAAATGGGATCTAATTAAACTTAAAAGCTTTTGCACAGCAAAAGAAACCATCAACAAAGTGAAAAGACAACGTACTGAATGAGAGAAAATATTTGCAAATGATGTGACTGATAAGGAGTATATATTCAAAATATATATAATAACTCATACAACTCAATAACAAAAAAGCAAACAACTCAATTAAAAAATGGTCAGAAGACCTGAATAGATGTTTTTTTGAAGAAGATATACAGATGGCCAACAGGCACATGAAGAGATGCTCAGCATCCTTAATCATCAGAGAAATGCAAATTAAAATCACAATGAGATATCACCTCACACCTGTCAGAACAGCTATCATCAAAAAGTCTACAAATAACAAATGTTGGTGAGGATGTGGTGAAAAGGGAACCCAAGTAAACTGTTGGTGGGAATGTAAACTGGTGTAGCCACTATAGAAAAGAGAATGGAAGTTCCTCAAAAAAACTAAAAATAGAACTACCAAATGATACAGCAATCCCACTCCTGGGTATATATCTGAATAAAATGAAAACACTAATTTGAAAAGGTACATGCACCCCAATGTTCATAGCAGCATTATTTACAATGGCTATATAGTGATCGCTTTGGCAGTACATATACAATAGCTATGTAAGTAACCTAAGACATAGAAGCAACTTATGTGTCCACGAACAGATACATGAATAAAGAAGAAATTATATATATGTATACACACACACACACACACACACACACACACACACACACACACACAAAATGGAATATTACTCAGCCATAAAAAAGAATGAAATTCTGCCATTTGCAACAACATGGATAGACATAGATGGTATTATGCTTAATGAAATAAATCAGAGAAAGACAAATACTCTATGCTATCACTTATATGTTGAATCTAAAAAATAAAATAAATGAATGAATATAACAAAATAGAAACAGACTCACAGATATAGAGAGCAAACTAGTGGTTACCAGTGGGTAGAGGGAAGTGAGTAGGGGCAGGAAAGGGAGAGGGGATTAAGAGATACAAAGTATGTATAAAATAAATAAACAACAAGGATAGATTGTAAAGCACAGAGAAATATAGCTATTATTTTGTAATATCTTCAAATGGAGTATAATCTATAAAAATATTGAATTCTTATGTTGTATGCTTGAAAATAATATAATATTGTAAATCAACTATACATCAATTAAAGTAGTAAAAGAAAATAAAGTAAAAGAAAATAAAATAAATGAACCCCAAAATATTCCAAATACAAAAATATATATTATTAATTTTGAGTTACTAATGCCACCATTTTATAATAACTGGATAATTCAACTCTAACACCATCTTTTCAAAATTAGCCTAAAGAACTGCACAAAAAGTGTGATAAATTGATACGAGACAGTATAATTTTTTGAAAACATTTCTTTTAACCTCTGCCTGACCATTCTTTTCTGATGTTCTCTCCACCTATCTTAATACAGTGTCTGTCTTATTACTTGCTCTTATTTTTGTGTTTACTCTCACATGTTGTTATTGTACTAAATTCTGTCTTCATCCATCGTCTTTTTTTTCTCTGAACATATCTCTGAGAGGTTTCATACATATCCATCATTTCAATATTGATAGTTTCCAAATGTATAACTACAACTCTGATTTATTATATTTCCAAGTCAAGAGCTTGTCTCTGGACTGAATTGCATCTCATACTGAAGTACAGCTTAGTGGTAAAAAGAATAACCTCTGAAGCCAGACGTATTAGTTATCTATTGCTGATAACAAATTATCACACTTAGTGGCTTAAAAATACACATTTACTAATTATACCCTTACTGTGGGCAGGAGTTAATTCTGACTTAACTTTATACTCTGCTTCAGATACTTTCAAATGGCTGCAATCAATGTATTGGCCGGGGTGTGGGCCAAAGCCTTGACCAAATTTCCAAATTTACGTGGTTGCTGGCAGAATTTAGTTTCATGCAGGATGTTGGACTAAGGATATCAATTCTTCACTGGTTAAAGAAGCCACCCTTACTCAGTTCCTTGCCACTCCGTCCTCTCAAATACGGCATATGACTTCATTAAAGCCAGCTAAACAGTCTGCTAATAAGACAGAAATCACAATCTTATATAATATCATCATAGAAGAAGCATCCTATTACATTATCTGTTGTCAGATATGAGTGGCTAGGCCAGCCCATCTTTGAAGAGAGGAGATTACACAAGGGGGTGTGTGGTAGGCAGAATTTTAAAATCCTCCCATAAGAGTCTCATCCCTAGTCATTCATTCAAACACTAATCTAGGCACTGGTGTGAAGTGGCTTTGAAGATGAAATTAAAGTTACTAATCAACCGGTCTAATTTGTAGTAAGACAATCCACCTGGATTATCCGAAGGGGATAATCTAATCCCATGAGCCCTTAAAAGCCACGGATTTTCTCTGACTGGTATCAGAGACATGAGGTGGAAAAGGAAAGCAGAGAAGAGGTAAGGCAGAAGAGAAGGCTAGGGTGATCTGGGATTCCACCTGCTTTTGCTGGCTTTGAAGATTGAGAAAGGGAGCCACATGCCAGGGAATGTGGACAGCTCCAGAAGCTCAAAATGACCCCTGATTTACAGCCAACAAGGAAACAGGGCCTCGGTCCTTTAACCATGGGAACTAATTTCAGCTACAAACCTCAAAGAGCCTAGAAACATGCTCTCCCCTGAAGCCTCCAGAAAGAACACGGCCCTGATAACATCATGACTTCGACCTTGTAAGACTTGCTGTGTCCGGGCTTTTAACCCAAAGAAATTATAATACAATAAATTTATGTAGTTTTAAGCTGCTAAACTTGTGGTAATTTGTTAAGGCATCAATAGAAAACTAATATATGTGTAGTACCAGGAGGTGAGGATCATTAGGAAACATCTTAGGATCTGCTGCCAGACCAGACTACCTGGGCTTTGAGACTTACTAGCTATGGGACCAGGGCAAGCTACTTCTCTGTGCCTCAGTTTTCTCATCTGTAACATGGAGATAATAACAGTAGTACCCAATCCTTAGGTTTGGCATGAAGAACAAGTAAGTTTATATATGGAGAGAAGAGTGACAGGCAAGTTATAAGTGCTATATCTGTTGGTTATCAGTATTCTTTCTAGAAGATAATTATTTCTATTTTTCCTAAAATCTCAAGGCATAGTTATTTTGGAAGTAAAAGAGTTAAAGATAATATCATAGTATAATACAATATTTCATTTTCTTTGCCCAAAATAGTAGGAATAGGGGAAGCAACACAACAATCATAATATAGAAAACTTTCCTTATCTAAATAAATCAGGCAACAGACGTGCAGTTCTTGATAGTGATCAGCTAGTGACATTTATTAGAGCAAAACAGTGTAAATGCAACAGATGGTTCATTCACTTCTACTAAAATTGATTTAGTTTAATCAACAGACTCTCTCCAATGAAAAGCTTAGTATTGAACTCATGGTTTATATTTTGCATTCATAGTTAACTTTCAGATGGTTTTGATAATTACTCTATAGGAAAAACAATATTTCTTGCCATCTCCAACTGTTTTCTGATTATATTGAGTTTTCTTAACCTCCACCACTGCATTTGGTCTTTTAGAGTTTTGAAATATGTTTTAATTTTTTTCATGAATTTATCTTGTCAGCCCATCATAAATTAGTCCTTTTCCTATTTCTCTTTCTGAATCTAATTCTTTATTTCACACTATAGTTCACTTTTAAGTGACTTGAAACAAGAAAGAGCAATTAATCTGTGTGGAATTTAAATGTTATACTTCTAGATAAACTTGTTTTTCATAATTTGAAACTGATCATTCTCAGGGTTGTAAATTTTTTGTTGGTGGAAGTTATATATTATTTTAAGTTGTCCACCTCTTTCAGGCCATTAGATCATTGTTCTGAAATCTGCAGAATTTTTCTGTTTTTATAGTTAATTCTTAGTTATTGACCATGAAACCAAGCAAAACCTGCACCCTACCCCCCCTTCCAAGTACAAAGGCTTCTCCATGTCCCCTGCCTCTTGTCTGTAGAAAAGCTGAAGTCTCCCAGGCCTCCCTGGTTCACAAAAGAGCAGGCTCAAGTAGTTAATTATTAGACAATAAAGTCACAGAATCTTTCAGGGTCAGATGAACATTCCTGAGTTGTTTTACAGATACTATAACTGCCACCAGAGAGAAAAAGCTAATTGCATGATGACCAGACTGTCACCATGACATAAGCTACTCCATCTTGAGCAGTACTGAATCTATGGCTAGCACAATTCCATGAGCTGGCCTCAAAATAATGGGATTAACATTATTACTCACAGTAATCTATATTTTTGTGGGCACCAAAATAATTGTAGCTTGCTCTGCCTGTATATGTAAGTGGGCAACTAAAATTGTCAGCAAAGAGATGCTACAGACCCATGTTGACATCTTCCATGTCATGCTGACACCCTATGTCAGCATGAAGAAGTTGCAGAAGATGAACCTTTGCCCCTAATCCCATAGAAATGGAATGATTTTTGACTGTGGGGAACTGAAAGCAGCTCATTTGCCTATTTCTGTTCCTCTCTAACCTTAAAAGACCCTAATTATAGGAATGAGATCAGTAGGCAATTTAACTCCTGACTTATGCTCTCCTGAATGCATACCATGCCTTGCACAACCTGTTGATTCTTTTCCTAGATTAAAAGAAATAAGAACGAAGAATTAAATAGTTAAAGAATGACTAGCTCCCTACCCCCAGCAGCCCCCTTAGCAATCCTGCAGGCAGATAACATGGCAAGAATACATCTAAAGAAAGAATCAGCCAGTCTGCATGCAATGATGAATGATGCAGAATCCAACCTCCTGCCTCAATGATTCACTGAAACTCCCCTTTTTCCCTTTAAAAACTGTCATGGTTGAGAAGAATATTCGAGTTGGTCTCAGGACATAAGTTCACCTTCTCCCTAGATTGCTGGCTTTTCTGAAAAAAGCAACTTTCCTTTCTAACAACACTTGCCTCTCAATTATGGGCTTTTGATCAGTGAGCAGCTGAACCTACATTCAGTAACAACCATCCCTCCTTATTCACTGATTTTTATGATTATAGAAATAATTTTCTATAATTTACAACAAAAAGTGTTTCTGCCTTATTTTCCCTTTTGAAATATCTGGAAATACAGTTTTATGAAAATATAATATTTCTCCCTATTTTCTAAATTTAAAGAATCCTTCTGCTTTATCATCATTATCATTATTTTATTGCCCCCCTCTAGGGTATGCAAATAGTTAAGGTTAATGATTTGCCCATTTTTCTAATTCTTCTGTAATCCCACTTTATCTGTTTGCCTTAACCTTGCCCCAAGTTGCAACTTCATTAAAAATTAATAAACAAACAGCAAACCTTTAAACAACTTGGGCAGATTGACATGAGAGGGGACTCGATGAATAAGTACATACTTATTCTTGGAATGTTCTTACTAACAGTGTCATTTTGTGTGTATGAAATTCCTTTCTTTTCAGCTCAGGCAAATCGTAAGTGAACACCCAACTCCTAGTGGGAAAGCAAAGGGATAATAGTGCCAGGTGGTGACTGGGAAAAGCAGCAGTGGGGTGTGGGGGGTTACACAGTTGAAATTTCTTTTTGGTACTATAAAACCATGGGTGGTCCTTTCCCTTTTTCACACTTGCTTCTTAAGTTACCTTGATAGCCAGGAGTCTAGGGAGGCCTCATGAAGCCATAGCATCCTAGGAGCATTATTTTATCATTCATTTAGAAGTCAATACAAGCACCTGAAAGAATATATGTGTTAGGTGATTGCTCAGTGAATAGTTAGTGTACCCAATAGCAATCTCAAGGCAAATTTTGTAAATATCATTAGAAGAGAATTTAAAATTTTAATCAATTATTCTAATAAATAAGTGAAATTCACCATAGACACCATGGACTTCAATGCAGGGCCCATCTATCTCTTTAATGTCCTGGAGTTCATTATTGATTTCATAAATACACTATTTTCATCATAAATATTTATCATTAGTGTCTTATTCTAACTTACCTTTGCTATTATATTGAAATGAAGAACAGAATACAATATTAACCTTGGAATTGAAACTGGGTCTCAGAGGGATGAGACTGTCCATTCTAGTACATTCTCACTTCTGCAAATGACTGAAAAAATATAAACATATATTTAACATTTTAAGGAAAAAAAAAATGAACATAAAGCAAGCAGCCAATCCAAAGGATTTGGAGGTGCTTGTAAACAGAGTTATATGCTAATAAAGTATGGTTTTGACAGATGTGTAATATGCTATCTGGCCTACAAAAGATATTTGTGGTCATTTCAAAAACACGATTAGATGGCATCAGGGAGAACTGCAGTATTTAAAAAGGAATGAATTTTTAAAGTAGCTAATAACCTTTGCAGACGTTTTAGAAAGTATTATAAAATGTTCTGTTAAATGTATAACACATATAATTTTGTTCTAAGTATTCTTTTTTAACTGTAATAATCAGGGGTGAGTTTACAGTTAATAACTGGCATTGCCCAAGCATCAGCCAGTCAGAACACATTAGAAAAGAGTTCTGCAGGCCCTGCTGTGCCGGTGAGTCCTTTAGTTCTTGGATTATGCTGAAGTTCAGCTGGGTGTGGGGGAGGGGTGTTGGCTTCTGGGATAGTAAAGGATTCTCAGAGAGTGGAGTTTTAACAACAAGTATGGAATTATTTAAATACTATAACTGTGCCAATGTGTACCAGCTAAATATCAGCCCTGGTAATAATTATAGTAGTTATTGAAAGGCTACTTAGAATATATATGCATTTCTTCCAAGACAGTCAAAATACATGTGTATTGGAAATTATCACTATCTAGAATTGATTTTTTAAAGTAATATATTTTAGCATTTTGAAACTGAAAAAAAAGGAACTTGGAGTTAACTGCATCTAAATCCTTAAATTTAGAGCATGGGTTAGTAAACAAAAATATGATGGATGAATTGTGTGTGTGTGTGTATGGCTATTAAACATATATATGCCATACACATATGTATGTTTTATGTATATACATATATAATTGTTGCTCTCTATATAGCACACATACACATATTATGTGATATATGTAATACATATATGTGTATATATCTCTCTCTCACATATACACACATATATAACTGCTTTAAATCAAAACTGTAATCCCCGCATTTGTTCCTGCCAGCACTACATAACTTTTAGAAAGAAAATATTCATATTTTCAACCTTTGATTTCCTACTTTCATTTTCAATGATTTCTCATTTAAAACTAGTCAGAACCTCTTAGGAGAAAAATATAAATCAGAATGCATTTATTAGCACATTTTACAGTAAACATGTACAGTGAACACTACTTTAAAGTTTCTCAAATATAAAACATGTCAATGGAATTTTATCAGTGATAGAATAATACTGTGAAAACATAAGAGGGAAAAAAACCCAAGATTTTGTCTAAGCAAGAAAAGGCAAGATACAGCAAAAATGATATTTGCTTAACAGCCCTTAGTAATTTGAGCACTAAAACAAGTGGGACACTCATGAGGATAAAAAGTTTTTTCTAGCTAAGCAAAATTCTATTTTATATTTTGAAATACATATTGTTTTTAAAGCATTACAAGAATATAGAAAAGTCTGTGTCATGTTATATAGGAGCAACACAGGTCTAAATTCTTTCCTCAAAGACTGGAAGCCTAGAAAATGCATTTCCCAGATCCACTTGCTATGAGAGGTCAGCTTCACATTCCAATCAATGACACAAAACTTGTACAAGAACTGGAAGATACAAGTGAAGGAGAAACCATTATTCTGTTCTAATGGGAACAGGTGTACACAAGGGCAGAAGGTATCTCAGAAGATTCTAGTAGCTTCAGGAGAGGTCCTGAAAAATCACCTGCTTTTGTATTGCAGGCAATAGAGATCACCAGCATTGTTATGTCATTTTAACAATTTCTAATTTCCTCATATCCAGTAGTGGTCTTCGCTAGACTTTACTCTCATCCTACCAAAGTTTTTAAAGTATACAATCTATCGAATCCCTTCCTGCTAAAATACCTAACTAGTTTCTATTCTCTAAATTGACAAATAAGTGTGAAAAAATTTTAAATAATATTATATGTTTCATAGGATTGTAATGGAAAATATACAAGAGAAAGCATTTAGCACAGCGCCTGTGCTATTATTTTCATCACTATTATTTTACCATTGGTTGAATGTCCTTCCTGACCCAACCTCTCTGACTAGACACATATCACAATCAGCCACTGTGCTTAAGAGAAAGAAGCTGACCTCCCATATTCAAGATTTCTAAGAATAGTTTCATCATCTGCAACTGAAACCACCTTGACTAGCCCCATTTAGAACTTTGAACTTGAAGCTTCAGAATTATCTTTGGAAAGTTTCTATAACCTATCACAGTCAATTGTGTTCATTCTCTCTATGCAGCGTTCCTCTCATATATTTGTCTCCATTTCTAAGAGCACTACCATAATATAGGGATAATGACATGTAAATGATATACTGTATTTAATCATCCAGAATACCCAGGAGAGTGCTGGTCCATAGTAGGCTCTCAATTCTAATTACTTTCTCTTTCCCATAAGGCTTTTAATATTACTGTTAAGTATTTCAAACTGATGTCCTTGTAAGGATGTCTATTTGGTAACTTTGCCTCTGGCATCTCCCAATTCTCATCTATATTGCATTCTATTGTCTAATTAATCTCCCTTAAAAAAGTTTTCTGAGCATGACATTCCAATTGTTAGAAATCTTCAAACACCCACAGAATAATTTTTTGCCCTTCTCCCCAGGAATTCAAAGTTCTGCATACTGTATCTATATGTTAGTGTCTAATGTTACCTCTTACTGCTTCTGTCTTTACACCTCATTTTTCTAGTACAACTGGACTAGTTGATATTCACTGGCAAGCCCCATATTTTGGATCTCTGCTTTTACTGTTTATTCTTCTAAATGCCTTTCTCCCCATCTTTACTTATTATAACTATACCCATCTTCCAAGGTTGTTCAAATATCATGTTGGTAATGAAGCCATAGCCAAAGGGAACCCACTCTCCTAACTTTTCTTATGGTTGAATTGACTATAGTCTTCCTTATGTTATAGTAAATTTGTATATTTTCTTCTATTTCAGTTAATTATCTCAGGTTTTCTACCATGAGACAGAGGTGAGGACTATGTTTAAATCCTGGTACAAGAAGACACAGGATAATGAAAAATAGTTAAGACCATTAGCTAAAAATTCATATCTGGATTAAACTTTCACCTTCTACTTCCTAGCAGCTTTACTACATAACAGGTTTGTCTAAGCCTCTGTTTTGATCTTTAAAATAGTAATATACCCTTAAAGATCCATATGCTAATCAATCAATAAATGGTTCCTTTTATTTTCCTTACATATTAGAATTGTCTTAAAATCTGATGTTAGAAAAGCATATCTGTTTTCATTAGGAGTCCATTTTATAATCTACAGGATGCTTTCACACTGTAGACTCAGTATTTGTTTTATGAATATATATAAATCGCAGTCATTATAATATATTTATGCTGAGTTTCACAGCAGCTTAACCACTTAGACCAGAAGGACTTCCTTAGACTTCATAAAATCTGAGGATTTCCTCTGTCTCCAGGCTGGCTGGCTTTATTCATTTGTTTATTTTTAACATTGGCCCCTGGCTATTTTCATTTTTCCAAATAAGATACTTCTTTTAGATCTCATGTGTCAGCAGACTACTCATTTCTTCCCTCTTCATATTCCCTGTGTCTTAGATTATCTAGCTGTTCACTTTCCTATATGCAAAGCAGTAATCTCATCAGTCTAGTTGACCAAAGGATCACCTTGGTACATGTTTACCAAACAGAACATTAAACATGACTTCAAAAAGGAAAGTACATCATTCCCCTAAAGGGAAGAGATGCAGTCAACCACACATGAGCAATCCGGATTTTGCTTGGTTAGGGATTTTTATGTCCAGAGCAACCTAAAAGGGCAGAGTATTTCTCATGCCAAATTTTATAGGATGCAACTGACCGATTAAAAAAAACGGAGGAGTCAGCATTTGTGTGTCCCTTCAGGAGGCATCATGTTGGCAAGTTATTCTTCACTGCAGAGTTTTAACACACCATTAGGCAGCATCCATGGCCAAATTGATGTTGCTATGACTTATCTTTGCTGCTCCCAGCACCTTTGAACCTAGATCAACAAAAGGACACCCAATGCCCTTGTAATCATAGAAAGCAACAAGGTTCATCTGGAAGAGCAGTGGACCTGGAATTAGATTATTTATTCAATTTTTCAACATTATTGAGCAATTACTGTATGATAGGTCTTGGGGAAATTCCAAATCAGGAATGTATAACAGATAGCAGTAAGTTACAGAAAAGGAAGAGACAGACATAAAAACAAGTAACTACAACTGAATGCAGAAAGTAAGATATGCCCAGATGTCAGAAGCTTTTATGGGCCTATTCTCTATCTGACTTGTTATAGAAGTTTTTCCACTCACTTAACTATTATTACTTTAGAGCTAATCTGCTAGATGTCAACCAGATCAAGGTCTTTCTTTACATCCATTCATCTTATCCAATACAAAACTAAAGTCTTTACCATCACCTATGAAACTTTCATCTTCATTTTGTTATAATACTACTGTGATAAATGCTATTACAGTAACTCTTTGGGGACAAAGTTTAGCTAACAGAATTGTTATCTGGAGCCATTTTCTAAGCAAGTCTCCTACATATGTACAATTATTACAAATATATTTTTTACCATAGATTGTAAGTGAACCACATTTTAACCACTTCTGTTCAGACTCAAAGAGCAAAATCTTCTTTAAAAATTCCATAACTGGCCCAAAATAAAAGCAAGTTGTTACTATTCCTAATAAAGATCACTATAGACTAATTGCTATATAAAATAAATAAAAGAATAGTATCCAAATAGAAAAGTTGCCAAAAGACGTTAAAAATAAAATTTCAAAATAAGTAATGTGACAGGTCAATAAATATTTTAAAATCCCACCAGTGAGCAAAAAGAAAAAAAAAGTAAATCAAATGAAATGCCAGTTTTCACTTGCAATAGCAAACATTCTTCAATGATAATTTCCACTATTCTTGAGCATATACTTTTTATGGGAGCATTGCTACCCTTCATGTACCAAAATTCCGATTTTATAAATTTATCAAAAAGAAAAAATACAGATGCAGAAAATGTTTTAGACAAGAATGTTCTTGTAAATAGTAATATTTTAATAATAATAGTATAATAGTGACAGATGACATTTATTAGAGGCATCTGGCACTGTACTATGTACTTATTCATATTATCTAATTATAATTTTAAAAACTTGAGAACCAAGTGTAAGCAAACAAATGTAAGCATAAAAGGGGTGTATTGTATGTAGAAAATTTTAAAACAATATTAAAACCTACTAAAATTTATCTTTTTGCTTACCACTGCACCGTCAATTCTAAATGTCACTTATAAAATGCTATTGCTGTGATTACCACTGAGATTTAATAATATAGATGTCAAATTAAGGATTGAAAAATAATTTGTTCTTTAGGAACATTTTGCAAATTCCCAGTTATATATCCAGCCTCCAACACACTTGGACTCCATTACGAGCATTTATAATATTTAGAAACTCACTACCAAATGATTTCAAATCATTGAGTTCAATTCAGGTGTAGGTTGTGCCTCCAACCCTTGTGATGCTACCAAGTCCTATATTTACACACTAGTTTTAAGTAAACAATGATAGCACAGTGATTGTGAAGAGGAAATTAAAGAACTAGAGTTACTTTAATTCTGTTATTTTATAGTCCACTGGAAGGTGCTGGTAAGGTAGGTTTCATTCTGAGGTCTCCTCTTGGCTTATAGACAGCTATCATCTCACTGTGTGTTCATATGACCTCTAAACTCATCACAAGTGCTCCATGCTCACGACCTCATCTAATCCTAATTATCTCTCAAAGGTCCTATCTCCAAGTACCATTACATTGAGTTTTAGGGCTTCAACATATGAATTGAGGGGGTGGGGCACAAACATTCGCTCCATAACACAAAACAATTTAGGAGAAATGGATTTATAATCTACTTGTGCTGTAGTCAAAAGTATATTTCAGCTTCAGTGAAGTATAAATTAATATGTAATCCATTGTTGTTTGCATAGATCACTGCTGATTAAAAAGAGTATGCATATTTTTCTCAGTCTAACAGTTTTCTGTAATTATAATGTCTGTACCACATTGCTTTTTTCACCCTGTTGTCTGATGATATTGATTATACATGTCATGCTTAGTCACTATAATGAGACTGAATGAAAACTATGTTCAGAAATGACACAGCATATTACATATTCTCTTACATGTGGTAAAGTATATTTGAGAATTTGTTCTTCACAGGTAATGCCCAAGGGCTTTGACTAAAGGGCATTGAATCATTGATGTTTTCCTCATTGTGGGTTGAATTGCAATTCAAGCTGGTGAAGAAAACCACACTAGTCCTGAAGAGTATCCTAAGGCAGGCTATATCAAAAGAGATATGTGACACATGTATATATTACTAAAAATATTTAGAAGACCTATCACACCATGAAGTTTAAATTAAAATATAGGAATCAGAGCTTTCAGCAAAGGAGGTACTCTGTGACATCACTTTTGTATGACTAATTTTGACAGTTCAGAACTTTCTGAAACCAAACACAGATGATCATGGAAAAAGCCCAGATGTTTTTTGAATCAAATGAAATTAAGCCTCAACACTGCTGGGAAGTAGATGCATCTTAGTCTTTTAGATTAGAAAAGGGTAAAATGGAGGCTGAAACATGTTAAATGAAATTACTCAAGGCCACTCATTAAAACCATCACTGGCCTTTCTGAAGTATTTTATCAGATGAAAGCCAGACTAATTCTATGATTTTATTATGCCCATTGTGCTTAGCTAGTTAGTAGATACTTTCTTTTATTTGGGAAAAATATAGATTTATGACTTTTGTTTGCAGTCTTGAGGGGATGGAGAGCGACAAAGGGGCACAAGTTTTTTCCTTAGAGTAGTTTCAATGTTTAGAAACCACAGATTTTTTTCTGGCTTTTCCTGATACCAATAACATGTTTTCCAAATTAATGTACTTATGTTTATTGAAATAAAATTTTACTACATTGACCAGAAAAATTATTTAGTATGTTCTATTACTTTGTTGTTTCCCCACTCCCCCACCCCACCATATACTGAAGAGAAGTTAGCCCTGTTCCCATAAGTCGGGGAATCTTTTCATTACTTTAATATATGAAGAGGGAATCAGGCCTGGGTAAATTTCTATGTTTCTGTTTAATGGTGCATTTAAGTATGCCAGAAGACAGCTTTAATGTAATTCCTATGGGGTGTATTTTATGGCTTAACAGAGATAAAGTATTGGGGTATATTCACTATGGTTTACTGTAAAAGTAACTTGAGTGACACAACCTACAGAGGCCTCTCAGGATAAACTAGAACTTATAAGACTAGACCAAATGCCATATTAGGAAACAATTTTCCATAAATTTTGAAAGCTTTCTCACATTTAATTGATTGTAAAAATAGTCATCAGAGTTCTTCAAAATTAGTCTTTTTTAAAGACTTTGAAAGAGTTCCAAGTAAAATATTCTTAATAATTTCAGTTGTTATATTTTTATATTTAGAGCTCCTGAATTTATTTTTCAAAGTTTTCCTAGTCCAAACTTAACGATTCTTGCCTTGCTGTATGTTATCATGTCTACCTAGAATATATCTCCAAGAGATATTAGAAAATTCCAATGAAACATCAAGTATTTTTTCTGATACACTGAATTCACTGTAACATTATGAAAGGGACAGAAAGGTAACTTTTTGCAGCAGCGCAGTGGAAGTACATTTCAATTCCCACCAAACATATATTAGAGCAGAGGTATACTAATTGTTTCTTTTATATAGAGAGCAATGCATGCCCAAAGGTACTGATGGAAATTCCAATCAGAAATCTTATCATGATTTACAAGAATCAATATCTAGTGATGTATAACATTTTTGTATATCTCTATTTTTGTGACATACAGTTGGTAGGGCATATGTCAGTTAAGCACACCCATACGTAACTTATTTCCAGTTTATTAAAGGTCGTATAATTCCATCTGCAACCTCAAATTACCCTTAAAGCATTTTAGTAGCATAGTATACCCAAAAATGTAATATACCAGCATTTCTACTCATAACTAATCAGATTTAATATTATACTTTATCAGATTCAATCTTCAGTTTGTATTATTGCAGATATTATTCTACTTTGAGAAATAAGCTGCACTTAAAATTTTTAAATTCACACCAACTATAAACTCCATTTAGCAAATGTCTGCTTACATCAAAGAATATAGAAAGCCTTCTTCAAGTAGCCCTTATTGCGAAAATCATAGTTTTTTTGGAACTACAACAAATAGTTTGAATAAAAACGTTTGAACTTTAAAAAATGTCTTAATTGTATTTTCTATAGTTTTAATCATGTGGTGCTGTTGAAACGTCATATGTAATGTTAATAATGTCTTGCTTTGTGTACAAAATGTGAAGCATTGTGACTGGACAGATAATTATCTTCAAGTAATAATTTTAAAACTGATAGGTCAAGTGATAGGTAAGCCATGTTTTACCTATAGCAATTTGGCAAAGCATTTATAGATTAAACAGAAATAATCTCATCCTTTGTCAGTATCCCAGGAACCATATTAGGGTTATACAGTGGATTATTATTATTTGTTGTAGTAATATTCAATAATATCACCACAAACACTGAATTAGCAAATATTAGAATCATTACCCATAGAGGAAATAACAGGGTTAGGTTCCTGTGAGCTGCTGGTCACAATATTTCATCAACCAAGCAATACAAAACCTTGTTTTATGAGTATTTCTGTGTAATGACACTTTATTTGATGTATATTGTTGATTCATTAACTTTGAACTGATGACCAACAACACTTTAACTTATACCTGAACAAAACTTATTTAAGGATTTTCTCCGCAGGACACATCACAGACTTCCTATGCTAAGGAACACTAAATACACTTCAATGCTATGCTCAGGCCCCATTTCAAAACAGCAAAATCACCAACAAAAGCATAACAGGTAAAAAATGTGGCATTAAATAGACCCCAAAAGGACAGCTGTTTTCAGTATGAGAGCCGAAACCAGAAGGCAGAGCATTGCCTTGTGTTACTTCACCTGGAATATGTGCCATCAGGAGACTGGAATTTCATTTTACCACTTTGTATGTGCAAATGTCTACAAAGGATCCGGGAAAGACCTACCCTTACAAATATTGGTTTTAGGGTTATAAACAGCAGGGGAATTCTTAACATAGAATCTGCGAATAACGAGGATCAACTGTATATACATTGGAACTTGTACGAGTGATTTTAGTACATTTTATGCTTTTTTTTTAACAGTCATGTATATGATAATTGAAAATCTTTTTACATCCTATAATGACATCATTCAAGCATTTATGAACTGTTCTTGATCATGCTAGTGCTAGTGTAAAAACCCTATCCCACAATAAATAACATTGCATTAGATGTTAAATGTGATAAAACATAAGGTGAAAAGCTACCCTGCTGCTCACTTAGGGGAAAGCACTTTATAAAATGTTAGAGATAATAATGAGAACATTTAAAAAGTATTTAAGTAAACTTGCTGTCATAGTTGCATATTTATGTGCTACATAAACCCAAGTTTATATAAATTTCTATTTGAAAATTAGTCTTGAATAATTTATTCAACTATGGAAGGGCTCCAGAACTGCATGCCTAAAATGTAACAGTCTTATATATGTGTAAATCAATAATTTCTGTACTCTAGGGTGTAAACATTTGATCATTTTTCCATTTATTCATCCAGTAAACGTTGAGAATACAATGACAAATAAGACACCGTACCTGTCTTTATGAAGCACAGTCTAATAATAAGGTCAAATAAGTAAGCAAAGAAGTAAAATATGATAAAAGATATTATTGATTTATATGCACAAGGATCCATGGAGAGGTATCTGTTTCAGGCTTCATAGGGGTAGCGGGGGAAGAGCAGAGGCAGAGGTCGTGAAAATGTTTCCAGAAAAATAGACATCTGAGCTGAGCTCTGAAGAGTTAGTATGAGTTCAAGAGGCAATGATGTGACAGCTGAATGTAAAGGGATGACAAATGTACTAAGCCAGGGCTTACTGGGTGGCACAGTGGTTAAGAATCCGCCTGCCAATGCAGGGGACGTGGGTTCGAGCCCTGGTCGGGGAAGATCCCACATGCCACGGAGCAACTAAGCCCGTGCGCTAAAACTACTGAGCCTGTGCTCTAGAGCTCGTGAGCCACAACTCCTGAGACCATGTGCCACAACTACTGAAGCCCACGCGCCTAGAGCCTGTGCTCTGCAACAAGAGAAGCCACCCAATGAGAAGCCCGTGCACTGCAACGAAGAGTAACCCCCGCTTGCCGCAACTAGAGAAAAGCCCGTGTGTAGCAACAAAGACCCAAGGCAGCCAAAAATAAAATAAATAATTTAATTTATTTTTTAAAAATGTACTAAGCCAGGCACCAAGCATAGATAAGAATGAAAAAAGAACATGAATGCCAAATATGGAAGTAGAAAGAAATGAGGCTGCAGAGGTAAACTGTATAAAGGTCATGAAGAAATGTGCTTGTCTGGTCAAAATACTTGAATAAAATAATATAGGGACACTGCTGAATTTTAAGCAGGGAAGTGATATAGTTGCTTGTGATAGTTTTAAAATGTGGCCCCATATTCTTTGGCACTACTCCAACTGAGTCAAGGCTCTATGACTGCTTGAGCACTAGAATACAGCAGAAGTGTAAAAACTGGCTGTGCCAGTTTTTAGGAATTTGCCTTTCCAGGCAATGTCTAATTCTTATCTCTGGGGACTGAAGTTCTTAGAAAGCAGCCACCATCTAGAAGGAACTCCAAGCAGCCCAGAAACGCCCATTTGGAAAGGAGTTCAAGCCCTTCAGCTGAGCTTCCAACTATAACCAAATTGCCAGCCATGTGAATAAGCCATCTTGAAAGTTATTCTCCAGCCTTTAATTGTGTGTCCCACTGATATTGTGTGAAGTCCTTAAGCAAATTGCAGATTCGTGAGCTAAGTAAATTATGAATTTTAAGCCCCTGAACTTTGAGTTGGTTTGTAATGTAGCAATGGATAACTAGACTAATAAGACTTGTTTTTGCAAAGATGATTCTGATATATTTGCAGTATGGAAGTTAAGACTGGGAAAGACAAAACTGCAGATAGGAAAGTCAACTGAAAGACCACACACAGATGGAGATAAGAAATGATGATGGCCAAAACCTAAGTACAGGAGTGGGGACCACTTACAATAGTGAACTATATTTTTACCATGAGTCAGTTTTACATAGGTAAATTATACATTAATAAAACTTTCAAAAAAGAATAAAATACAATGCTCAGTTTTATGACTTAGGCACTTATATGGATAATGTTGAGATTTACGTGAAATTGCATAAAGAAATCTCATCCTTCCTTGAACTTTTGTTTATTTTCATGCCACAGTGAATGGTTATCTTGCCAGCAAATATCTTGGCTAGGCTCACTAATTATCAATAGTTACCAATATGATGTACAATATTCCCATGCAAAATAACCTGCATTTCAGACATACTACACCAAACAATATTAAATTGTCTCATGCTTCACTTTTATCAGAATACCAGTCTGAGAGAATTTGTATTGTTGGGAGATATTTTATTGTATATGCAGGACATTTACTGCTCTGTTTATCCTAGACTTTATTCTTTAGCCAAGCTGCTAATATGTGCTGAATTGTATTAACCTCAAATTCTTTCATTCAGTTAACTTACTTTGTTATATCCTCAAATTATAGTGAAGGGCTGAAGCACTTTTAAAAAGCATAGCATTTCATTTATTTTAAAGATTTATTGAAGACACTTCAATACATCATTTCAGTTATTACCTACATGAAACAGAAAACTTCTTATAAATCAAAAAAGTTACTTACCTGATAAGGTAGTTTGCATTTTGTTTCTTATGTATAATATAAACAGTGTATTTGACTAGATTTCCTTTTTTTCCTTTGGCCACCAGGAAGTTTAGAATTGTGGCTCAAATTTAATGATTACATTGAAACAATATGCTCACTTTCAACCTGGCTTTGATCTGTCATTTTAAGTAGTATTTCCCTGATTTTTATTTACTTTTCCTCATGTAATTGTGTTTATGTTAGAATTTTGGTTTTTCCTTAACAGAAACCAAATCTTGTTGTCATCAATAGAAAAGGAAAATGTGGAATAAAAGTCTCAGGTATGTGTGGAACCAGAGATTTAAATTTGTCAAGCTCCTTTTTGTCTTATTCCTGCTGCTCTCTATGATTTTGGTTCATTTTGTCTACATGTGGAAGCTAGAATATGCCTACCTCATAGATATAAAACTTGCATGCTACACGTCTTATACTATGAAAAACGTAACAGTTTATAGTGTTCTCTCTCTCTCTCTCTCTCTCTCTCTCTCTCTTTCTCTCTCTCTCCCTCCTCCCTCTCCACACTCATTTAATCACTTTCACTGTCTACCAATTCCTACATTTTTAAGAAAGTGACTCTGATTGGATCGGCTTGGGTAAAATGCCCACCTCCATTGGGCATATATATGGAGGCCTGAAGGTTGTGGGTCACCTTACACAAATTTTTGTCCAGAAAAGTACAGTAGGATGATGGGTATTTGTGAGTCAGGCAGACATTGCAAATAATGTCTACTTCAGCATTCAAGTAAGGTTCTTCAAATCCTCTATGGAAAGGCTTATAATGCTCATAATGAATCACTGGTGCTCACAGAATGTAGGAGATATGACTTCTATTATTTCCATTTTATGAATAAGGAAACTGAGACATAGGGAATTTAAGTGACTTAACAAAATGCCACAGGAACTAAGTAGCAGATCTGAGATTTTTAACTGAGACAAATTTGGCTCCATAGTCTGGGCTTTTAGCCTATGTAAGACACTACCTCTCTGGGTGGGTGGGTGGGGGAACAGCGAGGGAGTTCTACATAGTACCCTGTCCTCATCATAACACGTTATCTAGAAGAGTTAACACTCATATTTAGAGAGTTAAATATCTGACACAAGGCTTTTATAGTGATATTGTTTCAAAACTATATTAATTTGCTAGTGCTGCAACACTTCCACTGGCCCAAGAAAATGGATTTAATATTTGCAATTATTTTGAGAGCTATGGTCACATTCTTTTGAAATTTCATTAATATTTTTTGCAAAATACAGTCAGAATTAACATTGTTCATCCCCTCACCCTCACCCACAAAACTGAAAGAATGTTTTACAAAGCAATCTAACACTTGAAGTGTATTTGTATAGTATTTGGGTAACAGACTGTTCATAACTGAAAATAAAAGATACATTCAAACCTCAGCCTTTAATTTAAACAGAAAATTTGATATGTTTGGTACTTCATGACACAGGTCTACATAACCAATGAGAAAGAATCATACATTTTACACATTTTACGTTAGTTCCTTTCTAAAGGAAACTAAGTTTAAAGAAATAATTCAGGAATCAATCACTCATTCAGAACTTCTATTAAAGACCTAGTATGTGCCAGATACTAATCTAAGAGCAGACTTATTACACGTCATACATTTTGAAATGAATAATCTATCAAAGTAGAAAATATATTAATATCCCATTTTTGATGATAAAAAATATGTGCAGAAAAGTTGAGATTTGATGTTCTCTTCTGAAAATCACACACTAGAAGCTGGGTGTCCTTCATCTTAATAAGTATTCTGTCCCACAGTACTCCATGAACGTCTAAAAACTGTATTTCTTTAAAATTTTCTTGGTAACTAGAGCTTGATCAAAATTGCTGTTAATATAAACTTTCTACCTTTCAAAAGAATGACACATGCATGAAGGCTGACCAGCCATTCACTGCTTCACTTAGGACAGGCTGGGTCAAATCTACGAAGATTGATAGCTATAGGTTGAGACTGCATAGCTAATGGAAATGTTAGACACAAGCAACTTCTGTCAACATAAATGACTGGCTCTTTAAATGGCAGAACAGATAAAGAATGACATCCTGAATCAATCCTTAACTAATTGGAAAATTAATTAGTGCCTGTCATTTTAACCCTGAGTATTTTTAAGCTTCAGTTTGATGACAGTTAACTAGCTGCCTGCAAGGAGCCAGTTTGTAAACTCCATGAAACTGGTGCCTGAATTTTTCACAAGATATCATCCTTCATGGTCTTGGTGTGTATTAATGCTTAAAAATTCATCAACCCACTAGTGCCCATCAGTGATTGGCAAATTAGTAAATTGTGTCTTGCTTAATAGATCTCTTTCATTGTATGCCTTGTAAATTTAGCTATTTGCTACTATCGCCATTAGGCCCTACTAACACATTAAAATGATGCTAGCTAATCCTAGAAAAGTAATTAAATGTGTTTATTTACTCTTTTCCCTAAGGTTAAATGCTGAATATTTTAACACTTTGAATATGCTAAAGGACCAAAAAGCCTTTAACACAGGTAAATAAGCATAAAAATCAATCATGAATTGCTTAGTAGACACGATTAAGTCATCTGTTGATTATTATTACAGTTCCTTCAGTAGTCATGAAAGTAAAGTCCAGGAGTAATTTTATCAGAGAAAAGGAGTCAACACTTACTGAGCATCTGCTAGCTGCTTTGCTGGGTATATTATGTGCTTAACTTTCAATACATCCTTTTAAAGTGGATATTATTTTCATCCTGCAGATAAGAAAGAGAGAATCAAAGAAGCTAAGTTATTTGTTAGCGGTCACATAGGCAATGGAGTATAAAATTCAAACTTTCTAAGCCTGTGTTATTTCCACAGCACTATACTCCAATCCATGTATGGATGAAATAGGAGAACAGACAATTCACAGATAGGGAAACATAACTAGTAAATTAACATATGGGAAATGTCCACTCATAGGAATAAAAGAAATTATAAATCTAAATAATCATATATATCATGTTTATCTGTGAAAGAAATGTTGACTTAAAATGTTAATACCTAAAGCTAGTGGAAATATAGAAAACGTGTTCACTGCTACTTTGCTTGAGGAACTGTATTGTAGAAAAGGGTTGAGAATTATAAACCACAAGTCAAAACACGTTCAGTTCATCTAATTCAATGATCTATTTCTGAGAATCTAGCCTGAGAAAATAATACAAAATAGTGAATTTATTTTTATGTAAAGATCTTCATCATTACATATGGAAGTGGTTATGTAAATTATTGTACATTTATTAGATAGAATGTATGCAGGCCTTGCAATTATGAAAAATATCTTATTATTTTGGAAAACATCATAATATAAAGTTAAAATAACCAGATAAAATATTATATAAGCACTGTAATCACAACTGTACAAATATAGAAAAAGGAAAAAGACTGTATGAAAGTACACAGAAGTTCTAACAGGACTGATGCTGCCATGAGTTGTATGTTTCCTGTGTCTACTGAATACTTTACAAAAACAATACTGAAACATAGACCACCACAAGTCTAGAACAAATTAAGGTGTAGAATGATAATTAGGTATAATCAATTCCTTAAAATCAATGATAAGAGAATATTTATTATTTTGGAGAAAGTTTATGTTTGACACCATGGGCAACACTTTCCTTTTCTTCTTATGATGAGGTTTGTCATGATCAAATCTAAAAGGAATGCTTCTACCAATTAGTTGGTCTTTGTCACTAAGTGTCTACTAACTCAGACCATGTGGAAAATTGCTTGATAAGCTTTGGTATGGTACATAGTATGCTATTATTCCTGTTATGAAGAGAAGAATATATGAAATATATATACATTTTGATATCTAAGGTGAGATAAGTGTAGACATTCTTCCTTGTTTAGAATTAATTTTGGGATCCATATCTACTCAAGCTTGTGTTCAGGGCTCCTTTCTTTAGTTTTTTGGGTTTTGTTTTGTTTCGGTGTTTTGGTGTTTTTTTAGTTACCCTCAGTGAACACATGCCCTTCTTAATGTTTATACCGAATACATTTTCCTCCATTATACATTTTTCTAGAAATTATCAAATCAAGGAACACGGAAATACAGGTTTGTGAAGCTTCCATGTATTATGGATAGTGAGAATAGGCAAGAAATTATACAAGATTAGATAGTGGAACAGTACATATGAATAGTATTATGAAAAATTAATTACTAGTTATAATCACAGGATATTCATATAGAAATAAATTCAAACTGCAGTCAGATCTGTACTTTAAATATTATGTTAAATTAAAATGCAATTTTAAATTACTATACAAAGTGTTTCCCATGTCACTACTGTTTACTGATGCATACCTCTACATCATTCCAGAATGGGTGTAAATCAAATATTATTCATCTTTAAACATAAAAATCATTGTTTCAAATATTTCTGTTGAGATTCAGCAAACTGACAAATTTTAATGAACATAAGGCAATAGATAAAGTAGCATATTACTCCCATATAATAATATAAAATGGGGGAAGATGTGGCCCCTTAGCATTTACTGTGCATCCCACAGTGACTTCAACTTTTCTTGATTGCCTTTCAATCAGATATATTCAAGCCTTTCGGGTGAGTTCATTTTCTCCTTCAATCCCACAGCCCACCTCTAACATTTCCAGATATCCCACCATCCTTCCCCACCTTAGCTGCCTTTGTATACAGGGATAAGTAGGCTCCTTGGAGACACATTTTGTACGTAGAATAGGATTACATGAGATTGTAAGGAAACTGGGAAAAGGTGGTTTTATTTGGCATCTGTTGGTTTTTAAGTAATTTCAAGGTGCAAAGAAGGAAATCTATTTCTGTAAATATGTGTAACTCTATGTAATTTTGAGTTTTCCTATTTTGCACACTTTACAATGCTCTATTATCTTCTTGTGGCTTTCGGTGCAGCCCAAAATAGCATTCACTGTTAACTCAGTACCTAACACCCTTGATAATTCTTTAGAGATGCACAGGCTCAGTAGGAATCAGTTACCATTGGACAGTCATAGGCATGTAGCAGTCTGAAGCAGAGGAACATTAACACGGCAGCTTAGGAAATGTAAGGCAGCCAAGAGGCATAATTCTGATTATAATCTGACTCAAGCTGTTGATACATAACGGGCACAAGAATGAAATCTGTGTCCTTGACTATTAAGAACAGACCCTGGCAATCTGCTTCCAAACAGGCATATATATGGAACAAAAACATGCTGCTGCTTTTTTTTTTACACATAAATAAGAGTGGAAGATGTTTAAGCTGCTAGAAGACAGTGATACCTAGAAATTACATATGTGACTGCATGTCCTAATGTTAATGTACTTTTGAAAGGTAAAAGATGTGTTTTAGATAAACAAAGCTCACACTTAAACTAAGCAATGATCTTGGAATGTGATTGCCTCCTTTCCCATCATATTCCTACTCTACTAGTGGATGTCAAGCCTTTAGAACAGTTCCTGGCACATAGCAAGCGTTTAATAAATACCTACTACTATTGCCATTGCTGCTGCTGCTACTGCTACCACTACTATTGTTACACTACTGCTACTGACTATGAACTTAGTAAACTTTTTGGAGAAGAATGTAGAATTTTCTCCAAAAGGGCAGAGCAACAAAATAATCCACCTTTGAAATCAGGAGATCTGAAGTAGATTTCTGTCTTTATCATTTACTAGTTGCGTGACCTTGGGAAAGTCAAATAATGTCTGCAATTTCCCTTTCTTTGTCCTTAAAATAAAGGGATTAATAATGATATTTCACAGAATTAATATAAGGATGTCATAAAACTAAATGTAATTTATAAATACTATCTGTTATTAACACTCTGCCTACAATGTTGCAGATTTATGATTAAAACAGCTCTTCCTATGTCTTATTGGGGCTCATTTTGATGTGATGGTTTCTAAACGATTAGCACAATAAATGTAAGTCCCAGGGTACAAGAGTCTCTCTAGCATCATGCTATATTTACTTGAGACAAGGCTGGCAAAGAAACGCCATCTGTCCTCCCCTCCCCAAAACGTACTTACTGCAACCTGCATGTGTGCTACTTATCTCTTGGTTACCAGAACAAGCATGTGTTAGCAACATCAGATTTGGTTAAAATCCTTCCTGTCTCAGCGAATGTACTCATGAACCCACATGGAAGTAGAACTGATATAGAAACAAAGTTTTGCAACAGTAACCTTTTTTCTATCCTTTCCTCCTAGATCCTGTTTGGAGGTCTTCGTCTTGCACTCAGCAATTCCGTCAGTCAATCCCTTGGGCATTATCCACTGGCTGCACACTTACTATATGCTCAAACACTGTTTTAGAAACTATATGAATTTGAAAGTGAAATGCCCCTGCTTTTGAGAATCTTACACTTCCCTTAGTAGTGCAAGGTATACATTCAGAAAAACAACCCCCAAACCTAAAATGAACTGTATTAGTTGCATAGAGCACAGGATGCTGAGGTTGTCTAAAGCAAAGCCAATTATACAGATTGAAGGAGCACAGATGAAGCAGAAAAGAATCAGAAGTGTTATGAATGCAAGTTTCTTAAAATATTCAAAGATCTAAGTCTAAATTTAAAGCCCCAAACACTGTTTTGAAAAGCCAGTCTTCTTTTCCTCTTGTCCTCTTGTTCTCTTTGACCACTTTATTCACAGGGCATCACCACTAGACAACTGCATGAATTGGATGAATAAATACAGGTGCATTGAATTTGTGGCCCCTAAATGTTTTTCCCTGCTTCTTGGAAAAGTAATCTATGTGAGTGATCACTCGATGAGGTCTGGTATCTGGTTTCCAGGTGGAATTCCCTTGGAGTTCATACTCTGAGAACCAACAGTAATATTCTTGCTCTAGAAAGTACACAGATAAATATATTCACTGAAGTATAGATAATTCTATATAAATATACTCTCTATATGACCCTGTAGCTAAACATCATTTTAGTATTAATAGTTATCTTTTTTGGTTATTTCTCCTCTTTGAGGAGTTCTTGCTTTTTTCGTGCCCCATAAGACTCCCTTGGGATGTCATCGGTGAATAATGATGTTCAAATACTTTGAGTGGGAGATTGATTATTCACCAGAGATTATTTAGTCTCTGGTGGCCAAGCATCTCAGGGCTAAACTGCAAGGGGGATTTATTTTTTTTTCTTCATTGCTCTTTCTATACCATTGTGATTTTTCATTTCTCCGAGGAAGTGTTTATCTTTCTAGGTGCATGCCATCTTATCTCACCCTTTCCACAATTCGTTATATTGTCTACCAACATTTAGATCACACTTCCACATTCAGTGAAGTTTTTGTCAATTCATCCATACTCTTTCTTTCGCTACAACTCCTAGCTAATTTCAAAATCTAAATAGATTATGCATCCAGCAGCTTAGCTAGTAAATACTGGTCTTCTTTTACCTAAATAACTTGACCTCCGCTTCTCTCAACAACATTCTTCTACTGCCCTACACTGGATTGTTATCATACACACCTGCTTAACTGACTTCTGGAATTCTCAAAACGGAAAAACATTTAATTTCATGCCATCCTTGTAACAACTCTCCCATAAACTTCCCTATTATTTTACCTCTCCAGAATACCCATTAGCAATAAATCTCTCCTTTGACTAGCAAAGACCTCCAGTCCTTTGATCTAGTCCTCCATAAGGCCCGCTGGGATTCAAGTAATGCCAGCATGAATTGGCTGAAGCATAAAAGGAAAATTTAATATAAGATGCAGGCATATCTCATGGAATCAAATGAATAGTAAGAATAGAGCCAAACATCAAAATGTATTAGACTCAAAACTGCAAAGGCATCAGGATCCCAAGCAGTATTTGCTGTGTGTGTGTTCATCCCTGTTCTCTCTGTATGTCTTTTTTCTTACACAACGCTGGCTTTCTCTGCTTTGCCAAGCATGAGTAGCTGAATCCTACTATAAAGCTCTTATATTTGCATTGCCAGTCTAACCCAGATTTAATAATTATTTCTGAATTCCAACTCATGGACGAAAAAACTTACTTCTCAACAATCTGGTGTTGACTGGTAGGTCAGTGAAAACCATGAAGGGTTGACTCCTAGGCCAATTAGCTATGGCTGGTAATTGAGTGTACAATCAGATAAATGTGGCTTCTAAGTACCAAAGGAAGAGAGTTTGTAAGTAAGAAAGACACTGTATAAAAGTGTAGACCTCTTCTATTTTTCCAGTCTAGTAGCATCCTAGATTCATTCTTCTCATTTTACACTCAACTTCCTGGTCTCTCTTCAGTGATATTCTAGATTGCTCTATTATATTCATGTCCTCTGTTCCCTGATAATGTTTAATACTGGGTTATTCAAAGTAGTAGTTTTATCTACTTCTATTTACTCACTATTGAGAATTGTGGAGGAAACCATAATCCTACAAGTCTGCATTATTTAAAGGGATGTTTTTAATGACAACTTGGTACTGAACATATTCTAACAGTTCTTCCATTGATTCCTAATAAATTATTTCTAAATTCTTACTTTATTTCAAATGTATACAACCTAAAACTATTCTAGCTCCTCTCACACACATACAGAGTTTCAGTATCTGACATTATCTCCATATTTTCAGTAGAAACAGAGGCCAGCATGCAGCAATTCCTCAGATCCCTCAGTTTCCAAACTCACCCATGAGTTGACCTTTGCTCTAGACTTAAGCTAGATTTTAATGATCACTGATAAGCTAATTGCCCCTAACTCCATATTCTAGCCTCCTTTTCTCTCCTGAACTGATGAATAATTCTTCCTCCTGGATCCATCCATTCTAATCTACTCTGGAATCTAAACTATCATTTATCACACTTGCTTCTTGTATGATTTCTTCTCCTATCTGTGTGCTTCCCCCTCATCCATGGCATGTAAATATGATTAATTACCTCCCATCTTCTCAATAAAAAGTTTTTCCTTAACCTCCTTTCATCATGTGCTGCTTCCTCCTGTCCTCTTTACTAGAAGCTTCTTTAAGAAAGCAGTTTATACATCTACTTCCTCACCACCTATTAACTTCTTAGCACACTGAAATTTGACTCCTAGCAGTAAATTCCACTGAAATTTCTGAAGATCTTATTTACAAGGCAGAAATAGAGACACAGAGGTAGAGAACAAATGTATGGATACCAAGGGGGAAGCGGGGGGTGCGATGAATTGGGAGATTGGGATTGACATACATACACTATTATACTAAGTATAAAATAGATAACTAATGAGAACCTACTGTATAGCACAGGGAACTCTACTCAGTGCTCTGTGGTGACCTAAATGGGAAGGAAATTCAAAAAAGAGGGGGTATATGTATATATATAGCTGATTCACTTTGCTGTACAGTAGAAATTAATACAACATTGTAAAGCAACTATACTCCAATAATTTTTTTTTTTAATGTGGGGAAAAAAAGAGTCAACAGTGACCTCCTATTTGTCAAGTCTACCACTATTATCTGGTTTTCTCCCTTTTTGCACATCTGGCTCCATTTAATGCTGCTTCCTTTTCCTCTCAACCCTCTAATATTAATTTTACTTAAGAGGAGTCAAACACCATTGGTGGCTAATTAAACAGCCATTTTCCATCCCCCTTCCCTCACTGGAAAATTCCACTGCCTGTAACGAAGGCAGAAAATGAATATTATTCTCTTTCCCAAACTCCCTTGAAAATGTTGATGTCTGTATGGTCAGTTCTCTCCAATAAGAAAGAAGAAAACTCTTCTAAGGGTCTTCCTAGAAAGATTTCTCCCACAAATAAAAAGATCAATGAAAGAGCAAAACTCATCCTTTCTTTTGTTCCTTGTTATATGTGGACAGATTGTGTAAAGAGATGAGAGCTACAGCTTTAAGAGCCATTTCTGACAATAAAGGAATAAGTTAAAGATGGAAGGTGGTAAGATCTTTGGTCCTTGATGGCAGTGTGAGCCCCTAAATCAACCCTGGGTTCGCCGATCTGCTAATTTTTTGTTCTCTGGGAATAAACTTCCGTTTTCTAAAGCTACCTTTAGTTTCCCATTACTGAACATTTTTACCCCATTAACCCTCAAATCTGTTTAACCCTTTAGCTTCAACTATAATATGAACTACTTGGCACTTAAACTAAATGGCACTTAAAAAGCACATGGTATCCTGGCATGTAGTAGATGAGCAATCAATATTTATTAAAATTTGAGCAAATTATTTTGATTGCATCCATCTCCTGGAATACCTTCTTATTTTCTTCAAGGTAAAATTCAAACTCTTTGGCATCATAGAAAGGCTATTTTTCAAACTGACCCTGCAGTCATTCAACTTTGTGTATCTTTGCCTATGCTAATACCTTTGTTTTCCTGCCCCTTCCTTTTTAGCTTTGTGAAGTCTCATATAAGTCATGTACCAGCTACTCTGATAATACTTGCTTTCTGCTGGAGGTACTTAAATTCCTCCTCCTCTATGTTCATGGCATCTGTTCATAACTTTATCACAGCATTTATCAACTTATATGGCAATGATTTGTTTACCTGTTTCTTCCTACACTGTGAGTGCCATGAAAAAATGAACTGTTATCTAAGTGAGCCCAGATCCCAGCTCACTGTCTGGCACAGAGTGGAAACACAATTAATTATTCTGTTATGAGTAATGACTCTTGCTCATTGGTTTCTCAGGAGCAAAAGTCAGATAATAGCCTGATTTTTATTTCCTTTGTAAACTCTAAAAAGATGACAGTCCTAAAAAGCATATGTTATGAGACTAGATAATAACAACAAAAACACTGGCTGAAACTGTGCTACATATGTATTAAGAAACACAAAACTTTGCCAATGTTTCATATATCACCTTAATTAATTATAATGCCAACATTTTTACAATGCCAGGAAGGGACATTGCTCATATGTTACTATCTCACTGTAAATATATAAGCAAGACAAACACCTATTAAAGGATAGTTTCAACGCTATCATTAACTTTCTATTTTCATATAGTTTTTCCTCTAGGAATTCATATTTTAGACAGTTTCCTAACTTTTCTCTATCAAACCAGAGAGCAACCCCTTTCTTGTGATATTACTTTGCTTCAGGTCCCTGCAATATGTCACTGGCAGGAAGGAAGAGGTGGTTGTCACTTCTTTCTTCCCTGGCCAGTAATAAGGTACATCCATCAGATGTGTGCACCCCACTTTTCTGTTCAGACGCCTCCTCTGATTTAGAGAGAAGAGAGCAGGACAGAGGAAGGATGCTCACTTAGCTCTAGTACTATGTTTTGTGGGCAAAGAGAGGGGTAGAGGCAAGGTTTAAGGTTCAAATCAGAGGGCTTCTCATGCTTAACTTTCTGACCCCTAGCAAAACTCAGTTTCCTTATGCTTCTGCCACCCAACCCTTGCCTTGAGGTAAGTTTTTGTGCATGCCCAGAGAAGTCAGGTTGTTTCCCATGAAACCAAATAGTTATCTTCCTCAACTTTGTTGTCTAATGTAAAAAAGATATTGATTCTCAGAATAATTGTCACCTCTCAGCATCAATCCTTCGGGAAATGTGAGATGCTTTCAAGCTGTAACTATCCTGTATCTATTCTAATCACATTTCCAGATACACAGCCAGGAAGAGCAGGGTTTTGTCCCTTTTCCATGTGAGATGAAGATGGATTAAATATCTGGTGATAGATCATACTGCAATTTCACTGCAGAACACAGATCTAGAACCAGGCACCATAACTATCAGCTCAAATAGTTACCCTTAAAAGCAAAACAAAAACAAAACCATTCTAGGTAAAAGTAAATAAGTATCTCCATAAACAAAATTTAAATAATATTGCAACAAACCTGAAATATACATGATCAATAAGAGCTTACTGAATGGATGAGTAATTTAATGTACTATGTTAGTTTTATCTTTTGGTAAAATCTTGGTTAAATCTATAAAGTAAATGGTCTCATCACAAACCTGCTCAATCTTAAGGAAGTTTTGATTTGAATATTCAAAAAACATGCATCCAGGATTACACTGGCTAACAATCTGCATATCAGGTTAAACACTGGAGACTATTATTTCCATAAGTCTATTTTTCATTAATAATATTAGCCTGAGAAAAGTCCAGATGCACCACATGTCTTATTCCTCATATAAAATTCTGTAACTTGTGCCTAGTAGCAATTATATAATGAAAATTTTCCCCAGCTCCCAACTGTCTGCACAGAAATTGTGGAGAAAAAAATCAGCGAGCAAGCCCTTCCATATTCTTGCATCCACATCCACATAAGCATCTCAAAGAACAATAAATAAATAAAATTCAAAGTCTGTTTTTCTCACGTCAAAGGAATTCAAATTCAGAGGAAAAATGAATTAACACTAGAGAGTACTTGGGATGACAATAGTTGCTGGCATATGGGAACATTTCTCTTCATTACGATTGTGCTAACAAATAAAAACACTTAGCAGAGTAAGGCCAAATTCATATAAACTTTTATAATATAACGCATGAAGAAGATTCTTTCTACTCTTTATTATTGTCGCAGAAGAAAACCAGGTTTACATTAGAAATCTGTCCACAGTATGCAAAAACTTAGCCAGGAAGGAGGGGAGATATTCTCTTAAAGGTATATTAATTCACTTATGCTCTCTTCTTTAAAAAAAAAAAACCATACATGTCATTTATCAAGAAAGGGCCACTAAAAGAGAGATTTCAATTTCGTGAACACTTAGACTTTTTTTTTTTTTTTTTTGTCTTCTCACCATAGCAACTTGACAAAAATCCTGCCCTGTTTTCAATCATGATTCCTTGTTCTGTGAAAGCGAGGTAAGAGGGCTTTAGCAAATCATGTGGAGACAGTTTTTTATCTGCAGGGATTGGGATGAAAGACCACCATAAGAGCTCATTTTTATGAGCATACACGGTCTTTCAAGCAGCACATGTTTTCATTTCTTCGTCTTCCAATTTGGATCATTTCAAAGCACTCTAAGAGTTACCTGTGTAAGCCTTCTCTTGTCTAGAAAGAGCTACCACTAATGTCATGAATAGCCCAATAGTCTCCCAGAGCCTACAACAAACATCTACTTCTAAGGAAACAAATTGCCTCCAAGTAAGAGCAATGCTTCCCTTTTTACTCTTTTTAATATTTCCATCATCTGAGTAAAATTGGCTTTTAAACACTTCAAACTTGATTGAGGTGACACCAGAGATTTCAATCAGTCTAGATGGAGTTGCTTCCAACAAAATTATTTTCTACCAGGGAGAAATATGACTCTGAAAGCTCTACCACCATAAAAAGAAAAGAATCTCCTGCTTACTCTGAGGTAAAACTCGTATCAAATTATTTCAAAGCGGACTCAGATCTCCCAGAACAGTACTACCTATAGAAGATCATTACAGTTTCAGGTTAAGTGATTGGTAATTTTTAGCTTTAAATTAATATATATATGTACATATCATGTGACCCATTGAATATTAAAAAGTATTTACTGAGGGTGGTCAATAGCGACCATGCAATTAAAGTCACATGTTGAAAATCTACACAGAAGAGAGGATTCTGGGAAGATGGCAGTGGCAGTGTGCAGTTTATTAAACTCATCAAACCCTCACATAAAAGAACAGAGCATTTAGATAACAAAACCAGTAAACCAGGGGCAGCATTTAAAGCAAAACTAGATGAATAGTTATCCCCATGAGCCCCAAAATACATGGGGTAGAGGTAAACCACCAACAGTCTTACAATTATATGATATCTGCATCTCCTCTGCAGGAGGAAGAGGAAGAAAGCAACAGAGCAGGGTCTCAGGAGCTTGAGGGCAGGACAATAAAACTGCCAATAGGTATTCCCTGGAAAACAGGGACCAGTACAGAAACAGCAGCTCAAATGGTGAGGAGTTAGTGAATGCAACCCCTCCCCTAATCCCTACAAGACATAAAAGAGACAATGTAAATCAGAACTAGAAAGGTTCAGAAACAATGTTGCATACTCTGGAAATAATTAGAAATGATAGAAAAAAGAAGTCCAAAAATGCAGGAAAAAAGAAGTAGAAAAATAGTCAAGAAATAGCAATAGGAAATAAACACAACTGATGATAGGTTAAGTAAAATAAAAGGTGAAAGAGAAAAAAGCTTTAAAATCAAAAAGGAATAAAAAAAGGAAAAGATTCAGGAGAAATTTTAAAATATTGAAGACAGGCAAAATTTTAAGCATAAGGATAGTAGGAGAAGAAAGGAGATAAAATCCGAAGTAAAAAGCAGAAAAAATAGTAAATCCCATAACCACAGAAAATTTTCCTAAAATAACAAATGTAAGCCTGCATACTGAAAGTGCACACAGCATCACCACATCAAGACATACTCCAGTAAAATTACATGAGAAAGAATAAAGAAAGAAGGAAGGAAGGAAGGGAGGGGTGGAGGGAGGAGGGAAGGAGAGAGAAGGAAGGAGGGAGAGAGAAGGAAGGAAGAAAGGAAGTAGGGGGAAGGAAGGAAAAAGGGAGGAAGGGAGGGAAGGAGGAAAGGAAAGGAAGATGTCCTTTAGGTAACTAGAAAATAGAGAACAGAGCACAAGACTCATAAGGGAAATAAAATTATATTATCATCAAACTTCAACAGTAACACTTTATGCCAAAAGAAAATGTAGTAACATATTTAAGATGCTCAAGAAAAAGAGAATTGTGAGCCAAGAATATTTTTATCCAACAAAACAGATATTCAAGTTCAAAAGACATAGGCAAACTTTTTTTTTTTTTTTTTTTTTTGGTACGCGGGCCTCTCACTGTGTGGCCTCTCCCGTTGCGGAGCACAGGCTCCGGATGCGCAGGCTCAGTGGCCATGGCTTACGGGCCCAGCTGCTCCGCGGCATGCGGGATCCTCCTGGACCAGGGCACGGACCCACGTCCCCTGCATCGGCAGGCAGACTCCCAACCACTGCGCCACCAGGGAAGCCCATAGGCAAACTTTTATCAACATGCAATCATTCCAGGAATATTGTTCTCTTGAGTCCTTACTAAGGAATCTACTAGAGAATAACCTTCAGACAAACAAAATGACTAGAGAGACACTGATGTGAGGTCTGGTGGTGCATGAATATATAGTTATCTAGAGCAGTAAGGTTAAATGAAGAACAAGGGGGAGAGAATATGGTATGAAATGACTATATTCTCAGACAATATAGGTGTAAAACAGCTATAAATAAATGGGAAATATTAGGGAGAACCAAAGGAAAACAATGCTAATGGTTTCAGTAATCATACTGGTGGTAGTATCAGTTTTGCCACTCTAAGACTGCTGTATATGCAGTATTAGATAGAAAAAAATAAGCGATTAGGAGATTCTTCTATTATTCTCCATGCCCTTGAGAACCACCATTCTCAGTGATAAAGAAAGAAAATACAGATGTAAGAAAGAGTAAGTTAAGTAAAAGCCCTGTAATCTTGAATTTGAGTTGGAAATATCAATCTGAATTTAGGTTAGGGGGGCATCAGTGCCAAGGAGCAAAATAAAACAGAATCATAGCAGAAAATGAAGGGAGAGTTACTGTTTCAAATAGGAGGGTACAGTACATTTATGTGCTACTGAAAATAATCATGTGTACCTCATAGAGTTCTCATAAGAACTACATGAAATACCACAGTGGAGAACTTAGAATGGCTTATGTGAGACGGCAATGAATATTACCTATTATTGCTATAGTTGATGGATCATCACCAGATAGAGAACCTTCTATCCCGGTGTGATGTGAGTCAGAAGATGTAAGATCATATCCCAGCTCTAAAATGGACCAGTTTTGTCCCTCAGTTGAGTTCCTTAACCTTGCTGAAAGTTCTTCCTTCACTTATAAAATAGGGATAATGACAATGTCCTAAAACTAAAATGAAGATTCAGTAACTTTTAGCTGAAGCTGGATATTTATTTATCTATATATTATTTAAATACTTCCAAATCCATCATAATAATAAATACTAAGGTATCCTTCCCCTTATGTTCTGAAAACTATTAGATGGTAATTTTCTGCCAAAAATTTAAATTCCGAGAGTGCTTGACTTGGCAGCACATATTGGAATGAAAATTGGTTCAACTTGGTAAAGATTAGCAAGGCCTTGCACAAGAATGACATGCAAATTCATCAGTTGTTCCCTGTCTTTAAAATTTACTGAACTGTACACTTACAATGAGTAAATTTTATGTTGCAAAAATTATACCTCAACAAACCTGTTTTTAGTTTTGAAAAAATGTTTTTAAGTTACTGGAAATCAGAAAAACTTTCCTTTGTGTTGATTGGCCAGACTGGGGATTTTCCCCTAAGTCTGTTACCTACCCCTGCCCAAATCACAATTTCTCAAGGATGCTGTGCATGTAATTGTGGCATATTTTCTTCTTTAAGACTCCACTCTAGGCAGGCTTATGCAGTGAAGATCTGTGTCTGATCCGATGCGCCAGTCTTCTGTTATCCACTGATGAACACTACAGGTGCAGTTTTCAGTGGCTGCTTGACTAACCACATGCAGGGGGGACACGGAAATCGTTCTTTCCTATTGCCTTCCTGAGCTGCATATCAAGAGGGAAGCCAGAGTCCACCCACCAGCTTCCTTATTAGTGTAAGGAACTTAAAATAATAATTTATACTTTAAAGTTCACCAAATTAAAATTATTTCTTACATTATAAAGCTTATTACTATCATTTTAAAAAATGAGCAGCTGAGCACATTTTCAGGAAGAGATCAGTTAAATACAGAAGCCTCAGACAAATCTGTTGAACTTAGTAAAGGCAGTTCTTTTCTTGCAGAGCATTTCAGTTATTCTGGTTTAATTAAATAACACCAGTCCCCCAACAAGACTGTTTGACATTCAGTTCCCAGTGTATATTAACTGTGAGTGATTGCATAAAGAACTGTCTGCTACCATCTCCTCAATCCACAAATCACTACATAAATAACAGATGCACGTATCATGATCAGTGACAAATCATGTCATTTCTTTGCAAGTCTGTCAGTGATTGGTCACCGTACATCTGTTACTCATGCATATACAACAAAACATGTAGTTTTAGTGCCTCCTTATCTCTCAGTGGTAAAGAGATACTATATGCAAAAAATATTTAACTTTTAAAGCACTATTACTGGTGGATAATTCTCCAGATCACTCTAATTTCCTTGGGAACTTCAATGAAAATGTGAAAATACACTTTTTACCACCAAACACAATATCATTAATCCAGTCACTGGACCAAAAAGGTAGTTCAACTTTTAAAGCCTATTACCTTAAATGGACTTTTGGACAGGTTATTGATGCTACAGCAGGAGATCATGCCATTTCTTTAGCTGAGTTTGGGAAAAAAGATGACATAAAGTATGCAACTGAGAACATTCAAGCATCGAGGCAGAAAGTAAAAGGTGCGCTGTATAGTGGAAACTTTTACCTCACTGTGCAAATAACTTTGCAGGATTTGAATTGTATATAAATGGAGTTTAAGATGAAATACTTGCCTGTGGAAATGTTCACACTGACTCCATGAGAGGGACTCTACAGATATGGCCAGAGGAACTTAGCAAAGGTGAACTTACTGGCATAATTGAGGAAAGTGATTGTGATGAAAAGGATAAAGGTGTCCCAGAGGAAGTGATGCTGGCCAAAAAAAATTCACATTAAAGAAACTCTCGAAGATATTTCACAAAATTGCAAATGCAATGAATATTATGTTAGAAGCTGATCCAAACTTAGAAATTTACCAACCCGTAGAAGAAAAATGCTCACTCTTTATCATAAGTTATACAGCAAAAAGAAGGCAAGCACTGTTCAAACTATTCTTGGTAAGATTTTTACAAAGAAACAAAAACTTTAATTTTCTATTTTTCTAGTTTTTTAATAACAGTGCACTAGATAAATAGTAGTTTTAATATTTTTTCCATTCCTCTATACATTTATAACTAAGAGAGTTTTTTAATATTTTTGCAAAAAAATTAAAGGTTATAGAATAATCATGATTTTTCCATTGACTATTAGGATCACTTTCTAAGTTTCAGCTTGTACAATCACTTTTTATGGTTCTGAATTGTGATGAGGACTGCCTGTTATCTTTCAAGTACATAGTATTCAGAAGTAGATATTTGTATTCAGGATTAATATTATATACACAAAGCTAACTAATGTGTCATCAAGATATTGGTGAATTACTCTTAGACAGGTTTCTACTACACAGGAAGAAAAAAGTTGAGGTTAGCAAAGTTTAAACCAAATCAGGGGACTTTTTGAATAGATTAAAGGAAGAATTTGAAAACCATAGTGTTTTAAACATTGGAGAAATTTATGAAAGAGATATCTCCAGAAATGTTTAAAGAAACATTTCCAAAATATTTTTATTTGTTGATCGCTGGGTTTGTATGAACCCACTCGGCACCTGAGTATCATGTTCTGAAATTTCTTCTGATATTAAGTGCTGTAAAAAGATAAAATGACACACATTAAAATTTTCAAGAATTTATATGAGCATAAATCAGTTCCAATCAGGCAGCACCAAACTGAAAGTGGTTAGGGGCACTCCACCCACAGGAGCTAGGGGAGAGGATTTAATAGAGAAGACAGGAAAGCAAAGCAAGGAAATTATTTGATTGGCTATAACTTAAGCAGTTGCCTAACTTGTGTTAGCCTAGCCAGCTGTGAATGGTTGTTCTTAAGTTTCATTTTCTCAGATTCAAGTTTATTGACTCTGGCTTAAGTTTTGGTTTACTCAGATAGACTGCCAAGGCATTAGAGCTACCTCAGTCTCCACCCCTCCTTGTTTAGTTACTTTAACAGCTCTCACTCCTAAAAACTAATAAATCAATAGTTCAAACGCAATGAATTTAAGGTAGAACTAGCAATAAGATTTAAAATTTTAATTGCCATTTACAAGTCAAGCATTCTGGTTTTATTTCCCCGTGTTAATTATATATAGTTTGCTCATTTCCATAGTTAAATGTGGAGAGCACTAGAATTAACAAGAATACATTCAAATTCCTTCAAACGGGGTGAAATCACTTCTTTAATCTCCTTCAGCCACTTAAAACCACAGTCAAGTGAGCACTGTCTTTCACATTTGACAAAGCAGGGTCTGACTGTTCAGAAACTGTAGGTGGACAAGGGTTACTAACACAAATCAAGATAGAATAATAATGAAAGTGAAATACTTACAATACACTTAAAATAAGATGTGTAGGTGTGCGAGTATGAGTGCATATCTGTGTTTGGGGACTATGGTTTTAAACAATTGATTATATAACTGAATTAGCAGGTGTTTTTGTGTTATTGGGCTGATTCATGCTGCTGTCCTATTTTATGAGGAAGCATCAGAGAACTGGCTGAAAATTATTTTCTTTGGTGAAGTGGATAAAAAAAAATTCCAGGCATATGTGTCTTCGCTCTATAAAGGGAAATGAAAACAACACATATGTTCTTAAACAAATTATGTACGGGACCTGACTTGCTTAAGTGTATTGGTTCTTTTATTACTGAACTCAGCTTACATAAATATTCCTGACTTGGAATCTAAACTCATGAAGGAGGAAAATTATTGTCATTGTGTGTCTATTTATATGTAAATATCCAAAAGGAACTGAGACAAATTTTTTAATTGATCTCTGTATTAAGATATCACTGCAGAGCACTACCCACCACCAGTCCCTCACCCATCAGGAAGCTTGCACAAGCCTCTTAGATAGCCTCATCCACCAGAGGGCAGAGAGCAGAAGCAAGAGCTACAGTCCTGCAGCCTGTGGAATGAAAACCACATTCACAGAAAGACAGACAAAATGAAAAGGCAGAGGACTATTACCAGATGAAGAAACAAGATAAAACCCCAGAAAAAGAACTAAATGAAATGGAGTTAGGCAACCTTCCAGAAAGAGAATCCAGAATAATGACTGTGAAGATGATCCAGGACCTCAGAAAAAGATTGGAAGTAAATATTGAGAAGATGCAAGAAATGTTTAACAAAGACCTAGAAAAATTAAAGAACAAACCAACAGAGATAAACAATACAATAACTGAAATGAAAAATACACTAGAAGGAAGCAATAGAAGAATAACCGAGGCAGCAGAACAGACAAGCGACCTGGAAGACAGACAGGTGGAAATCACTGCCACAGAAAAGAATAAAGAAAAAAGAATGAAGAGGAAGGAAGACAGCCTAAGAGACCTCTGGGACAACATTAAAGGCATCAACACTTGAATTATAGGGGTGCCAGAAGGAGAAGAGAGAAAGGACCCAAGAAAATATTTGAATAGGTTATAGTCAAAAACTTCCCTAACATGGGAAAGGAAATAGCCACCCAAGTCCAAGAAGTTCAGAGAGTCCCAGGCAGGATAAACCTAAGGAGAAATGCACTGAGATACACAGTAATCAAACTTACAAAAATTAAAGACAAAGAAAAATTATAAAAAGCAACAAGGGAAAAATGACAAATAATGTACAAGGGAACACCTGTAAGGTTTATGGCTTATTTCTCAGCAGAAACTCTACAAGCCAGAAGGGAGTGGCACAATATATTTAAAGTGATGAAAGGGAAGAACCTACAACAAAGATTATGCTACCCAGCAAGGATCCCATTCAGATTCGAAGGAGACATCAAAAGTTTTACAGAAAAGCAAAAGCTAAGAGAATTCAGCACCACCAAACCAGCTCTACAACAAATGCTAAAGGAACTTTTCTAAGTGGGAAACACAAGAGAAGGAAAGGACCTACAGAGGCAAACCCAAAACAATTAAGAAAATGGTAATAGGAACATACATATCGATAATTACCTTAAATGTGAATGGATTAAATGCTCCAACCAAAAGACACAGGCTGGCTGAATGCATACAAAAACAAGACCCATGTATATGCTATCTAAAAGAGACCCACTTCAGACCTAGGGACACATACACACTGAAAGTGAGGGGATAGAAAAAGATATTCCATGCAAATGGAAATCAAAAGAAAGCTGGGGTAGCAAAACTCATATCAGATAAAATAGATTTTAAAATAAAAAATGTTACAAGAGACAAGGAAGGACACTACATAATGATCAAGGGATCAATCCAAGAAGATATAACAATTATAAATCTATATGCATCTAACATAGGGGCACCTCAATATATAAGGCAAATGCTAACAGCTATAAAAGAGGAAACTGACAGTAACACAATAACAGTGGGGGACTTTAACACCTCAGTTACACCAACGGACAGGTCATCCAGAAAGAAAATTAATAAGGAAACAAAAGCTTTAAATGATACAATAGACCATATAGTTGTAATTGATATTTACAGGACATTTCCATCTGAAAGAGCAGATTACACTTTCTTCTCAAGTGCACACAGAACTTTCTCCAAGATAGATAACATCTTGTGTCACAAATCAAGCCTCAGTAAATTTAAGAAAATTGAAATCATGTCAAGCATCTGTTCTGACCACAACACTATGAGATTAGAAATCACCTACAGGGGAAAAAAACGTAAAAAACACAAACACATGGAGTCTAAACAATATGTTACTAAATAACCAAGAGATCACTGAAGAAATCAAAGAGGAAATCAAAAAATACCTAGAGACACATAACAACAAAAACATGATGATCCAAAACCTATGGGATGCAGCAAAAGCAGTTCTAAGGGGAGAGTTTATAGCAAAACAATCCTACCTCAAGAAACAAGGAAAATCTCAAATAAACAATTTAACCTTACACCTAAATGAACTACAGAAAGAAGAACAAACAAAACCCAAAGTTAGCAGAAGGAAAGAAATCATAAAGATCAGAGCAGAAATAAATGAAACAGAAACAAAGAAAACAAAAGCAAAGATCAATAAAACTAAAAGCTGGTTCTTTGAGAAGATAAAAAAATTGATAAACCTTTAGCAGGACTCATCAAGAAAGAGAGCAAGAGGACTCAAATCAATAAAATTACAAATGAAAAAGGAGACATTACAATGGACACTGCTGAAATACAAAGCATCATAAGAGGCTACTACCAGCAACACTATGCCACTAAAATGGACAACGTGGAAGAAATAAACAAATTCTTAGAAAGGTATAACCTTCCAAGACTGAACCAGGAAGAAATAGAAAATATGAACAGACCAATCACAAGTAATGAAATTGAAACTGTGATTAAAAATCATCCAACAAACCAAAGTCCAGGACCAGAAGGCTTCACAGGTGATTCTATCAAACATTTAGAGAAGAGATAACACTCATCCTTCTCAAACTCTTCCTAAAAATTGCAGAGGAAGAAACACTGCCAAACTCATTCTATGAGGCCACCATCACCCTGACAAAGATACTACAAAACCAGAAAAAGATACTACAAAAAAAGAAAATTACAGACCAATATCACTGATGAATATAGATGCAAAAATCCTCAACAAAATACTAGCAAACAGAATCCAACAACACATGCAAAGGACCACACACCATGATCAAGTGGGATTTACCCCAGGGATGCAAGGATTCTTCAGTATATGCAAATCAATCAATGTGATACACCATATTAACAAACTGAAGGATAAAAACCATATGATCATGTCAATAGATGCAGGAAAAGCTTCTGACAAAATTCAACACCCATTTATGATAACAACTCTCCAGAAAGTGGGCATAGAGGAAACCTACGTCAACATAATAAAGGTCATATATGACAAACCCACAGCAAACATCATTCTCAATGGTAAAAAAATGAAAGCATTTCCTCTAAGATCAGGAACAAGACAAGATGTACACTCTCGTCACTATTATTCAACATAGTTTCAGAAGTCCTAGTCATGGCAATCAGAGAAGAAAATTAAATAAAAGGAATAGAAAATGGAAAAGAAGTAAAACTGTCACTGTTTGCTGATGACATGACACTATACATAGATAATCCTAAAGATGTCACCAGAAAAATACTAGAGCTAATCAATGAATTTGGTAAAGTTGCAGGATACAAAATTAATGCACAGAAATCTCTTGCATTCCTATACACAAGGTCAGAAAGATAAATTAGGGAAACAAACCAATTTACCACTGCAACAAAAATAATAAAATACCTAGGAATAAACCTACCTAAGGAGGTAAAAGACTTGTACTCAGAAAACTATAAGACACTGATGAAACAAATCAAAGATAACACAAACAGATGGAGAGATATACCATGTTCTTGGATTGGAAGAATCAATATTGTGGAAATGACTATACTACCCAAAGCAATCTACAAATTCAATGTAATCTGCATCAAATCACCAATGGCATTTTTTATGAAACTAGGGCAAAAAAATCGTAAAATTTGTATGGAGACACTAAAGATCCTGAATAGCCAAAGCAATCCTGAAGGAAAAAAACAGAGCTGGAGGAATCAGACTCCCTGACTTCAGACTACACTACAAAGCTACAGTAATCAAGACAACATGGTACTGGCACAAAAACAGACATATAGATCAATGCAACAGGATAGAGAGCCTAGAGATAAACCCACGCACCTATGGTCACCTAATCTATGACAAACGAGGCAAAAATATACAATGGAGAAAAGACAGCCTCCTCAATAAGTGGCACTGGAAAAACTGGACAGTTACATGTAAAAGATAGAAATTAGAACACTCCCTAACACCATACACAAAAATAAACTCAAAATGGATTAAAGACCTAAATGTAAGACCAGACACTATAAAACTCTTAGAGGAAAACACAGGAAGAACACTCTTTGACATAAATCACAGAAAGATCTTTTTTGACCCACCTCCTAGAGTAATGGAAATAAAAACAAAAATAAACAAATGGGACCTAGCAAAACTTAAAAGCTTTGGCACAGCAAAGAAAACTATAAAGAAGACGACAAGACCACCCTCAGAATGGGAGAAAATATTGGCAAATGAGTCAATGGACAAAGGAGTAATCTCCAAAATATATAAACAGCTCATGCAGCTCAATATCAAAAAAACAAACAACCCAATCCAAAAATGGGCAGAAGACCTAAATAGACACTTCTCCAAGGAAGACGTACAGATGGCCAACAAACACATGGAAGGATGCTCAACATCACTAATTGTTAGAGAAATGCAAATCAAAACTACAATGAGGTATCACCTCACACCAGTTACAATGGGCATCAGCAGAAAATCTACAAACAACAAATGCTGGAGAGGGTGTGGAGAAAAGGGAACCCTCTTGCACTGTTGGTAGGAATGTAAATTGATACAGCCACTATGGAGAACAGTATGGAGATTCCTTAAGAAACTAAAAATAGAATTACCGTAAGACCCGGCAATCCTACTACTGGGCATACACACAGAGAAAACCATAATTCAAAAAGACCCATGCTCCCCAATGTTCCTTGCAGCACTATTTACATACCCAGGTCACAGAAGCAACCTAAATGCCCATTGACAGGTGAATGGATAAAGAAGATGTGGTACGTGTATACAATGGAATATTACTCAGCCATAAAAAGGAGTGAAATTGGGTCATTTCTAGAGATGTGGATGGACCTAGAGAATGTCATACGGAGTGAAGGAGGTCAGAAAGAGAAAAACAAATATTGTATATTAACGCATATATGTGGAATCTACAAAAATGGTGCAGAGGAACCAGTTTGCCAGGCAGAAATAGAGACACAGATGTAGAGAACAAACGTATGGACACCAAGGGGGGAAAGTGGGGTGGGGGTGTCATGGTGGTGAGACGAAATGGGAGATTAGGATTGACATATATACACTAATATGTATAAAATAGATAACTAATAAGAACCTGCTATATAAAAAATAAATAAAGTTCAAATTTAAAAAAAAGATATCACTGCAATTTGAACTGATGTCCAAATGAACTTATTTGAACCAACTTTAACCAAGGTCAAATAAATATCTGCCGTTAATGAGGTAATAGGAAATAGCACAATGTCTTTCATTAGCATTATCAATTAAATTAAATAAGTGAACTCCTGATTCTGAGACTTTGTGTACATCAGAATCACTAAAGCAGATGTACTGAGTGTGAATCTCTAGAAATAAGGTCTTTCGGCATATGTATTTTAACAAAACCTCTACAGAGTTGATTCTGAAAGATATTGTGCTGAATAAAAATGTGATAAATGACACAGGCTCAACCTCAAGACATTTAGAATTTTGCTGGAGAGATTTTTAAATATTTCTATAAATTAAATAGGAGCATATAAATGTGCAATATTCACTCAGTAAGAGGTAAATTTTAAAGCTATTTGAAAAGAACATGATGAAAAAAATTTCTTCATAATCACTTGTTTGTTTTTGATAACTTTTCCCTGATTATTAAAAGACGGTTATTATTGAAATGTATAAATAGATGAAAATAAATTAAAAAACAAAGAGCACTGGAAATAAAAAATGGTAATACACTGGCCTTTGGTTCAGTATTTCTATAAATACTTATGTGGTGGGTTGGTTTGTTTGAATTTTTTCTCTCCCTGATCACCATATTATCATATCAAGAAAATTTCCTTTGGCATTAATTAGACTTCAAAAATAGTGTTTGTAAATACCGCATTTGTCCATCACATGGAAGAACTGACTAATGGAACAGTTTTTGTTTTGTTACTCATTTATGTTTCCAAGGTTTGGTGTTCTAAATAATATGATGATAAATCTTATTTCATAAATATTTGTACTTATTTTATTATTTCCTCATAACACTTTTTGAATGGAATTGAATCAAAGAAATGAAAATATCAAGGCACTCACTATATGTTGCCAAACTGTCTCTGAAATATTTTGCCAATTTTTGCACCCACATTAGCAGTGTTTGAGAATGATAACACTGATTATTAACTTTTATATCAGTGACAATTTGAAAGAAGGGAATGGTGTTTGATTGATGTTCTAGTTTGCATTTCTTTTCTTGCTGATGAGGATTAATCTTTTTCTCATAGAATTCTTCAGCTAAAAATATTCTTTTTTCATTAGCAAGAGTAAATTTAAAGGAAAATATTAAGGAAAATCAGTGTTTCAGTTTGGCAAAGCTTAGAGCATAGCTAATATTCACAGATGTGTTTTTCTGAATCAAAATCAAGCAGAACTTAAAATTTTAGGTCATATGTTTGGTATTCGGCAAGTTAAAAGAAATGTATACATTAATTCTCATAAAACATGAGACGTCTCCTCAGTTGGCTAAAGAGACATCTCAGAGTTTTAAACTTTATGTGGAAACTGTAACAGAACATTTTAATTAGTCAAGCCTAAGTGACACACAAGCATATGGAACTGGCAGTAATCTGGTTGCAGAATGATTGAGCAGTTGTGGGTGAAACAAGTTAAAGAGGATAATCAACATTAATGTTAATTTTTTTTTTTAGCATTAATGGCTCCTTAGTTCAAAGCTTCAGAGCTTCCAGGTGTCCATCCAGATGTCACACATTAAAATGGTCCTTTGGTGCACACTGAGTCACTCATGCAGGGCACACAATAGCAACCAGCATGGAAAATTATTCTCAAAATGAAGGCAGTGAAGGGACTTGCTTCAATGTACATGTCTTTGACACTCTTAAGGATTAGCCCTTTTCCAACTTCAGAATTTTCTTAAATTTCAAAACTCATTAAGTATGATCAACTTTTCAAGAAAAAAAAAACCGCTGCTGCACTTGTCTTCCACAATATTCTTCAAACCTACAGACTGATCCTATAAATACTGCAACAGTAATGTAACTCATTATTACACATACACACGCACACTCATACAACAAATCACACTTTCTCACCACTGAAAACTATAAACATAAAACACCTTATCCTAAGCTAGTTGGGTTTTAATTCAGTCCTCAGTAGACCAGAATTGAAAATAGGGATTCAAATGTAGATCACAAGGGAAGAATTTGAATTGATTGGCCTGAAACAGCATCACTGTACAAGCATTAAAGGCCCCGAATCGTCATCAGACTGACTATTCCAATGCATATTTAACACCGCATGAAATAACTGTAATCATATGCCAGCATCTTCAAAATTAGCAGCCATAATAAGCAGCACTGATCTAATGCTTTGGGGCTTAAAGATGTCAACTAATAGAATATACTTTTGTCCAAATATTTTACCAATGGCCTCTTTCTGATCAATTTCTAAAGTGAATGATGATTAACAAATGGGAACTACAGGTGAAACAATTTAAAAAAAAATACCATACAGAAGAAATTCAGACTAAAAGTATATATGTATGAAGAAGATTTTCAACAACTTGTAATGCCACTCTCAAATCCTGGACTTATTTATAGCCAGTTCTGAAGGATTGCTCATTAAATGTTTGAGAAACACTGGGTGACATCATTTTCATTTATACTATTTAACTTTCTGCCCTGGAAATTTGTATTGGCCTCTGATACAGCTGGCTCAGCTCTGTTCCCTGTTTCTTACCATTAAAAAACTTCTATCCTCTGACATTCCTTTGTTCAATTTAGGCTCCAGTCAGAATGGGTTACATGCCTTTCGGTGACCCTTTTTTCCCTTAAAATAAAATCCAAATGTCCACAGGTATATCTCCACTCATGGCCCAACAGCCTCCTCCCATTCACCATGCTCAGACACACTGTCCTTCCTTCTGCTCATCGAACATGGTCTTGCCTTGGGGAGCAGGGCCCTGCCTTGTACTTCCTTTCTTTTCTGACTAGAACACTCTTCGCTTAGGCCTCCACATGACTGACTGAGTTTCATTCAGGCCTCAGCCCCTTAGAAAAGACAACATTAACCATTCTCTTTAAAAAAGCTTCTTTCCCCACTTCATCCCACTATTCTCTTCTCCCACTACTTTCTTTATCACACTACTATCTTACATTTTCCTACAGTATTTACAATTCTCTGAAATTATCTTGTTTGTGTCCCTGGTTATTCCATATTGGATTTTACTGATATTCCCGCTTAGTTAAGAACAGTGATTTTTTGTGAGACATTTAACCTGTGTGGATAATGATGTGAATACATTGAATCTGTGCTACTTTTAAGGTGATAATAAAACCTCTTTTTATAACCCCATAGAATGCATGCCAGATGGAACTTAAGAACTGTGTTCATGTAGTAGAAAAGATTTTCCAAAATACACTAAGTGATCTATATAAAACAAAGAGAAATATACCTGTTATCAATAATCTGCATCATCTGAATCCTTATTCAAAGAAACAAGAAAAAAAAAAAGTATTATCAATGGAACATGGCCTACTGGAAAGAAGGAGAAAAAGGTATTCACAACACAGGTAGACGGCCTGGTCTTGGAAACTGACAGACACACTTCTTTAGGGCCAGGAGGGAAAGAAGGGGCAAAAATTCTTTAGGACAAGGAAACATCCAGAGGCAGAGATAGGCATGTGACTACAGAGATGACAGAGTGGCAGAAGGACAAGGAACAGAGGAAGTTAAGGGGGTTTGAGGGGTAGAAATTGAAGAAAGGTTTAAAAAAGAGATGCTGAGGGCTTCCCTGGTGGCGCAGTGGTTGAGAATCTACCTGCTAATGCAGGGGACATGGGTTCCAGCCCTGGTATGGGAGGATCCCATATGCTGCGGAGCAACTAGGCCTGTGAGCCACAACTACTGAGCCTGCACGTCTGGAGCCTGTGCTCTGTAACAAGAGAGGCTGCGATAGTGAGAGGCCCGCGCACCACGATGAAGAGTGGCCCCCCCTTGCCACAACTAGAGAAAGCCCTCGCACAGAAACGAAGACCCAACACAGCAAAAAAAAAAAAAAAAAAAAAAAAGATGCTGAGACATGGTGGCCTTAGGACTGTTGCAAATAAAATATCACACTCAACACTTAGTAAAGCTGTTGTGACTGTTTAGGGTCACAGAGTCCATGTTAAAGGATTGTTCTTCTTGTACTATTTGACCACATACATATTTTTCTAAATCATAAAAGGAATTAAAATAACTTTGAAGCCACTTTTTAATTTACTTTCTTTTTGAGTGAATTTACTTTCTTTTGATAATACTGCTCCCTATTATGGCACAAAGGATCTCTCAGACCTATTATCTATACCATAATATTTTCATAAAAAGGTTACACAGGACAAACTAAGTATATCCAAATGTAAGTGTATGTATTTTATCTCAAAGACAGCAGATATTCACACCTGGAATAAGTCTCTTCAGGGATACTTAAATTAGTCCAGCTTATAGCCATAAGAACTTCAGAGAGTCACAGTAGGAATAGCCAGCATTCAATAAGCTCCACTGTAAATTCACCTTACTTAAAGAGACGGCCAAAAGCTCATCTGTTATCACATTTGTCCTCCCAGTAATACATAGCACTGCTGTCCCTATAAAACCTCAAGGGACACTGTGAGATAGAGTTAAATGGCCCTCTTCAGGTTACACAGTTACTGGAGTGACTAGTCACCAATGATATTGAACTAGAAGCTGGCGTCCTGCCTCTTGAACTGGTGATTTGGACATGCCTATGCTTTATGGATATATTATCAGCATGCTTCATTTACTGCTATAAACACACTGTTTTTGTTAAAACAATTTCATTACAGGGGAAAAAACACATTTAAAGGAAAATTTTACAAGACCCTTTTGCTTATGATACACTTTTTCTTATGAGGAAAAATGTGCCTCTTAAAATCAAAAGGTTAAAAACATTGAAGTTGAGAGTGTCACTGGTTATAATCTACATAACCCTAAATAATTTTTCATTTTTTACATTTGGCCACCAGAGCAAAAGAAAATGCTTTAAATTCAAACACTGGTTATTTCTTTTTTAATGGCATATAATAGATATATTTATATACAGTAAACTACAGATTTAAAGTCTACAGCTTGATCAGATTTGACATATGTACACACCTGTAATTCATCACCATTATCAAGGAAATTAATGTATCCACAACCTCCAAAAGTTTCCTGTGCTCGTCTGTAATCTCCCCTCCTGCCATTCCTGATGCCATCCCATTTCAAGCCAACCATTTCCCTACTTTATGCCTTTACAGATTGGTTTGAATTTTATAGAATTTTATATAAATGAAATAATATAGCATGTATTATTTTGTCTGGTTTTTAAAATTCTACATAATTATTTTGAAATTCACCCATTTATTTGCATATATCAATAATTTGTTGATATATGTTGGTGAGTAGTATTCCATTGTATACAGATACCACAACTTATTTAAGCATTTATTTGTTGAAAGACATTTGGGTTATTTCCAGATTTGGGGCTATTACAAATGAAGTTCCTGTGAACATTCATGTATATGTATTTGGATGAACATATGCCTTCATTTATCTTGAGGAAATATTTAGGGATGACATAAATGGATCATATGATAGGTGCATGTCTAACTTTTAGAAAGTGCCAAACTATTTTTGAGTGTCTGCACCATTTTATATTCCCATCAGCAGTGTATGAGAGTTACTATTCCCTCACACCCTTTCCAAAAATGGATATGTGTTTTTAATTTTAGCCATTTTAGTAGTTTTTTGGAGGTATCTCATGGTGATTTTAATTTGCATTTTTCTAATGATGTTAAACAACTTTTCATGTGTGTGTTTACAATCTATGTATCTTTTCTGTGAAGGGTCTGTTCAAACCCTTAGCTCACATTTTTGGGGGGTTGCTCTTTTCTCATTATTAAGTTTGGGAACTCTACATAATTTGGATACATTTATCAGATATATGATTTGCAAATATTTCCTTTGAGTCTATGGCTTGCCTTTTCTTTCTGTTGTTGTTATTGTTCTAATCAAGTAGGTTTTTTTGCTTTTTTTAACATCTTTATTGGAGTATAATTGCCTTACAATGGTGTGTTAGTTTCTGCTTTATAACAAAGTGAATCAGCTATACATATACACATATCCCCATATCTCTTCCTTCTTGTGTCTCCCTCCCTCTATGGCTTGCCTTTTCATTCTCCTAATGATGTCTTTCAAAGAGCAAACATTTTCAATTTTGATAAAGTTCAATTTATCAATTTTACTGCTATAAATTGTTATGTGGTAGCTAAGAAATGTTTGACAAAACAAAGGTTTCAAAGATTCTTCTCCAAGGTTTTCTCTTTGAACTTTTTAGCTTTAGGTTCTACATTACAGTGTATAATCCAATTTCAGTCAATTTTTGTATATAGTATGAGACAGGAAGTACGATTTTTTTTTTGTTTTGCATATGCATGTTTTCAACATATGCATGTTTTTTGTTTTGCATGTTGCATGTTTTCAACAGTATCATCTGTTGAAAACACTATCACTATCCACTGAATTGCTTTTTTATTTTTGTCAGTAATTAGTTGTTTATATATGTGTAGGTGTATTTTTGGAATCTCTTCTCTATTCCATTGATCATTTATCTGTCTTTATACCAGCCTCACACTGTCTTGATTAATGTAGCTTTATAATTTAAAAATGTGTCTTGAAATCAGAGACTGTTATTCCTCCAGCTTTGAAATCTGTTTTCAAAGTTGTTTTGGCATTCTACATCCTGTGCATTCTCATATGATTTTAGAATCAACTTATCAATTTTTAATCCCTCAAAAATGACTTCTGGGATTTTTATTGGATTGTATTGAAGCTAAAGATCAATTTAACCCATGAACAAGGTATGTATCTCCTTTTATTTAGGTCCTCATTGATTTTTACATCTTTTGTCAGATTTACCCCTAAATATTTCTTATTTTGATGCTATGGTAAATGGTACTATTTTATCATTTCAATTTCTAATTGTTCACTGCTAGTACACGTAAATACAATTGATTTTTGTAGATTGATCTCATATCTTGCAACCTTGCTAAAAACCTATTATCAGTTCTGGCTTCTTTGTAAATTTCATTTTATATATATATATATATATATATATATATATATATATATATATATACACACACACACACAATCATGTTATCTGCAGATAAAGACAGTTTTTATTTCTTTCTTTTCAGGTGCCTTTTACATTTTAGTCTTTTACTTGAATGACTGAACAGACTTGAGCTTCCAGTACAATGTTGACTAGAAGTGGCAATATCAGAAATACTTGTCTTTCTTAACCTTGGGGGAAAGCACTCAGTTTTTTACCATTAAGTGTGATTTTAGCTGTAGGTTTTTCCATTGCTGCCTTTTATTATGTATAAGAGATTTCCCCCTAGTCCTACTTTACTGAGTGCTTTTGTCAGGAATGGATGTTGTAGTTTGTTAAATATTTTTCTGCACTGACTGGACTGATAATATGGTTTCTCTCTTTTACTGATCTAAGTTATATTGATTGGTTATTTTAAATATTAAACTGACCTTGCATTCCAGGGATAAATTCCACTTGGTCATCAGTTAATATTCTTTCATATATCATTGGATTTGATTTCCTAATATTTTGTTTAGAATATTTACATGTGTTTCCTGAGGTATATTGGTCCACAGTTACCTTTCCTTTTAATGCCTTTATATGGTTTTGGTGTCAGAACTTCAAGAACAGCACAGTAGCTTGGACCTGAGTCAGTGGGACATGAGCTCACACACTTCGTGGTAGCCCACATTATGTGTAAACCATTATAAAAATAGTAACTTCTACTCTAAGAAAGATGGGAATCCACTTTATGGCTTTGAAAAGAAAAGAACATGATCTGTCTTATGTTTTAAAACATTTATTCTACAGTCTTGGGTGGATATGCTATGGAGTAAGATGAGATACATAGACAGATAAGTAGAGATGTTATTATAATAATCTAGGTGAGAGACGATGGGCCCTGGACTTGGGATGAGTGAGACATAATCAGATTCTGACTGCATGTTCAAAGCAGAGTTGACAATATTTGTTTGTGGATATAGGCAATAAGAAAAATACAGGAGTCAAAGTGGGGTCATTGTTTGTAACCTGAGTGGTTTAAATAAAGTAGCTACCATTAAGGACTTAGATCTAATCCAAACTATACATATGAATTTAGCCTGTAAATGGTATTTAAAACAGTAAAACTATATGAGATCATCTACAGTGTGAGTATAGAGAAAAGAAGAGCTCTGAGGATCTGTCCCTGATGTTTACAAGAGTCCAGATTCATTGTGAGAGTTTTCATATGTTATTTTGTGGCCATTAATAGTATTTTAATATGCAGCTTTGAGATTGTACTAACAATACATCCAAGTTGACTCAGAAGATACCAATGAAACAAGTCAACACATAACATTTTAGATATCTATTCTTTTGTCAGCAATTATTCTTATTTACAACGGCAGTGTGTATGTGTCATGCACTACATTTAGATTTTGAATACTTGGCAGTGTTGTTGGCTGAATATCAAGAGTGAAGGTTTTTGTTAACTTATGACTCATTAGGATATTTCTGATTAAATGTGATCTTTTAAAGAGGAATTCTTTCATTTCTGCTAGTCCTGACTGTAATTGTGTTATTCAGGTTCTCATTACCAGTGACATGATTGGCCACTGAACAAGATAAATAAACCTGGCAGATAAAATGAAAGTGGAAGTATCCTTCAGTTTAAACAAATAGTCTCTAAATTATAAACAAGTACAATAATAATACCTACCATGGTGAACAACTCTTTTTACATAACAGTGAAATATAGAGAACAGATTTTTCAAGTTTCAGGCAGTCTTCCTGTTCTCAGTCAGTTTAAAAGACAAAACTAACAAACTCCATCACTGTCATTTGTCTCAAACATGAGCAGCTGAGGAAAGACCTCTATTTTTTTCATTCACTTGACCTGAATTCTAAAATTCATGAAAATATTGCATAATTTCAGAAAAGCAACATTCATACTACTGTCTAAGTAAACGAAGACACTGGGAGACTTATTTGGAAGTAGATAAGTAAACGGTTTAAAGTATATGGGTACTAATTTTTGAAATGGAAAGTGATGCTATTTATTAGAGATGACTACAGGCAAACGTATTAGTAGCCACAAAGCTCTACTTCACTACATTTGCATTATTTTTTCTACTCAGTGGTTCTCAAAGTGTTGTCTCTTGACTCAAACTGTCAACTTCTTAGAAACAGGCAGAGTCAAGTCCACTCCAGACCTACTGAATCAGTAACTCTGGGGACAGAGCACCACAATCTGTTGTTTAACAAGCCCTTTAAATGATTTTGATTTAAATTAAAGTTTGAGAACCACTGATCTAGATCAAACATGGAAGAAGCAGAAAAAGGAGAAAGAGGAGAAGGAAAAGAAGACCATCCAGTATTAATGAAAACCTTACGTGAACTACTGTAGATACTGTATTAGATACTTCACACATATTTTTGGTTTTACAATCATTTTGCAAGGTAGCTATATCCCAGTTTAACAATGAGGAAATTCAGTCTCATACAGGTTGAAATAAAAATTTTAAAAATTGTTTCACTCTTCCAAAAATGGTGATGTTTTTCTTATTCTAAATCTCATTAACTTTTAGGGCGAAAAATTGATAAATAAGCTTCAAATCTCTAAAAATAGGAAAGCAGAAGCATCCACTGATGCAAATACGTTCTCAGAAGGATTTTTCTGGGCTGTTAAATTTTTGCTATCAAGTGTCAACTTAATTCAATGATGTTCCATTGTAAAGGATCCTACTGAAATTAAGAATCAAACTGGTGCAATCTACAAAAGTTAAGAGCCAGTAGTAATGATATTTGCTTGACAGGATCATATTTATTCTCGGTGAAAGAAAAAAAAATTAAGTAAGAATACACAACAAATCTGTTAAGTAAAAGAAAAAACTCAAAGACTTTTTAAAGCTATCTCTTTCAAAATTTTCAGACAAACATAGTAGGTGCAGATTAACTTTCCCTTAGAAAAAGTATGTAAAGAAGTGCAAGGCTGCACGTACGAAAGAACACTCACTTTAAATAGTAATAGAGAAAAATGCAGACACAGAATGTCCATTGCATCTAAAAATGCCACAAACATTCAATAATAATTTTTATTCCAATCTAGCAATGTCACTTTTGACTTGACTCTCAGTAAAAGTTAGGATATAATCTCTTTCTAAAAGGCAATCCTGTTATAAATTTTCTGCCTGTGATATATTTCTTAGTAATCCACAGCTAATTCCTCCCTGGATGCAGTAGATATCCAAGCATGCTAATGTAACTACAATGCTGGGAAGCTCTTTGGAAAAGATAATTCATTTGAGTCATGTCTGGCATCAATATATATTTTTCTTTTCTGAGTCATTTTCAATAATAATAATAACAACACAAATCATCATTAGGGGTTTCCCTGCTCACCAACTGCTACTAAGCAAATCACAGAAAGACCTTACATGTAAATACAGGTCATGACTTGAAGTAGAATGCAGAAATAAAATTCAGGTGAACTAATGCAGAGGATGTATATCTAAGGAAAAGAAACATTTTGGCAGAAATGCCATAATCAATTGTGCCAGAAATATTTGGAAACATTCTTCACAGTTTTCTGACTTCATGTGTTGGCTCAGAGAAATAACTTGAATCAAATATTAACAAATACATAAAAATGCCCTGAGGAAACCAACACTTCATTACAGGTTAAACATATGTTTTCTCTCTTATGTCTTCATTTTTGTGCTCTTAACTTGGAACAAATCTCAAGACCCTGAAATAAATCACTGGACGAGGAATAAGGGAGCCTCTTTTCATCAGTTTCCGTCTTTAAAGTAATTGAAGTGGGAGAGAGGGATGAAGAGGCAGAGCACAGAGGATTTTCAGGGCAATGTAACTACTTATTCTGTGTCATACCGCAATGGTGGATACATGCCATTATATACTTGACCAAACCAATAGAATTGGCAATCCCAAGAGTGAACTCTAATGTAAACTGTGGAATTTGAGTGATAATAATGTGCCAATTCTAGTTCATTGATCGTAGCAAACGTAACACTGTGGTACAGGATGTCCATAGCAGGAGAGTTTGTACATGTGTGGGGACAGGGGATATATGGGAACCGTTTATGTTTCACTAAAACTTCTCTAAACAATAAAGCTTCTTAATTTAAAGGTAAAAAAAGGTAAAAAAAAAAAAAAAAACGAGTATTAGAAAACTAAAGTATGAAGTTAAAATATTTTATATAAAATATTTATGTTTTGATAATATCTACACTTTCTAAACTATATTTTCTAACTTTATTTAAAATGTTTATGCATGTAAATTCAGTAATTCTAAATAACTCATTTAAAAGAAAAAATACTTGGTACATGTTCCATGTCAAGTACCATCTAAGGTACTAAAGATTCACTGATGAATTAGATGTGGCCATAGCCACTATGAAGCAAATATACTTGTGGGTGTATCAATCAAAGAAATAAAAACAGTGGATAAATGGTGACTCTATTAACTTTGATAAATGGTGACTCCATTAACTTTTGGTTTGCTTGTCTTGTTTTATTTCAAAATATTCAAGGCATGTCTCTTAGATATATTAATAACATAAAGATGATAGACATTATTTTTCACAGATATCTTGTTCCCTATGTTGGCTTTAAATTTTGGTGTTTATAGGTATCTATCCTAGACCCTCTTCTCTGAATTATCTCATTATACTGTATTAGCTTTAATTATCTTTTAAATGCCAATGGCTTTCAGAACTGTCTCTCCAGATAAGACCTACCTCACATTAAGGAAAAACTGTTGGTGCCTCCAACACCTGTATACAGTTGCTTATCTTCTTCTTCCTGCCAGGATCTGTGACTCTCTGCCTGAGGGCATACTTTGTTGGCAGGAGCCTGCTGGAATCCTGAATGAAGGTTAGGCCACAGGTGTGATTAGCTAGGTCCCAGGACAAGCCTCAACCAAGTACAGACCAGAGGTAGTGGATAAATAAATACCCCAGCAGCCTCGCCCTTCAGGGGGGACCACTCTAAGGCATGCTCTACACAGTCTGTCATGGGACCTAAATGGGACAAAACCTCAGCTGTGCCACACAGGTAACTTGCTAATAGCACACTCTGTATTAACTTATTTCTCTTTCCTTTCTCGATTCTCCACTCCTCTACCAGTGTTTCCTGAGATTAACTCCCAAATAAACTATTCGTATGCAAATCCAAGTCTCAATTAAATATCTGTCTCTTAGGCGCTTATATCTGGACGTTCCATAGGCAGCTAAAATCCAAAATGTACAAAACCAAACTCATCATCTCCAGATATCTTGATTGAATATTTTTGATATCAATAAACAGTGCCAACATTCACAATGAGAAACAAAATTGAGTATCATTTTAGATTCTACTCTTTCCCTTATCCTCCGGTTCCTGTCACCAAAATCTTTCAATTCTAACTTTTCAATATCTCCCAAATCTGCCCATTTTCTGCATTATTGTGACCTATACCTTATTGTGACCTATTGTGACCTATACCTATACCTTGTGACCTTAGTTCGAGTTCTAACTAATATTGATGAACTCCAGCAATTGGTCTTCTATATAGAAGATCCAATTACCAGTATCCTACCTCCTACAATCTTATGCAAGCCCCAATATATACACCGTAGCATGACACTGATCATTAGGAAGAAGGAAAGGAAGGAAGGAAGGGAAGGAGAGAGTGAGGGAGAGAGAGAGGGAGGGAAGGAGGGAGAATAAAAAGGGAGACAAAAGAAAGTTTATCATCAATCTGCTTAAAACCAAACAATGATTGTACATTGCTTTCAGGATAAAATTCAAATTCCATGAGCGTGGTATACAAGCTGAGTACAATCTTTCCTCAACAAAAATTTCAATCTATCCGCTTGACACCATAACCACATTGAATACTATGCAATTCACAGAATACTGCATGCTGTACTTTACCTCAATGCTTTCAAAGAGTTTGTCCTAAAATAAAAGAGAGTAGGAGGCCACACTCTCTTTGAGCTACCTCATTGATTAAGACTCAATTCTAATATGACCTACTTGAGGACATCTTTTCTGATTCACTTCAAATCCAAAGGCTGGCTTACATGTGCTTTCTGTTTGCCCATACTGTGCCATGTGCAAGACACTGGGCAAAATGTTGGGGAAAATATGAAGAATAAAATATAGTCCCTGCTTTCACAGAACTCACAGTCTAACATACAGTCTAGAATACAAATTTAAGAAATTTGTTTGAAGTGAGGTGAGAAAAAAATTGAAAGAAAAGTACAAAATGCCATGATTTCTCACAAAAGAAATCCAGAATTTTCAAAGCTGATTTAAAAGAAAATGATTTTGAAATTATAACTTGACATTTCAGCACCCTCAGTAATTAATAACTCATGTAAAATATAAGCCATTCATTAGTAACATCCTGTCTAGAAATAAAGGAAAAGATGGACATTTAAGAAAATAAATCATTTTCAACTGAATAATATTAATAATCCTAAATTATTGAACACTGAGGAGTGCTAACAATGTAGATAAGAATTGCAAGTATATGAATTACGTTAGGGAGAGGAATTCACTTCCTGTTTTATATTTATTGAACATTTTAAAAGAGAAAATAATAGAACATTAAATAAATATAGCAACACACTAAAAAATTTTAGGGAATTAAAAAAAAAAGAAAATCTCTTCAAACTCTAGTAGAAGGAATGGTTAGTAAAGGAAAATTTTTGTGTGTAAGGTACTCTGGAGAAATCAGTTGACAGAACTGGAATCATAATTTCTCATGTTTCCAATCATTGAATAGGAATTGTCTTAGTGCCCTCAACCATCTCTGTCTGAATCTTTCCCTTTGAGTTAATAAAGGTCTGTATAAACTTGCAACACAAGCTGCAGCCCAAAGCCCTAGTGTAATTAGTTGATGTATTAATTTGCCAGCTAGATGTGAATTGAGCACTACTATCATGGATTATCATGCCAAACCCTAGCAATAAAAGTCCTAAAGGAGATAAAGAATATAGGTCATATTCAGTCTTGAACTACTCACTGAAATTTTTAACACAGTCAACAAACAATTTTCTATGAGGAGAGTCAAGCCTCTATTCTCAGCAGAAGAGCAGGCATCCAGCAACATAAACAAATATGCTTGAAGAATTAGAAGTCAGCAACACCATGACTATCACAGAAAAATAAGAATAAATAATAAAATTATCCCACAATAATTTAACTCAAATATTTAATGTGTTACTAACTGACATATTATTAAGCTTCCATTTAGCTAAATGTTAAATCTGCAGAGGGAGAATATGTGAACTGCTGCATTTGATTTATGTTTTTTCTTAATTTTTGGATCTTCCTATAATAAAAGTATTATTTTATGTAGATCAGAAAAAATAAATATAGCCATTAATATTAAAAACCATAATTTAGTTAGATAAATGCAAGTCATCAATAACCTCACTGTAAATAAAAAATTGAATTAATCGCAAACACAATTTGGAAAATACCTTTAGGAGTCAACTTCATAGGAAAATGGATGAGAAATTCATTAATCTATTTCTTTTTCCCCCCTCTTTTACTGCCCTGTCTTCAGTACTTCATTTTAATTTTGCATTATGATATAGGCATGAATATGACATACAAGACCACAGCAAAATGTCACTGATAATTGTGCCTCAGGCACGGTAGGGACTTAAATATTTATGGAAAGAATAGTTAGATGAATGAGTATAGAGCTCTAGCTTTGTTCATAAGAAGCTAATAAAATGATATCAGGACAATTATATAATGAATACAGATAGGTGATCTCATGAATGGGTTGTTTGGACTCATTGCCAAGAAAAGAATTAATGTTCTGTTTCAGGCCGTGGAATTAATACACACATTTGGGAAGCACACGGTACAACCTACAAGAATAGACCGACAAAACTCAGAAAAACATTCCTCTCACCTCACCCCAACCCACAAATCCAAAATGAAATAACAAAGTCATTAGAAAAAATAAATATAAACTAAACATTGTTCTAGTCAAAGTTTAACCAATGGTTTGAGAATCTGCTAATAGCGACACACAAAAAATCCATAATAATCAGCTTCAACAAGTCTGTTGGTTTTTTTCACTTTGGATTACATAGTTTCCAATTGAGAATATGGCCTGGGGACCCTATTGATTTCCTAATGCTCACTGGATTCTTATCTCCTTATTTTAAAGTAAACAAATAAGTGTGGTTTCTAAGTACTGACTCAGTATACAGAGGGGTATGGTATCTTGAAAAGCTGTAACATTAATAATCTGGAATCAGGTTAGGTAAATGAAATTCTAACCTGCAACTTGTCAACATGTAAGATTACAGAAGCCAAATCATGATTCTGGTTTCTTCCCCGTACCTAAATTTCTTATGGTTCTGTTTCTCTCAATATCTGCATCTACAAATTATATTTACCTCGTGCTAACCTAGGTGCAAGGCTTAACCTTGTCATAGTTATACAGAAATGAACCCCTAACAACAAAAATTTCAGAAATTTCATATTTTATTAATGATTTGAGGTGATATGGCAAAAGGTGAGACAGGATATTGCAATAGACTTTCACTATTACATTTATTCTATTCCCCTTTCTCTTTCCCAACTATCACCAAGTGTAGCAAATAAATTTATTTTATTCTGATTTTCGGTATATTTTATACTGATTTTCTTTTATTTTTTTTCCCAAGCCACAATAAGACAAAAGACAGAACAGACTTTTGCTGATATTACCTACCAAGTAACAGGAGTAAAATAATCAAGTATTCTGGTTATTTATAATTTGTCATCCCCTGATCCCAAATCCTTTTACAAATGTTTCTTCTGATCCTTTCTTTCTTCTTCTATTAGTCCCATTATATGTACATTACACCTTTTGTACTTGTCCTGTAGTTTCTAGATATTCTGTTCTGTTTTTTTTTTCAGTCCTTTTTCTCTTCGGTTTTCAGTTTTGGTAGTTTCTGTTGAAATATCCTCAAACTTAGAGATTCTTTCCTCAGCTATGTCCAATCTATTAATTAGGCATCCTCCATTTCTGTCACAGTGTTTTTTTTATCTCTAGCATTTCTTTTTGACTTTTTCTTAGACTTTCCATCTCTCTATTTACAATGCCCATCTGCTCTTGCATGTTGTCTACTTTCTCCATTGTGGCCTTTAGCATATAAATCACAGTTCTTTAAAATTCCTAGTCTAATCATTCTAACATTCCTTCCATATCTGAGTCTGGTTCTGTCTCTTCAAAGTATGTTTTTGCCATTTAATATGGCTTATGATATGTTGTTGGAAACTGGTGAAAGGAACTGTAGTAAATGGGTGTTTAGTAATGTGGTGGCAAGTTGTGGGGAGAGGGGAACATTCTGTAGTCCTTGATTAAGTCTCAGCCTTTTAGTGAGCCTGTGCCCCTGGCCTGTGAACTTCACAAGTGCTTCTCAGTTTTCCACCACTCCTTAATGTAGGACAGGATGTCTAGAGGGGGCTAGAGTTGAGTATTCCCCTTCCCCCAGATCAGTTAGGCTCTCATAAAATCCCAGCAGGTTAGGCTCTGGTAAAATAGTTTCTCTCAAAGGCAGGCTTTGCTAAGTACAGCATGTTCTAACATATTTCAAATGGTTACATTTCCCCTCTCCCTGCTGGAAACGCAAAAGGATTTTTCTACAATCTTTATGGTGATAACCTGGCAGACATCCTGGAGGTAAAACTCACGAAAGGGAAGGTCTGCCCTCCTCAGACTTGGTGCCCCCTAAAGTGTTTAACTCTCAGACTTGTCTACACTGAGCCTCCAGCAATTTGTCAGTTTCATTTAGGTTTTTCTACTTCAGTTCTACTTCAGCAGTTCCCACAGAGGTTTCTGCTCTGGTAAGAAAAATGATTAGTCTCTGCCTGTCTTTCCAATGTTTGGAGCAGTGGTTTGCCTTAGGATCTCAATTCTCTGAGGGATCTAAGAAGAGTTGTTAATTTTCAGTTTGTTCAGCTTTGTAACCTATTGCTAGGATGGAGTGATAACTTCTAAGGACCTTACATGCTGGACTGGACACCAGAAGCCACCCAAATCCTTTTTCTAATTTTCTCTCTCTTCATCTGAATTCTGAGTGGTTGGACTCTGCAGACTGTATCACCATGGCATTTGCCTCTGCTTAGGTTTGATCAATGAGAGGTGCAGGTATCAGAGGATGAAATGAGAAACAGAAGGGGCTATTTCTTTCCTGGTTTCCTCTCCTTTTCATTGCAATGTCCCTGGCAATAATTCAGCATCTCGGGACTGACTGTCCTTTCCACTGAGCAGTCTGCCTCCCCAGCAGTTCTCTGGGCTCCAATAACACTCTTTCCTCTTTTTGTCCCAGGAGCTCTAGGGGTAGCAGTAGTTTCCCTTTGTTGCAGGTCTTCTGTGTGTCTCACCACTAATGTGTGTTTCCTGCAAATAATTTGCTCACTAAAATCATCTTCATTTGAACTATTTGGGATGAATTCTACTTCTAGCTGCAATCAAGTAAATAGAAATAGGACACAAAACAATAACCCAACCCAACATTGGCTATTTCTTGACTTTGCTATCCAACCTAGATCTAGCAGAGGGCATAGCATGATGTTAGTAATCATCTCAAATATTTTAGCAAAAAAGTTGGAAAAATTTCTATGAGTTTAGAGAAATTGAGTTAAAATCTTATAAGACGTTTCCATGCAACTTTCTGGAATCAAATTGGCTATGTTTAAATAAAGTCTATTTGTCTTTCACAAGATCTATGGCTCCCCATGGTAATCCCATATGCACACCTGAGTTTACTCTCTACTATTATTTTTAGTACGGAGTTGACTAGAGCTGAGTTTGTAGAATGGCAAAGGTATATGGCACCAAAACAGCTCTTGTTAAAGTCACTTTCATGCTGCCAAATACTCTTCATCTCATTTGCTCTGTCTGAAGCCCTCATCAGAGATGGCTACCAGTTACTTTTTGAAATAATCTCTTCTCTCGGCACCACTCTCTCCAGGAGTTCCTTCTCCTGAACTGCCTATTTCGGTTCAGCCTCATTTGCTATCTCCTGCTTCTTATCTTGAACTTTCTCCTCTTCTTTTACAGTCCTCCTTAGGTGAATGTATTCAATCACATGACTTTGGAATAAACCCATTCAGTGAGATCCAGATTTGTATATTTGCCTTCTTCCTTGACTTTGTATTCAAACGTCTCATATACCTCAAACATAACATGCTTCAAATAGAATAAAACCTGCTCCTCAACATTCTCCCAGTTGAGTAGTTCATGTCAAACTTCAGTTTGCCAGGTCTGAAACTTAAATCATCCTTAGTTTCTCTTCTTTGACTTCACCCGCCTTTGCATCACACCCAACACATTAACAATTCCGATTTATGATTCTGATTCTAAAACTGATCTCAATTTCATCCGTTTCTCTTTATCTCCAGTGACAGCTTCCTAGTCTAGATTACCAATATTTCTGGCCAAGCTTCAGTAAATGACTCTAAATAAAATCCATGCTTCCATTCTTATTCTCCTCAAATTAATTTTACAAAGAGCAGAAAGTAGGTTCTTAAAACTCAAATTGGATAATGTTACTTCCCTTCAAAGGCTTTGCACTGCACTTAGAATAAAACCCAAAGCCTCTTCTATGGCCTGAAGGACCTATCTGTTCTAACCATTAACCTATCTCAGTCTTCAACCTCCTAGAATGTCACATTCTCTTCCCACTGCAGCTAAACATTTCTTCTCTCAATTGCTAAAACACCAAGCTCTCCCTAGGCTCGAAGCCTTTGAACTTCCCCCTTCTCTTTGCCTAACTAGTCCCATTTCATGAGTCTATCTTTTTGGAAGTGTCACTGTCAAAGATGTATCTTCTTTATCCTTGTTTAAAGTAGGGTCAGATTTTAAAAAAAGAAGAATAAAAATTTCCTCCCCACTATCATCCATCTCAGTACCATGTTTTTTCTTAATAGTACTTGATTGCAATTTGCAATTCATTATTTTTTTGTTTCCTTATCTTATTATCTGTTTCCCCCACCAGAATGTAACCCAAAAGGGCCAGAGATCATGTCTACTTGTTCACATTTTCAGCCATAGCAGAATGCCTAGTCCTAGATGGTCATAATTAAATATTTTTAAATGAATTTTCAATATTCAGAAACCTGTTCTCTCCCTTTGTTTGCACGTATTTATGTATTAATCTATCATTTTAGATTTTCACTGCTAAATAATTTATCTTCTTCTTCAGAAAAATCTACTCAGTGCTGTCACCAACATAATTTTCTACCCTTCTATTCACTCAGTATGATGGATGAATGACGTACTTGGTGAAAAAGTTCAGGGCAATTGACTTTGAGGAGGTTTCAATAGCTCCTTTTAACCATTTATTCTTCCTCCAATAAATTCAGTTCACTGAAGTTATCAAATATGCACAAACTAAACTCAACTATAAAGTTTGGTTCTTATCTAATATCTGATAAATAATTTTTCTTATATTATGCTTTTCAAATAACCCACTTAAAATATCTTAAGAATCTAATAACCAGGACTATATTCTTTAGTGCATTCTCATTATAGAAGAAAAAAATGAAATTAGTTTGCATTCTTAAATAAAATAGGATCTATATCAGTGAGTTTATACTAAAAAGCTACAAACCTGATGGAGTTCTAACAAAATAATACATACACTTTATGTAGCTGATTGGCAGGAAAGAAAAGAAAGGAAATTATAGGCTTGTAGAGTATCTTAAGATAAGGATGACACCAACTATCAGTGACTTTTTTGCTAAGAATTAGTTACCCATTAAAAGACACTGTATGTTGCATCAAACGTGTAAAAGGAAAGCAATGCAGAATTAATCCAAGCAGACCTACTTGATCATTTTTAGCAAAATAAAAAAAAGAGAAAAAGAAAAAGAAAAGAAAGAGGAACCAGTATTTCCAAGGAAAAGATGAATTGTTACTTTTTGTTACAGATATTCCCTCTCAGCAAAGTAACCCGTATAGTCCATAATAGAAACCATCTATGCTTCATCATCTTCTCCCATTTCAGTTTTTACCTGTCAACAGTCAAAAAGTTCAGCAGGTTCAGATAGCCCTGCTCTAAAAGACCATTAAGACTACCAGGGAAAGATCATCATTTATTTTGAATTGAATTATTTGAAACTAAGTTCAGATTGTTAGTTGCTTTAATTCACCATTAAACAGTTATTATATGTTATACTGCACATTCCTAGGTACCCCAAAGCTCTTAGAAAAACACTGAATGTACTGATGCTAAAAAGAATTTGTTAAATTCAGAATTCAAGGATTCTCTAGTTATCTTTAAGAAGTAATTGAACTTTGGATATACTACATCATGTATACTCACTTTTAAAATCTCCATCCAGACTTTTTTATAACTTAGATAAGTAACCATTATAAGGGTATTATTATAGCCTTATATATGATGGGTAGTACTACTTCATCGCTGTAGTATCTGGTGGTACAAACTAGAATAGTTTCATCACAAGTAAAGTTCACCCAAATCTATGAATTAATGATTATAATACATAATTAAAATCATAATGACCAAGGGACTGAAGCAAACTTATAAGCTTTTGCATAGCAAAGGAAACAATAAATAAAATGAAAAGACAGCCTACAGACTGGCAGAAAAATTTGCAAATGATGTGTCCAACAAGGGTTAATTTCCAAATATACAAACAGCTCATACAACTCAATAACAACAACAAAATAAAACCTAATCAAAAAATGGGCAGAAGACCTGAAGAGATATTTCTCCAAAGAAGACATACAGATGACCAATAGGCACATGAAAAGATGCTCAACATTGCTAACTATTAGAGAAATGAAAATCAAAAGTACAATGAGGTATCACCTCACACAAGTTCAGAATGGCCATCATTAGAAAGTCTACAGGGCTTCCCTGGTAGCGCAGTGGGACGCGGGTTCCTGCCCCGGTCCGGGAGGATCCCACGTGCCGCGGAGCAGCTGGGCCCGTGGGCCGTGGCCACTGGGTCTGTGTGTCCGGAGCCTGTGCTCCACGACGGGAGAGTCCACAGCAGTGAGAGGCCCGTGTATCGCAAAAAAAAAAAGAAAAGTCTACAAACAACTAATGCTGGAGAGGAGAGAAGGGAACTCTCCTACACTGTTGGTGGGAATGTAAACTGGTGCAGCCACTATGGAAAACAATATGGAGGTTCCTCATAAAACTAAATATAGGGTTGCCATATGATCCAGAAAGCCACTCCTGGGTATATTTCTATATTTGAATTAGAAAACTCTAATTCAAAAACATACATGCACCCCATTGTTTGTAGCAGCACTATTTACAATAGCCAAGATATGGAAGCAACCTAAGTGTCCATCAACAGATGAATGGATAAAGAAGATGTGGTATATACATATACAATGGAATATTACTCAGTCATAAAAGGAATGAAATAATGCCATTTGCAGCAACATGGATGGACCTAGAGATTATCATATTAAGTGAAGTCAGACAGAGAAACATAAATATTATATGATATCACTTATATGTGGAATCTAAAATAATGGCATGAATGAATATATCTACAAAACAAAAACAGACTCACAGACATAGAAAACAGACTGTGGTCGCCAAAGTGGAGGGGAAGGTGGGAGAAGGATGGACTGAGAGTTTGGGATTAGCAGATGCAAACTATTATATATAGGATGGATAAACAACAAGGTCCTACAGTACAGCAGAGGGAACTATATTCAATATCTTGTAATAAACCACAATGGAAAAGAATATATAAAACTTTGCTGTACACCAGAAACTAACACAATATTGTAAATCAACAGTACTTTAATAAAAAATAAATTAAAAAAAGAAAACAAAAAAGTATATTAACCAATATACTCCTCTCCCAAGGAATATCTTTATGTTGAACAAAGTCTGACAAAAACCAACTGAATATTATCTGTGTTTGAATTATTAGCAAACACTGGCATTAAGATAACCATGCACATATAAGCATCCTTTGTTTAATGGTTCATTATTTATCTAAAAGTATTATTCTAAAAAAGGTAATAGAAATGATGCTATTTTTAGGACAGAATTAATTTTCCCTAATTCATATAAGTTCATATTGCACTTTGCATTCATCATTCTAACAAGAATATTTCAGTGTTTTGAGGCATGCCTTATCCTATAAAAATATTTTGTAGGATATATATTTTTTTCATGCCTTGCAAAAAATGAAAGAAGAATTCCCCTTATGTGGGATCTGGAAGAAACTCACAAGAATTTTCAACAGCTCTTTCTGTTTTAAGTTCCTCCTCCAATTTTAGATGTACCTGCTGGCTCCAATTTCTGAGCATTTCAAGGTGTTTTCAGAAGGAAATGACTCACCCCATTGTATTGTAAGCCTCCAATACAGGCAGTCTGATTTCTCCTTTCTTTGATCTGTTAGGTCAGTTACCATTTGTTCTTTGCTTTCTCTCTTCTGTAATTTTGTTGACACCTCTTTTCTGCTGTCATCTTTTCTCTCATTCACTTTGCACATATGGATTTATTTTCTCTCCTCTTACTCTCAGGGAGTATAGATAAATGTATATGTTTAACCAGAGGTCTACGGCTATTTTTAAAAATATGGGAATATAGATATAATTTTCAATCCAACCACCCAGATAAAATATGCTATGTTCATAAGTTTTTAAATATATTTCAAAAACACAGAGAGGGAAAAAAGAATACATGGGAATATACCAAATGTTTACACTGTATGTACTGGTATAGTTGTTCATATTCTTTTTTCATTTTTATATCTTTTTAAGTTTTTGAGAATGTACATATTTACTTATAATATTGGAACATAAATTAAACTGTTCTTTTTAATCACAATTAGATTAGAATATTTTATACTATTCATCCTAAAAATAGACAGTCTCTCATGGGCAATTGGAAAATATATATATATAAGAAGAGAAAAAAGCAGGGGGTAAGGTGGTTTGGCATTTTAGGCTTAGTTTCATTTTCACTGTTTTGGTGGTTTGGCTGTACATGATTCTTTCCCCTGTGCATTAGTTCCCCTGTACTACTGCAACAAGGTATCACAAACTGGGTGGTTTAAACAACAAAAATGTATTGTCTCACAGCTGGATGCTAAAGTCCAAGATCAAGGTGACAGCAGGGCACGCTCCTTCTGAAGGTACTAGAGAAGGGTTTGTTCCGGCCCTCTCTCCTAGCTTCTGGTAGTGCCTGGGATTGTAGCAGCATAACTCTAATCTTCACAGGGTAGTGTATCTGTGTGCATGTCTATTTTTGTGTCCTAATTTCCCTTTATGAGGACACCAGCCATATTGGATTAGGGATGACACTGATGACCTTGTCTTAACTTGATCATCTGTGAAGGCCCTATTTCTAAATAAGGTCATATTCACAGATATTGGGGATCCAATATCTTTTTGGGTGACCCAATTCAACCCATAACACCTGTTAGTGTTAAAAGGCTCTTAAGAATCCTAAAATTCTATTCATTGCATCCAGCTGGATTTCATGTTGGTGCTCTAAACTGTGGGCCCCTCTAAAATACATCTGCCCTAGAGCAGGGAATCCCACATATAGCAGATCATCAGAATCACTGAGAATTGTTTACAAAATACATGCACCAGCACCTTCCAATCTCAATTAGAGATTCTAATTGAGTAGGTATGGGGAGAGGGACAGGCCATATAAATTTTTTAAATTTCTCCAGGCTCTTCTAATGATCAATCAGATGTGGGAATCACTCAGCTCCAAAGTATGTACCTCTGGGTATGCAGAAAATAATCTACAAGAATGCAAGGGAAAACCTCAGAACTTCTATTTCTATTCGTGCCACTGAAGACTTTTAAATGTCTGTTTATCTATTTCTTCTATAATGTGCCTTATGTTACAGTAGTAATCATATATTATATATATAAAGCTATGTAATTTATAAAGTAAAAAATATATATAGGAGGTACACTTTCAAAACCTCTAACTGATGGGAGACTGCAAGCCAAGGCTTTTGGAGATCACTGACCTGAAGGGTACTGAGATAGATGATTATCTGGTCTTCTTTATCATGCAGGTACTCACTAAAGATAAACATAGTCATGAATAAGACAATGATGAGCAGGGCTCCCATTGGACTTGTAATAAAAATGTTTATTGGAGATTATAATAGATAACTTTGTACTTACTATGGGGCCTTTAATTTGTGCCACTAAAACGTTCTGTACGTCAGCCTCATTATATAATGTGGACATTTATTGCTAAACAATGAACAAACGGGATGCATAAATCTGCTTATGCATACATCAGTATTTCACTGGTGCATTTTAAAGCAAGAGAAATACACTGAGATGAGGCATTTTAAAAATGTTTACCTTGAAAAATAAGTTAAAACATCGACACCAAAAGTAAAGAACAACAGAAGTTGGGAATTCAGTTACATGATAGGTTTTTATATAGTTTGAAGGAGGAGAGAGAGAAAAGAGAAGAACATAGGAAAGGGACAAAGGAAGATTTTTTTAATGGAAGTAACATAGAAAGATTCCAGGTATTAAATTAGAAGGAAAATACCTTTCCTGTAAACAACAGAGTCCTGCCAATTGTGCTGAGAGAGAATGAGGTGAAATTGATTATGCCAGAATTAGATAAAGCACTAGCTAAACAAAGAGCTTCTGGCATCCTGCAGAAGGAGCCAGAAAGTACAAAAAAGAGATCAGCTCAGTGGCAGTCAGCCATTAGATACCGATGAGGTTAATCCACACCACAAATCTGTGAACAAAGTAGATTTTCCTCCTTGTCTGTTCTCACAAATAATCATTAATTGTAAGTGCAGCCTGGGCAGGTGCACAGACAGTGCCTACTGTTTTGACACTGTGCTGGAGAGTTTCCAAGAAGCAAGCTAGTATAGTCCTCGAGCCCCTTCCACTTCACTGCTTCTCAAATTCACTTACATCTACAGACAGCCTGTCTCCTACCTGTAACATGCAGGCACAGACCAGCTATTCTAGCATCCAGAGAGGTTCAGTTTCAAAAATCTGGAGTCAAAACATCCATGAACTTATTCAGCGAGTGGCAGCAGGAGTGTCTAGGATGAATCTACTCGGCTGATATGCTTATTGATCATCTGCCTATTAGATCAGCTGCTGTGGACTGAATTGTGACATCTTTATGCTCAGGGAGATGCGCTATTCACTCTGACTCATTGCACTTAAGACCAATGTAAGTAATATATGAATTTATACTGGATTCAATCTAGAGAAAGCATTGAAAAGAAAAGGTCTTTAACTTCTTACAGATCTAAACCTTCACGCTATTCATTCCCATCTTATAATTCTACAGTGCTCAAGATGGGACAGACACTTACTTTGCTCATCCACTTTGCCTTTACCTCTTATGCGGAGGCAAATAAGAAATGAAAGCGGCTAGAAGCTGTTCCATCTATGTCTTTTCTCCCCTTCTTAAGGCCCTGAGTAAACAGAAATTTTTCCTATAAAGAGCATTAGTGAGTGTATCAATGGTCACAGTTCATTAAATAAGAGCAGATGTCACAAAGGGATTGCGAAACCTGGGGAAACGTGTCTGCACTGTGCACATAGCACTCCCCCACCCCGGAAGGTATACAGACACTGCCACCTGTCTTGGTGACAGATCCACTGTGTCCACTGCAAGCTTTCCAGGTTGTGAGCAGAGAGGGAAGCCTCATGAGGAACCATCTGTAACATAAAGACATCTGCCAACTCCCCTCAAGATTTGGTAAGGACCAATGACACATGTATAGATCAATTCAAGCTCCTTAGAAGGAAGAATCTGTGAAATAAGAGCACATTAATTTTCCCTAGGAGTTAGCAGGTGGTTGATAATCCTACTCACAACATGTGGATATAGCTATTGACACATAGATAGATTGGATGGATTGCCCACTAACATGAAAGAACAAATGACAAGGTTAGAAGAAAAAGACACAAAACACTATTGTTTCCTAATACAAGTAATCAATGCTCTGTTCACTAGAGGAAAGATTTATATGGATGATATCTAGGCACAGAAAATTTGAGTTCCTTCTCTAAATTTCACATACTAGGAAATAATTCTTACAAAATATACTAGATAAAGATCATCTGGTAAGTGGATAATATACCTTAAAAAGGAAAGGGAACTTGATAAATTAGAAGTTAGTGAAAAGTACAATAACATCTCACTTTCAATACATCTGAGAAAATAAAATAATAAGCCCAAAATTGATAAAGAAAAATCACTCCTATTTTGGCTTGAACTCAGACTACATACACGCTTCTACAAACTTTGAGATTACCATGCTTTAACAATAAAGTTTCATTCTTCAAAATGGAAACTTGAGGAACTGTTAATGCAGTTGGACCTCTGAGTTAAAGATATTCATGTCTTGAATTTTAATTCCACTTATACAGCTTGCAAGCTAATACCAGAATGGACTTGTTTTCCTCTCTATTTTGAAAAGGGAGGAGGCAAGGGAAAACTACACATGGCATCATTGGAAACAAGCCAAGTCGCAGAGTGCTGGGGAAGGAATTGGCAGCCACACTATCTGAGAAATCAAACTGAAGACAACTTTTGATGCATTTCAAAAATAAGACGTAGCGTAGTATGATAAATATAAAATTTTTAACAAAAGCTCTGAAAATCCCTTCACTCCCTCCTTTTTTTTTGCAATTATTATTCTAGCTTTGTAAATGTTCCCACTTGATTTCAGCTACATTGCTATTTTGGTATAAATGTCAAGAAAAACTTAAAGACTGTATTTTTCTCATCTTGAAAGATGTCTCAACTTTTCGGAGAAAACAAAGTTCTAACAAACAAAGGAAATTGGAAGTAACTTCTGCTTGATTAAAAATGGAAAATATCAGAAAGAATCTTTGCTAAAGGAGAACAAACTAGCTATTAAAATTGTTAGCATTCTACAAGATCCATAATCTAGCCCATGATACCTGAATATAATGGCCCCTATTATGTGAGGCTCTTGGAGCATCTCCAAGGCAATGATCATCTTTAACCTCCAAACCACTGCTGCAAGATAGAGAAGTGTTGTCCATCAAAACCCCATTTTCCAGGTAGTAAATTCTCAAGTGGAAGAATTTTAAGTCTTAATGATCCAGAAAAAAAAGGGGGGGAAGGAGCAAGCGCTTGCCGGATCTAAACTGTGTCAGTCCAGATTGATAGGTATGGCTTTATCCTCTTATATTGCACAATCTCATGGAGGGAGGTAACTTATACTGCCCTCCCCAGGAGAGAGTAGTACTGGAGGAAATATTATAACTGGTAACTGTCTCCACCCCATCCTCTCATTCACTGTTTCCCTAGAGAAGAGGAATGGCTCATTTTATAGATGAGATTGAAAGGAAAGCTCTGGGCAGGTGTAGCTCAAACCCTTTCTGGGCGCACTCTCCCATCTAGCCTCTCTCTTAATACAAACACTCTCCTCTGCTCCAAGTAATAATTCTGTCAGGCTAGGCCCTGCCTAGAAAGGATAGAAACCTAGAGTTTAAGGGAGAAACCTAGAGTTTAAGGTAGGGACACTGATTCAGCTCGGAAAAGAGGAAGAATCCTGATTTTGGTTGCAGGTTTAAGCAGGCTCCTCTAACCCAGCTTTATTAGTTATGAAACTGTTGTTTTGCTCATCTTCTATGGGTATCTTCCAATTGGTTCCGAATACGTATAGAAGGAGAAGTATGAGTGACACTTCAAACACCTCCATCATAGTGTCCTACCAAGCAGTTTAAATGAATCCAAAAAACAGCTGCATAGTTCACAAGATTTAGCCTAGATAATAATGCTAGTATGACAATGATGACAATAATGAAAATAACTGGCATGCTTTGACACAGTGCCAAACATTGTGCTTCCTATAACTGCTTTACATGTATTAACATACCAAATTCTCATCTAAGTCTATGAGGCAGAGACTATAATTAGTATCGCATGAAAAAATGAGGCAATCCAGGCTTAATAACCCTTCCAAAGTCACAGAGCACAGAGTCTGCCCCCTTCACCACCATTCTTATGGTCACTATTAACTTCAGGTATTATCCAAATCTCATCGTAAGATTATCAGTCATTTTATAATGAATAGTATTTATTTTTTTAATCTGTACACTTTGACTAGTTGGCATGATACGTTGATACATCTTTTATTGTTTTTACAGTGATTTTTTTTAAAAGGTAAGAATAATAAAAATAAGGATAATAACCAACATTTATGTGTCAGGAACTGTATTAAACACTTATCTGATAAAATCGTCAAAACAATTGAATGAGGTGATGGTATTATCATCCCCATTTTACAGATAAGGTTTGGAAACTGCCTACACCAAGCTTACTATCAGAGTATCGGAGAAGGTTAATGTATATGTGTCATACTCTGACAGCTACCATCTCAATTCTATGTCATATAGATGAAATTTGAGATGAATAAATGATATCAAAACATCTTTAATCACTGATCAGTCTGTATGCCTCAGAAAGTTGTCATACAAAATTCTGATAAAGCATCTTCATTGTAGATCAGTTAAATATAATTAATATGCTTGTTATTTATCTTTATATCTCAAATCATAATCATGATGTGCTTTTGCATATTTAATCATAAGCCTCATCATAACTCTCCAGTTTAAACATAATTTTGAGAAATTTGAAATATAAGGGACTAAAGTATTTTATTTATATTTCACAATGCAAAAATCCCAAAGCCAACCTTACAGCACCTAATCAAAAGACCTGAGCTCATCCTGAAGTGCTTCCTGGATATTTTTGTCTTAAAAAAAATTATGGTTCTTTTCTTTACCATAATAGTTTTGGTAATTCTGACTCTCATTAAAACACCCTTCTATTTTCTTCCAGAAAAGAAAATCTTATATTTAATTACTTTCTATTATTTTCATATATCTCTTCTAGATGAACTATTCTGGTTTTGAACAGTTTATTAGCAACATCTAAAAGTTCTGCTCCTCAATAAACAGCAAGCTATAATTACCAATAAGGAGACCCTGGAATGCAACCAATCGACCTGCATTGAAACAATAAAATACAGCCACTTCTCTGCATCTTGCACGTAACTGGAGCTCAATAAATATGGAGTACTTTGTTGATCTACTGAGTTGGATTGGTAGGAGGATGGATGTGCACAGGATATTCAAGCAGCTTTGGGATGAGGAACGAAGTAGGGTACTTACAAACAGGGAGATTAGAAGCAAAATGTTTTTAAAGATACCCTGAAGCCTAACTTCAAATACCGTCATGGTTGTAGACCACTGGGAAACCCTTGCAGCAGATGGCTCAAGCTAATGCTCAGCTAAAATGAAATGGCTGCTTTCACAAAGATACCAGCCATCCTCCAATGGGAGGAGATAACAGTTTCAAACGTAGGACAGCCTGCATGTGGGTACAGTAAAGAAAGGGCTGCAACATACAGAAGAAAGACTTTTCAGCTCAAATGTCTTCAAAACAAGCAGGCAGAAACTAACACACCACTGTAAAGCAGTTATACTCCAATAAAGATGTTAAAAAAAAAACGAAAAACAACAGGTACCCTAAATATCCCCCCTCCCCTGCCCTCCCTCTTGAATTAACTGCATTCCCTTATTTATATAAATGACTTATCGTTCAAATCAGCAATAATACCATAGAACACAAACACATTATAGCATAATAGTTTTAATAACATTAAAAGGAGAAAAAATTGAAAAGCATATTATTCCAGAAATCTTTGTTAAATAAATAGGCTCCTGGCTCTTTTCAGCCTATTTAGATTTAAAATAATAATAACAAATATAGTTTTCTGTTTCTATTGGTTATATTAAGTATGCACACTTTTTTACTAAACCATTTTTTTCACAATTGTTGACTGTCCATCATTCACAATAATTGATATCTAGAGTGAAACATTCACAATGCCCTTATCACCCTACCTCTTAATTTTTTCCATGGGGTCCCCATCTATCTGGATTTCAAATAAAAATAATTAAACATAAAAATTGGCCCTGAAGCAAAATAATTAAGTAGGGGCTCTCAGCAGATTCTCCCTCATCTCATTTTTCAGTTTCTTTCCCTTTTTTCCTGTCAAGCCTTTCTCATGTAAGAAATTCTGTCTCCAGTGGCCTGATGTTCTCTCTGCCCTTTGATTACCAAAGCTTTTCTTAGCTGTTAAATAAACTGGATGGGAGGATCCCCCCTGCCCCCATTCTCCCATGGGTGGTACCACTGGAGGAGTCAGGAGAACTGAACGCAGCAGGACAGAAGGAGGTCCATGGAGCAAGAGCAGAAGCCTTTTTTTAGAACCAGGCAGAGAAGGGTACCCCATTCCTGGTGCAGATGTGCTACAGAGGCCACAGTGTGCATTCTGGGCACCATCAGGAACCACACTGGAAAGGAACTAATAAAGTAATTGATACCAGTGTATGATTGAGCCATGATAACTGCATGTTTTTCCCCTGCAAGGGTTACATAGAGTTCAGAGGGGAGAAAGTAGTTCGAGTTGAAGTTGGGGGTTTTATTTGACACCTTTTGTTTTCTATGAGAAAGGATTTTATCTAAATACTCCTGACTTTTTTTTTTTTTTTTTTTGCAGTACGCGGGCCTCTCACTGTTGTGGCTTTTCCCGTTCTGGAGCACAGGCTCTGGACGCGCAGGCTCAGCCGCCATGGCTCACGGGCCCAGCCACTCCACGGCATGTGGGATCTTCCCGGACCAGGGAACGAACCCGCGTCCCCTGCATCGGCAGGCAGACTCTCAATCACTGCACCACCTGGGAAGCCCACTCCTGACTTCTTGCTTGCCCCCAACTCCTCTCCATGGGAGTAGAATGTGACATCTGAGGGATTGGTCATAGGGATCATTCCACATTTCTCAACTGGGTTGAGCTAACCTGTCACAAGCCCTAAACACAAAGGATTTTAGGCACCTTCTGCCCTCCTCTCCCTAGGCAAGTAGAAGGGTGACCTGTCCTTGTTCTGAAGACCCAAAGTTGTCTTCAAAGTCTTGGAAGAAGAAGATGAGGAGTGGTATCAGGTCCACCTCCCTCATACTGTAATGGGGGAGAACCTTTGTATTCTATTACAAGTTAATCACTAAAGGGATGTTGCCTATAAGCTTAAATTACACATAATGGCCCATCTCTGGGAACCCTGCCCCCCAGGTAATGAGCATTAAGCTAAAATACCTTTATTTGGCTCACAGGAAACATCCTGACCCGGCCCACCTGTGAATGACTGCAGGCAAGAAGAAATTAACACATCCCATCCTGAGGCTGACCAGTACAAAATGTTTTACTTCACTTCCTCCCCTTTTAGTATAAAAGAAGCCTGAATTCTAACTCAGGCAAGATGGTTATTTGTGACTCTAGTCCACCATCTTCTCAGCCTGCCAGATTTCCAAATAAAGTGGCTATTCCTTGCCCCAACAACTCATCTCACAATGTATTGGCCTGTCCTGTGGCAAGCAGTACGAGCTTGGACTCAGTAACAACACTGGGCCACAATTACATCAGTAAGACGTACTCTGCTCTCCATCTCTCTAACCCTTGCATCCATTTCTCAATCAGCTCTAAAGACAGGGGATAGAGATGTCATTTATGTGATCTGATAATAATTTTTAATCTCTAAGTAGAATTTGACTTCCCCATGATGGGAAGATAAGAATGATTCTGACACTCTTCAAATCATATTCCCTAGGTAGGAACTGACTTTAAATGCCCATAAATCAAGTCTACATTTTATTGTATATTTCAAACCTGATATATCACTTATTTGTCTGAATTGTGACATTGTCTATAGAAATTAGAGATGCCTCTATGTTATTCACATTTCGAGTGCAATTCTGTGCTACCTACTATTGTCCAATCCACCATTTAAACCGCAGCTAAGGTCCCATCACCTTCATTAAATAAACTCTCATTATTTGTCCATTTTATTTTCCCAATTGACTTATTTTGTGTGCCACACAATTTGTTCTATTTCCTATTGTGTAATCTAGATATCAGCTGTGGTTTCTTCCCAGTTTAAGATCTAGATAAGACTTTACCTTCTGTGAGGTGCAGAAAGCACAGTTTCATCCATAAACTTTCTGTCAATTTGTTAGATTCATAAACTCCTGGTCAATTCTGGTTTCCCTTTTTGTCTTTGACTTTTGTGCTGAACTTTTGTTCTCTGTTCTTTCACTCTCTTTTATCTCTATCCCAGTATTGACCCAAACTTGAAACACTATTTGTTTATTGTGTTTCCATAAAAACAACTCAAAGAAAATTTTCATGTGCCTAGCATACATACAAAGGTATTGAGAGGTAAAAGGTATTTACATGGAAGAAATGCAAAATAATAATTAAAACTTAATATTAAATAGTTTTGATCTTAAAAGTCCACATTGTCATTATTCTATGATGCTTAACCATCCCTCTTTCTTATTTTCCTGTTCCCATTTCTCTTTTCTCTATCTTCTGCTCTGCTAGGAAAGGAAAAAATAAAAATAAAGGGAAGTAAATATTTCTTATAACCCCTTTCCTCAAACTCAGGTCAAGTATCTGTATACTCAAGAACTCAGAAGAAGTGCTGAAAGTACCACTTATGAGAAGGGTGGAAAGAATTCAGGGTCTCAATGATTTGGTTTCATCTTTCTGGTCACATTTCCAATACTTACTTTATTAGAATTTCATGATATCAAATCTTCATGCTCCAACTCATTGAATGAGTCTCCTAGCCAAGATTAATATTTGCATTTCAGAAATCCACAGTAACCAGCATGGGTAGTTAGCTTTGTCTGAATTCTCAATATACACCACTCTTTTTTTGTCTTTGGTCTTTTTCTAACTGGTACTTCTGCTTGGGAGTTAGTCCCTGATTTCATTATCCTTATTTTGAACCATAATCTCTACACAGATCAACCCACATTTAGCCCTTTAGCAGAAAGGGACAAACATATTCTTTTGAAATACTAAGAGGAAACAAAACATTTTTGTAGAAAAAATCTACTTCATTTAATTGTTTTTTCAACTATGTCACTATTTATTACTAGACTACAAATATGTCCATGGCACAAAGAAATGCTAAAAAGAAGAGATAGATATTGCATCCAAGCTCTAAAAATCTTGTAGGTAGCAGCACAAAGATTAAATTAGGAACAGGTAAAATTATTAATATTACTGGAAATTTTATTTCCTTGGGTAATCCTAGTACCTAAAAAACAAAAGTCTAAGGGTATATTGCTCCTTGACCATCTGCTTAATTTCTTAATTCACCTGCAGTATAATTTAAAAATATTAAAATCTTAGTTCACCAAAATAATTTAAAATACAATTTGACTTTTACTTTATTTCTCTGCAATTAAGGATTATTTATTCATTAAATGTTTATTAAGGACATGCTATATGCTGAGCACTTTGCAAGGTGCTAAAATACAAACATGAATGGTCTTTGTGGCAAACCAAGAATAATAATAATTATGGAAGTTGTCAAAATTTTTGCTAGGAGTAGTTCTCATACTTCTGCTTACCTAATAAGAAAAGGCAAATTTTCTCAACAACAACTTAAAGTAAGACTGTCAGACAACTAATAAGAAAATTTAGGAAGGATCATTATTTATTTTAAAGAATGTATGTCTGATAAAAGAAATCCTTCTCCAATTTATGGAATACCACAGTTTCCTACATGAAACAGATCACCTGAGGGAGAGTAGGAAAATATTTATTACTTGTCCCAGCATCTTTCCACTGACCATGAAACCCAAATCCTGAACTGACCAAAAACTGGGCATTTATACTCTATATTTAAAGACAGCATTTAAAAGAACTAGACAAAAGACATACCTTTGAAAAAGCTACTGTATACTGAAAGAAACTTCCTAAAAGTAATTTCTGATTTTGAAGATGTAACTAACTATACATCAGAGAGAAAATCATGAGAAAAGAACTTGCTCAATTGAAAAAGCAATAAGATGAGGAGAAAATGGAAACTGATGAAATATAACAAGATTATAAGGAAGGTAAAAATGTGATAAAGGAATATAAACCACCTATAACGGAAAAAATAACAAGCAGACCTGGTGCTGAAGAAAATAAAATCCCTGACAAGAACTCATACTCTGACCACAAAGTGATACTAATATCAGATGAATGATTTTTTAAAAGACCAGGCAGTTTAAAAAATTTTTATATACTTTGGTAAAAAGAAAATAAAGCCAAAATTATTAGCTACTGAGAAATTAATAACAACATAATGATTATTCACCAAACTCTAAAATTATAGCCAAAGTTAGTGTTGCATGCTTTGCACTTAAAGAAAAAAGGAATAAAAACAATTGAGCTAAGCATTAAATATAGTATGTTAGAAAAAGAACAATGCAACAATCATATGAGAAGAAAGATTATTTATTAAAGACTAGAAATTAAGAAATCAAGAAACATGCCCCTAGAACTAATTATTTGAACACATCAATAAAACAGACTGATGGCGGTCATAAGTGAGAGAAAGAGAGAAAGAGAGGAAGGGAAAGGGAGGGAGAGAGAGAGGAGGGTGGGGAGAAAGAGAGAAAAAGGATGAGAGGGAAAGAGAAGAGTGAGAGATTTTCTGGAATGAGAAAATTGGAAAAGGTATTAAACCATTCATCATGAAATGAAGATGCTTGAGAATAGTTAATATAAACCTTTGAAAGTAAAAATAACGTAAGAAGCCTTATCATATGATATATTAAAACTTAGATAAATGAAACAAATAAATGTGTAAAGTGATTCCATATATCAGTGAGGAAAGGTGAATTTAAAGTAATAAATGTTATTGAGAAGATCGAAAAATATAATGGTAGATTCTCATATCACACTTCGTTCCAAAATAAATTCAAAATGTATTAAACATTTCAATAATAAAAAGAAATCATAAATGTATGAGAACAAAAAATGCTTTTTAGTTACTTATTTCAAAGAATAAATCATAAAGTTTGATAGTTTTGACTATAAAAATTCAAAGTATGTATAAAGCAAAAATGTCGTTAATAATGTGATTAATTACTAATTAGTATTAATAAGTAATGAATAAAGGCAAAGACCAAACTTTGAAAGAAAACACACAGCCTACATGGCAATCAAATACTCAATATCTTCAATATAAATAGAATGTCTACAAGTCAGTAATCAAAATATGAATAACCCATTAGAAAAATAAGCAAGACTCCTTGCATATTCTGTTTACATAAGAATACAAGTGATCAATAACATAGTTTTAAAAATTCAACCAACTATAAAGAAATTCTGATTGAAACATCAATAAAGGAAGCTCTAGACCTATTTGATGAGTAAAAGTTATACAAATGATAGTATTCACTGTTGGTCTGCAATTCTCGTAAGGACTGTTAGATGTATAGATTGATAGTACCTTTTGGGAAGACAGTTTATTCATGTGTATATAATAGGACTTTAAATGAGATTTCCCTGTTATCTAAAGAATTGAAGCGGGACACAAAATTGAGAGCAATAATTATCCAATACAAAACAGTTGGTGGGTCAGATACTCCTTCTAGTACTCAATATTCTGTGATAACCTATATGGGAAAAGAATCTGAAAAAGAATGGATATATATATATGTAACTGATTCACTTTGGTGTACACCTGAAACTAACACATTATAAATCAGCTATACTCCAATAAAAATTTTTAAAAAAGAATTAAGCAAGTATTATCCTTCATACAAGCCTCACTCTCTTCCTGGTTGATAAATACAGCAACCAGGGAAAGAGAGGGTATCTTGAGTGTTTAGTCTATCTAGAGAGCTATGTCTTGCTCCTCCCCTAAAGCCAAATAATGAAGTTCTGAGAGAATCAATTAAAGAGACTGGCACCTCATTCATTAGTTGGAGATCTTATTATGCAGCAGATTAAATGATCTCACACAGGAGTAGCTGAGCAGGAGAGGAAATGAGAAGTTGAGAGAGAAAGTAGGACAGAACAAGGAGCAGGATGGAGTGGTCTGTAAGCCAACCACTTCTGTCTTGGAGAAAGTGGACATTACAGAAAGTAACAAAGCTTGCAACATCGTGTTTGACAGAGTTATCAATGGAGCAGATCTCCCATGTCAAGGAAACTGTGCACTGAGGAAATCACCTACTAGGATCACACAAGTTCCCCAAGAGAGCCAGCATGTGAATACCTATCTCCGGAGAAACAACAGCCAGCAGATGTCAAGAGGTGACCTAAACAAAAACTTACAAGAAACAGTTTTCTCTCTGTTTTTTAATTTGTATATACCTTCCCATTCTACTAGCTGGAAAAGAAGAGAGGCATAAAAGGGAAAATAGAAGAGGAATGGCTATATTAGGAGCAGACTTTGTTCCATCTCTACTCCAAATCCCCCAAGCCCCACTGGAACTAGCAGGAGAGAAGATGTGCAGTAAATTGAATATGCAGTTGGACCGTTAAACCGGACTTGAATCCGGTGGGCTTATTTTATAAACAGCTGAATGTAAGAAGAAAGCTAGGGGAACTGTGTAAGATGCCCCTAAGGAATAGAAAAAGGAAATCTGAGAGAGCATAGAAAAAGGTAATTTGACCCTACCAAGTTCAGACTGCTCCATAGACTACTTATATGGTCCACAGTTCCTAAAATAGTACATTCCCCTTCACACAGAAATTCCACTTCTGGAATTTATCTGTGCTGACACAAAGGATCATATTGTCAAATCCAACTACATAAATCATAGGTTTTACCCAATATCAAACTTCACCAATGATTTAAATGATATAGGCAAAGCACTCTTCCCTTGGATGAGTCTGAGACCCTCTGATACAGCTTTCAATAAAAAAGGACTTTCTTCTCCCACAATAGGATATTTGCCTCCAGGTTAACAGATGAAGCATTTGACCGATGTATGCAGACACATCGCTCATATAGAGGAAGCTCTGTGGGCTATCTTACATTAATTACACAGCTTATGTGACCTTCCCCAGCTAGCCATGCCCCATAAATCTATGAATTGCAAGTGTATTTACAATAAGCAACTTCAACAGAATAGTTTTTTCCTGCTAAAGATTCTTTCATGGATAAGAAGTTACCATTATCCTTCTGCTAGTTAATAGCATTAGTGGATTTATCAGATCATTTGTATGTTTACCAGGAGGTCATTAGTGTGTTAGCCAGGAGGTTATTACCATTTTCATGTTTGCTAAGAAAATTAATACAGTTATTCTTTCTCCCTGAACATCTCTAGGAGAGAGTGGATTGGTCATAGGACTGCTATAAATTCTTTTCTTCCCAAACTCTAGTGAAATGATTGGGTAAAAGCATATTTTTTAGATAAAAGTATGTTTAATTCAAATAATTGTAAACAATATAATTATATGATAAATGCATTTTTTAAAATAAATTTTTCATATGTTCATATTATGGAATGGTCTACAGTCATGAATGATAATAGGTAGATATCTATGTTTTGTTACGAAATTATATTTATGAAAGACAACTTAATGAACAGGCAGTTTACAAAACAATTCATACCATATGATACAGTATGATATGAATTTTGTAACACATATACACACATAGAAAAAAGATTGGAATGCTTCAGAAAATATATTAATGAAAGCTATGTACATTATTTCCTTTGTCAAATAGATTTGATTGTAACCTTGAGTTCTTTAGTAGTTTCTCCAGATTCATGAAGACACCAAAAATAGTCTTATACCTACTTTACGAAAAGAACTTTTCTCAACCTTGTAACTTATTGCAAAACAAACAAACAAAACTGGAAATCATTATCACTCTCCTCCCTTGCCCAGTCATCATCTGATATAGCTCCTTTCTTCTCCAATATTTCTCTGTTTACACATGTATAATCATGTATAATGTATGTTCACTCTTTAGTTTGTCTCTCCTACTAAGGTGTGAAATTCCCTTAGGCAGGGGCTACCTTTATCATCTTTCTATCTCTATTATAATACCTGGCATGCAGAATCTATTATCAATAGGTTCTTTTTCTAATTTGGACAGGAAGAACAAAGAGAAAAGGAGAGAGTACTTGAGGGCATTGTACCATGTGCTACAGGGAATAAAATCAAAGATACAGTGATTATTTTCATTCTTAAGAATTTAGTTTGGAAAAAAAAAAGAATTTAGTTTGGAAAAATAAGATACTAACAGAACTTTGTTCCCAAATTATGGGCCAGAGTTTCTACAGAGATAGACTAACTTTTACCAGACTCTTCTTTTCCCATCCCCTCCCTTCCTTGCTCCATCCACTCTAGGGGAGGAGGACAGCATCCTTTAGGAATATGTTCTCCAAGTAACAGAAAATCCAACAAAGAGTAGTTTAAACTAATAGAGATTCATTAGTCATATATTACTAGAAGTCTGGAGGTTGACAATGGCTGGCATTGGTTCCTCTTTTCAACAAAAAACCAAAAGCTTTCTAATTTTGGCTCTTCCATTCTTAGCCCACTGGTCTGGGGCCTCATAATTATAAGATGACTGCTAAACTTCATGTAATAAATCTATGTTTCAGGGAGGAAGAGGTAAAAGGACCAGGGGTAAAGGGGCATGCCAGCTGAATATTTTATCAGGAATTTAAGAGCATTCCAGGGAACTCCCTCAGCTGACAGCCACTTACATCTCATTGAGGAAAAGAAAGAGTCATAATGCCATGTCTAGATGGAAAGAAGCCAGGAAGAAGAGGGTTGTGTCGACCAGAAAATGTGGCAGCCATACTTAGTAAGCTAGTAAGTTATTGTGTGGGACATTTCTTGGACTACAAATATTTGTGGGCAGTGTTATCATGTTTTAAAAGTCACAAGCCCATACTAATTATTGACTCCTACGTCTATGTGATAAGCAGACTTGGCCAAGACTAGCCTTCTCTAGTACGCCCATGGCTGATGCCTCTCTTTTTTCTACATCCTTTATTTGATGTAGTTATGTAGGTAAGCAAACTAAAGACCTGCCCTTTGACAAGTCCTACCAGCTGTTCTATCTTTACCTTATTTCTTCCATCTAGATAGCCAAAGAGGACCAGTTTTAAAGATTCCATTAAAGAGGATGAAGGATGCTAGAAGAAATCCCTTAAACTTGAACATGGTTCTTTCTCTCTTTCCCAGACCTTGGCAACATTTTGACTGGGGACAACAGGTACTAAGTCACATATAGACTTAGAAAGTGATATTTCCATTTTCATTTTTATGATTTTGGGGAAACCTGTGAACAGCAAAGGGAACTGGCAAGTTTCAATTATTTTAACATGTTGTCTCCATAATACCAGCAGTGTCTCTCATTCCCCAGTTTCTAAGAGACCCCTGATGGGCATAGAGCAACTGGATCCATGAGTGCACAGACATATTGGATTTTCTCAACAAACAGATAGTAAAAATATAACTATTACAACATGAAGTGTAGTAAGTATTCTGATGTTATAAAGGAGGTCCTAAATGCAGAAAAGTTGAAAACATTTTCCTCAATTGAGGCAAAAAAGATTTTTAAAAATTCAAAGAAGCAAGCATGTTCTCATGGCCTGACATTCTAAAATGTTAGAGAGAATTAGGGGATACATAAGACCAAAAAACTAACTATGAAAACCAAATTATACTGGTGAAGTAAAAAGAAGAAACACATCTATCTGAAGAAACAAATGTAGCAAAACATGGAAACATTCAAACTTAGATTTTTAAGAGTAATATATAAAATATGTAAGGTTCATGCACACAAATGATGTGTTACATCAGCTATAAAGAAAAACTCACAGAAGCTGAGATTTTTGAAATGTGTTATGACAAATATTTTTCAGTTCTCATGCTGCTACAAAAGAGAAGGTGTTTGCTGAAGTTGGTGAATGGCTTATTGTTAATGAATATTAGAAAGACCTTTAGCCTTACATCCTATTTTATTGCCTTTTATTATCTTCAAGGAGAATATTTGTTGGAAGGAGAAGTATGAAAAAAAAAACAATGGTAAGAGGGAATTAAAAGCAAATTAAAAGCAAGACATGTGACACCATCACAAGAGAATGCTTTAGACTCCCATATGCTAGCCCACAAACTGGCTGAAGAAGAAACACACTATATGTTTAAGTATAGATCCACAGACCTACCTTTGAAGGTAATGAATCAGTAGGCCTAAGGTAGAGCCTAGAATTCTGCATGTTTAAAAAAATTCCATGAAGGATTTTAATGTGCAGCAAAATGGGGGAACCCCTGAAAGAAATCTGGTCTCATGAACTAAATAACTACATTCCCTAGATACTGAAAAAAAAAAAAAAAGAAAGAAAAACTATCCTCTCTGTGATCTTTGAAGACTCTAGAAAATAGTGAAGGTATTGAAAGACTGGAAATGAATAGGGATGTTCAAGGCAGAAAAAAGCAAGTTCAAAGGTCCAGAGGAAAAAAGGAGTTTGCCAGGGTCAAAGGACAGCAGGAAGGCCCTTGGGGCTGGAAAGGTGTGAGCAGGAATGAGAACAGCAGAAAATGAGAAGGGAAGGTGGGTAGGGACCAGCACACTAGGGACAAACACATGAGCTATAATAAAGACATTGCATTTACTCTGAATACACTGAAAAGCCATTCAAAGATCATGAGCAAAAGATTTGTTTTAATTATGTTTTTTAAAGATAATTTTTGTTATTGGGGGAAAAGAAGTGGAATGGACAAAATCTGTTGTCTGCCCCATAAATTACTGTTAGCTTAACATGTATTTGTTAGGAGAGTAGCAGTGGAGATAGAATGTGACGAAGTTTGGATATATTTTAAGAGTGTAACTGAAAGGATTTGGGATGACTAGGCAATGGAGGAAGAGGAAAAGAGAGAACTCAAGGAAGATTCCTAGACATTTGCATAGCCCCTGGGTAAATGATGGTGCTATTTTCTAAAATGAGGAAATCTGAGAAATTAGTATGTGAGGGTGGGGAAGGTGAGGAAAGCAATGATAGAATTTTTAGTTTGGACATATTGAATTTAATGTGCAATAAGCACTAGAATCCAATGCACAAATGTAGAGTTCATCTACAGTAAAAGGTAGATAGGCAATAACTATATGTCCAGAGGCATGGCATGAGTAGATTTTATTATATAAGGAAATGAGGTACCTGTCTTCTGATTATTTCTATCTTTGTGCTTTAAGAGGAGAGTCATCAACTCAGAGTGAGAAAGTGAAAGGGCTATTGAAACCCTAAGGAAAGAGGGAAAGATGTGAAATAATATTTTGAAAGAATGAGGTGAATTGATTAAGGAAACGGAGTAGGAGAGCTAGGTAGTCCTAAGGAAACACATAAGGCTTGTGATTATGATTTTAAAATTAAACTAGTGAGTCTATTTGCATTTTTCCTCCAGCTGTGTTTGGCTGCTATTGTACACATATGCCTGCAAAAGGGACTTACCCAGTGTTGGCATCTACCAGGCAAAGTAGAAAAAGAGACAAGGAAGTTGAAGTGAATTCAACAGACTACTATGAAGATAAATATAAACAGTGCAATGTAATCCCGATAAGAAGAGAAGTTTTATGAAGTTCTATTGATAGATTGAAAAGGTGGCATGTCAGAAGTACTTATGGGGTAAAAATAGTTGTGGGGCAAATGATGAAATAAGTGAGCCAGAAATTTTTGACTGTCATGAAGTGTAATCCCTGAAATCAAGATTTTGTGGAAATTTCAGTTCTTTGTAATGACAAGTTCAGAATATGACTAAGGGATGACTAAGGTTGAGGATAAGTGGAAGACACAATCATTGGAGATAAAGCAGTTAAGAAACTGAGGGTCCAGGGTGTTAGACAGAGTGTTTATCTGGATGTTTAAGATACTAAGAAAAATAACAAAGTGAAATCAATTACTAAAATCTCTAGGGCATGAGAAGGTATAACTGGTAGTTTTGCAGATTAATGTTCAAAAAGTGTAGAGGATGCATAGTCATATGCTTCAAACAAACTGGAGGTTTTGACAAAAAAAAGAGACAGACAGGAGTCTGAAAGAGACAATGAGAAATGAGAATATCCAATCCACTCTGGTCCCCACGGAATACAGACGAAAAATATATCACCATTCAGAGAGTTTTTTTCTGGGAGGGTATCTGGGCTTTATTTAGACCAAAATGTGAAGAAATGTTAAGAGCAAAAGACATAGGGAATTTGGTAGAGAGTGAAGTGGAAGAGTATGGGCAAATGGGAAAGGGAGGGAGACTAATTGAGATTAGGGAACACACAGAGCCCTGTGGAGCCAAAATCATGATGGATGTCCCATGAGGCTTGGACTTGCTTTTGTGCCCAAGGTAGGGCATGATGAAATTAATCCTGATGGTTTCTCAGGGAACGTGAGGAATCAGCTTGTTGCTTCTTGGGATTGGTCTCCTCAACACTGTGTAACACTAAGGAAGGTGGTGTGGCAGGTGATGGGGATAGAGAGTGAGAATCTTCCCAACAGCATGTGGCACTTTGGGGCTTCCTAAAATTGTGCTCTGGCCGGTGTCAAAGCTATGGAATCATAGACTTACCAAAGCACAAGGATTTCTTTTGGATTGCCTTAAATCCTGCTACGAGTGCTACTGTGACAATATGAGAGGCAATCTTAGCATGGCCAAATGGAGTTTGGGGGCCTAATGGAGTTTAAAGCTGACAGACTCAAGACCATGGGTGGAGAATAGTAGCCTTGAATAGGAAAGTTATTTCTATTTCTAAAACAGAAGGAAATAAGTAACTAGCTTAAAATATGTAGAAATATTGATGTTAAGAACTGAGAATTCTAACCGAGAATCAATCTCAGAAAAGTAGTGGTTAACAATGTCTGCCACTGTGTGCCAACTGAATATAAATCTGAAGATTAAATAATTGTCTAGGAATTGTGGGATCTGCAAAAGAAAGATGAACAGGGCTTCAGAGAGATATATATTTTTAGGACAATTTTTTCTGAACATGGATTATTGTATCTTCCCATACTTAGAAAAGCACTAAATCCATTAACTGAGATATCTGTTCCTTGTGACTAGCAGCAACCTTCTACTGCGATGTGTGCTTGGTTGCATGTACCTCCTTCACCAAATCACATACGTACTGATTCCCTCCTTACCTCTTTGGAACAGTTTATCAGAGTTATCTGAGAGGCTGTCTCCCCAGGTACAGTCCTCAGTAAGACACTGAATAAATGACTCACAACTTGTATGTTGTGTGTGTGTGTCTTTAAAGTCAACAGCCAATAAGCATGCACAAATATTGAATAGAAATACAACTATAAATATATATTTGAGACACCTTCTAGGAGAATAACATACATTTATGATTTAATAAAAATAGACTAAGACAACCTTTTCTGTTTTTATGCTGTGAAGATTCTAGTACTTTTCTACTTGCTATATGTGTATATTATATATTATATAATACTCTATAATATATGTTAGTGAAAAATTTCATCTGCCAGCCTAAGATCAGTGCTGATAATTAATGCTTGCCTGGTCATACACCATAAATGGCAAGAAACTAATGTGAAGGGAAAATGGTATTGCTGGTGATCTTTAAAAAGAAAAACCTATTGCACTGTAAGATTTTAATGCCCAGGTGTTACCTAATGTGCTGTAAATATGTACAACAGACAATGCCAGAACAATCTATTTCATGTCCATGGTAACATCAGGGCCACAATGGAGGGTGCCGGTTAAAAATGGATTCTTTTCATTAGGACCACATGACAGGAGGGCACAATTAAAAGACTGAATAGAAGGCCTAATGAATTTGGCAAAAACAATAAACCTGTAAATCTCTTTTTACTGTAAACATTTAGGAAGCAAGGCAACAAATAAAATGCTTTGTTTGATGTATTCCATCCTATTTCAAGAGACAATTCTACAACTCTTGGATTTCAAGCATTGCATTAAATATTTTATGATTTCCTGACTAGATTAAATAGGAAAAGGAGGAACGGACAAAACTAAGTTTTGTTTTGATTGTTGAGACTGCTTAAATCCCATCTAGTAAACAGACCTGTGAACTTTAATTATTGTTCAATGGAAGAAAATTAGAAAATTCAAAAGGACCAATTAAAATTTAAATAAGCACAATATAAGGTTAATAGGTCGAGCCGTAAAACATAAATTTTCCCCACTCAACTGGGGCTGCTATTGGTCAAGACTGAAAGAATTATTTTTAAAGTCATGCATTTATTTGCCTGATATTCTCTCTGTCAGCCACCAAAGAATGTAATTCAAAGTGAAAATTGTATCCGTCACTCAGAGGTTTTGTCTACACAAGGCTAAATATCTGCATATTTGGATGAATGCCTGGCTTTTGAATTCACTAGCTGAGAGAAGATGCACCATTAGTTGTTATCCTCCGCATCAGGAACGTTAATTCAGGATGCACATCAGACATCAGTGCACTTCTTGTTTGGGGTACATCTTATCTTCTAAGATTAAGTTGATTTTATTTAGATCATACCCACAAATAAAGGATAATTTTACTGATATGTGACAGGAAAGAATCTACTGTTAGGGGAAACTGCAAAAATGAAATTAACTTTCTGGATGACCTTCAGAGCACAAAGGAAAGAGTATAAGAACAAGAACAAGAGGCCTGTATCAAACGTCTCTTACTAATGGCAATGTCAGTTCTGTCATTTAAAGGATTTGTGCTTCAATTTCCTTATGTGTAATATAGGCTTGAAAATTTTTGATTTATATATCTCTAGATACAGTGATACGGTTAGTGATTAGTGATGGACTTAGTGGTTAAGAGTTCAAGCTCTATAGATCTGGTTTGAATCCTAATTATCACTAACTTGTTATAAATTTAGGCAAACTTCAGTTTCCTCACCCGCAAATTGCTAACCATCACTGTAGCCGAGCACTGAGCGAGAAGCTGAATCTTGAATGCTTAGCACAATATTGTAAGCAACCAATAAATGTGCATTTGGGAAAATCAAAGAGAAAACATGTTTAAAACAGCTTGGAAAATGAAGAGGGCCAGAGATTCCACTATTCTTCAAATTTGAGATGCCAGAACACGTAAGTGTCACACCCATTTTCTAAACTCCCCGAGGTTAAAATGAACAAACTATCATTAACACTGGCATACATCACATGCAAAATTCAATTAAACAAAAAGTATATGTATGTTTCTTCCTGCCTCTATTTATCTTTATGTTTCTTTCTTAAATTATTTTAACATCTGTCCAGAGATAGACCCAGAGTCACCAGAAATCAACCTACCCTTCTACACCAAAGGGATCAAACTGGAGGTCGGACCTGACCTAGTGCTTCTTCTAGTGTCGCAGTGCGTAAGATTACCCAAAACTGAAAATTGGACATTTTCAAATAAAGTCAAGATTCCTGGCTTAATTAGAAAACCTGTAGCCCTCAGCAAACATACCCATATGGCACCAACCTGCTGAAATATTAAAGCGGATGCCCTCTGTAGAAAGGCATGGCCCCTCCAGTTCTCAGGGTCCTCATCTCTCCTTATTATTTCTCTTGATACTGAGGCCAAGTACGAGTCACCATTTACCATCATAATGTACCAAATTGTTTTTCTTGTGGCAAGAAAACTGCTCTCTGTACTCACGCCTCTATCAAAAGCCAGAATTAGAACATTAGACCTTTAGGCCACAAATTTCACACACACAAAAAAAAAATTATTGGCAAATATTTTTGTGGATTTGAAGATTTTGGGGACATATTTTTTTATTTTTTAAACTTTTTATTGAAGTAAAACAGAAAAAGACACAAATCATAAGTACACAGCTATATGAACATTTTTGTAAATTGCATTCATCTACCAGCATTATCAGCACCCCAAGAGCTCCTCTGTGCTCCATCCATCCGGTCACTATTCCCCCAAGAAAACTACTATCTTAACTTCTCATGCCATAGAATTACTTAGCCTTTTTTAACTTTATGAAAATAGAATTATTCAGAATATATTATTATATATGTCTTCTTTTGCTTAACATCTTGTTTGCGAGATTCACTCATATGGTTACATGAAGTTATAATTCTGTTGCTGCATTTTTAAGGTGTAAACAAAGCTTGTTTATACCCTACTTAACTTATATTACCTTCCTGGCCCCTATTGGCAACTGAGTTTGACACCCTAATCTAGACATAAATCTTTTAAGAAATCTTTCCCCTTACAATACTCTTAACACTTCGGAATGCACTGGCCTTTCCAAAACCATTTAACACCCTGCCTGGTGATTAAATTTTCAAATAGCTCTCCTTGCACATACACAGATAAAGTTATAACAATCACTTACTGATTTGATCTTCTCACCCATCACCAAACTAACTCCCCTGAAACATCTTGAATTGCCAAAAAGAAAAGTATGTCAGCTATGATGTTGCTTTGTACATTCTTGAATTGCCAAAAAGAAAAGTATGTCAGCTATGATGTTGCTTTGTATGTTCTTGACAAAGAGGAAGTGATTTCAGATATCACAGCTCCTTTGTAAAATAGCCTAGAATCAGTGCTTAGTGAGAAATATATATATATTAAAATAACCCTTCCGGTCAATTCTAAATGATAAAATATTTTTCATCTAACATGTAGCCATCTTCAGTTACTGATATCACATTAATAATTATCCAAGACTTTTTAGAAGGAGAATAAAACCAGTGATTCCTAACCACAAACTTACAATCTGTCCAGACATTTAATAGCTAATGAAATATGATATCCACACGTGGTATATGTGTACTTTTAAGCACATAAACTAATGTGTTATGATTCAAAATGTTATTTGGGCAACAAAGAGGAAAGGATTGCATTTGCTAACAACCAGGAATAATTTCATTGGGAGTCCTCTACTTCTTATATCTCTTGAGGTTTTCCATAGGCTTTTAAAGCAGATGATGAGCAGGAAACTAATCCAAGAAATAAAGAAAGCCAAGGGGAAAAAATAATAATAATGGACAGTTGTACTTGATTGTTTCCATGGTCAGGGCATCCTCCTGAGTGACAGATAATTCATCTTTTGTCAGTTTCCATTGCCTAGAAATCATCCTGAGCATTGTTATCAGCAAAACCTCCACAAAGTGAAGGACTTTCAAACGGGAAACCAGATGTGATGGGGTCAGACCCTGCATGTGATGGAGATATTTGGGTTAATGATGATTGATGCCATATCACATTTCATAAAGTACACACTTGCCAAACCAGGTATTTCTGCCATCATGTAGAAGCAGTTGCTGAATGCCTTTACAGTAAAGCACCAAGGTCAAAGATGAAGTAGACGCAAAAGAGCCCACTGCTCTTAGAAGGGTGGCATAATCAATTTAGGATAACCACATTGCATACTGCATTGGATTTGCATGACATTCCTTTCCCAATGTCTGCTATTTATGTGGGAAATTGAAAACATTCTAGATTTCCCATACCTATTACATGTGCATGGTTGTTTTGTTTGGGGAATATATTTTTTACTTTGTTTCTCTAAATTACTATATTAAGGAAAATCTTAATGGTATTACTTTATGGCAGTCCAGTGGTTAAGACTTTGCCTTCCAATGTAGGGGGAGCAGGTTTGATCCCTGGTTGGGGAGCTAAGATCCCACATACCTCCCAGCCAAAAAACCAAAATATAAAACAGAAGCAATATTGTAACAAATTCAATAAAGACTTTAAAAATGGTCCACATCAAAAAAAATCTTTAAAAAAAAACCTAATTATTCAAACGGTGAACTTTTAATTTTTTCATAACACATTTACAGATTTGGCACAAAAAAGTCACATAACATACAAACATATACCCAAACAGTACCCTCTTTTATTTGATGGTATATATAAAGAGAGTTATTTTATAACCATTCCTGCTTTGGTAAGAAATACATTTTTCTTTGATTTGTATGATATTTCAATATGGACATATATTTACAAGCTATAAAGGAACAATTTCAAAACATGCTCAAGGGGAGACGAGCCCTCACCATTTAATCTAAGAAATAAATCTTTGCAAAACCATTATGCTGTTGTTTCAGAGTTTGATGTTTTCAAAGGAAGGATAATGAATGTTGCAACAATCCTAAAATAGCCCTGGAAAAGCTTAATAGTTATTATTAAGTTGATGTATTTACAAGGCTCTTAAAGCATTCTTGGTTTTCTATAGCTATTGGTATAATATTAACTTTTCCAAAACAGGCATAGTATTTTAAAGAAGCTTACAGCCAGCGTCGATGTAGAAGCCTGCGTAGTTGACTCTACAAATTCTTTTCTACAATTGGATTTTTTGCTGAAGAGAACTCTAAGCAAAGTGTTGATGGAATAGCTTGGTTTCTCCTGTCTGCTTATAATAGTAACATGTAAGAAAAGAGAAACGAATTGAATAAGGAATTGTTAAACAAAAGATTTGGAAAATTTTCAGACTGTCCATATTGCAAAAAATGAGAAAATGTGTTCAGAAGAGAATACCAAAGGTGAAACTGACCAATTATTCAATAGAGAGATTAGTGTGGGGGAGAACCATGGATTTAAACAGCCACCTCAACAGAAGCCAGGAATCGGGATAAGACTATACCAACATTAACACTGCCTGCTAGGATTAAAGGAAACAGAAAGTGGGATGGAACAAAGGAAGGCTGAAAACATGTATTATCCTGCAAGAAAAGGACTCCAAAGGTGATTCAAGATCACTATTCCCACCACAGCCCCAAGAGGCAAGGCTGCCTCCACCTTGGTTTCAAAGGACAGGACTGCTACCCAGCAGAGCCATCTAGGCAGGATCCTTGCAAAGATGTGCATGGGCAGGGTTCTGCCAGGCCAAAGAGATGGGGTGTCCCACTGAGCCATGGAGTTGATGCCATCATCTCAGTGGGTCTAATAGGTGGGACTACTGTACAGTGAGTCTGGATAGCTGAGCATCAAACCAAAGAGGATTATTCTCAAAGCTTAGTATCTAATGGCATTTGCTCTGTTAGGTTTTGAACTTGCTCGGGACCCATCACCCCTTTCTTCTTTCCTCTATCTCCCTTTTGGAATGAGGATATCCCACCACTGATTTTGAAAGCACCTAGCTTATCTGGTTTCAGAGGTTCACAGCTGGAGAGAAGTTCTGCCTCAGGATGAATCATATTTCTAGTCCCATCTAGATCCAATTTAGATGATATTTGGATGAGACTTTGGAGTTGCTGCTGGAACCAGTTAAGACTTTTGGAGCTGCTGGGATGAATTAGTATTTTTTACATGTGAGAAGAAATTAATTTGGGCAGTCAGGAGCAGAATGCTACAGATTGAATGCTTGAATCCCCCTAAAATTCATATGTTGAAGCCCTATCCTCCCAATGTGATGGTATTTGGGGGTGGGGCCTTTGGGAAATAACTGGGTTTAGATGTGGCCATAAGGGTGCCGTCCCCGTAACAGAATTAGTGGGCTTTTAAGATGAGCGCTTGCTTGTGCTCTCTCTCTCTCCTGTGTGAGGTCACAGCAGAAAGATAACAGTCTATGAATCAGGAAGCAGGCTCTCACCAGACATCAAATCTGCTCTTCCTTGATCTTGGGCTTCCCTGTCTCTAAAACTATGAGAAACAAATTTCTGTTATTTGTAAGTCTATGGTATTTGTTATAGCAGTCTGAATAGATGAAGACACAGGCCCAAGCTAAGGCAAAAGGAAAATCCCACAGAGAACCTTGATAGCCATAGGGGTTATTAACCACCTCCCAGCTGATTAGAATATGCAAGGAGAATTAAATCATAGGAGACTCATGAGATCACAAAGATTAAATATTAAAATTGTCTAAGCTCTTTGAGGCACCAGCCTTGGGGCCTTTCTTACACCCTTAAAATAATAATCTTTAAACATTTAATGTATTTGAATCCTTCAAACTAAGAATTCCAGGTAAACTCAGAGAGAAACTGCAACCAGAGAGGAGTGTAAATGAAACAGATAAGAACACAGAAAAGTATTGTTCACAATTACTTGTGAGAACTCCATGTAAAGCTCTGTGAATTTTTCTCTTGGAGATCCTGTCTTGGGCATATATTGATTAATAAAAGCACACATACCTGTCATGATCTTGGTTCAGGGAAGTGCCTAAACAACTAACCCACTTAATAAAATATAAACAGAACTCATTTCCTCCTTAGGATAGTGACAGTCAAATTAATATCTTAATCATATCCTGCACAAAGATATTATGGTGACATTTTTCAGGGAATACCTGTACAGTACCAGAACTAGAAGTACAGAAAACAAAGTCTTTCAAATCCACTCTCACAAATCTCAGATAGACAGAAATCTGAAGAACAAATGCAGCAAAGAGGAGTGTTCACAGTCTTATGCCAGAGGCATGGGGGGAAAAATGAGATTTTTTACTTTCTCATTGCTCAGGGTAAAATTGCTCCAACCTGAAGATAACATGAGAAATGGAAAGAGGGGTTAGCATAGAACAGTAACCCTGAGAATCATTCCCTCCCGAAGCCTTCTCTTTTTCACAGTGACGGCTTGGCTAGAATAAAACTGGCAAGCCTGATAGACATCATCACAAGCCACGTTTGCTGCAGATCTGAGGTTTTCTTCCTTCCTTCAGATGTATTCTAAGATATTAGCCCTTCTGAACAAAACAGCCCTCTGCATAACTGTGTGCAAAACCTAATAGTCTGGTTTTTAGAGTCTAAATCTAATCTAATATATATATATATATTGCACCACTACATTCGTTTAGCATTTCCAAGGAAGAGCACATAATATGCTGTGTGCAAGGCAGTTTTTCAGTGTTTTCAATAATAAATCCATCCTAACATAAAAAGGAGCTACAGATGATGAGCTTCACAGTTCAGAGGAATGAGGAACAAGAACAGAAATGTATTCTATTTGTATATCTTTTATACCATTCACACGAGCATACCAAAACCTCTCAACAATATTCCAGAGAAAGGACAAACACATATAGGAAGTAAAAAATAGAAAAACCAAAAAGCTTGTACATATTATGCAAATACACAAGTTCTGTATAAAAAATTCAAACTGAGATATTTAAAAGCAACTCACAGCAAAAGCTGTCCCTTAATAAAAGCTCATAATGCTTTTAACTTTTGGTTTTATTCTTAAAACTAAAATTCCTTTTTATTAAATTACTGCACACACTTGGATAAAAATCAAAATATACTAAAGGACTTGTGATTAAAATGATTGATTTCCTACTTTCCTTCCCTTCCCCAACCTAAGCTTAATTTTACTGCTCATAATATAACACTTTTAACAATGTTTATTGTTATTGGCTTTTATTTATCATGTGGTCCATATTTATAAATAATACACTTATGCAACTGTTTTGAGTTTTTATTTTGATTTACCAAATTTAGACCTTATTCATTGCCTTCCTACACATAAATCGTACATAACTCATTTATACCCTTGCCCATTACCTCTTACTTTTCCTTCCCCAATACAGTAATATTATTAGTTCTACTACTGGTTCATTTATAATTAAATAATCTGCTTATAACCTTATTTCTTATTCCAAAACATAGAGACAACTTCTCTTGTACAAGACTATGTGTGTCTCCACCCTCCCCTTGACTTATCCTTTCCCACCTTCCAGCTTCTAATTTTGATCACCTCTACTTTTATATTTCTTAAGTCTATAATATTTAGTTTGTTCTCTAATTGTAATCAGTTCTTCATTGTTCTAAATGCTGAAAAATCACTAAAGAGTAGTTAGTGCTGGAGCTTTTGTTCACTGTACTGGGTTACATTTTTCTCTCATATAGCTTTTTTGGTGATTCTACTTTTTCCTAGAGTTATCAATTGCCTTTCTATTTGTATATGTATTAATTATCTTTACCATCTCCTTAAGTTGTTCCAGAATTTTAAGAAAAATATCAAATCTTTGGAATCCCATTTTTTTTACCATCTATATCCCACCATATTATGACTTTAAGTAACATTCTAATAAAAAGTGAAGGAGAGGTTTACTTTCTGAGTCCTTGAATGCTAAAAGTAAAATTTTTGCTGATACAAAATTCTAGGTTAAAATCATTTTTCTTTAGATCTTTGAAGCATTTCCTGTTACGAGAATGATTCCTGTTTCCTTTTAATCTATTTTTTTCTTTATCTACAGAAGCTTTTAAGATCATCCCTTTACTCTTAGTATTCTAAAGTATCACAGTGTCTTGTGATTCTTTTTACTAATCTGACTGTACACTTAACAAGCCTTCAGCCCTTAGACCACCTCTAGCTCCTTGTTTAGAGCATTCTATTCTTATTTTATAGACTGCAATATATTCTCAAATCTATGTAACTAAAAATATCTTTCAGTTTCTCTTTTGTTCTCCAAATTATGTTTCCCCTCATTATTTTTCTTTTTTAAAATATTTTTATATTTGTGTCTTGGGTATCCAAGAATCTTAGTTGTTTTGTTTTATTTATGCAAGGAACAAAGGGTACCTCTCTGATCTTCAACTTATTTTGAAAATAATTTAATTTTTTCAATTGTCTAACATATCTCATGACATTAACTATTATCTATACACAAATAATGACACTCCAATTTATATCTCCAGTCAGGATGCCTCTTCTTAATTCCAGAATCAGAATAAAATTGCTTACTCAAAGATTACTTGACTTCTAATTGACACCTCATTCTTAACCTGTCCAAAAATAAATTCCTGATCCCACATCCCTGTACCACTAATTTTTCTTCTCCCACATTTTTCTCATCCTCCAGAGCTTAGGCCAAAATCTCTGGAACCTTCGTTAATACTTTCACATCTACCATCCAATCCATCAGAAAATTATCTCAGCTCTACCTCCTAAATATTTCCAGAATCCAATGATTTCTCAGGATCCCCACAGCTTCCCACCTGACTCAGGTTCCTATCATATCAATCCTGGATTATAAATTTAGCCTCCTCTATGGTCTACCAATATTTCTCTAAGGCCTGTGCCCTGCACAGCACTCAGAGTGAAAATTTTAACACATAATCAGATCACGTCATGCTTTTGCTAAAAATTCGACAAATATGTAAAAGTTAAAAAAGTCTTCCCTTATCTGATGGTCTAAATTCATACACAAATTTTCCTCTCTCTTCACATCTCCAGCCACTGTCTCACTCACTCACTGTGTTTCAGCCATGTTGGCCTCCTTGCTGTTACACAAACATCTCAAGACCTCTCCGACCTCAGAGCATTTCTACTTGCTGTTCTCTTTGTCTGGATATTCTTTTACCAGATAACCTCATAGATTCCTCTGGTACTTTCTTGGATTATATGCTCAAACATAACCTCGTAAGAGAAACTTAACCACTTCACCCTATAAAACAAAAACCTCCTCCTATTCCTTCAGCCAAGCTTACTGTTCTCTACAGCACTTACCAACATCTGACACATTTTATATTAATTTAGTTTTTTTCTTCCTCACCACCCCGCAACTAAAATGTAAGATCCTTAATAGCAGATCATTTTTTTCATTTTGTTAACTGCTATTATTTCCAGCACTCACAAAACTGCCTGACACATAGTAGGAGCTTTCATAATATCTGTTGAACAAGTGAATGAAAGGATAATAAGACAATGAATAATGAGACAATATTAAATATGTCATAAATGATCTCAACAAAGTGAGTTAGGGAAAGCTGGACATATTTGGACCTGAGAGAAGTCCAGAGAGGCTAGCCCAATGAACAAGGAGAAAGAACCCTTAGGATGTCAATGATGAGTCAAGTGCAGGTTGATCACCCTGGGGCTTATACAGGCTGAAGAATTTTAATTTTATTTTAAGGGAACTGCTAAGTCATTAAAAGGTTTAAGCAAAGAAGTAACATGTTCTTGTTTTTATCCCCCAAATTTTATTTGGTCTACTGAGTAAAATATAAAATAAAATAGAGCCAAGAGAAGAAGAGAGACCATCAATAATGTCATTGTCAGAGTTTGGATGAGACAGGATGCTTCTTGGACAAGGATGGTAGCAGTTGGAGATGGAGAGTAAAGATAAATTTGGAAAATATTTTGTAAGTAGGAATAATAGGAATTACTAATCATTTGCATGTAGTAAGTGAGAGAGAGGAGTTTTGGCTTGAATAATTGGGAATGTAGTGCTAAAGATCAAAATAGGAAAAACTAGAGCAAGAAAAGTTTTACGGGCAGAAATTGAGGATTTGGTTTGGATGTATTAAGTTTGAGGCCCTTTTGATGGTTTAAGACTCTCTCCATCCATGGAAACTTGCTTAATCATTGTTCTCTATAAGAGTAACCACTACCTCTGGAAACTTCATAGGCACCAGACTCTCTGCCAATCATCTTGCAAGGAATGAAACACAGGATCTCTCTAAGTCTTAGGATATTTCAGGCTACCTTTATTTGGAGATTCTAGAACCCAGTACAACAGGAAGCCAATACAGTCTTAATGTAGATTTTGTAACTGAACTCAAATGTGAAGCAACTCTTCATGACTTAGCCCCTATTCCTCCTTTGACAGGAGGTGATGTCCTAGAAGGAAATCTGGCCTGAAACCAAAAGACTGTTACAAAATTCATATTTAATTGCCTACTCTATGTCAGATAACCCTAAGTGGCCACTAAGAAATTGCATCCCCCTTCTTATATAGAGGGGAAATGATGAGAGTGCATAGGACAGCCACAATTAGGCAGATGATGTTCTCTTCATTAGTCACAAAATGGAAAGTTCTCAACCTCCAGTCTTTTTTTTCTAACCCTCAAACTGCCAGCTGAAAACTGTCTGGGGTTCCAAAAAGTATTTTGGGCATAATAAATAAATTTGAAAATTATGAGCTGAAAGGAAGCATTTAAAGCCATAGGAAGAAATAAATTACCTAGGAAGGATGCATATAAAGGAAACAGGCACACAGAGAGAACCCTGGGCTTCACAGTACATAGGATCTGAGTACAAAAAAGAACCCTATAAGAGAGACTGAATTCTACATATACGTGTATCTGTTCTTTCTCAAATTCTTTTTCCAATTAGGTTGTTACAGAATACTGAGCAGAGTTCCCTGTGCTATACAGTAGGTCCTTGCTGGTTACTGAATCACTTTGTTGTACCCCTGAAACTAACACAGCACTGTTAAGCAACTGTATGCCAATATAAGATAAAAAGTTAAAAAAAAAAATAAGAAGTACTGTGAGAAAAAAATAAAATAAAAATTTTTAAATAAAATAAATAAATAAAAACTGGTCCTTACACTGAAAGAAAAAAAGAGAGACTGAGAAGGAAAAGTTGAAGAAAAAGGATGAAAATCAGAAGAGGGTGAGGTAAACTAAGAGGAGCTAGTATTTTTGATAAAGAGGAAAATGGGCTTTTATACCAATTTTGCTGAGAGGTTAGATAAAAGGATAGAAATTGAGCATGGCAATATTTGAGATTATGAAAAGTACAGAGTCAGTGACACAGTGGGGGAGGAAAAAAATCACAATGGCTTAATGAGTGATTAGGCAATGAGAGAGTGAAGATACCTTCTATATAATATGCCTGCCAAAAAACTGGATGTTCAAATGAGCAGAGAAATGCAGCAGTAGCTGAAAGGATGTGGGAGTCAAGGAAGTAATTTTTAAGCAAGTTATCACAAGGTCAGCAGAGAATGCACAGCAGTGCCCAGCAAGCTGAACAAACCCAACCACACAATGCTGGCCAAGCAAATACAAGCACACTGTGGAGCTGTGGCCAGAGGGGACAATAAGATAAATCCACTGGCAGAGGACAACATTAGGGCCTTCGGGGTTCTAGGCTTGGAAAATGTCCTCTAATAACCTGAGGTAACTTTGAGTCAGATGCTATGGGGGCAGTCAAATATTGTGTGAAACATAGACAAGGGAACTATGTGTAAGACCTTTAGTTACTACAGTATTTTTGCTGATATTTGCTAATGTTGTTATTATTATTATTACTATTGTTATTATCATCATTAAACCTCTTTATTTGATACTATTTGTATAGTCTCACCAGGTGTCTGGCACTGTCCTAAGTGCTTTACAAATATTAATTCATTTAATCTTCATTACAACCTTACAAGGTACATAGTATTATTATCTTTATTTTACAAACTGAGGCCCAGGGAATTCCATAAGAAAAGCAGTCTGTTTTCAAAGGTATTGACTTCAAGCTCTGCATTAAGTTGTTCCTGTTTCATATGAGTGCTTATTTGCAAATGAGGGTTATTATACTGTCAGGTAGAAAGCACTTCACCCAACTTCTGGATGAGTGATTCAAGCCAAGTGAAGAACAATTCTACCATTAATTAACATAGGCCCTCTTTGGGACTTTGGGTATTGCCTACATAAAGGGTCTACAAGCAACCTGCACTGGCAATGTGTTTTCCATCATTCATTTTCTTTAAACCTCATTTGATGTAAGCACCTAGCCAAAAAACTTAATCTCTGTAATTAATAGGTATGGCTACTTAAGAATTAATTACTATTTTTGTTTTGTTTCATTTCAGGGAACTGGAGTCCTATCTGGTACTCTGACTCCTTTGCACAATTCTCCTTTAAAAAGTCTGGAAAAGAGCATCTGAAAATTGTTGCACCTCCGCATCCCCTGTCTGACAAGCTGATTCTTTCCCTCACTTTGAACCTCAAAATATTTGATTCCCTTGACCCTTCTTTTTTGCCCTACCCATCACCTTATTTCCAACCTTATCTCCTGACCTGTCCATCCTACATCTGAACAGTATCAATTTAACTATCCTCTTTCCAGTATGCTCAATTTCTTTACGTTTAAGTGTTTTAGGTTCAACATCCTAGAAAATGATCACTTAAATAAATCCAAACATCTGGATTTTCTCCTCCTCCAGCCAGACTTCTGCAGACCCAGCCATGTAAATAGGACAATTATATGGACTGATGATGCTACAAGCATCAATCCTTTTAAATGGCTCAGGGCACTCCCTTTCTCCCTATCTTTTCTAATTAAGACATGGGCTGGACTCTGCCTGACTCAATTTCAGCCTCACATGACAGAAGGAAGTGAAGGACTTCAGCCGCTTCCTCAACACCCTATCACCTTCATCTCCACATCAGAGGGAGAAATATTGCTTCTTTTTTCCAAGGCATTCCTTTCATAAATGCTTTATATGTCACCTTCCCCTGCTTCCTCCAGGATCTTGCTCCAACCATTATCCAATTTTCCTGTATGGGCAACGTTTCCCATTCCATTAGTTCCTTCTTATATGTATTAGCCAAAATAGAGTGAAGCAATGAGACATAAATAAACATAAATCTATAAAACACCTCCTATATATCCCTATTTCCTTTCATCTGGTATTTAACTCTACACATCACATCCACCCTTCCCAAAATATTAATGCTTGCACTCTCTGTCAGGCACGGTTCTAAGAATTTCACATATGTTAACTTACTTAATCCTCCCAACAACCCTATAGGTAAGCATTTTTATTATCTTCATTTTACAAAAGAAAATCTTAGTCACAGCAAGTTTAAGTGCACTGCCCAGAGTCACACAGAGGTACTTCCCATTGTGGCTTTGACTTATTAATAAATCTTACAATAATCATCATGAGTAGTCATTTGCTGACTTTCATAGTTTCCAGCTTTAAAAAATTTAAGCAGACCACCTCACCGCTTTGAGGAATTTTTAAAATTTCTTTTCCATTTTCTGCTTTTTAGATTTTTCTGTGCACTGTTTTCATATTTTCTATTTCTATCACAATCTCAATTTGTACTCATTCTCAATTACTTAACATTGTTAAAAAATAAACTGTAATTAAATTCAAAGTACATAAAATCTGAATATATTTTTACTCATTAATATAAAATACAATATTAAAAAGTATTATTTTTCATGTGCTATCTCCAAAATTATTTTTCAGTATTCAAGATTAACTATTAAAAAACAATTAGGAATATCAGTTTTAAATTAAAATATTTAAATAAACCTGAATTTTTTAATTCTAAAAAGTTAATTAAATCATTAAATATCTTATAAAAATGCAACTCATTACAATTTTGCATTTCATATCTATCTAGCTACCAAAGTAAAGCATCAGCATCATGCTTCATGAAAGTTATATCTAAACCCAGGTAACTACAAATTTTAAAGAAATATGAATCATTTAATGTTATAAAATATTTAAAGCTCTGTAACATATTGTGAATACCTGCTATTTGTGAGTATCTTTGGAAAAACAAACTGGAACATGAAAGGTAACAAGAAAATAGATGCTCAGCACTACTGAGAAATGATGCTATATTTTTCAAAAATCTACCGGGTTTATGCTATTTGAGAAGTGGTATTTGACAGAATAATTAATCTATCTTTTCTCTTATCTAAGCCCTCTTCCTACTCTGATCCTCCCTTTACTCAGAAGCAATGCCTATCTCCAGTGCCATCAGTGGCACAGCCCACAACTTTCACAGCAGTTGGACAAAGTTGCCTTTGCAAGAGATGGAGAAAAATATTACCCTGGGATGGGAATGATATTAGTCAGGAGAGCAGGTGTTTGGTATTATAGATATGTAAGCAGTGAGTGTTAGATTCCACGTGTTAGAAAAACCTGTATGTTCTTTAAAATTGGGTACACGTATTTAAGATATTTAAGGTCTTCTAAAGTACAGGGCTTTGGGCAAGAGCCACTCTGGCCTGGATCCCAGGGAGTCTTGCTCAAAATAGAAATGAAGTTCAGTTGTAGAAAAGTGAAGAGAGATACATTTCGTGTATACCAAAATTCATGGCTTGAAAATATGCCCAGAACATACTGCTGTAAATTTTACAAACTTTATAAACCTTTATTGACAAATCTGTTTTCTTACTAAACTGGAAGCTTACTAAAAACTGGAATTAGGTCTCAATTGATTACTGTGGTCCTAAAAAAGAGCCTATCTTCTGGCACATACTAGGAAATACCACTTTAAATGGTTAATTGTTTCTAAGAAGGTTAAACTGGGATCAAGCATATGTATGCACTGGGTATGCTGAGGGCAAAAATACCCCCAAGGGATTTAAATGAGAGTATTTCAAGAGATAATTAGATACAAATAGCGAATATAATGATTACTAATATAATATGTACATTTTTCTCTTCTTTCCTCATTTTTTCTTCTTTGAATAAACAATTCCCAATAGTAATATAGAAAGCCAAGAGCTCTTTAACCATTAAATCTTCTGATAGCTTTTACTTGTATACAGTTGATATATAAGAAAAAATGTTGCTATTAAACTAAATTTTAAGTAAAAGCACATTATAGTAGAAATAAGACCCTCCAGAGAATAATTTTATGAGACCATTATTGCAAGGTAGCTTGGGCAGTTGAACTCGCATGAAACAAATGGCCCTATAAAACAAGTCCCAAAATGGCCTATTGCTTAATTAAATTCATATACAAAGCATCCCTCTGCCTTGACATGTGTACATACATATATTAGATATATTTTAAAATTCAGTCTGAAAAATATGACGTCGTAAAGAGGCAAAGCTTTAGACACCACTTCAAAGCCAAAGAACTTCTTGAAGCAATATTTTACATGGAACTGTGACTTTTAAAATAACTGCTTTTTTTTTCCCCTTAAGATAGTGAGAACAGTCAGTTTGATATATACAATATATTTAAGCTTTCTGCCTATAAAAATATGCCTTAGTCTATATGAAATGCTTGCACTGAATGCCAGTACTGCTAATTCTTTCTTCCCATATTTCACCAAAATGGAAGCACGTGTAGAAGAATCTGAGTGTGCACAGGAAGAAACACATTGACAAGATCCACAGCCCAATCCTTCAACTGAAATGTGTCAACTTAGAAGAATGTTAATTTAATGAATGCAAATAAATTAAGACATGTTTTTTCCCTTGCATATAAAATTGTTTTACCACAATGTATTACTCTACTCTTCTGTTTCATGAACCACGTACATGTGGGTAACAGCCCTCCAGAAACAGAATGTGGTCCAGACTGTTTGACAGCCTAAAAACATCCTAAAGCCATCTGGTATTAAATGTGTTCAGGGAAGATGGAAGCAAGGGAGTAAAATGAAGAGACATTATTCAAAACATGTTACTAATTGATTATAAGATTTTGTGTCCCAAAATGTTCTATCAGTTTCAAATTTCACATGAAATAATGTGGGATGAAAAATTTTAGCCTCTCAATTTTCACCTATTCTTTTGGGAAACTCCTTAATGATACCTATTTAACTAGCACCCTAAAGAAAAATGGAAAACAATGTATGGAATCTGGAGACATACAGGTACTTCTCAAATATAGAAAGTAAATGAGATGAGTTTTAAAGGTGTAGGAAAGATGTTCTAAATTTGGGTGAAATTCCTTGGACTTACAAACAGAAAAATGAGAAGGGCTTTACACTGGTTTAAATAATTTTTATACTCAGAAACTGAAAATGTCCAGCTAAGAACAACAGCAATCATAATAGCAACTATTATTTATTAAGTACTCACTGGGTATCAGGCACTATGTTAAGCATTTCACACTATCTTGTTTTAATCCTCATGACACCACTATGGAGGTATTTGTAGTTTAAAGGTAAAGAAACTAAGGCACTGAGACATTAAGAAACTTGCTTAAAATCACCCAGTTAGTAAATGGCAGAGTTAAAATTCCCTTTTTTTGCTGATAAGAAGGCCCAAGTTTTTAACCCTTGGTCCCTTGCCAACTTTAACAGCAAGTCATGATGTGACCACGGGATAACCTCAGCACCTTAGAACCTCATAGAGTTAACTCTAAACTTAGGCCACTGACAAATAAAACAACAGGTCAGAGATATATCCTGAACCTTCAAGATAACCTGTTATTTATGTAACAGAAGAGGTTTATGTTTAAAGACAGTAGGTGTCTACCTGCATGATTTGTATTCACAAAGAGGATAAGCACACAACCTTTGCTCTGAGCCAGTCCTCTAAAAGTGTGTGATAACCAAGGGGAGGTCACAGAACAGGAACCATTTGCACTATACAAGGAATAAGCCTGCACAGATGGTGTGGGACTCCAACAGCAGAAAAGCTGAATGAGCTTCCTGTCTGCATGACGAGCACATGTGAGCTGTTATAGCCCTGTTTATCATTTCCACCTCAGTCACCCTCTTCCTGAATGCCATAGCTGCAGAGTAAGGGGTAGACCCAGTGTGTAAGAGTAGATACTACTAGTGCCCTGCAAAAGAAATACACCCCATATTTAAAAGAATAGCACAGAGAGTACTGGGCAACATTTACCAGCCATGCACAAGAATTTAGAGGCCTTTTACAAGGGGAATGTAATATTTAATTTGGATGAATAACCATAATGAAACCAAAGGCTCTTTTGTTTTGCCCACCACTGAGTGTCACTTTTCATCAAATACAGAGCTATCATGTTATACTGGCTGTGATGAGTGGCCTTGACAAGATAAAAAAAAAATCTTCATGCATATTTCTCAAAAAATAAGTCTGTAGAACTCCTAACAACTACCCCCATGGAGGAGTCAGGGGACAGGGACCTGTTTGTCTCTCTTCGAAACTGGAAAGTGTTACTTAAAATATTTACAACAAAGATAACTAAGAGTAGATACCTGGATACTTGCTCCTCTATGTCATCACTGTTATGCCTCCATTATTATTCTGGCACTTTGGCAGGAAAAGAAACCATGTGACACAGTAAGATTATATGTGTACTTCAGAAATTTAAATACATCTTCCAGTAAGGTTTGAATCTTTTAAGAGATATATATATGTGTGTGTGTGTGTGTGTGTGTGTGTGTGTGTACATATAAGTGTATGTCTATATATATATAAATGATGCAGATATTTTTGAACTCAAAGAGAGCTGTCAAGTAACAACACAAAATAACCAAAGAGATAATGTTCAACAGCCCAAGGAAAGTGCTATTTGAATGATAGAGAACAAATGCCTAAGAGAATTTCAGAGTTCCATTTTGGCTTCAGAACTTCTGAGTGACCTTATAAACCCTCCATTGTGGCCAAGTTCAAGGCACTTGAGATAAGGAAGGCTCTTTGTTTTAAAGGCCCTAGAATGTAAATTTCTTGATATTCCAGGGCTACCAGGATCCTCTTTGGCTCAATCCACATGATAATGAAAGAAACCAGCCAGCACAGTGTTTACTATTAAATAACTTTGACTCAGTTGTACTGTAATGTTACCACTGTCCTTTGCCAAAACAGCAAATATTCACTCAACATTAAGAGAACTCCTCTCTTAATATGCTTGAGTATTATTGTGAATTAAATGATATGTGTTATAAAGAATATTTAGGCTGCAAGAAAACTTAGAAAGAAAGTTAACTCTATAAATGACATGCTAAAACCCAAGTAAGTGAGGTGAATCATGGGCAGAGAAGAGATTAGAATTTGGGTTTCCTAATTTCTTAATCCAGTGTTAGTTCTACCACATTATCTTGATTATGTATGAAGTTATTCAACTTCATTCAGCTATTAAAAGTGCTATCTACAGGTATTTTTGTTTTGATCCTCTTTTTTATTGACATTGTTTTACAAGTTATGTGTCTACATCCGGGATAGAAATATTTGATTATAGAACTCTGAAAGTAAGTAAAAGGATAAAGCAACTAGACATAAAAAAAGAACTGCTTTTGACTCACATTTTGTGAAGCATACAAATCTGTGTTTAATATGAGAGCTGACGTCTTAATCTGTTTTAGGTTTTGAAAGATGAACCCCATAGAATGATAGGGACTAAATCTGACTTTATTGTTGATGCTGATTTGGAGATCCTCAAACCTTGTCCAAGACAGAGTTGAAGTTGACATTCCATTTGCAAATGAAAATCATCTGTCAAGTTCACTAAACCAGGCTTAAGTGTTCCTTAACCTATTCTTACTTGATCAGCATGCCTATGCTAATCTCTCCGCTGGCATTCTGTGACGTACTATTCTTTTCATTCATGACACTTTCTCATGGCAACATCATTATTTGAAATGTTATATACACATAAATGTATTTTGGTATTCATTAGTTTAATAGCTGTCATCTGACACACTGTAAGCTCTGCAGAGAAGTCAGTCAACTGTGCACCAATTTCATCCCAGCTCCAGTAGTTATTCAGCAAATATTTTTTGAAGGAACAAAGGATAAATAATTGGGTACCTTTCTGAATTTAGAAATTGATGGATATTCTTAAATTTCAGCTAGGCACAATTAGTAAAGAAGGAAGAGTACCATGTCATGCAACACAGATATTTTTTAAGTCTATTACTGCCTGTGTTAGGCAGGGTCATTTTAGGTCCAAACGATAAAACACAGTACAAACTCATTTAAACAAAATTAATAATTTATCAACACAAAACCGGAAAGCCCAGGATTGTCTTGAAGTAAGATTTGATCTTGTCTTCAACACACAGCACTACAAGGAATACTCAACAAAATCAGGGATATGCGTCTGTTTTGTTCAATGATTTATCCCAAGTTCCTATATGAGTGCTGTCATATAGTAAATGCTCTATAAATATTTGTTGAATAAATGAATGATCAATCTCTGTCTCTTGGATAAACTTTCCGATCTCATGGTGTGGCGGGCAGAAAAATCACTCACAAACATATTCACAACTGGTCCTCAGGATCTGTGAATATGTTTCCTGACATGGCAAAAGGAACTTTGCAGATATGCTTCAAGTTAGGACCTTGAGATGGGGAGAATATCCAGGTGGGCCCATTCTAATCACATTTTTTTTAACATCTTTATTGGAGTATAATTGCTTTACAGTGTTGTGTTAGTTTCTGCTGTATAACAAAGTAAATCAGCTATATGCATATGTATATCCCCCATCCCCTTCCTCTTGCATCTCCCTCCCACCCTCCTAATTCCACCCCTCTAGGTGGTCACAAACCACTGAGCTGATCTCCCTCTGCTATGTAGCTGCTTCCCACTAGCTATCTATTTTACATTTGGTAGTGTATATATGTCAATGCTACTCTCTCACTTCGTCCCAGCTTACCTTTCCCCCTCCCTGTGTCCTCAAGTCCATTCTCTACATCTGTGTCTTTATTCCTGTCCTGCCCCTAGGTTCATCAGAAACTTTTTTTCTTTAGATTCCATATATATGTGTTAGCATATGGTATTTATTTTTCTCTTTCTGACTTACTTCACTCTGTATGACAGACTCTAGGTCCATCCAGCTCACTATAAATAACTCTATTTCGTTTCTTTTTATGGATGAGTAATATTCCATTGTATATATGTGCCACACTTCTTTATCCATTCATCTGTCAATGGACACTTAGGTTGCTGCCATGTCCTGGCTATTGTAAATAGTGCTGAAATGAACACCGTGGTACATGACTCTTTTTGAATTATGGTTTTCTCAGGGTATATGCCCAGCAGTGGGATCGCTGGTTCATATGATAGTTCTACTTTTAGTTTTTTAAGGAACCTCCATACTGTTCTCCATAATGGCTGTATCAATTTACACTTGCACCAACAGTGCAAGAGGGTTCCCATTCCTCCACACCCTCTCCGGCACTTATTGTTTATAATTTTTTTTTTTTTTTTTTTTTTTGCGGTACACGGGCCTCTCACTGTTGTGGCATCTCCCATTGTAGAGCACAGGCTCCGGACATGCAGGCTCAGCGGCCATGGCTCACGGGCCCAGCCGCTCTGTGGCCTGTGGGATCCTCCCGGAGAGGGGTACAAACGTGTGTCCCGTGCATCGGCAGGCGGAATCTCAACCACTGCTCCACCAGGGAAGCCCTGTTTCTAGATTTTTTGATGATGGCCATTCTGACCGGTGTGAGGTGATACCTCATTGTTGTTTTGATTTGCATTTCTCTACCGATTAGTGATGATGAACACCTTTTCTTGTGGTTGTTGGCAACTGCTATATCTTCTTTGGAGAAATGTCTATCTAGGTCTTCTGCCCATTTGGATTGGGTTGTTTGTTTTTTGATATTGACCTGCATGAGCTGCTTGTATATTTTGGAGATTAATCCTTTGTCAGTTGCTTCATTTGCAAATATTTTCTCCCATTCTGAGGATTGTTTTTTCACATTGTTTATGGTTTCCTTTGCTGTGCAAAAGCTTATAATTTTCATTAGGTCCCATTTATTTATTTTTGTTTTTATTTCCATTCCTCTGGGAGGTGGGTCAAAAGGATCTTGCTGTGATTTATGTCATAGACTGTTCTGCCTATGTTTTCCTCTAAGAGCTTTATATTGTCTGGCCTTACATTTAGGTCTTTAATCCATTTTGAGCTTATTTTTGTGTATGGTGTTTGGAAGTGCTCTAATTTCACTGTTTTACATGTAGCTGTCCAACTTTCTCAGCACCATTTATTGAAGAGGCTGTCTTTCTTCCATTTTATACTCTTGTCTCCTTTATCAAAATTAAGGTGACAATACATGCGTTGGTTTATCTCTGGGCTTCCTATCCTGTTCCTTGATCTATATTTCTGTTTTTGTGCCAGTACCGAACTGCCTTGATTACAGTAGCTTTGTAGTATAGTCTGAAGTCAGGGAGCCTGATTCCTCCAGCTCCATTTTCCTTTCTTAAGATTGCTTTGGCTATTTGGGGTCTTTTGTGTTTCCATACATATTGTGAAATTTTTTGTTCTAGCTCTGTGAAAGATGCCATTGGTAGTTTGATAGGGATTGCACTGAATCTGTAGATTGCTTTGGGTAGTATAGTCATTTTCACAATGTTGATTCTTCCAATCCAAGAACATAGTATATCTCTCCATCTGTTTGTATCATCTTTAATTTCTTTCATCAGTGTCTTACAGATTTCTGCATACAGCTCTTTTGTCCCCTTAGGTAAGTTTATTCTTAGGTATTCTATTCTTTGTGTTGCAATGATAAATGGGAGTGTTTCCTTAAATTCTGTTTGAGATTATTCATCATTAGTGTATAGGAATGCAAGAGATTTCTGTGCATTAATTTTGTGTCCTGCTACTCTACCAAATTCATTGATTAGCTCTAGTAGTTTTCTGGTAGCATCTTTAGGATTCTCTATGTACAGTATCATGTCATATGCAAACAGTGATAGCTTTACTTCTTCTTTTCCAATTTGGATAGCTTTTATTTCTTTTTCTTCTCTATTCCTATAGCTAAAACTTCCAAAACTATGTTGAATAATAGTGGAGAGAGGGTGCAACCTTGTCTTGTTCCTCATTTTAGAGGAAATGGTTTCAGTTTTCCACCATCGAGAAAAATGTTGGCTGTGGGTTTGTCATATATGGTCTTTATTGGGTTGAGTTAAGTTCCCTCTATGCCTACTTTCTGGAGAGTTTTTATCATAAATGGGTGTTGAATTTTGTCAAAAGCTTTTTCTGCATCTATTGAGATGATCATTTGTTTTTTATCCTTCAATTTGTTAATATAGTGTGTCACACTGATTTGCATATATTGAAGAATGCTTGCACTCCTGGGAAAAACCACACTTGATTATGTTCTATAATCCTTTTAATGTGCTGTTGGATTCTGTTTGCTAGTATTTTGTTGAGGATTTTGGCATCTATTTTCCTCAGAGATATTGGGCTGTAGTTTTCTTTTTTTGTGATATCTTTTCTGGGTTTGATATCTGGGTGATGTTGGCCTTGTTGAATGAGTCTGGGAGTGTTCCTCCCTCTGCTATATTTTGGTAGAGTTTGAGAAGGATAGGTGTTAGCTCTTCTCTCAATGTTTGATTGAATTCACCTGTGAAGCCATCTGGTCCTGGGCTTTTGTTTGTTGAAAGATTTTTAACCACATTTTCAACTTCAGTGCTTGTGACTGGTCTGTTTATATTTTCTACTTCTTCCTGGTTCAGTCTCAGAAGGTTGTGCTTTTCTAGGAACTTGTCCATTTCCTCCAGGTTGTCCATTTTATTGGCATATAGTTGCTTGTAGTAATCTCTCATGATCCTGAGTATTTCTGCAGTGTCAGTTGTTAATACTCCTTTTTCATTTCTAATTCTATTGATTTGAGTCTTCTCCCTTTTTTTTCTTGATGAGTCTGGCTAATGGCTTATCAATTTTGCTTATCTTCTCAAAGAACAAGCTTTTGATTTTATTGAACTTTGCTATTGTTTCCTTCATTTCTTTTTCATTTATTTCTGATCTGATCTTTATGATTTCTTTCTATCTGCTAACTTTGGGTTTCTTTTTGTTCTTCTTTCTCTAATTGCTTTAGGTGTAAGCTTAGGTTGTTTATTTGAGATGTTTCTTGTTTCTTTAGGTGGGACTGTATTGCTATAAACTTCCCTCTTAGAACTGCTTTTGCTCCATCCCATAGGTTTTGGGTCATCGTGTTTTCATTGTCATTTGTTTCTAGGTATTTTCTGATTTCCTCTTTGATTTCTTCAGTGATGTCTTGGTTATTTAGTAGCATATTGTTTAGCCTCCATGTTTTTGTATTTTCTACAGTTTTTTCCTGTAATTGATATCTAGTCTAATAGTGTTGTGGTCAGAAAAGTCACTTGATACGATTTCAATTTTCTTAAATTTACCAAGGCTTGATTTGTGACCCAAGATATGATCTATCCTGGAGAATGTTCCACGAGCACTTGAGAAGAAAGTGTATTCTGTTGTTTTTGGATGGAACGTCCTATAAATATCTATTAACTCCATCTTGTCTAATGTGTCATTTAAAGCTTGTGTTTCCTTATTTATTTTCATTTTGGAAAATCTGTCCATTGTTGAAAGTGGGGTGTTAAAGTCCCCTACTATTATTTTGTTACTGCCAATTTCCCCTTTTATGGCTGTTAGCATTTGCCTTATGTATTGAGGTGCTCCTATGTTGGGTGCATACATATTTACAATTGTTATATCTTCTTCTTGGATTGATACCTTGATCATTATGTAGTGTCCTTCTTTGTCTCTTGTAATAGTCTTTAAAGTCTATTTTTTCTGATATGAGAATTGCTACTCCAGCTTTCCTTTGATTTCCATTTGCATGGAATATCTTTTTCCATCCCCTCACTTTCAAGCTGTATGTGTCCCTAGGTCTGAAGTGGGTCTCTTGTAGACAGCATATGTATGGGTCTTGTTGTTGTATCCTTTCAGCTAGTCTATGTCTGTTGGTTGGAGCATTTAATCTATTTACATTTAAGGTAATTATCGATATGTATGCTCCTCTTACCATTTTATTATTTCTTTTGGGTTTGTTTTTGTACGTCTTTTCCTTCTCTTGTACTTCCTGCCTAGAGAAGTTCCTTTAGCATTTGTTGTAAAGCTGATTTGGTGGTGCTGAATTCTCTTAACTTTTGCTTATCTGTAAAGGTTTTCATTTCTCTGTCGAATCTGAATTAGATCCTTGTTGGGTAGAGTAATCTTGGTTGTAGGTTATTCCCCTTCATCACTTTAAATATGTCCTGCCACTCTCTTCTGGCTTGCATAGTTTCTGCTGAAAGATCAGCTGTTAACCTTATGAGTTTTCCCTTGTATGTTATTTGTTGTTTTTCTCTTTCTGCTTGTAATATTTTTTCTTTGTATTTAATTTTTGATAATTTGATTAATATGTGTCTCAACATGTTTCTCTTTGGGTTTATCTTGTATGGTACTCTCTGTGCTTCCTTCGACTATAGTCTCTCTCTGTTTTCACCCATCATTTCCTCTTGGCCTGGCCAACTCTTACTTGTCATTCACACCCTGAATGAAATCCTGCTTCCTGCAAATTTCCTTTTCTGACTGTGACTTGGCCCCAACACGCAAAACTATCTTAGTGGCATTCCAGTGTGTTTCCACAGCTTCCTTCCCTTCCTGTCATAGGTCCTTTGTACTCATATTAGCACAATATTAAAATTATGACTTACTTCCCTGTCATTTGATATCAGTAAGGTAATGCTAGTTGCTGAGACCAACCAACCCACAGTTTTAACACAAAAAAGTTTATTTCTCACTCATAAAAGTTCTGTCAAAGGCAAAACAGAGTCTAGGACAAAATTAACAATGGCTGTTTATTCATAAACTTGACAAGAGAACCCATCTGCTGTTACTTTCATTTCTTCAGAGGATCAAAGTTGTCAGAAAGGAAAGTAAGTTTTAAAGAGTATAAAGAATACTGACAGAATTTCTTATTGGAAAGCATCCTATTAAAGTCGTATCTTTGGAAATGGGTGAGAATCTCTAATTGGTCTCCAGATACATTTGGCACCATTTGGTTGGTTGGCTGGAGGGGAAAGTTTGTGAGTATTTCAAAAGAGAAATGGTTGTTTAGTGTTAAACCTGGAGGGTTTTTGTGTCTAGCCATTTTTTTGTAACAAGTGGAGGTTGATGCAGTGCTTTTTCTGTGGCGGTACTCTCATCATGGTCCTCAGTGGGGTGCATGGCAGGAAGGTTCTCAGTCCAAGTATAGTTTTTCTCGTAGTTGGTGGTTTTCTTCCATGTGGTGACCCAGGGATCTAGGCTCCTTTCTTTTGTGGCCCTGCCCTGCCATCCTCAAGGATCAGTAAGCAGATGAGGAAAATGGAACTACACTTCTTACACATTCCAACCAGAAACTGATAATCATCACTTCTGTTCATGTTTCATAGGCAAAATCTAGTCCACCCAGGACTCTTTCATACTATGAAGGAAGAACACACATTTTGCATCAACAGCTCCTAGCTACCATCTTTACTACATAGCCCCACTAGATTCTGAGTTGTGAAAGGAGATACTATGTGTTTCCATTGCTTTGCAAAGTTGTAATGCCGCATACTGGCTTCCCAAAGAAACAAAATTAATGGTTGAATGATTAAATATACGTAAATAAAATACTGAACATATTCAATATATGTTTGAATGGCTCTATCACCTGAAAACTCAGAATCACTAAGATTGCTTCTTTCTATTCCTGAAGATTTACTCAAGAAAATTATGGTTAAAATTTAAATAAAAATATATAACCTATGGATATAAGGCATCATTCTGAAAGCTAATATTGAATATCCCTCACCCTGCAAAAAAATGAAAATGAATCTAAGAAGCACTATAAATAGTAAACATCAAATAAACTAATAGCAATATTTTAAACAGTAAAAATCAATGTTACAAAATAAATTAGAGGAATAAGTGCTTGCCAAAGGAATCTCCCTAATATTTTGAAAAAGGAATTCAGAAAGAGCATAAAATTCATCTTAATCAACTAAAAGTAGATTTTTATTTAGAATTTTAAGCTAATTTTTGAGGTGGTAAGATCATTCTTAACAACCTTTTTGTTTGTCACTTGAAGATATTTCTAAAATAAAATTGTCAAAAATAAAGCCTGAAATAAATACCAGCACAGCATCCAGTGAAAAATATAATAAATGACTTTCCAATTAGTTTTAGAGGTATTCAGGAATGAATTATCCTCTGCTTTCAGATTTTCATGAATAATTCAAATTCTGCTGTCAGTAGACCCAATTAGTAATTATCCAAACTATTTCTAAATTATCTGGTTTGAAGCTACCTGTGTTGCAACTCGATTTATTTCTAATATAATTATTAACCCCATCTGTGTTGGCCTCATCTCTTTTTCTGTTGCTAGTAATGGAACAGGCATCTCCAGATAGCAGAAAAGCCTACACATTCAGTTTATTAATATAGCATTACCAATTAGTCCCTCTAGTGCTAAGAAACCGACAGCATATAACACACAAGTAGATATTTTAAGGCCTGTAGAAATATTTGTCCTATATTCTAATGATTTAACCATATAACCACAGGAAGAGAAAGCTGACCTTAAAAGGAAAGAATAAAATCTAGGGTAGACATAATGGAAGGATAGTGAGTCAAAGGACTTACTCAGGGATGGAGTGAGACATATTCAAGTGGTTGTAGAGGCCCCACACATGGGGAACTCTTCCCTGTGTGAACCATGAAAGTAATTGAACACACTCAGAAATAACACAATACAAAAAAGGAAAATTTGTTAAGCTCAAACTTAATGTTAGATCATAATGCTAGAGATGTTTTCTTTGTATTTTGAATTGCAGTACATCTCATGGTGTCTATATATTCCTCAACCACAGTATCTGAATTTACAAACATCACCCCTACACACACACACAAACACACAAACACACACAAAGGTTACAAAATAAATTTTGACATCCTTATCCTCAACAAAACCTGAATCCTAAAAATTCCTAACAAGCCTTAAGATGAAATAAGACATCTGTGATGCAAAACATACTTAATTGATGCTTCCAAGTGCATCATAAATTCTGGGAAGAAAATTTTAATTGATAATGCACATATTCCCTGATTTCATTCTGACTGTTCCTAGAGAGGGAATTTAGATACAATTGTACAATATTACCTTTCTCTTCTTAAATTTTTTTTTTTACTGGAAGCTTTTAGGGATTATAAAACTCTATGCAATTCTTTCAAAATGTTCAGAAGCATTTAGTTTTAACCTGCAGGAGTACATCATAAAATTTTATTTTATAATTGCTATTTTTCCTCAATGATAGCTTTGTCTATTACTGTCATTAATAGCTTCCTCCATTTTCATACACATTCAAAAAAAATTTAAACTCCATTTCCTTTTTTGTTATTTTTTAATCCAGATTTCACTGACAGCTGAGGAGAACAAAAGATGTGATAGGCTTATGGTCATTTCTTGAGTCTTCGCCTGCTCAACATTTTTACTTTACAGTGTTTTTCTCTCTATTTTGTTCTTCCTCTTGGATTTATTTATAGAAACTTTTCTTATTTCCTTTGAGTCCTTTCATTTTGCTTTCTTGAGTCTCTTATTGTGTGCCTGCATTTCTTGACAGCTAGCTTATATGTATTCCTTTCAATCTCCCCTCTTTTCCATTTCCTATACAATTCCATTTTGTATTTCATCACTTAGAGAAACCCACACTCACCCACAGATATTTTTAAATCTTCTCTGTATTTTTAACCTATCTTGGGATCGGTTTTGAGCTTTCCATGCTGAGCTCACCTTAAAACTCATTTCTTCCTCCCTTTTCCCTGCCCCTAGCAGTCTGCCACTGACTTCATTTGACTTGATTATTTGCCTCAATACCCTAATAACAAACTCTTCAAGTCTAGCCACTCTTCACTATACTAGAGATATTGACTGGGTATTTAACAATTATAAGGGACTTGGTCTGAAAACAAAATGGGACATTTTACACACATCTCTACGGTGCTGAACAAATATGCAAATGGGTGGTCATTACCATTGCATACTAAGTCCTTCTGAGTCATTGAGCTAGGACTGACCTCCCTGAGCTAGGACAAGAGAAAGTCCAGATGACCTCTCTGTGGACAACTATTGTTGGTCAGCTGATGGATCTAATGAACAAAACTGTGACAGCTGACACTACTGCCAAGGTTAATTTCAGGTTCACTCTGTATCCAATTTCTCCTTGGACTCTGTAAATTTCTTAAAGTATTGTTGGCAACAAAGTATAGTTCTGAACCCTCAATTTGTATATTATATTTGTAAATATAGCCCTGGACCTCTAGAAGATGATGTCATAAGAACAGCTTAGCTTAAAAATCAAAGTTTCAAGTTAAAGACCTTCTAGTGAAACCTACAGACATATATTTTCAGACCCAGAACCCTGGAAAGTTTTGTTAACCAAAATCTACTACCAGACCTGCTCCAGCCCAGATTTAATAATTTAAATTTCATTGTATGATGTCATTCCAGTAATTCATCATGTGTACTTAAATGAAAGAACTAAATCCAAGGAAATTAGACTAAAACTCTGCCTCCCCAAACCAAAAGAAATATAGAGAAGATATAAAAGACACTGAAGCTACAGATTGCCTGTGAACCATCAGGGTGGCACACTTATGCGCAAGGACAAATATTATTCAAATTACCTCATTTCACCTGACTGGCACTAGTTGAAAAAGAAACAGATATTAATATTGATTTCAGTCTGGCTGTATCTATTTGAATCTTTCATTTAACAATATCAACATTCCTAAGCCTGATCATTTTAAAGACAGGTTAATATTCATTAGTAACTGATGGTTTCTCCCAATTATTCTGAATGGTTGTTTTCAAATTAAGAAAATTATTACATTCTAGACATTGTAGAACCGATAAAGTAAAGATGAAAATGAACTTCTACCCTTCTCTCAAGATACTTTCATATGAATCAGAATCTGGGTAAAAATACCTGTTTTTTACAAGGCTTCACACCCTTGCAAATTTATATACATATATATATATATATATTCACTATTTATTATTTACAGATGTTTATGGAGAATATGAATATATATTACATAATATATATCATATAGACTATATATATTCCTATATACAGAGGACCACAAGCATCTGGATAGCTAAAAAGCAAATGATCAAGCATAAAATCAAGCAGTCTCTCACAGGAATTAGAAGAAGAAAACTCCAACTTTCCAAACCTGGAACCAAGACTGTCTGCTAAAGGATCACCCTCTGCCCTATCCCCTCAAGTAGAAAGCAGGGTGTTCTCCAAACACATCTGTAAATAAATGACATATTAACTTCGTCATGAATAAAAGAAAAAGGACAACTTTTTGTACCATGAAGAAAGGGTAAAAGCAAAATACTATCAACATTAAGTGGATTTTTTTCCTTTTTATAGATTTTACATTTTAAATACATATGTCATGACATTCTAATGTAGCAGTTCTGAAATGGAGAAATAGCACATTGATTTTGTGTCCCAGAGAAAAATAAACAATAGCACTTTCAAAAAAGACTTTGGCCTGAGATTCCCTTGAACCATATAAAGGACATTTATCCCCACACTGAATGACACTGATAATGACTGCAGTTCCTTCACTACTCCTTCCATCTAAATATTCTGTTTTGATACTATCAGTGAGGTCACTGTGATGCCCAGGCTGTAACATAACGTGCTGATGAAAAACTGCTATGAATTCAGATTGACATAAAGAGTACCACCAAATTCAGAATAAACTGCATCAATATAGGATCAATAAAGAAAGATTGACGGATATCCTTCATGTATTTAGCTATAAAAACAACTACAAAATCAGAGAAAATTTTACTGAGGCAAAAAAAATAAATGTATATCCAAGTAGCATACGTGTTAAATATTTTTCCTACCTGAAATCCATTTCCTTTCTATTTTTAGTTTGTTAAAGACACACTCTTGTGATTATTCTTAGTACTCCTAAAGTGAAATGGAAGAAAATACTTTTGTGAGGATCAAAATAGATGTTAAAGAGGTTTTAAAAATGTATAGTCTAGTTTTGATGCAGGTAAAACCTATTAATGGTGATATAAGTTACATTTGGACACAGAGGAATCATTGAATTTATCCTAGCTTTAAATACTGTCATCTGGAGATCCTTGTTGACACGTGTTATCTGAGGTCTACTGGGCATAAAGAAAGTAAAATAATATTTGTATACTTTTTTATAATATGAAAAACACTACTAACTCCACTAAAAGATACACACTGGATTCTCATTAAAATACCCTAATTAGGATGTATGATGAAAGCCTAATTTTTAGATGATAATACTCATTATAAATTTTCTTCAACCTGACTTACATTGCAGGAAGCCAAATTTGCAGAACGGAGTGTAATATTAGGCAATAGCATGTACAAACAAGTTGGTTTACCTAGAAAAATTATAAACTCAGATGCCATTTTGACAATGGGAAACTCCTGTTTACCATTTTATAAAAATTACAAATAAATGAAGTCTTCTTCACTCACTTTGTCTTTTCTCTCCGATCACAGTAGAAGCCCCAGTGAAGAGCCTTAAAGAAGCAGCCTGGGATCATGCATTCTCTTTGCCTCTTGGAAAACAGGGAAGCCTCCATGGCAAGTTCCCACCACACATAGGAAGAGAAGGGCCAAATAAAGGGAAAAGAACTCCTTTTAAAGATATAAAGAAGGTGTCTCATTCCTCTACATCCAATAGTACTTGTGGACAATGCTTTAAAAGACGGAAGCGAAGTTTGATGGGCCTGCCTGCAATTACCAATGCCATCATGTGCTCTGGACTCTACCCATTTTTACTGAGTGTATAATCTACATAGTCATTTCTGAGTACTACACCATAATCTGATTTCACCAAGGCCTCCAAAAGCACTGCTGTTGTTGTTGTTTTTTTTTTTTTTTGCGATACGCGGGCCTCTCACTGTTGTGGCCGCTCCCATTGCGGAGCACAGGCTCCAGACGCGCAGGCTCAGCAGCCATGGCCCACGGGCCCAGCCGCTCTGCGGCATGTGGGATCTTCCCGGGCCAGGGCACGAACCCGTGTCCCCTGCATTGGCCGGCGGACTCTCAACCACTGCGCCACCAGGGAAGCCCAGCACTGTGTATTTTAATTTCCATTTTCATAAGACTATCTGGGCAAGCTCAAGTGGTAATGCAAAATTCCTTATTATAGGATGCTTCAGAGTTTTAGATTTAAGACAATGACAACTTAATTCAGTTGGCATTAGAGCTATCCAAAATTTTTTTTTTTAATCCATAGACTTTTTTGCAAACAAACTAGTTGGCTCAAATTTGTTAGTCTCACACTCCTGCTGAGGCTCATTTTATATTTCACATGCACGAATCTGACATCTCAGAAATGTCAGTACAAATCACACATTCAGCCTAGTCATATTCATTTTCAGTACAGTCAAGTCTTCTCCCAAAGACCAAGTAATTTGATATAAATACTCTACCTTTCAAATTGGGGACAAATTAAACCTTGGCATTTTCAGTAAAATATTTGTTTACATTAATAAAATAGATTGATACTGTTTTTTTGTTCTTTCATGATTCAGAACAAGCCCCAAATTAATTATATTTGTCAACATTTTGTGATTAGCACATGTTCTATTGGAACTGAATTTGTGTAGCTTTCCAGATAAAATTATAGATTAAGTGCTCCTGTAAGTCGATTAAAATGACAGGGGAGGGTTTCCCTGGTGGCGCAGTGGTTGAGAGTCTGCTTGCCGATGCAGGGGACATGGGTTCGTGCCCCGGTCTGGGAAGATCCCACATGCCGCGGAGCGGCTGGGCCCGTGGGCCATGGCCACTGAGCCTGCGCATCCGGAGCCTGTGCTCTGCAACAGGAGAGGCCACAACAGTGAGAGGCCCGCGTATCGCAAAAAAAAAAAAAAATGACGGGAAAAAAGGAAGAAGAAGAAAGGAATAACTCCAGAAGGGCTACAGAACACAGGTATACATACAATACCCAAAAAATGTCAAGTTTTGGAAAGATGAAAACCAAGTCGATGAGAGTTTAGTAATTATTAACAGGAAAAATTTAAAACCTGAGAGAAAATGCAAGAGAGTATGTCCACAGGAAGCAGCCAATTTATGCATTAGAAACCCAGAAAGACTTAGGAATTGGAAACACCAGATATTTCAAAATGTGGGGATCATGGTAAGACTAAAAATAAAAGAAGTATTTGAAAATCAGTTTAAAGGAGCAGTTAGACCTCCCAATTTCCTTCCTAACCCTAACCATTCACAAGACTACTCCTATCAACTTTGGTATAGTATTTGAAAAACTTAGGCTCTGGACACAAGGATGAATACTTCAGTAACAGCTGAGACTACGACACAATTTAATGATGAAGAACAGAAGACTCCTTACAAATACAAAGCTATAATTCCTCCTATACAGTCCAGGACTCTGGCAGCCAGATTATACTCCCCAGGGCTACAACTAAAGGATGTTTCTTGGACAAACAATTCAGCCCAAAAGAAAACACATACTGATAGTGAAATTTAGACATCCCCAACAAATGGATGATTCTGCCAGATCACGCTACAGTGAAGTCCAACAGCCAAAAAAATTCTTCCCAAACACCAGAGTCTCCAGTTTTTAGTGCTTCAATCCTAAATATGAACAGACTGTCAAAGATCAAACAATTGAGGAAAGCCTTCAACATAAATGTTAGAAAATTAAAAAACAAAACAGGGAAGAAAACTAATGCAGAGAAATAGGTATAATACAAGAAATAGGAGTCAACTTCAAAATGTGTATATGTAATTAATATCCTTGAAGGTATTGCTCTGTGAAAACAGAACAGAATGTTATTTTTTAAAAGGGACAAATAGAGGAAAAAGAGAGACCTTTTGGATATAGAAATACAATAGTTAAACCTTCAGTTGAAATTTTGGAAGATGAAGTTGAAGACATCTCTCAAAAACTAATATGAAAGAAAAAATTAAAGAAAAACAACTAGACAATTTATCTGGGAAGTTCAACTGCTGACCAACAAAAGTCCTAGGGAAAAAAAGGTAAAAATAAAATGGAGGAGAAACTTGTTTACTTTTCTCTAAACCGAAAGACGTGTATTATTTATCACCATAACTAAAGAAAAATGACTAACACCAAAGCACATCAATATTAGGTTTCTGAGCTCTAGAGATAAAGATATCCTAAAATCTTCCAGAGATAATGATGATGAAACGAGGAGAAAAACAAAGAGGAGGCGCACAAAGGAGAAACAGATAAAGTTACGAGCAAAGATATAGGAATAAAGTTGGTGTTTTCTCAAAAGTTTTCTATTTTAAAATTTTCTCCAAATAATTAGTCAAGTTATAAGGTAGAATAAAGACATTTTTAAATAAAGTCTCAAAATTTGACCTCTCTTGTACTATACTTAAAACAGCTACTCTAAAAATGGTGGTTGGAGACATATGAAAAAGGACATGGGAAGCAGAAAATAATGGTTCTATTTTATGAAGAGCAAAGGGAATTCCCAGGACGATGGGAGGGAGGAAATGCCATGTTGATGACTGTATAAGAGACCGAGACAGCAAGCAGTCTCCTTTGGACCAGGAACATGAAGGGCACCAGAAAAATGTCTCCAAATGAAAGAAAAAAAGCAACTGGTAGATTACCTAATATGTTTGGCCTCAGTGAGAAGCATTCTTTTTTAAAATTAACTTTACATGTAGAAATAATTTTAGATTTACAGAAAAGTTTGCCAAGATAGTCCATAGATTTCCTGTATATTCCTCACTTAGTTTCCCCATGGTTAACACCTTGAATTACCATGGTATATTTGCCAAAACTAAGAAACTGACATTAGTTCTTTACAGAAAAATAAAGTCCAGACTTTCATTAGATTCCACCAGTTTTTCCATTAATGTCTTCTGTCTCTTCCCCGATCCAATCCAAGCTACCACACTGCGTGGAAATGTCTTCCCCAGTCTCCTCTTGTCTCTGACAGTTTCTCAGACTTTCCTCGTTTTTTGTGTAACAGTTTTGAGGAGCGTTAGCCTGGTTTCTGGGCTTCTCAGGTGTTTTTCTCATGACTAGACCAGGGTTAAATTTCATCTCCTTATTTGAATATTTCTATAAAGAAGATGTGTCTCTTCTCCCCCATTTATTTACTTATTTAATAATTTATTTATATCAGTGTATAGATTCACTTATATTTATTTTTTCTTTAGGTAATAATCCAATACTATTCAAAGTGCTCCAGCTTTAGCCATTAGATTATCTTTTGGGTAATCTCCTGTGTCTCTGTGACATGACTCCATCCTCCCACTTTCAGAGTACTTCACTACTTTCTGGTCCTACAAGATGCTCCTGGCTAAATTCACATTTGCCCTGCCCCAGCCTGAGAGTCAGTCATTTCTCCAAGGAACACTGATTCCTTTTATTGGAAAATGGTATTAGAAAACAGGATCTGGGTGTGCCGAGTGTGCTCACTGCTAGCAAACACATCATTGCTTCGAGGCAAGTAAGAGCCATTTTATAGCTTGTCAGAATGCGGGTGGAGTGTAAGTAATGGGTACACAGAGAAAAAAACAAACCAAAAGAGGCAATTTATAATTCTAGTTTAAAAAATGTTTCAAGAGAAAGCAAATGTAATTATAATGCAGTACTTTGGTATTTTTCCTCAGTTATAACAATATTTACATATCCATAATGATGTAAATACTTAACATTGTTTCATTAAACCAAAAAATATGACATAATCTCATGATAAGAATGGGCATTACAGAAGTGCTTGTGAGTTTAACTGAAAGTGGATGGCCTCTGAATACAAATATTCATCTACCACAGCAGAAAAATCAACAGATAATATCAAAAATTAAATTAAGAAACAGCAGTATATGTAGTTTATTTAGAAATGTGCATGTAAATGCTAGAAGATTCAGCTAAAGTGTTGGACATTCTTAGCTCTGGGGATTGGTGTCTTGCAGGTGGAGCATGTGACCACTTTTAATTTTTATGCTATTATATTTTAAACTAAGTACATATAGTCCATGATAGAAAGAAAAAAAAGACTTTAAAAATCAGTTATCCAGGCTACCTTTGTGTAGATTATGAATGCCCTTCTTGCTTCCTAACTGTAGTTTCCAAACTTTCCAAAACACGTATGAAATTTCATCAGTGATTGAAAAAAGGTCTCACAATTAAAAAAGGAAACAAGCATACCTACATAACAGCAGATAATATTTTGTAAAAAGTAATCAAGTTAGGTAAAACTGAAATTTTTTAAAATATGATTAGCAATACTAGAAATAGAAACTTGTCTTAGGAAAAAAAATCCTTTGTTACGGAATATCAATGTAAGAAGGAGGCAGAGGAAGACAGAAAATCATGTTCTAGGTGTGAATTTAGAAGAGACGCCTTTATACCACACAAAGAGATACAGTTAATACAAGGAAAAACAAAAGTTTTAAAATATTCACATGTCTATATTTATGTGTGTAAACTAATTTGGCTACTTCTGCTTGTTTTAATAGGAAAATACCTAGAGATACCAGATCTTCTGCAAATTCTAAAGAATGTTATCTTCTTCTATCTCATTTCAAAAATTGGGGAAATTCGCAACTAGGAAGAAACTGAATAGTTCCTGAAGCTCACATTGTACTCATTCTCAAATGCCTTGTGCTCTCATGCAGTGCTAATCCTACATACTAGAAAGGACTTTTGAAGATATACAAAGCAAAGTGAGGAAGAGGTTAGAGTAACATCACAGGCTTATATAACTAAATACTCAGACAGAACCACATTACCTAGAGATGGTAATAGCATATGCCTTAGTTCTCTAAAAACCTGATTTCCTCAGCAGTAAACTGTGCATAATAATGGCGCCTACCTCACAAAAATGCAGTGAAGATTAAGCAAGGTATTATGTCCAAAATACTTAAAATCCTGCTTAGAAAATAATGAGACCCACAAATTGTAGCTAGTACTTGTATTTATGTACATACTGGTATCATTTAAACCATTATTATCACTGCTCTTTAAATCAAGGGAATTTACGTAAATGTTACATGCAGAGAAGTAAAGCCACCGTGGGTACCTGGGTTATGCATTATTTAAGCCACAGAAAAAGTAAGAGCCAGGTAGGCCCAGTGCCTGCAATTATTTCATGCATCCCCCACGCCCCCTCCAATCTATATTTCAGATCACCTGTCCAAATGCAGCAGATTCAGAAACATGAATATGTATCATGATGAAACTTAAATGAAGTTTCTTAAATACCGATGACATCAGAAGGTAATAGAGAACTAGACTCCTTAAAAGATATATTTTTTTTAACATTAAGATCAATTTATTATAATGTAGTTTAACCAAGTCCAAAGACCTTCTCTTTCCTGTGGCCTAGGAATGCTCTGGTTTGTCTGAAGCCTGATTATTTATCATTTAACATTAACTATGGGGAGGTGTCTCCTTGGAAACACTCTTCAGGAAATGATTATTTTTTGGAACTTGACTTGGCACCTTCTATATATAGAAAACAGATAACTGAGCAATCTGTAATTTCCTTTTAGAGAGTTGAAGTTAGTTAAGTTCATCAGCTAAATCATAAGCATTAATATCAATATCTCCAACTGGTTAGATACCAAATTTGTGTTCTAGGACATTATGATAAAACAAATGTCCAACTGTTGTTAAGTATTAAAAATTTTGTCTCATGAAACAGATGTGTGCATTGTATTTTTGCCACAGAAGTAGTATGGATTGTGGGTAAAACTTATTTTTGAGTTGGGATCTTGAGAAGTTGTGCAACCCCATGAGCCTTAGTTGTATGTTGTATAGATATATTAAGATAATACTTTTTAAAGCATTTAATATAGGACCTACTCAATAGGTTATTTATTTTTTGGCTGCATTGGGTCTTAGTTGCGGCACGCAGGATCTTTGTTGAGGTATGCGGGGCTCTTTGTGGTGCGTGGGTTTCTCTCTAGTTGTGGCATGAGGGTTTTCTCTTCTCTAGTTGTGGTGCGTGGGTTCCAGAGCATGTGGGCTCTGTAGTTTGCGGCATGCGGGGTCTAGCTGAGGCACACGAGCTCAGTAGTTGTGGTGCGTGGGCTTAGTTGCCCCGTGGCATGTGGGATCTCAGTCCCCTGTCCAGGGATTGAACCCCAGTCCCCTGCATTGTAAGGCAGATTCTTTACTACTGAAGCACCAAGGAAGTCCCCTAGATAATTAACAGACTAAAATTGTATAATCATCATCATTTTAAAGGTAAAGCATCAAGGCTATTTTCCCCAAAGTCACATAGTTAATAAGAAAATAAATCAATAAAAATTTATTTATTTTTTAATTTGCTTTTCCAAGCCCCAAAGTATTGTTTTTCCTATTGGCAACAATTTAAGTGGCAGAATTGAAGTTTGATCCCAGCAATTCCAACTCATTCTGCAAAACCTTAGTTTTATCTCTCACAATAAATTGTTGAAGGATTATTTGCTAAGACATAAACTTCTCCCTCCCGCCTTTCCCACCTGCCTTCCTTCCTTCCTTCCCTTTGTCTTGCTTGTCAATGAACAGTGCTTACAGCTAGGGGAATGAAAAGAAAGTGTTTATTGAGTTCCAAAACTGGTTCAAACATCCAGCACATGCTCACACTGAAAGGTTCCCTTTTTTGCAGTCACTAATGGGAAAACCACAATAAGAACCTATGACTTGCCCTAGGGCAACAATATTTTACAGTCTGTCAATTCACTGAAGCCCCAAAGTTGCCTCAAATTTGAACAGTGAAAAGAAAAAGAGAGGATTTTATGATGGATCAAGGGAAAAGGGATCATGTAGTGGCCTGAAGCTAGGCCAAGGGCACATCCCTCAACACAGTAAGAAATTATTCTAACAATCTCAAAAATGTTGGAATTTAGTATGGCTTTGATTATTTTATACGTTTCAAAAAGCAAATACATGTTTCAAAACGCAAAGCATATTATCTTTTTATGAGAATCCATACAAGTGTTTCTTAACAAATCAATCTTTGGTATAAAGTAAATCCAGCTAGCTTATTAAATTATAGTCCATAAAATATTTAGAGGCTTTCAGAACCAGAAGATACTCAGACTTTCCTAACTTGTTTGGTCAGAGAATTATTTCTGGGGTGCATTTCTCCCAAAGAAGAAATTCCATAACTAACCAACTAAGCTTGGAAATCATTTGGTTAAACAAAGCTCAGCAACATTTTTCCTTTCTTCTTTCCTTCTCTTTATTTTTTTAAACTCCAGTATTTCTTGGAGCCTTTAATATGCTAGAGTGTGTTGTGAACTTCAAAGGGGAAAATACTGAACGCTTTATTTTCCAAGCTTTTGTGACCAGAGATATTTTTTCTTATAGTACACCTATGAAGTGGTTTTGCTAAAGAACGTTTAGAAAAAAGTGCTAATGTAATCTAGAGGATCATACATAGGACAAAACTGAAGCCAAAAAGTGAATTGCTTTTCTCAAGAACAACCAGCTAATTAGTCATACGTTAGAGGTGGACCTTAATCTCCTGATTCCTAGTCCAGGATACTTTCTACTCCACCATTCTAAATGTTAAAGACCTTTCCTGAGACAGAAATGTAGTTTGCAGCTAGGGAAATTATGTGTTTTTATATTATGCTAAATCGAGTTATATGTCAAAAATCTAGTACTTGATGATAGGAATGGAAATGTCCTGGATGAAAAGTTGGGATTCTTAGTAACAGTCATGATCATTGTTAAAGTGACTGCCTTCATCACACTCTCAGGAAATGGAGACCATCGTTCATCAGCCACATCATAAGAGTATTAAGAAGATAAAACAGTAGGCCTAAAAATGGAGCCAAAAATAATACACAAAGAAAGTGCATTGTTATTGGTAATAAACATCATTCCTGTTTTCTTAGTTTTCAGAACTTACTTTGGGCAACTACTCTAATGTATTTCCTCTTCTAATATGTTGTCTCAGGATGTCCAGTGAAGTGCCTTTACCAGTCTTCAAAAAAAAAAAAAAATTATCAATCATCTGATACTATTTAACACCAACGCAAGAAAAAAATACCTTGAAAATATGTAAGATATATAATGGGTCAAGGAATTGGAAAATCATCATTTTCAAACACTGCAGTATTCTAGTAGAATGTATAAATATGAGACAGTAGGGGAAGGGTAAGCTGTGACAAAGCGAGAGAGTGGCATGGACATACATACACTACAAAATGTAAAATAGATAGCTAGTGGGAAGCAGCTGCATAGCACAGGGAGATCAGTTTGGTGCTTTGTGATCACCTAGAGGGGTGGGATAGGGAGGGTGGGAGGGAGATGCAAGAGGGAGGAAATATGGGGATATATGTATACGCATAGCTGATTCACTTTGTTATACAGCAGCAACTAACACAACATTGTAAAGCAATTTTACTCCATTAAAGATGTTTAAAAAAACCAGAATTTACTGGTGAAATTCCCTGATAGAATAATATGAGTTTCGGTCTAAGTCCAGGTTTTGATACATTTAGTGTACAAATGTAAAAGAAAGGTGACATTTTAGAAATAAGCAACTGGAAAAATATCCACAGAGGATTCATTCTGTTATTTCATAGAAGGACAATCTTTCCATCTGTTCATTCATTCAGTCAACAAATATCTATTGGCTACTCAGACTGTGCCAGGAATTATTTTACCTCTATGGGGGGTGGAGTAGATTGGTAAAGAAAAAAGAAAGACTATTGTTCTCATTAAGTTTGCATTCATATAAGTAAAATGAACAGTAATGCAAGAAAAAAAACAGATCATTTAACAAAGCACTTTAAAGATAATAAAAACAGGCTAATGAGATAGAGAAGGCAGAGAAGGGAGAGGGAATACTTGGATGGGAGAAAAATACTTGAATAGGTTAGATAAAGAAGGCCTGACTGAGGAAGTGACCTGTGAGCTGACACCCAAGTGAGGAGAACACACTTAATGGCCGTTTGAAAATCTGGGGGAAAGGGCTACTTTTGAGTGGGAGTCATTCTGTCCCATGGAAGCGGTAAGACCATGATTTAAAATTCCATAGGGCAAAATAAAGAAGGATCATGCCAAAAACAAAAATGAGGAAGAAATGTAGAAGTATGACAACCAAAGAGATTGTAATACTAACAGATGCAGCTAGAGTGGCGAGTATAGGCAGAAAGACAGCGCTGGTGAAATCTGTCCTTCCACAGACATAGGGGCCTCTCCAAAAATAAGAAAGCAGCCCTGAGATCTTTCTTCAAGGTGCATTTGACAGAAGATAACTCACAGATTAGAAAGGAGGCAAAAAGAGCAGCACACACACACAAATGGAATACCGGTTAAGTTAGTTAGCTCAGCCCAGCAGTACATGTTACAGGAAAACAAAGCCCAGGAAAAATGAATACAACCTTCCAAAGGTGAAAAACAGCAGCTATAAACAGATAAAAATGGTAAAGATGGAAATGGATAAATGAGAGAAGATATTAAAGCAGTATAGGGAAATTTTCTAAATTAACGGAAATGGTTTCTAAATTAGACTTAGGAATGTGATGAAAGAGCCTGAGGCATCTCAAGGATTAGAATGCTTCTAGAGAGGTTGGATCCAAGTATCACCTCAGAGAAAAAAATTAAGAATCCAAAGAAATAATAGTCTAAAAAACAGGATCCAGCCTAAGACCAAAATTTTGCCTCTTAACTCTAAGTGGCTAAAAAGTTAAACTTACTCCTTATTTAGGAAGGGTGTACTAAATAAGACTCGCATTCAATATACACATTATATTACACATCTTTTTATTCATGCTTGCCCCACCCCTGCCCTCCAGCTCATGTTTAGCACAGTAAACCCTGTTTGACATAAGGCAGATGCCAAAAAAATATTGGCCTATTTTTAGTGTAAAGTGCAATGACTTTGGAAATGGATCTGGTACCTTCATTTCTTGGGCCTATAATACAGTGGTACTGGCCTCTCTCAGAAGAGAAATTTGAAATACAATATCTTTTTTCCCTTTCTAGTCACTCACTCCCTTAGTCTTCCCCAAGTACATATCTAAATCCAGATAGTATTTTAATTCACCATCAAGGGTATGTTGTTATCAATATATCCAAGTTTGAGGACACCATTCAGGTCAAATTTACGAGGAGGTAGTAATTTATAACAGGGTATATTAGTCTGCTGAATCTGCCACAACAAAGTACCATAGACTGAGTGGCTTAAACAATAGAGATTTATTTTCTTTTAGTCCTGGAGGCTAGAAGTCCAAGACCAAGGCATTGTTAGAGTTGCTTTCTGGTGAGACCTCTCCTACTGGATTATAGATGGCTTCCTTCTTGCTGTGTCCTCACATGGTCTCTTCTGTGTGTGTGTATGTGTGTGTGCAAAGATAAAAATATCTTTCTTATAGGGATGCCTGGATTAGGGCCCCACCCTTATGACCTCATTTGACTCACCTCTCTAAAGGTCCTTTCTCTAAATACAGTTACATTGGAGGTTAGCATTTCAACGTAAGAATTTTAGGGGGACACAGTTCACTCCACAACACAGGGGTTTTTTTTAAAAAAAAAGAATGTACCAGACAAATAGTTTCTGTATGTCTTATATCTTCTTTTGCCTTTTAATAGCATATGTTAGCTACTGCCACAAGACTGCTGTGTTGCAAACCTCCTCTAAATATAGTGACTTAAAACAATAATCCTTGTTATTGAGCTATGAGTAGACTGATGCTGACGCAGGGCTCAGAGCCGTGCTGATTTCACCTGGTTATATTCCACACCTTGGGGGATCCTGGATTGAGCTCTAGCTTGGGCTGTGACAGATCAGCTCTGCTCCATGTAACCCTCCCCGCTGGGACCAGCAGGTGACCCCTGTCTTGTTCATCTCATAGCAAAGGCAAAAGCTCAAGAGAACATGTCTAATCACACTCAGGGGCCTTGCTTATGTCAAATATGCCAACATCCTATTGACCAAAGAAGTTATTTGACTACACCCACAACCAAGGTAGCGGAGTTACACTATCCCCAGGGAAGTGGGGAAAGAGAGTGAATAATTTTTAAAATGTATGTAACTGAGCATTATATATGCAACTTTTAACCACATTCAAATGTTAAGACACAAGACTTGTATAAAGTTTGGAGTAGAAATAGACTGAACAGAACATTAGGTATACCAGTAATTTGTTTCTAGAGCTTAGAAATGAAGTCTCAATAAATTACAGCTTAGTTAATTAAAATTCTACATTGAGATGTGGGTTCCTCAGCAAGTGATAACTTGTCTTGTCTAATTAATTATGCAGGCATACCCTTCAAACCACCCCCGCAGTCCATACTAACCTTCTTTTAAAATGGTCTTAAGAATCCAATAAGATAATATGTGACACAATTAAGCACAATGCCTGACATAAAGTAGGTGCTCACGAAAGCTTTCATCTAGTTTCTGCCTGCCTGTTATACAATTATAATCCAAACTGGTCATGCACAGCATTGTTTCTTCTTCTTAATGCCTTAGCTTCCAATGTTTCAAGTTGCAAACTCCTTTCAAGATTTTAAAGAAATTTAATTTATCTGAATACAGTTGAATTAAACTGACAATTTGATCTCCATTTTAGTGCCAAGACAGGACAATAATTCTGAGTTTGCCAACCATCAGTTCCCCAGAACCTTATTTTAAAACCAGTACCCTTTGGGATCATCCCCAATAGGGGGAGGCCAAACCACAGTTGGTTTAACCTAACATATGCCATAGACATGTAACATTCACAAGGGATATGTCAAAAGACCTTTGCAAATTCCTACATGTGTAAATGACACTACAGCATATAATTTCTCACATAAATCTGTTGAATGTAATGATGCATTCAAATAACCTCTTCAGACCTCTAATGAGGGCTCTGCGTACCTGATGACAAGCTGAGAACAACAGAGCCACACTGATATTGAAACCAAATGGGTGATAAGGCTCACTCATAGTCTCATGGCTTTTTTTTTTTCCCCCTCAGACTCAAGGACACATGATTCAGTCATGAGCCCCCCATGCTTACACGTACTGCAAGTCATGAACTTTCCAGGTTTCCTGTGACTCGTCAAAACTACAAATGTTAAACCGGTGAACTGGTTCACTCAACCATGAGAGGAATTCAGGAGAATATTGGGAAGTAAAAAATACTTGCTAGAATAGGAAATGAAACAAAGCACATACACACACACACAAAAGGAAATAAAGCATATAAACCCCCTGAGGTGGCAGAAATGAGAGACTGCATATATTCCACTCAGCCTTCACATGATCAGGTAAGATGTGCAAAAACCGACTACAAATAGGAACCAATAACTTGAATAACAAGCTCTGCCATAAGAAATAAATATCCCCCTGCTCCCATTACACAAGGAACATCCATTAGCATATAACCTTCCACTTACAAGTACACATGGGAATCCTGCCAATAGGATACTACATGCTGATGATTAAATCAGCATTACAGAGAGAAGAGCACAAAAAGAGAACTTCTAAACAATTTAATTACAATCACCACATTTACTGGAAGACAGAGTTTGAAATCTCTTATCACCAGCTATTTGTAAGATGAAATTTCAGGCCAGTAGGAGAAAAACAATACCAGATTCTCTTTATTACCGACCCTTTTGTTCTGTGACAAATGCCCTTCCACTTTAATGTTGGATTGCTCACATAAATACTAAATTCTATTAAGTGGCAGTGATGATGATGATGATGATGAAGATAGTGCTGACATTTTTTGAATGCCTTCTACCTACCAGCCTCTGTTCTATGTGCCAAATATGAATTATGACATTTAACCATTGCAACAATTCTGTAAGATAAATTTTGTTTTCCCCATTTTATAAGAAAGGAAAAAGATTCACAGAACTAGTAAGCATAATAGTAAAGACTCAAAATAAGATGGTTTGGCTCCAGAACCTGAGCTCTTTACTAAAAGAGTTTACAGACTGAAGTGCTGAAGAGTGATTAATAGCGTTGACCAGAATTCAAATCTTACCTCTTTTGCTATGCAACTTTGGACAACTTACATAAAAACCCTAAACATGAATCTTTTTCATCTGTAAAATGAATATGAATAAACATATTCAATGTCTATTAAGCTCTTGTAAGGCTTAAATGAGATTAAACATGTAATTCATACAACACAATTGGTAGAACAAAGAATTCTTTGCTCTTATTAAGAGCTCTATTAGCTCTTAGTCTGTTGAAAGGAACTTTGATTTGTCATATGCCACCCTAATTCCTAAGCAATGATTCATTAATTCTAATATTTAGCTTCATTAAAATACATCATAAACTGTATACTCCTATTAAAATACAAAATGATTCTTATTAAAAAGTATAATTTCATGCATTTTAACATGAAAACTTAGAAATATAGAAGGTGCTGTTATATTTAGGACAATGGCTATAGAATGTAATTAGCCTTTCAGTACTTAAACCTAATGCACATTTTTACATTTCTTTTTTCTCAGTTCCATGTAAAAGGTTGAAATTCTAGGTGTGATCACCTTATATAATGACAGGGAATTTGAAGAAAAATTGTCCAATACCTTTAAGGACTGTCTTCAAGAAAACTCTGAAAAATAACAGCTTGGAATTGTGAAATTATTATATCAACTAGCTACTGATATAAAGCAAACAAGCACACAATCTCAGTGACACGCCACAGCGTGCTGATCCTCATTGATCTGCAGGTTCGTGAGCCAGGACAGCTCTTCCTCAGGCTTTGATAGCTGAAGAGGCTCTGCTTCTTGTTGCAGGTCTGAGGTGGGCTGGGTTGCTTTGGCATCGCAAAAGCTCCCTCTGGTGAAGGGGCAACACCACCCAGAGAGGGTTCTTCTCCTGGTTATGGCAGAGGCAGAGCAAGCGGAACACACAAAGCATCTGAAGGTCTAGGGTTGGAACTAATAATGTGTCACTTCTACCTCACTCTGTTGGCCAAAACAAGTCACGTGGCCAAGCTCAATTTTGAGAAGCAGGAAATACACACTGGCTAGGATGAGACTATAGCAGGGTATGGATGGAAGGAAATGTGAGAAATCAGGGCCAATAATTCAATCTATCAAAACAGCAGAATCTCATTTGTGGGAAAAAAAGGCTGAAAAGCAATAACTTGTTGAGGAAGATAATCCTTTCTACTCCCTGATCCCTTGGTTCCTTGATTTCCTTACCTCCTGTAACCTTTTTCTATACCCTGTCTCAACCACCAGCTACCATCTTCACAACTTTTATTTCAAGCAACCCTCCTTCAAACTACCACTTCCTATTCTTCCAGCTTACCTAGCCAGGTAATAATAATTGCATTATTATTAAGGAAATATTTAATATTATTATTAAATAAATAATAAATGTTATGTATTTATTGAGTCCTCACTATGTGCCAGAGACTGAATTAATTGCTGTACATATATCAACTTATGTAAACCACATAAACAACATAATAAAACAGGAATTATTTTTTATCCCATTATATACATTAGATAACTGAGGCGCAAAGACATTAAGTAACTTGTCCAGGACATGTGTGTAAGCGGCAGAGTCTCAATTCAAACCAAGATGATCTGCCTCCAGAACCTGTTATCAACCAGTCCAGATGTTGCCTTTCCATTCCTACATTTCTTTGACCAAATTTAGACCTTCAAAATATAGACCCTAGTTCTTTTTCACTATTAATCACCCACTCATATCTTCCTCATCTTTTAACTGTGCTAATATTATGTAGACTAGACATCGTAACCACTTCCCAGCAAACCGCCTTAACTCACTCATCCCTTCCTCTTTTTACAATAGTCACCTTGCATATCCTGAATTAAACCCAGCTATCACCCTAACTTCTATAGCTGTACTTGAACATCCTAACATTTCTAGAGGAAGAAACACATTAATACTAAGCAGTCTCATGTTAAATTTCTGACATCAGATCACAACTGAGCCACAACATTCCCTGATGGTCCAACAATTTCCTCTAGCACTTTTTTTTTTTCTGGGGGGTGGTACAGAGTGTTGGATAGAAACAGTAATTTTAGGAAAGGAGAGTGGAGCATGTGTCTTTTCACTGTCAGTCACTGGGCATCCCCTGTGACAAAGACCCATTTCAAGCTCTGAAGGGAGGTAAAGGAAGCAGAAGACACTGTTGGTTAGCTTTCCACCTAAGGGAAAAAACAGCATATGCGTGCTCACAACTCACAAGGAAAAAGAGATTCCTAAAACACAATATAAGTAAAATAAATGCTAGTGCTATTATACAGATTATGGACAATTGTGTGGAGACAATTCAGGGCGATGGAAGAAAACTAAGTTATAAGAGGCACTTTATTAGCATTCCATCATCAGTCCCCATTTAGATCCTGATCCTTCTGCAGAGTCCTTTCCCCCACTGCTGCTGGACAAACTTGGTTAGTGGAAGAGGCTTGCAACACTTCTGCAACTGGAGAAAACAGAGCTAAGGCAAAAACTGGAGAGTTAAATTGGCAAAGTAGAGTGGAGGTCAGGGCAAAAGAAAGAATAGAGCCTTTGACTTCAGAGAGGCTTTCTCTTTTTGGTCATCTCTGCCTCCACAGCAAAGAGATGGGACCACTAATTACATCTTCTCATGTACACCCACAGCAGTATAACTCACAACCACTGTCACTGTGTTTCCAGTTATTATAATTTGCCCTAACATCACTATGGTGGTGAGAGGAGTCTTCTTTGCAAAAGGCTTAAGTTGTCCATATTTGGTCCAATTCCATCTTTAGGCCTGTTGAATTTCTAGCAGTAAAGTAATTCAGGAAATAGGGGTACAGAGTCAAATTTGGACACTTTGACAAGTTATGATTAAAAAGGTGTTACCTTACTCTTTGGAGAAGGCCATGGAAAAAGTACAGAGGGATCTTTGGGAAATTCTCAATGGAAAGCAGAAGCGCACATTGATACCCCATGGCATTCCAGGTCACATATCCCCTTCAAGCCACCTTCTCCATTACTCCTCTGAGGCTAGCTCAGCCTCACAGACTTGCTAGTAGACAGGTACATGGCATGAGAGGTCATTTGATCCATTTCCCATCCAATACAAAGCTTTTCTTACAAGATCTTTGACAGATGGTTTTCAGCTCACCACTTCCAGGAACAGGCAGCTCAGTACTCTGACCTCTCCACCTCACACTGACAGACATCATCTCTGAACATTTTTTAATTGAGATATAACTGACATATAACATTATATTCGTTTCAGGAATGCAACATGATGATTTGATATATGTATATATCTCTGGTACTTTTGCTTTTCCACTATCCAAAGTGACTATTTCACCAAATTCTTAGGTGAAATCCAACTGCCGTATTTTGTGAATTTTAGGGCTTTTTTTCTTTTTCAGATTTAAAAATCTATGAATTTCTACAATTGCTATCAGGCATATGACACATGATGTCATTTCATGTCTATATTATAACCACAGAAGTATCACTATCAAACCTTGCAGAATCAGGGTCACTATCTTGAAATAAGTGCCAGAATCAAGAGTTAAGCATTCTTTTAACCTCTGTAAAATAAACCATTGTGGGACTGGCTGAAGCAAGTGTGAATCAGAGGTATTTAACAACTTTCCCAAAATAGTAGCTCTATAAAATTTCAAAGTCAATTAAGAGCACAGGTTTTAGTATTTTATTGAGTATTTTGGTTTGATTTGTTTTACCGTATTTTAGATTTTTTCAATACTGTGTCACCAATACTCTAGATTGCACAAAGAACAGTATTGTTTTTAAACAGCACAAACATCAATAACCATGAATCAGAAGTCATTTAGAAGAATGAGATTCTAAATGTGGCCTTCTAAGAATACAACTCATTTTTCTCACTTTATTTTATTTATATACAGAAGTGACATATGATAAAATGTGTCTGAATCTAAATGGAACTTTCAATGTATATAAAATAAAATTAGTTGGAAAATGTCATATCACAATTGAATTAGCATTGTTTTTCTCCTTTTTTTTGGTACTATAAATTATGTATCTTACATATGCATTATATTTTTTATTGAAGTAGAGTTGATTTACAATATTAGTTTCAGGTGTACAACATAGTGATTCAATATTTTAATAGATTATACTCTCATTTAAAGTTGTTATAAAATAATAGCTATATTTTCCTGTGCTGTACAATATATACTTGTTGCTTATTTATCTTATACATAGTAGTTTGTGCCTCTTAATCCCATACCCCTACCTCACGCCTCCCCTCTTCCCTCTCTCCAATGCTAACCACAAGTTTGTTCTCTATATCTGTTAGTCTGTTTCTGTTTTGTTATATACATCTATTTATTTTACTTTTAGATACCATACATAAGTGATATTATAGAGTATTTGCCTTTGTCTGACTTATTTCACTGAGCACAGTACTCTCTAGTTCCATCCACGCTGGTGTAAATGGCAGAATTTCATTCTTTATTATGGCTAACATTCCATTGTGTGTGTGTATATATATATATATATCTCACCTCTTCTTTATCCATTCAACCTGTTGATGGACACAGGTTGCTTCCATGTCTTAACTATTGTAAATAATGCTGCTGTGAACACTGGGGTGCATGTATCTTTTTGAGTTACTGTTTTCACTTTTGGATATATACCTAGCAGTGGAATTGTTGGATCATATGGTAGTTTTAGTTTTAGTTTTATGAGGAAGCTCCATACTGTTTTCCATAGTGACTGCACCAATTCACAACACCATCAACAATGTAATAGGGTCACCTTTCTTCTACATCCTCAACAAAATGTATTATTTGTAGAGTTTTGGGTGATAGCCATTTTCACAGGTATGAGGTGATACCTCATTGTGGTTCTGATTTGCGTTTCTCTGATGATTAGCTATGTTAAGCATTTTTTCAAGTGTTCTGTTGGCCATCTGTATATCTTCCTTGAAAAAAATGTCTATTCAGATCTTCTGCTCATTTTTTGTGGCATTTATATATATATATATATATATATAGAGAGAGAGAGAGAGAATTGTATGAGTTGGTTATATGTTTTGGATATTAACCCCTTATCAGGCATATAATTTGCAAATATTTTCTCCCATTCAGTAGGCTGTCTTTATATTTCAATGATAGTTTCATTTGCTGTGCAAAAGCTTTTAAGTTTAATTAAGTCCCATTTGTTTATTTTTGCTCTTATTTCTTTTGCTTTAGGAGACAGGTTCAAAAAATATATTGCTATGTTTTATGTGATTTATGTCAAAGAGTGTTCTGCCAGTGTTCTCTTCTAGGAGTTTTACGGTTTCAGGTCTTACATTTAAGACTTTAGTCCATTTTGTTTCTGTATATGGTGTGAGGAAGTGTTCTAATATCATTCTTTTACATGTAACTGTCCAGTTTTTCCAGCACCACTTATTGAAGAGACTGGCTTTTCTTCATTGTATATTCTTTCCACTTTTTCTGTAGATTAACTGATAGTAGGTGAGTGAGTTTATGTCTGGGCTCTTTATCTATTCTGTTCCATTTATGTTGTGCCAGTACCATGCTCCTTTGATTACTATAGTCTGGTGTCCAGGAGCATGATACCTCAATCTTTGTTCTTTTTTTTCAAGATTGCTTTGACAATTTGGGGTCTTTTTTTGGTCCATATGCATTTTAGGATTATTTGTTCTATAACAGTTCTGGGAAAAGCATCATGAGTATTTTGATAGGGATTGTATTAAATCTGTAGATTACTTTGGGTAGTATGGGTAGTTTAACAATACTAATTCTTCCAATCCAAGAACATGAGATATCTTTCCATATCTTATCGTTTTCACATTCCTTCATCAATGTTTTATAGTGCTCAGAGTATAGGTCTTTCACTGCCTTGGTTAAGCTTATTCCTTGGTATTTTATTCTTTTTGAAGTAATTATAAATGGGATTGTTTTATTAATTTCTCTCTCTGATAATTGTATAGAAAAGCAACCAATTTCTGTATATTAATCTTGTATTCTACAATTTTACTGAATTCATTTATTAGTTCCAATAGTTTTTTGTTAGAAACTTTAGGGTTTTCTATATATAGTATCATGTCATCTGCAAATAGTGACAGCTTTACATCTTCCCTTCAGTTTGGATGCCTTCCATTTCTTTTTCTTGTCTGGTTGCTATGGCTATGACTTCCAATACTATGTTAAATAGAAAAGGTGAGAGTGGGCAACCTTGTCTTGTTCCTGATTTTAGAGGAAAAACTTTCAGCTTTTCACCATTAAGTATGCTGTTAGCTGTAGATTTGTCATAAATGGGCTTTATTATGTTGAGATATGTTCCCTCTATATCAACTTTGATGAGCATTTATAATGGATGTTGAATGTTGTCAAATGCTTTTTCTGCATCTATTCAGATGATCATGTGATTTTTAACCTTCCTCTTGTTAATGTGGTCTATTATCAATACATTGATTGACTTGCGAATACTGAACCATCTTTTCATCCCTGGAATAAATCCCACTTGACAATGGTGTATGATCCTTTTTATATACTGTTGAATTTCATTTGCTAATATTTTGTTAAGGATTTTTGCATCTATATTCATCAGAGATACTGGCTTGTAATTTTCTTTTTGTGTAGTGTCTTTGTCTGGTTTTGGTATCAGGGTAATGGTGGTCTTACTTACATATGTGCTTTAAAGAAGGGAAACCTTCATTATTGAAGAATTTTCATAGCTTTCAATATATTGTGATGGCCCCAAATGTGTATGGTAAACAGAACAATGTTCCCCAATGATATCTGTGTTTTAATCTCCAGAACCTATGAATATATTACGTTCCATGGCAAAAGGGACTTTGTAGATGTGGTTAAAGAACCTGAAATAGGAAGTCTGTCCTGGATTATTTGGGTGGGTCCAGATGCTTAACTATAGGCTGTGAAGATAGAGGAAGAGTTCAGGAGCCAAGGAATGCAGGAGGCCTCTAGAAACTAAAAAAGGTAAGAAAATAGATTCTCCCTACAGCCTCCAGAAGGAATACAGTCTTGATCTTAGGACTTCTGATCACCAGAGCTGTAAGAAAATAAATTTGTATGCTTTAATCACTAAGTTGGAGGCAACTGTCATAGCAGCAACAGGAAATAATACAAAGTTTATATGGTCTTAAGTATTTGCCAAACTATTTTGGATACAGAGGTTTTATCACACTGTCCCATGATATAATATTCTGAGGAATGATCTCTGGGAAACTCTGCTTTAGCATGACCCGTATGCAGCAGAGCTGGTGGTTAAGAGCATAGGTTCTAGAGCCAGTCTAACTGGGTCCAAATCCTGGCTCTGCTACTTGCCAACTGATTCATTTAACCTCTCCTGGATGCTTCAGATTCCTTGTTTGTAAAATGGGGATAATGATAGTACCTACTTCAAAAAGTTATTACAGAAATGAAAAGAGTTAATGTGTATTAAGAGCTTAGAACAGTGGGTACCACAATGTAAAGACCATTTGCTTGCTTACAGAGGATTATGACACCACAGGAGATTACTGAGGGATTAGGTAGAAAAGTAAATTACATCTAGCTATACTCTCATATTAGATAAGTATATAAATCAAAGACTTGTTTTTGAGAGAATAATAGACTCATATGGTAATAGGGCTTTAGGGATAGTTAAACAGTTCCATAATAATTAGACACAGAAAAAAAAAAGAATGATTCTTAAGACCTGAATCTGAAAAAAAAATTATTTCCTGACTTCATCAGTTCATATTATCCACAGACCCCCAGAAGCAAACTCTCATTTTAAGAAACAGCCCTGAGCTTCGCTGGTGGCGCAGTAGTTGAGAGTCCACCTATCGATGCAAGGGACGCGGGTTCGTGCCCCAATCCGGGAAGGTCCCACATGCCGCGGAGCGGCTGGGCCCGTGAGCCATGGCCGCTGAGCCTGTGCGTCCGGAGCCTGTGCTCCGCAACGGGATAGGCCACAACAGCGAGAGGCCCGCGTACCACAAAAAAAAAAGAAAAGAAAAGAAAAAGAAACAGCCCTACCTTTGCCTACTTACATTACCAGTTAAATCTAAACCTCATATAACTACTCTCTTCCTCCTTATCACTTCAATTAACTAGAAATTGCTTTCTGCCAATTAATATTATCACTTCATCTGTTCTATATTCCCATAATAGATCATTTTAATATAATGCCAATTTATTCATTCAGATTCAATAAATATTTAAATTTTTAATGGATATCAAACACATTGGTACATGCTGGGGACAAAAAATGAATACACTTGGTCCTTCATCTCTTTTAGATTTTAAACTATATTAGAAAGACTTTAGTGAAAGGAAAATTAGCAAACATTTGCCTTAAATTCATAAATCCTACTGAAAACTCAAAATGCTCTAATATGTATCAAATCCTGAAACACTCAGATCTAGAAAAACCTGTTCTAAAATAATGACATTACTGACTTTAACATAAGGCTTTCCACTTTCTCTTTCTTATTTTTTATGCCATAAATACTTATTGAAAGAAAGGACAAAGCAACTAGCACAGCTACTAGAACACAGTAATTCTTCTCCTTCTTTTCTTACTCTTCCTTATTCTCCTCCTCTTCCTTTTCTTTTCAATTTTTTCTTTTTATCTGCAAGTTATTATAATTATTGTTTATATATTCCATCATTATTATCATCATCATTATCATCATCACCATCATAATTATAATCCTCATTAATCATCACCTAATATCACCTCTATAATAGCAGGGAATTGCTAACAGCAGCTAGTATCTGGATGGAAGGCCAGCAGAAAAAGCTGAAGGGGCATTGGTAAAAGCGATTCAGAAGACTTTAGGGAAGGGACATCCAGGATGCTTTTCAATCACCTCACTTTTTTTTCCAATTTTTTATGTGGCAAATATGTATGGCATAAAATTTGCTATTGTTAGGGAGGAAGAAATTTTCCTCTACCCTTCTAGGTTCTTCTGGTTGGTCTAAGAATTAAGTTGACATGAAACAAAGTAACGGGAGAAAGTCAAACAAAGTTTAATATCATGTATACATGGGCAAGACCCAGAAAAACTGAGTAACTCACCAAAATGGCTGAAACTCTCACCTTAAATACCATCTTCAACATCCAAAGGAGGATGTTGGAGGTAGTGGCTTGGGACCTCAAAGGGGAAGAAGGCAATTGACCTGGATATGGAAAAGCATGTGTTTGATAAACAAATGTTTGCTGGGCCTGCAGAGACAATGGGATACAGAGAGGAATCTTAACACAGAGACTTTGCTAGGTTCCTCCCTGTCTGCATATCTAGTTCATATTATGGTTAGATGTGGTGATAGCTCTCTCCCTGAAACAGGTCTTCTATCTACATTCTTTAAGCAGTTAGAGGAAAGGTCAAAGTTTCTCCCTGAGTCTTTTGGGTCTTGTTTTCAGCTCAAAAAATCACATGCCAAGGAGACATTTGGAAGTGGCAAGCCATTTGGGGGTGGCAAGTTTTGTTCCCCTAAACTATCTTAATCATTTTTAGGTGTACAGTTCAGTGGTATTAAATACGTTCATATTGTTGTGTAAGCATCACCAACATCCATCTCCAGAACTCTTTCATCTTGCAAAATGGAAATTTTGTACCCATTAAATAATCACTCACCATGACCCCTTCCCCTTGGCCCCTGGCAACCTCCACTGTGCTTTATATATATTTTTAATCTCCCCTTTCCCACAAGCCCCAGCCTCTTGTAATCAACCTTCTACTCTGTTATTATAAGTTTTTTTTTTTTTAGATTTCATATGTAAGTGATATCATGTAATATTTGTCTTTCTGTGTCTAGGCTATTTCACTTAGTATAATGTCTTCAAGATTCACCCATGTCTCAAATATGTGCATGTGTGTATATATATATATAAAATATAAATTATAAATATATTTCTTAAACATATACATACACATAAGACACAGATACACAGCTCTAGAACTAAACCTAATAGTTAATTTCAAACAAAAATATATGACTTTAGCTAATCATATCTATTGAATAGAATATCTAGAAATATTTCTATTGGAATTGATATCTATAGCTTAACCTAGAAATAAACTCTACTTATTTGATTTGAGAATTGCTGGGTACAAGGGAAAAGGGAAAAATCAATAGTTTCTTACTAAGGGGCAAAAGACAAACCCACCACAATCCTTCTTTGAGCAAGAATTGGATCTGATGATGATGAACAGATCCCTTTTAAATGCTGTGTCAAAAATAAAAGGTAAGATACCTGCCAGAAGACTAAGCATGAGCTATGGAGATCATAGTTATGAAGATAACTGTAGAATTGGTGCACCCTAAGTTCCTCCACTTTTTCCTTTTAAAAAAGTTATTGTCTACTCACGCAGTATGCACAGTTATATGGAGTATATGTGGAGTCCAATGCTAAGTTACTGAGCAATGGCCATTTATCATTGTCCAGCAATATTTATTCATTTATTATATATTTACTTCTCAGCTGCTATATGACAAACCCTTTACTATGCACTGGGAATATAAAATGGACAACATGTTTCCCTACTCTGAGAAGTTCACATGCTGACAAATAAGATAAAGCAATTATAAAAAGTATTACAGCAGAAATTGGTGGAAAAAATGTAGAAACCCAAGGAAGAAGAAAACAAAGGCAAAAAAAGGTACAAGGGGTCAGAGAAATGCCATGTTGGACAGGTCTTTAAGGACACAGACAATTTCATGAGACTTCAGAAATGTCCCTCAGTTTTCCTCTGCTTAATGGATAGGAATAAGCCTTCCTGTCCATAGAAGATTGGAGAGAAAGAATATCTGATCATAGTTGGGCCTATTATCTTCTCTCTGTTGCCTCTCAATAATTTAAACTGAAAGATATAGAAATGACACTGGCAACAGGATCAAACTAACCGTGAAGGGCCAGTATGAATTTCCAGGAAGCACTACCCCTGAAATTCCCTTATTGTTTCCCTTTTTGAAGACTTCTTGTCAATTATGTCAGAATTTCCCTCTACTTCGTGACATCAGAAACCTGAAAATTAACTTTCTTTTATTAGAGATTTTGGATCCTTTCAATCAAACAAGGAGGGGAAAGGTAATTCAAGCAAAATGATATATGATAAAGCAACTTATATTTGTACTGTTAAATTAATTAAACAAGGAGACCATTAGACTGAGGTGGCACTAAGCTGTGGTAGTCTATGTAAGCAAACCAAAACCTAAGCCTGAAAATGCCTCAAAGTTACAAAACTGAAACCTAAGGACAATCAACAACAAACAGCCAACTACACTTTAAGCTATGGCCAATCAATAATTTCTTTACTTTGCTTCAGCCTTTTCTGTGTAAAAGTCTCTCCCCAAGCTCCTGTTGGTGGTGCACTCCCAGCCACTTTTGGTTTGGTGCTGCCCAACTTGAAGTGAGTTTTGCTCAAATAAACTTCTAAAATTTTAATATGCCTTAGTTTATCTTTCAATAATTCATGCCAAAACATTATATATAATACACACATATACACATGTGTTTATGTATATGACTGCCAACAACATGGGATAAATATAAAACAAAACATTTCTGTATTGCAAAGAAAACTCTGTGGTTTTATTTTTCTCTCTCTTTCTCTTTGTTTACTTTTTACTTTTCCCCTTTGGAAATGTATGTTGTTGAGTTATCCATTTAAGCTTAGCTTATTTTCTAAGCACCAACAGCTTTAAATTCCGTATTTTGAGATTCTCATTTAAAGTCTAATTTCTGATTTTTCTTTTCATAATTATATTCATTTTTCAAAATGCAAACACATAATAAAATTATCACCAATGTTTCCTAAACATTTTCAAAATTTTTGATGCTTGTAATGTAACTTGGATTAATAAAAAATTATTATTTATCAAAATGGGTCATATTAAATAAAATGAGAAACAGAAAGTAACCCAAGATTTAGCCATGAGTGTAGCTGTAAAGGAAAAGGGTGAGCAGGAGAGAGAAATGATGCTTTTTTGTGTGATTTTTTTACTCATTTCTTTAGTACCATAATAACAGAATTAAGGCTATATCAATGAATATGTTCATTCAAAAATATATTGAACATTAACAATTTTGAAAATTATTAAGAAGGATTCAATAATAGATTCTAACATGGCAGCCTTTAAAAACTTACTGTCACGTGGAGGAACTATCAAGCATGCTTAAATTTCTCATTAGCTAATTTTAACACGTCTAAAAATACTAAGGGCCATACTGGCATAAAGACAGATATAGACCAACAAAACAGAATAGGGAGTTCAGAAATAACCCCACACAAATATAGTTAAATGATCTTCTATAAGGTTGTCAAGACTACACAATGGGGAAGGATGGTCTCTTGAACAAATAGTGCTTGGAAAATTGGATATCTATATGCAAAAGAATGAAATTGGACCCTCATCATGTGCTATACACAAAAAGTCCACTCAAATGGATTAAAGATTTAAACTTAAGACCTGAAACTATAAAACTCCTAGAACAAAAGAGAGAGAAAGCTTTATAACATTGGCCTTGGTAATGATTTCTTGGATATGACACCAAAAGCATAGGCAACAAAAGTAAAAAAATTTAAAAAAAGAAGAAGAAAATTGGATTGTATTTAACTAAAAATCTTCTGCACAGCAAAGGAAGCAATCAACAGAGTGAAAAGGCAATCTACAGAATGTGAAAAAATATTTGCAAATCATAATCTGAAAAGGAGTTAATGTCCAAAACATATAAGGAATTCATACAACTCAATAGCAAAAAAACAACCCAACTGAAAAATGGGTAAAAGATTTGAGCAGACATTTTTCCAAAGAAGACATACAAGCAGGCAACAGGTGTATGAAAAGATGCTCAACATAGCTACTGATCAGGGAAGTGCAAATCAAAGTGACAATGAGATATCACGTCACACCTGTTAGGATAGGATAGGCATTATCAGAACAGGAAAAAACAACAACAACAACAAAAAAACCCCAGAAAATACCAAGTGTTGGTAAGGATGTGCACTGTTAGTGGGACATAGTTGCAGCTATGGAAAACAGTATGGAGTTTCCTCAAAAAATTAAAAATATAACTACCGTATTATTCAGCAATCCCACTTCTAGGAATTTATCAAAAAGAGCTGAAATCAGAATCTCAAAAAGATATTTACACTCCCGTGTTCACTGCAGCATCATTCACAATAGGTAAGAAGTGGAAACAACCTAAATGTCCAACAACATATTAATGGATAAAGAAAATGTTGTTTTACACATGAGCTCACCAATACACACACACACACACACACACACACACACACACACCCCATAATTTTATTCAGCCTTAAAAAAGGATATCTTGTCATACGCAACAATATGGATGAACCTTGAGGATGTTAGGCTAAGTGGAATAAGCCAGTCAGAGAAGGACAAATACTGCATGATTCCAATTATATGAGGTCTCTAAAGTAGTCAAACTCATGGAAGCAGAAAGTATGATAGAACAATGGTTGCTAGGGACTGAGGGGAGGGGAAAATGGCAAGCTGCTGTTCAACAGGTATAGAGTTATCATGCAAGATGAAAAAGTTCTCAAGACCTACTACACAACAATGTGCATATAATAAACAATACTGAGCTCTTAAAAATTTGTTCAGAGGGTAGATATCATGTTACATGTTTTTTACCACAGTAAAAAAAATTAAAAGGGTCAAATGAAATGGCAAATAGATGATATCTGAATTCAGAAGAGGAAAAGATTACTATGAGTCATGTTTATGAGAAAAAGCTTCAAGAAAGAGACTGAGTAAGTCACAAGCCTTGAAAGATAGGTGATATTTAGATGCTTGGAGATTATTTATAAGATTGGTCCAGGCCAAAGGAAAAGCACAAACAATAACATGGAGGAACTGGGCTTAGAGCATTCAGGAAATAGTTTATTTGGACTTCAGCAAAATGTGTGAGAGAAAGAAAAGTAGAGGAAATGAAAAACAGCATTAGAATAACCAGGCTCTGATTATGGAATATCTTGGAAAGCAGGCGAAACAATGCAGATTTCACATTTCTATATAATATTAAGAAATGAACATTCTAAACCTTTAATGTATATGAAATGATAGGAATAAAATTTAAAACCCTCAGGATATTATTCTTGCAGTTCATAGAAACATTGGCAATGGCAGGCCTTTAAAAGGCAAAAAAGTTACATATATTCATAACATTTAAAATTTTTCTTATTTCTTATAGATTCATTTAAGATATTAATAATTATAAATCTCAAATATTTACTGTACTCTTAGGTGTCCTAGGTGCTAAGAAAACATGAAAGGAGCAAAAAATACTGCCTTTGCCTTAAATAACTCCTTTATCTAGTTAAGAATACAAACCTAAGTCATGCAAAGCAATTAGAATATGACCAAATGATTCACGTAAGAATCATATTAATTTGGTAGTTGTGTCTTTCTAGAAATTTGTGCATTTTAACTAAGTTTTCTTATTTGTTGGCATAAAGTTGCTCCTAGTATTATAATTAGTTTAATTTTTATAGGGTCAGTAGTAATTTATCTGCTTTCACTCTTGGTTTTGGTATTTGTATAAATTTACTAAAAATCACTGTGTACTTAGAATGGGTGAACTTCATGGTATATGTAAATTATATCTTGTAAAACAGTAAAAAAGAAGAAATTTATCTGTATAAAAAAAAGAATCAAATTAACATGTAGTTTCAGGGAAGGGAAAAATCAGTGGGGGCTGGCTTACGGTAGGTTAGAGAGTCAGTGTAGACTAATGATTAAGGAAACGTACTCTGGAATTAAAATGAATTGTGTTCAGATTGCAGCTATGGAAATAACTGAGTGACCTTCAGCAAGTAACTTAACTGAAGGGGATGTTTCTTCCTCTACAAAATTGGGAGGATTCTAGGAAAATATATGTGAAGCCCTAAAATTGTACCTAGTAGACAGTAGGAACTCAACATAGAGTAATTTCTTTCCCTTCCCTGCCCTTTCCTTAAGGATAAATCAGAAAACTCAGAAAATATATTATACATTTTGGCTAAAATAAATGAATTTTAACAATTTTTAAAAAGAAACACAAATAAACAATATAATGGAAAACATCACCTGTAATTCTACCTCACAAAATAAACAAATTTAGATTTTTGTTCCCTGTGGGAGAGAGAGAGAGAAAAAAAAAGAGAGATCTTAATTTATCACCTGATAATATAAGGATTGTTTTTCCACATATTAATAAACATATTGGAGTTGTACTTTTTAATTTTTTTAACATCTTTATTTGAGTATAATTGCTTTACAATGTTGTGTTAGTTGCTGCTGTATAACAAAGTGAATCAGCTATACGTACACATATATCCCCATAAATCCTCCCTCTTGCATCTGTCTCCCACCCTCCTTATCCCACCCCTCAAGGTGGTCACAAAACACCAAACTGATCTCCCTGTGCTATGCGGCTGCTTCCCACTAGCTATCTATTTTATATTAGGTAGTGTATATATGTCCATGCCACACTCTCACTTCGTCCCAGCTTACCCTTACCCCACATCCTCAAGTCCATTTTCTACAACTGTGTCTTTATTCCTGTCCTGCCCCTAGGTTCTTCAGAAGCTTTTTTTTTAGATTCCATATATATGTGTTAGCATACAGTATTTTTCTCTTTCTGACTTACTTCTCTCTGTAGGACAGACTCTATGGCCATCCACCTCACCACAAATAAATCAATTTTGTTTCTTTTTATGGCTGAGTAATATTCCATTGTATATATGGAACATCTTCTTTATCCATTCATCTGTTGATGGACACTTAGGTAACTTCCATGTCCTGGCTATTGTAAACAGAGGTGCAATGAACATTGTGGTACATGAGTCTTTTTGAATTATGGTTTTCTCAGGATATATGCCCAGTAGTGGGATTGCTGGGTGTATGGTAATTCTATTTTTAGTTTCTTAAGGAACCTCCATACTGTTCTTCACAGTGGCTGTATCAATTTACATTCCCACCAACAGTACAAAAGGTTTCCCTCTGCTCCACACCCTCTCCAGCATTTATTGTCTATAGATATTTGATGATGGCCATTATGACTGGTGTGAGGTGATACCTCATTGTAGTTTTGATTTGCATTTCTCTAATGATTAATGATGTCGAGCATTCTTTCATGTGTTTGTTGTCAATCTGTATATCTTCTTTGGAGAAATGTCTATTTAGGTCTTCTGCCCATTTTTGGAGTGGGTTGTTTTATTCTTGATATTGAGCTGCATGAGCTGCTTGTATATTTTAGAGATTAATCCATTGGCAGTTGCTTCATTTGCAAATGTTTTCTCCCATACTGAGGGTTGTCTATTCGTCTTGTTTATGGTTTCTCTGCTGTGTAAAAGTTTTTAAGTTTCATTAGGTCTCATTTGTTTATTTTTGTTTTTATTTCCATTTCTCTAGGAGGTGGGTCAAAAGGATCTTGCTGTGATTTATGTCATAGAGTGTTCTGCCTATGTTTTCCTCTAAGAGTTTGATAGTTTCTGGCCTTACATTTAGGTCTTTAATCCATTTTGAGTTTTTTTGTATGGTGTTAGGGAGTATTCTAATTTCGTTCTTTTACATGTAGCTGTCCAGTTTTCCCAGCACCACTTATTGAAGAGGCTGTCTTTTCTCCATTGTATGTTCTTGCCTCCTTTATCAAAGATAAGTTGACCATATGTGCATGTGTTTACCTCTGGGGTTTCTATCCTGTTCCATTGATCTCTATTTCTGTTTTTGTGCCAGTACCATACTGTCTTCACTACTGTATCTTTGTACTATAGTCTGAAGTCAGGGAGTCTGATTCCTCCAGCTCCATTTTCTTTTTTCTCAAGATTGCTTTGGCTATCTGGGGTCTTTTATGTCTCCATAATAATTAGAAAAATGCAAATCAAAACTACAATGAGGTATCATCTCACACCAGTTAGAATAGCCATCACCAAAAAATCTAGAAACAATAAATGCTGGAGAGGGTGTGGAGAAAAGGGAACCCTCTTGCATTGTTGGTGGAAATGTAAACTGGTACAGCCACTATGGAGAATAGTATGGAGGTTCCTTAAAAAACTAAGAATAGAATTACCATATGACCCAGCAATCCCACTACTGGGCATATACCCAGGGAAAACCATAATTCAAAAAGATACATGCACCCCAATGTTCACTGAAGCACTATTTACAATAGCCAGGTCATGGAAGCAACCTAAATGTCCATCGACAGATGAATGGATAAAGAAGATGTGGTACATATACACAATGGAATATTACTCAGCCATAAAAAGGAATGAAATCGGGTCATTTGTAGAGATGTGGATGGACCTAGAGACTGTCATACGGAGTGAAGTAAGTCAGCAAAACAAATATATAATAACGCTTATATGTGGAATCTAGAAAAATGGTACAGATGAACTGGTTTGCAAGGCAGATATAGAGACACAGATGTAGAGAACAAATGTATGGACACCAAGGTGGGGAAGGGGGTGTGGGATGAATTGGGCAATTGGGATTGATATATATACACTAATATGTATAAAATAGGTAACTAATGAGAACCTGCTGTATAGCACAGGGAACTCTACTTCACTTTGCTATACGATAGAAGCTAACACAACATTGTAAAACAACTATACCCTAAAAGGTAAAAAAAAAAAAAAAATAGAGCAAGTAGAAAAAAGGAAGCTCTCATTGTAGCCAAGGAATAAGTCATTTGGGTTAAAAGAAGACAGGGAGAATCAAACTGAGTAAGAGAGCACAAATCAAAGAAAGGAATTCAACAATTTATTTGCTCAGGAGTTAATCATCAGTTGGATGCATAGAGTGATAGATAAAAAGAATGATAAATTTATTTTCAGGTCATTTTTGGCACTTCCAGGTGCCATTAACCAAATATTGAATACAAAAATAGAACAGATTAAGAAGAAACTGAGAAGCAGAAGGGAAACCAGGAGATGGTCATGTCGGGCGCTGAGAGAATTTAAAGAAAAAGGGAATGACCACAATGTCAAATGGCAAAGTAATGTCAAATAAAATAAGCACCAAAATGTGTCTATGAGATTTGGTAATTAGAGCACTGGTGGCCTGTGCAACAGCTGTTTCAGTAGAATAGTGAAGACAGATGGCAGAGAACAGCTGGACTAGGGAGTGAGAAAGGGAAACAAGGGAAGGAAACCAAAAGCCCAGAGACTTTTTCCTTACACCTTGTTAATGGTATCTTGCAAAGTTATCCATACTGGGAAAATATTAGGGTATTCAAGATTCAGCTAGTCATTCAGGGGTCATTTAGATACAATCAGAGCAAACTATGCAGCATATAATTAGAATCCTTCACTAGATGAAGTGCATTACATTTTCAGTGTGAATAGTCCCTGCTAGTCTATAAATTCCAAAACATCAGGAATTGTGCCTGTCTTGTTTCCCAGGGTACCAATGTCTGGCAATTGTTAAGTATGCAGTAGGTAACTTTGTCATCTCTCTTTTGGTTCCCTTTTCATAACAGTAGAAATTTCCCACTTATTCTTCAAGGTTCATAGAATAAAATGCCACCCCTTGCATGAAGTCTTTTCTAATCCCTAAGTCTCTCTTCCCTCTCTCCCTCCCTCTCTCTCTCCCTCCCTCTCTCTCTCTCTCTCTCCCTCTCTCTCTCTCTTTCCCCTCCCCCCACCACTGTCCTGCACAGGCACACTTTCCTGTGTTTCCAATATCATACATATGTGTTATATCTAGGTATACTATCTTACAGTTCCTCTTATACATATGTATCTTTCTGACTAGAATATCTATCAGTCTTTTTCCATCAGAGTAGCGGAACCTCTATGGGTAATATAAGGGCTTACTTAGAGATTTATTTATTTCAGCTCCATCTGTTTCCCCTACACGTAGTGCCTGGCATCAAATAAACTGGTCCAGTGGTCAGGAAGGGAAAATAAATATGAATGGGGGAAAGCAAGGATCAACGAATCCATGAGGACGAGTTTTAACCTTAAGGATAACAAACCTACATGTCTCTCACCAGAATCTGCCTTTGTACCATACTTCCTCCAAGCCTCTAACCCCAGCTTCAGTGGTACAGGTTTCCTGCAGACCTAGTGCACTCCATCATGAAGCTGTGTATTAAGCTTTCTCAGAATTTGAAGAAGCTAAAGGAGGAGATCTAGCAAGACCTGGAGATAAGCCTGCAGTTCTACAACAATGCACATGAGGTGCAAGTGTGCCTGTGCCTATATCAACCTTCTCGCTGTAAGTATTGTTGCTGCTTCTCTTCTGATTTCCAAATCTCAAACAAATTTCTCCTGTGGTCAACCCCAGTCCAGAACCATGGAGGGAAAAGAATTCTGGAAAAGCAGTCCTGTATTAGTCAAGTGGACCCATTACAAAGTCACCATGGTCCACCCTTAATTAACTTGGCAACACACACATCTCTTTTAACCGTGCTTATTTTCCAAATAAAAGCAATAGCAAAATCATTTATTCACTTAACATGATGCCACTAACTCTTGTATAACCAAATGTATGCTAACCCTCCTCCCAAGAAAGAATGCAAGTCACTCTATTCATCTTTGGATGATGTTCATCTATCATCTAAGTCATGCTTCTCCTTGATACCCTATAACTTAAACACCAAGACACAAAGTTAGCTATTATTATCACATTCTATTAGATCATAGGGGAATGAGATAAGGAAAGAAAAGGAGTTAAATATACACAAATACATTTATATCAAAATAAGGAATAAACATCTGTGATTATTACAGTCCTAATTTCTGCACCTGGGTGCATGATAGGAGCTAGTATTCATAATATCTTTCTTTCACTACCCATTTCATGTATACTTTGCCCTCAGCAGGCACCTTGGTTTGCATAGTAATCCAGATTTTCATTCCTGAGGGGTCAGGGCCATTAGTATGTGATTGTTGTATTATTTCCCATTGAATTTAACCACAGAAATTGAAAGTATTAATAAGTGTTCTAGAAAATCTCCTACATTCTGGAGAGACTCCTTCTTAACATATTGGGTAGTAGTAAACAAATTTCTCCATGATAGTCAGGATCAATCACCATATCCAGTGCAGCAACTCTTATTTGCCTGTTGATACACTGGTATGAGAAGCCCAGGGGTCAATATCAACTTCCAGTTTAATAGAACCATTCCTGTGCTCCTCGTGGATGCACTTCTCTCATGGGAACTAGGTTCTCTAGACCAGCAGAGTCCAAAGTTAAGTGGAGAAAAGGAAAATTGTCATTAGAAGATCACTGGAAGTAACAGAATGAGAACTCACTCGTTTCCACACCTTGATTCCTGTACTCCCACTTGGATTCCTGGTGGGAGAAACACCACCACACACTGATGGCTGATTTAGAGTATATATCACACCCTGCCAGTCATTACCCCAGCCTGCCATGTGTTGCCCAAACTGGCATTAAAACTGAGTCTTCAAAATGCCATTCTACATACCTATGAAATCAGATACCTCATGGTAATGGAGAGCAGGGTGAGACCAGAGAATTTCACAATCATAAGACCACTGTCACATTTTATTTGATTAGTCCCTTAATCAGAAGAAATACTGTGGTGCCAAGACAGTGGCTAAGTCATCTGTAGATCCATGTCTGGTGGTTTTGGATGAAAAATTGAGGAGAGGGAAGACAAGTCCATATCCAGAGTAATGTCTATTCCAATGAGAAAAAACCCTGGCCCTTTCCATCAGGGAAGTGATCCAATACAATCAATCTGCCACAGCTGGCTAGTTGATCACTACAGAGAAGAGCACCATATTGGGGGGAGGAGTGTTTGTCTACACTCTTGACAGACTGGGCACTCAGCACTGGCTGTAGCCCATTCATCCTTGGTGACTGGAAGTCCATTTGTTGAGTCCATGTAAACCTCCATTGCCACCATCATGGAAAGTTTGTGTGCCCATTGAGCAAGGACAAGAATAGCTGGAGATAGAACGCATTATCTTGTCCATCTTATTAGTAAGCTCTTCCTCTGCTGAGGTTGCTCTCTGGTGAGCATTCAGAGGGGATACAAATGACTCCACACTCTGCGCCCATTCAGGGTTTCATCAAGATATGTCTACCCCTTAGCACTTTGTCACCAACTTTCTAATTGTGTTCCTTCTAAGTTCCTGACTATCCAATCTAACCAACAGCCACCGTTGAAACAGTGTTCTGGCTATTTCTCCTTCAAGGTTTAAAGTTCTGCTGACTGAGATTTCCGTTCACCACTGTCCCTCAGAGTCACCCCAGAGTGGAACTGTAGTACTGCAGCTATCTACTTTTGAGTAGTGTTAACATATTGTTCAGAGTCAGATTTGAATTTTTTCAAATCCCCTTAAGGCTGATACCAAACATCTAACACAGCATCTTGTTTGTAGAAGTCACTTAACAAATGAACTTTAACATGAACTTAAAATGCTTAATTGTAACTAATAATTTTGATTGTCTCTTGGGAGGATAAAACTAAGCACCTAGGGGGAAATGAATGGGACAGAAAGTTCTCCCATTTGGTTCATTTTAATTTTAATCCATTTGAATATACTGCTTATTTGTAATTATTTTAAATTAAGGGCAATAAACTCAAAAACTGCTGATTTTCTTAAAAGAATGATTTTAATCCTCATAGTTTAAAATTTTTAATGTACTTTATTTGTGTTTCAACTTCTTTGTATTAGAATTTTTATATTCAGTATTGATAGAATGGAGGCAGACTTTCATTTTTAATTCTTGGAGAAAATTTGCACTGCTTTATCGTAAGCCATGCTTACATAATACATGAATTAACCTTTTGAAAAAATGTCATTATGCATGCATGTTCACATAATGCCAGTGAATACAAGATGTTACTCAAATCCACTCTACCATTCCTAAGCATGTCAAACAAATTCTTCCAGCTTCTTTCACTCAACAATTAATTGTTTTATAGAAACTCCCACCAAGACTTCAGAGAAGAGCTATATTGCAACAGTTTGAAATAGTAGCTTTCTTCCTTCCTACTAAAGAAAATTCTCGAAAATGTGCTAGTTAATTCTCCCACAGACTGTGGGCATTACTTCTACTCATGTCACTTTTTATATCAAACTTCTCTGATAGTGCAGGAACATTCATGAATACACATGTATTCTGAGATTGATTATGAGATTCCCACTTATTTCTTGTTCTGTACATGTTTTCCTCAAATTTGATTTAGAGTTCCCATACTAGTACCTCTCAAGTTTCTCAAGCACACTCTTAGAATGAATGAATGAATGAGGTTTCATATAAAAATTATGATCAAGCCTCATCTCTCAGCATGACCTATTAATAGCATTTAACCAATTTGATCACTTCCTCTTTAGAACACATTTTTCTCTCGGCTCTTTTGGTACTCTATCTACATTACTGCCCACTTCTTCCCCTGCTCCTTTGCTAAATTCTCCTCATCTCTATAACCTCTAAATGTTGAGGTCTCCAAACCTTGACCTTTTCTTCTTTATTCATTTTTATTCTTAGATGATCTCCTACCTCATGATTTTAAATACCTTAAACACATAAATTCCCTAATTTATACCATCCCAAAACTCTACCCTGAATTTTAGACTCATATTTAACTACTAAATCAACATTTCCACATGGATGTCTGATAGATATCTGATAGATATCTGAAACTTAGCATGTCAAAATTCAACTCCTGATTCCCATATACTCCTAAAATTCACTGATCCCATAGTCTGCCAATTTTTATAAATGACTACTCTATCCATGTATTTAATCAGGCCAGAATCTGTGACACCCTTTTTTCACATCCACAGCAATTATCCATCACTGACCCATCAGCAAATTCTATCAACTACTCCTTTCTAACCTTTCCCACAACCATCCTGATTTAAACCAACATCACATCTCACTTGCATCATTGCAAGAGCTGGTCTTTTATCTTACATTTTAGCTCCCACACAGTTTCCAGAGTGATCATTTACAATTATGTCAAATCCTGTCACTCAGTCCTCAAAATTCTCCAGTGGGAATAATATTATTACCATTATTGTTATCACTATTAAAATGACAAGATTCTTGGCCTTAATGAATCCATAATGCAACATAAAATGGTGTATGAGAGAGATTAAAAAGTTTTCAATTACTATTGTGGTTAAAAGAAAGAAAAGAATAACTCTAGGAGGAAGAGAGGGGCAGGAAAGATGTTAGATAAGGATGATGCTCAATCTAGAGCTTGAATAATGGATAACAGAAGGCTCTCAAAGCAGACCTACAAAGGGAAACAGCATGTGCAAAGGAAAGAGCATAAGAGCAAGATAACTTATTTCAGAAACTGTAAGACATTCACGAAGATTGGGCCTCTGGCTTCAAGGTAAAGAAAAATTAATGAAAAGGGGCAATATGGAGGTAAGAAATGGGAAAGAGACTGAACCAACAGAATGTTTAGGTCATTTTGAGCAAAAGGGAAAATGGACAATTTAGGATGACCCCAGGTTTCCAGGTTAAGTAGAAATATTTTGATACCTTGTAAACTAAAACAGGAATAAGTTGAAAATGAAGTTGAATACATGATTTCATTCCGAACATACTATATTTAAGCTTAAACCATTTAATATGGCTATGGGAAATGCCAATGGAATATTCAATAAGCTAAGACAGTTCAGAAGAAATCTAAGTTGCAGGTAGACACGTGGAGATCATAAATATATGTGTGCCCATTAAAACTATGAATATAAGTGAGTCCATCCATGAAATTTGGAGACCATAAACATGTAAGTCCATGAAAATGATATTGCCCAGGGAGAATACATAGCAGGAGACAGGAACAGCATCAAGATCCAAACCAAGATACAAAATACTGCTCACATTTAAGGATCAGATGTAAGAAAAGAAGCCTAAGAGGAAGAATGGAAACAAAAGTCAAGGAGGAGAATCAGGAGTGTGAAGTACTAAAGAAGTAAAGAAGGAAAGTCAGAAAGTAATTGGTAAAGAGTCACATACAGTGGAAAGTCAGAGCTTGAAAGGTAATGTGTGGCACACACCCCACCATTTAGTAGAAACTGATCTTCACTAGATACCAATGGGAAAACCAATTTTCTTTCCATTTATTCAATATGCATTTCCATGTCTCTGTTATTTTGTGGCTAATACATAGCCCCTTGAATTAAAATAGATGCCCCCAAACAAAGCCCTTTTCCCTCATCATTGAAAGTCTTTGGTCCCTAGGATCAGTTGAGTTTTGGCCCATTTCTCTTTATCAATATATTCATCCTGCAATTCAGCAAACATGTCAAACTTTCAAACATTAATTTTAATACTTGGACATATATGTATTGTCCTTCAAACAGTCTTTCATCTTTTCTGTAGAAATGGCAGCATCTTTATGTTTTACTTTGCAACCTTCATCAAAAGATTCAGACTTTATAGAAGCTTCCATTGGCCACTGTCTGAGTCATGGCCTTTACCCCGCCTTTCTTGCAGCTTACTCATTTTATAAGCCAAAGAGAAAGCATAAGATGAAAGTGAACGAGATAAAAGAGGATAACAAAAGAAGTGAAGCTGAAAAACGGTGGCTTCTAGCACTCCTGTGAACAATAACAGGACCTCATTCATAATAAGGAAGCACTTTGCTGCAAGCTTTCTTTCAAGAATGTAGTAAGGGGCATAACCTTGGAAAGATAAGGTGAAGTCAAACTGCTATAGAGAACAGTTATTTTCCTCCAACCCCAGTATATAAGACAAACTTTCCTTCCTTTCTTGCAATACTCAGTGACAACATGTGTTCTCAACTAATGCAAAGTTTCCATTATAAAAATAGAAAAGGATGCAATCTGAATAAAAAAGAGGGAAACTAAGAACAATGGTTGTGAACTAGGTTTAGATTAGCAGGATACTCGATTCTTTTTAAAAAGGCGAGAACAGCACAACAGCTTTCAGTGATACTTCAACCACATTGTCCTCACACAGAACATCTGGTAACTTTCAATTGCAAGTTTCCAAAGGATTTCACACTTATTAAATTCTTATTAAAATAAATAGCAGTCCTGCAACGCATGGCAATATAAGAACAGCCCTTTATCAGGAAAATAAAATCAACTGAGATAATAAAGCTACTTTGTACTGTAAGAAAATCAAGGCCAAATATTATATACAGGAAATTAGTTAAATTTGTTCCTGAAGAATGTTATTCATTTCCGCACCATATTCATACACTGATTATTTACTCATAATGCAATGTCACAGATATTAAAGAGGAATACCTGTGTGACTATAACAGATATTCTCACAAGTCCCAAATTCCAATTATTTCATTTATTCTCTTATTCTACAATTAAATGGCTTAAGTGACTGAAATATTGTTTTACATATTGTCATTGCCACAGTTTAATAAATGTCACCTTAAAAAAAGGTCACCGTTCATATAACCTAAGTCTCCTTTTGGGACATGTCAATCTTGCCTAATTATGTGACTTATTTACAAATTGAGGTTCTTGTTTACCTTGATTTCATTATTTTTCCATATAATCTTTTTGTACTCCCACTTCAACTCTGATGCCTGTCTTTTTCTTTCCATCTCTCTGTGCATCTGTCTATGACTATGTGTCTCTCTTGTTCTCTGTATATGTTTCTATGGATAAGTTTTTCTTCCATGTGTATTGTATGCAGTTACTGTATTTATGTCTCTCTCTCTATAATGTTTGTATGTGTGTGTGATGAGGGGTGGTTAAGACTCTTTTTCTCTTTTTTTTTAAGAGATAAAATTCATTCATAAAATTTGCCACTTTAACCATTTTGATGGAGTGGATTTTAGTATATTCACAATGTTATGCAACAATTATAACTATGTAAATCCAGAACATTTTCAATATTCTAAAAAGAAAGACTACCCATGAAGCAACCACTCCCCATTTCTCCCTCCCAAAAGCCCCTGGCAACCGCTAATCTTCTTTCTGTCTCTATGGATTTGCCTCTTCTGGACATTCATATAAATGGGATCATACAATAATTGGTCTTTTGTGTCTGGCTTCTTTCATTTAGCATAATATTTTCAAGGTTTTTCAGTGCTGTAGAATGTATCAGTACTTCATTCCTTTTTACTTTTAAACAAGACTGAGCTAGGTTCTTTGTTTTGCCCAGTGTTATGTGTCCGAGTATGTGTGTGTTCTGCTCTGTAGGTGTCTTTGTAGGTCTCTCGCTCTCTGTACATGCTTGTGGTGTCTTCTTACATCTCTATTAAATAAACACTGGTTAGGCTCATCATTTCTGTATGTTGTATTTGTATGTATGTGTGTCTTGCACATATATTGGGTTGGCCAAAAAGTTCATTCAGGTTATGCAGTAAGATGTTATGGGAAAACCCAAATGAACTTTTTGGCCAACCCAATACACAAACATATACTGCACTAGAGATTCAAATAATTTATTTTTCTTAAATTTAATTGCAGGGTACTTGTCTTCAATAGCTACTGGTTCTTTTGGATTCTTTTTTATTTTTATTTTTTTTGAGAACATTGACTGTCTATCAAGGATAACTGGAGATCCTCCGAAGTGGTCAGTCCTAGAAGACGGTATCACACTTCATACCCAGATCCCCTATGTCATGGACAGTCTCATATAACTAGACACAAAGGGCCTGCGCATTAACACGAAATCACCTGGGCAGGACACTGCAAAATTAAAACAACAGCTACATGTCAGAAAAGGTGGAATTAAAAAGGTACATTTGTAAATGTTCAAATTAAACTATTTTCAATATATTATATCAGGATCCCTTTTCAAACTATTCTTCACACTCTTCAAAATCACAATTGTAAGTCACAGGTCATATCATGTCATCAACTTCACAATCTCTTTTTGTTCCCAATGGACTACGAAACAATTACAAACTCCTCACTCCAGCTTACAGTAGATACATAGTCTATCCATGGTTTACAACTTTAAGATCATCTGGTTTTTTTTCCACTCCACCGTAGCCTTTAGTTACTCACCTTGAATACATCCTGCCCCCTGCTGGCTCTAGTTCCTCTACTTGGGGGATTTTTCCATTTCTGGTCTGCATGAACTCCTTTAAATATCAGATCAAATATAACCACCATGCTGCATTTTTTCCCTATACTCTCACTGCCGAATGAAATTAATCTCACTCATTGATACGCCCACATTTTAGAAACAACTCTATCATGGCATTAATTATATTTTTCTATATCTATCCCTTCTAAAGTATCAGATTCTTGAGTATTTTACTCAGTTGTGCATATCCAGTGCTTAACACAATGCCTAGCACACACCAGCTTCTGAAAAGATTTTGGTAGAATTAGATAATTTTTAAATTTCTTTTAGGTACTGTGAAATTCAACACTGCTTTATGAGAGCTGAAACTAAGAGGAAGAAAAAGAGGAAATGAAACGGAATCTAAATAAGAACTAAGCCTAACCATAGAGAAAGAATGCCTGGATCATGGCCCATCCATTATCTCTGTGACTGGTGGGCCAAGCAAAGAACTCCCGTGTGTTCAGTTGGCGAACAACGCCACATTAGCGATGACAGTGGATGGGCACCTGGAGAAACTTGCTGAGTAATGTGGACCACTGAAGCAGCAATCCTTCTCAAATCAATTTCAGTTTCTCTAATGCTGAGTATGTAGTGATATTTCAAAGCAATCTCCAGAGACGCACTCAAGCAGCAGCAGGAGATCCTAAGCTATCGTTTCACTTGCTCAGATGATCCAGACCCAAATGTGACTATATCAGCCTTAGGTGTTGTTTTTTTATGATTTTTTTAAAAAGAGAACAAGAAACTTCAGAGAAGGTGTAAATTGAGACTTTTTTGTCAAGTACAATTTCCCCCCGTTCCTTTTGAGCCCTCCACAACTTACTGCCCCCAATATTCAATTCTGAACACCCAAACAACTTAACCCACTAAGAGTGCCTGATTATGCGATGTTTTGAGGTTACTGTACTTAATATTTCTGTGCATATGGATTAAATAGCTACAGATATATTTTTTAGATAAGTGAGGAATGTCTCTTTCCCCCAAGGTGAGAAGGAATCTAACAGTAGAAAATAATCATATGTGTTAAGTTTTATTCTTATACTTTTCTATCGTTAAAGAGCTCAGATAGGGCTTCCCTGGTGGCACAGTGGTTGAGAGTCCACCTGCCGATGCAGGGGACATGGGTTCGTGCCCCGGTCCGGGAAGATCCCACATGCCGCAGAGCGGCGGGGCCCATGAGCCATGGCCGCTGAGCCTGCACGTCCGGAACCTGTGCTCTGCAACGGGACAAACCACAACAGTGAGAGGCCCGCGTACCGCAAAAGAAAAAAAAAAAAAAAGAAAAGAAAGAAAGAGCTCAGATATTTATATAAGTTGGAAAAAGAGGAACTGTGTCTCATGCAGTGAAATCTGGACATTAAAAACATGCAACCTGCTAAGGTAGGCAAGAAGAAGACAGACTAAAGTAGTAGAAGAGGAGGATGAAGTGGCGGAGGAGGAGAAGAGAGAAAAACAAACTTTTCAGCAAGATAGACAAAGAGAGCCTGAACCAAAAATACTGCTCTGTCTGATATAATAGCGTATTAATAGCTCAATTCAAGTATTGAGCACTTGAAATGTGGCAACTCAAACTGAGATAAAACTGCACACTGGATATCAAAAATGTAAGTATGAAAAAGGAATATAAAATAGCCTGTTAATAATTTTATATTGACTACATGTAGAAATGATATTTTGAATATGTTGAGTTACATAGAATAGATTATTAAAATTAATATCACCTGTTTTCTTTACTGTTTTCCATGTCCTACTAGAAAAGTTCCAATTATATATGTGGCTGGCATTCCATTTTGATTGGACATGTCAATTTTTTTTAAAAATCCAGATTTGGGTAAGAAGAGAATTTATTTGAAAGAATTGCTATAACAAAGGAAAAGGAAAGGAACATTGCAATAGGGAGACTGCTCGGACAAGATCTGCAAGCATCTCAAAGGTTAGACAGAAAGGCATTTTCTTTTATACAGAGAGGTAAACAAGACTAGAAAGAATTGAGTGTGGGGGACTTGGTGGCATGATCGACCAGTTGATCAAGGAATGTATTTCCTTGCAGTCAGCTGACTCTAGGGAAGAATAGGTGAGGATGGTTTGTATACTGGTTCAGGGTGAGGGCAAGTCAGAGATCAGGGGCCCAGGGGATGGAGAGAAGTTTGACTGAAGTTGGTCAAGTCAGTTAAGAAGCACTTTGTTACGAGTGATCAACTGGGACAAACAGTTCAGCTCATCTTTTGTAAGTCAAAGAAATGGGAATGTGGAAGTTATATGTCTAGCCTTGGCATAGGTAAACAAGGAGGACATCCTTGAGTCTTAATGGAAATCATATGAGGAAAGGTGGTTCTTTGTGGTAAGCCAATTTCTGGAAACCAAGGGTGGCAATTTCTTCAACTGTCCCTGTTTTTCAGGGTCACAGGGCTCTAATCAACTTCAACTTTGTTGAATAGTGCAGTTCTAGAACCTCTAGAATTTTGCACTATTTCTGAAGTGGTGGCAAAACAAGCTATAAAGTCAGACAGAGTGGTTTCAGATCTCAGCTCTGCTATTACCAGCGCTGTGAAATGGATGATGTACATAACCTCTGTCTCAATATTTTCATTTGTTGAAAGTACTTACTTCACAGAGTTCTTATGATTGTGAGACGAAGACCACGCACATGAGAACAAACAGGCTATTTGTGTAGGGGTTGCTATAGCGAGGGAGCTGGCCACCAGCACTTGCATTTGGCAGAAACACAAGGCAGCTAGGGGAATGAAAAACCTTCACAGCAGAAAATAAGGGAAGGCTCTGGTAGGCTCTGATGGCAGGCTGTTGGCATGAGGAAGCTGGAGGCACACTGACCAGAAGCAGAGCATTTTCTGCCATTTGTTTGGGAAGCATATTTGCTTCCTTCTGTTGGTCCTGAGTGGGAAGGTGGGGGATTATGAAGTTGTGGAATAGGGAATCTGGATGTCATTGATCAAGTGCTGGTCTTTCTGGGCTGATTAGTGCAGAGACAGAGGTTTGGTTTCCCAGTGTGATTGCTGTAGAGGATGTGGGTTAGAGTTCTATTGTCAGGTTTGGCTATGTCGACTTGTATATTAAGTCTCTCATGATGAAATAGTACATATAAAGTGCTTAGCAAATGACTTGGCCCATAGTGAGGTTCAGCTTTAATTTAACATCACTTCTTTTTTTAGTAGGTAATACACAACTACTTACACTGGGGCTAGTTTTCTTAACTGTAATAGGAAGTAATTTACCATATGGCAAAAAGCTGGCTCCCCAAACATTATTAACATAATCCATTGCTAAGACAAAGCTGAGTTATTGCTTACCAAATACATGGGAGAATATCACCTCGCAAAGCTTTTACGGTATTTCAAAGAGGGAAGTACAGTCAGAATTGACTGAGAACTGGAAGTTTGGCTTAAGGTGGGTCTTTCAATTTGGGGTCATGATTAGGATTGAGCAAGAATCATAATACAAGCATCAAAGGCTAGAATTTTGGGCTTCCCTGGTGGCGCAGTGGTTGAGAGTCCACCTGCCGACGCGGAGCGGCTGGGCCCGTGAGCCATGGCCACTAAGCCTGCGTGTCTGGAGCCTGTGCTCCGCAACGGGAGAGGCCACAACAGTGAGAGATCCGCGTACCGCAAAAAAAAAAAAAAAAAAAAAATGGCTAGGATTTTGAGGGATTCAAAGACTCTTTAAGCAGAAAATGTCTGTTGATATTGTCCACTGAAGAGTTGATGTCTCTTTTGAGAAGTTCCTGTAATAAACAATCACACTATCTGCTTAAGCAGGACAGCCCTGGAAGAGTAAAGAAGTGTTAATGAATTGCAAAGTCATATTAATGTAGACAGTAAGTTATGATTTCAGTTTTCAGTGCCCAGGCTGAGCATGAGGGAAGAAGGTTCTGGTTCTCACATAGATGGTACCTAATTATGTCTATCAATTTTTTTTTTTTTTTTTTGGCAGTACGTGGGCCTCTCACCGTTGTGGCCTCTCCCGTTGCAGAGCACAGGCTCCGGAAGTGCAGGCTCAGTGGCCATGGCTCATGGGCCCAGCCGCTCCACGGCATGTGGGATCTTCCCAGAACGGGGTACTAACCCACGTCCCCTGCATCGGCAGGTGGACTCTCAACCATTGCGCCACCAGGGAAGTCCAATGTCCATCAATTTTTAAAGATAGTTACAGAAAGCTTGATCTAGTTTAGAAAATTTTAATCTCTCATGGAGGTGTTTTTCTCCAAATGATTCTCTAAATTTCTTCTAAAGAACCCTCATTTCTTCAAGATATGAAAAGGAATTGGTGAAAAAGATGCTATGGCTGAACGAGATTGACAAGTTCTTCTAGAGCTTCTGCTTGTTGATACACAGTACCCTTGAACACAATAAACCATGAGAAGTGCAGCATTCAAGACTCCTCTTTAACTCTCTTTAACTCAGCAGCTTTGAGTGTAAGTGGTTTACTTGGAAGGTTAGGAATTGATCCCAAGAAGCACCATTAGAGTGGTGGAGAAGTGAGAAAAAGAAGGGAAAAAAGCCAATATAGGGCATATGAATGAGCAGGGTGCTACTGCAGACACCTGGGGTTCAGTCCTGCTGAAAACCCTGGAAGACAGTGCAAAAGGAGCTTCAGAGTTGTCCCATCTAGGGGTGTTATAACCTACAGGTATTTATGCCTAAATTTCCTTTCCTCAATGGCTGAGAGCTGTTCTTAGAAACAACGATCCCAGCACTTCTGGCTTGCCTTGGGCAAGGGCCAATAGAAAGCCCTCAGGTAGAGAGCTGTAAGATTTTTAAACAAATCACCATCAATATATTCTTGTACAGAAACAGTGAGTGCTACTGCAACAGTGACTGTTGAAGGGGATGTGCTTGGGGCTCCAATAACATCTGCTAAATCCTGCCACTTGCTATGCACAGATTCATTCATCTCCCAAGATAAGTTCAGTTCATCCCATCACTGCTTCTTCAAGTTGGCGGTCCATAATAACTTCTAAAAAAACAAATAAGATTTACAATGAGAAGGTTAATGGGAACTTAACACAGGAAATATAATGGGGAAAGCTACAGTCCTCACTATTACAGTTATGACATTGAGGTTATAATTGACATTGTACATCTCCTGATACCACTTACTATATTCACTCTAAATACCTTAGCCAGTACTTCTGCTTGTCCCTGAGAGGCCCAAGCCCACTTATTACACCTTTGTGTTATTATGAAAGCCTCAAGAAAATTCCTAGAGAATTTGTGAGTTTCATATATACTCCTCCCTATCTTTATTATATAGCAGCCACCTCATCTTGTTTTAGTGAGGGCTAATTCTGTGTCAGTACAGTAACTCCTTTCTTTCCCTATTAATCTAATAGCACAAAGAGCGTCAAATGACCTGGCAGCAGCTATTTAGTGGGACCATTACTCTATCCCCTGGTAGAAATGCCCAATCTCTCCCCCAGAAATCAGGACCTCTAATCCAGCAGAGTTGACAAGGAAGTAAAATTTCCCCAAGGTCATTGGGAATAGTGACAAGGGCCTCTCCAAACGTCACCCATGTTCCTGGATCCATGTATTATGTCACAAATACAGCAACATATGGTAGCCATTGGTTTAAAGTTATACCATATCTTGAAGGATAATACCACAATTCTACAGGGCTGTACTTCACTATGCTTTTAAAAGGCTATCCCAAAGTTCCATTAGGCCAGCTACTTCAAGGTTAAGAGATATATATGGTAGGACCAATGAATTTCATGATGATGTGCCTCCTTTGCCAAAAAAGTGGGTCTCTTGGTTCAAACAGTTTCATATGGGATGTCATATCTGTGAGTTCTCAGATAGTGGTGCCAATCAAGAATGTGGCAGAGAAAGGAAACCAGGATACATATAAATCCTAGCGAGGAAAAATCACTGCTCCCTCCAGAGTTCAGGGCTACCTTCTGGTTATTATTGCACAATAAATACATACAGTTCATCTCTGTACTTTTAGTGCAGAGTTCTACACGATAGATCATGCTGCCTCGTATTTAAAAATTCTCAATGCTAAGAAATTATTTTTCAGTTATTTTCAAAAGAGCAAACCTAGCATGAAACTCAAGCCAATACCATATGGAATACAGAATAAAATTAATTAGCATAGTATTAATTGCATACCATTAATTTTCAAGGACAATTGCAAATTAGACCAACTCACTCATTTCTAAAATGTAGCTTATGTATGGGAATATCTTTATGTCTCAGACAAGTTACGCATTTGTTAAAACTAAAATATTTCCCTTCAATCTCAGTTCTCTAAAGATGCCATAAAAGGGTGACAGATGTTGAATGGGAAGAGTGAGAGCTTGTGAGCCATAAGCCTAACAACACAAATCAGGGAGAAAAATAGCAGGCAAGAAGCAGAAAGGACCAAGGAAAGCCCTTCTGCAGTAGCCCAAATACCCAGTCCAGAAACTTGCAGAAAGGAAAAACAAATTTAATGTTATCAGTCAAGAGAAACTAAGAACCTTACAGCAAGACTCTATTTTTGTCTCTTTGCTATTGCCTTCATTATTCAGCTGATGTCAGTAAGGCAGGACTCTGCAAAATTTTACTCCTAATCATTTGCAACACACTGACAGCGTGCTCTGCTCTGTATTGACTTAGAAGAGGTCTTGGTCTCTGTTCCGGGCTCTTACAATCAGGCTGAAGTAGCCACAGCAATTCAAACAGAAAAATGCCAGCTGAGAAGGGGATTAAATCTCAAGAGGTGCAAGGGTGCATGTAACATTATTAGCCATAACACCACATAGATGGTAATTAAGCAGAGAGCACTTCCATTTCGCCACCCTCGGCAGCCCATATCAAAAGGCCACTGTTTAAATTAAGTCAACCTATGACCTTGATGTGACTTATGATTTGCCAAACTCATAACACTGCACATCAGTAATTCAAATAAATTTAAATAGCGAGTTGTAAGATACAGACTTACATGATCTCTTAATATTTTAGAATCAAAACACATGGTGATTTTTAGACTCTGAAACCATCTATCAAGTCATCCCAACGCAGGAATATAGCAGTGTAGAAACTAGATTGTGTTTTGATACATTCATCTGACATGAACGTCAGCTAAATCTCACTCCAATGGGTAAATTTACAAAGACTCACTGAGTAATTCAACAATATATTCATGATATTATATAACTGTAGCAGATTCAGTCTATACTTTTACATCAGTGAAGCTGGTTCCACTCTGCCCAAGTCAAGTGAAATCAGTGTTAATTATTATTTAACTGAATTATATTCCACCTCATATAGCACTGTGATTAATCAAGTAGTGAGAATGATCATAATGTCCTTAGCTTATAATGTCCTCAAGCAGGCTCCATTATTCTTCATATATACGTTATGGTAAAGCCCTATTTCAGTCCCATGAAGTTGATATATCTTAAGGTGATATGACGCTACTTCTTTTTTCCAAAATCTTTTTTTTCCCCAGACTTTTCTCAACTCTCTGTAACATAAATGAAAATTAAGGTATTAATTTTCATGATTCTGCCAAGAAAGATACGGCAATCCTGAGGATTTCTTGAGCAAAGGGAGTTTGAAGTAGATGTAAGAGAATCTTAAGCAAGCGATGGTGGAACACCCAGGAACTAACAACAGGAAGCCATTACAATCCCTGGAATTTAAGGAACTAGCGGAAGGAAAGGTATTAGTGAAGCCCAGAGAGGTCTTAAGTTTGTAAAAGAGGAGCCATTGACAGAAGCTGTAACTGTAGGACCAGTCACTGACAGAACCACGGCAAGGGAGGGAGGAGGATGGGGGATGGGGGTATGTGCTCTGACCTCTCTCTTCTCCTGCCATCTAATCTCCTGCTTGTGCTTCCCATTGGCTGAAGTCAGTCAGAAGGCAAAAATATCAGGGTGATGGAAACTAGTTGTCAGCCTCCTGGGGCATAAGCAGGGCAGAAAAGCGTGAAGAATATACAACACAATGATTAAATATAGATATAGTTAGATATTTTGTTTTTCATATTACCAATAAATATTTGTCTATTAAAAATATAGTCTGTGGTCCTATCTAATAAAACAATGAAATTTATTTTCTATCTCGTCTGTTTTTTTTTTCTTGCAGTAATTCATTTCTATTTCAAGAGTAAATAATTTGAAAACAGATTTTAAACTACAATTAAGTATATCCACTAAATGCTATTTATCCAAAGGAGGGACTCATCTATTGAATACTAGATGTACTTTAAAATTCACTTCCTTACCTACTAGCAACAAGTTCAACCTGAACCTTGCCCCTAGGATCCCAATACAGATAAGCACTGATAAGACACTTAAATGGTCCATATGCCATATCGACCCGAGTTCTATTTATTCAGTTCCATGAATCCTCATCTGAAAATGTTATTTACAATCCAAAAACTGCCACTCAGGTTGATATGGATGTAATTAGTAACTTCATTCTTAAAAGTTAATGCTTTCATTATATAGCACTGAATGTGTGATTCAATGTATACCATTTTCAGGAAATATATACTCAGATGAAATATTTTCACATTTAAAAGGGACTGTTACCGATGCTCAAAAAAACCCACCTCTAATTATATCTTTGAATAAGCAAAACAATCCAAGAAGGGAACTTGAGTGTGGAGAGAGAGAGTGAGCCCAGCATGAAGTATGTAGATTAATAAGAGTGAAGATATGTAAGGAGATTGTAGACAGAGGAGGAGTGGCAGAGTCTAGATCTCAGAGGTGGGGCATGCCTTCTAATGATTAAGTTCATACTGGTGTTTCATAGAGGTAGAATAGAAATGGAGGTTAATGATTCAAGGAAGGAGAGAAACTATTCAGTTAAGAGATTTAATGAACCATCACCAAGAATAAAAGTGGGAGTGAGTTACCAAGCGAAAGACATAATGCATGCTTGGAGCCTCCTCTGCTATTTTTTCTTAATCAATTAATGTCAAACTGTTAACCTTACACATTCATTGGGACCCCTTTTTTTTTCCATTTTCAATATATGCTTCTCAAATATATGCAGGCATGTTAATTAGTCCACTTATATAACTCCCCCAAACTATAATTGGAAATGTTTCTGTAACTGGCCAACTGATCAAGCCCAAACATGATAAAACTTTTCATAATTTCTCAAAATTATTAGAAATGTTCAATCTACTTGCCTAAGCACAATAAACATGTATCTGTCCAAATGGAAATAAGTCATACTCACTCTAGTCTTCAACATGTTTTTGAACAAAATTGGACTCCAGAGCCTATGTTATTTCTGCCACCATTGCTTTTCTCTTCATGAAGATGAATACTGTTTCCCAAATTAAGAGAAACACTAAACACTAAACTAAATTAGAAACACTAGACTTGTGAATCCTGAGAGCATATAGCTCACAGTGAAGAGAAAATTGTTGAAACAACACATTTTTGTTGAATTGAAATTAATTCATTTTCCTACCTATCAATTTTCACAACTGAAAGGCTCATGCCTTTTGTTTTCTCCTCTAATTTTACAACGAATGCCCTAAAGCAGAGTGCATTCTAAATTCATGCTGCCTATTCACTCTGTCATAAAATTTCTGGAATTCAATGACTCAAAGCTAAGGTGTTTTTAATCCACTTAAAAGCATCTACATGAAGTGTAAATATAAATTGAAATTTTCATATAAACATGAAAATAAAATCTAACAAATGACAAGCTGCTGTGAATTATTTTGGTCACTATTCTTTGGGCTCTTAAGGCATTCAAACAGGCTTTAAAACACTTCTAAAGCCATAATTTCATTTTGTATTAGCTTTATGAACATAATATGGATTATCATTTTTGTTTCTTCACATAAAATAAATCCTCACCATACGTTTTTACCATGCCAGAACTATTCTTCTTATGCACACTTAATATGTAATAAAACATTCTCCTTAGACCATAAAAATCCAAAACTAAAGATGATAACCTTCACCACAGTTGTAACAGGGTTCTGTTACAACTTAAAATAGAAATTAAACTTAAACTTAAAATAGAAGTTAAAAACTTAAAATAGTAATTTCCTGGATAAACTGCATATTTTTCCAAAGACAGCACAAATTCAAAGAATCAAATCTGGGGACTAGGCAGGACATTAAAAGACACTCAAATATGTTCTCATCTGCTATCCCACCTGCCTCAAGATGGGCCAGAATTCAGTAATCCCAGCTAACAGATGAGGATTTAATATAGATTTTAAGTCCTCTAGACAAAGAGATTTTATAACTGTATAATATGCCTTTAGCATTTTTGCCATTAGCTTTATTTATTTATTATATATCCAGCCTATATCCTCCATATATCTTATAGCTTCTATATCTTAGCCCCTTTTATTGTTTCTTTTTTTTTTCTTTTTTTTTTTTTTTTTGCGGTACACGGGTCTCCCATTGTTGTGGCCTCTCCCATTGCGGAGCACAGGCTCTGGACGTGCAGGCTCAGCGGCCGTGGCTCACGGGCCCAGCCGCTCCACGGTATGTGGGATCTTCCTGGACCAGGGCACGAACCCGCGTCCCCTGCATCGGCAGGCGGACTCTCAACCACTGCGCCACCAGGGAAGCCCTCTGTTTTGAATTCCATAAACATGTAATAGATATTTTGGAGAACAAGCCTTTATATAGTGTTAGATTCTAATTTGCTTTAAACTAAGAATAGGAGAGAGTCTTAACATCACCTAGATAAATGCCCTCCCAAAGTCTCTTTCATGACCTCCTTGATATGTTTGCCTTTCTTTGCTTGAACACTCTGAGTGACAGGGAGTTTACACCTTGTAAGGATACCTCTGTGGGTAAGTCTTTTCTGCACTAGGTTAATTATCTGCTTCCTTCTACTATTTATCCTTGGCCATAGTATCAGCCTTTCAACAATTTGAAGGCAGTCATTGTGTTTTTCTCAGGATATTCTCTTCTAAAATAAATATCTGATATTCTTTCATGGGATGAAATTAAAGATCTTTATCCCCAAGAAAGGAAACATCCGTGTCAGAAAACGGGACATCCACATCTAACAATGCATAAATCTGATATCCCCCAGACCCTGGGCATCCCCCAGTTTTCTGGCTCTGGCAGCAAATTTAAAGGATTCTTTGTAAGAAAGAATGGGTGTATTCCCCCAAATCAACCTCAAAAACAAATATAAATGTATAGACTCCAACATTTGTTTAATGATTATACATTTACCATCACAGAATTTAGAAGACCTTTTGAACTTATATTCCAATCTCAACCTTCTTTGGCAGTAACAACCATTCTAAGTCTACAGTTACCCACAATAATAAAGAATACTTCTTTTACTAACCTTAAGTTTAACCTCATTAAGCTTTGAAGTAGCTCCCTAGTTCTAGTTTTCCAGAATATAATGAACAATTCGGCATTGTAGACTATTTTTCTATCCCTATTTTCCAAGACTATTTACTCTTAATCCTTCTTGTCTGCTCTAATATATCTCTTTGCAACCTTTTCTTCTACCTCTTTACCCTAGGTTTTTCTAATTACTAATCTGGAGCATTTCCTCATTTGTTTTTTTCTTAAGATATAGTGCTAAAGTGTCACATAAAGTTTTAATGTATATAGAGTAGATGTTTTAATTTGTGAGTCATCTGGATTTTCAGAGAAGTTAAGAGTGTAAAGTGTTGCTGAGGAGTCAGAGTTGTGAAAGGAAAAGATAGGAAGTAGGACTGAGTAGGGGAGCCATTAGTCTGAATTGCAGATTTGACAAAGTCTTGGATAAGCAAAAGGGGAGTTCCAAATGGAAGAATGCCTATAAAGGAGTTCTGCACTGGGCAAAAATGGCTAGATCTTTGTGTAAGAGTCTTTCTTGGTCATTGTCTGGGGGCAGGTACCATTATCTTCACTCAAAACTGGAAATGGACCTGAAAATGTTAACAGCTAGAGGTTGTTGGTTAAGCACAGTTTTCAAAGCAGGGCAATGAGCCCTTTCTTGAGGAGGGATCTGAGCACTGTATCTCTATGTCTACCACAGTCTACCCTCTGCACCATGTGGATCCACTTCTCCGTATATGTGTAGCAAGCTCCAGGACTCTGAGCTCTCTTCCAAAGTGAACACTTAGAAAAGTCATTCTGGTTGGTTCCAAGGCTGAAATCATCTTCATCTTCCCCTTTCCTTTCTAAATTTTCCTTGCCTTCAGCTATCATCTTTGGTGGTTACAGTGGCTTACTTGGAAGTGTGACCTGAATCTTCACTTCTGAGAGACCTGAGCCCTGATAAAAATTCCTTTCTTACATAAGGGTTGCTGAACTTGTCTATTTACAACCACAGCTGGTTGAGTGATTACCAATAGGCAGCCAAGCAGGTGCAGAGTTCCACATGTATTATTATTCCTTGTCTCCATAGTAACAGCAACCCTACCTCCTCTAGATCATCAGATCAATTATCCTTACCAATACCATGATTTCTCTTCTTGACTCCTGGTTCCTGGACATAAAGAGTCCAAAGCACTCAGGTAGTAACTGTAGCTTATAGTTCAAATAAATCTTTGCTGCATCCCCTGACAAGAGTGAGGTTCCTTTGGGGACAAATACCTCTAACTTACAAAGCACAGAGTTGCAGGGACAGCAAACGCAGTTCCCCAGTGGATCACTGGGAATAATGGTAAATGGAGGCATTCCTGTTTCCAACCCTTTGTACCTTGACCAATTAATTCTCCCTATTGGGCTCAGGGAATCATACACGTTCTTTAATTCGATGGGTATGCTACAACCTAGAGTATGGCCCCTCATTCTCACAAACTATTACTTTTACTCTAATGCTTCAGCTATGCCTTCAGTAGACTACTGCAGCGATCTGTCAATCTGGCTGCTTCTGGATGGTACGGTATATAATTCAACCAATGGATCCTATGGTCATGAGTCCACCTCATCACCTCCTTCACTAAGTGGGTCCCTTGGTCAGGTGCCATATTGTAGGGATTCAACGCCAGGGGAGCAAGTATTCCCTAAGCCTTAGGTCGTGATTTTGACTGAGGCTCTGTGGGAATGAAAGACAGTGTCCAGGATAAGTGACTATTCCTCTGAGAAGGAATTTATAGTGTTTCCAGGATAGAGGGGGCCCAAGATGAGGGGTCTGAGGAGTCAGAGAAATTTGTGGGGCAAAAAGCTAGAGCAGCACCCACATAGATGTGTCAGGCTGCCGGTTTTCCAAGCAGGGTGCTGACTTCAGCATAATAGTCCTGCCTTGGCTGAGCATTCAGTTATCTTTGGAGTCTGGTAATTGTTAAATCCTGAGTTTGGTCATCAGCATTTTGTACTCTCCCACTGTGTCTCCTTTCTTAGAAAGTTCTCCAGGGGCTTCCCTGGTGGCCCAGTGGTTAAGAATCTGCCTGTCAATGCAGGGGACATGGGTTTGAGCCCTGGTCCAGGAAGATCCCACATGCCACGGAGCAACTAAGCCCATGAGCCACAACTACTGAGCCCACGTGCCGCAACTAATGAAGCCCACACACCTAGAGCCCGCGCTCCGCAACAAGAGAAGCCACCGCAATGAGAAGCCGGAGCACTGCAACGAAGAGTAGCCCCCGCTTGTCGCAACTAGAGAAAGCCCGTGCTCGGCAACGAAGACCCAATGCAGCCAAAATTAATTAATTAATTAATTAATTAAAAAAGCACAGACTCTTTAAAAAAAAAAAAAGAAAATTCTCCAAAGTCACTACCAATGAAAGTTTTAGCAACTAGGCCACCACTTTGTGCCAAGAATAAGGTATTTTGGCAATAGGATCCTATTGCCAACGAGATGGTGAGCAATCCAGACCACAAATTCCACCTTACTGGCTGTTTTATTAGACCTCTGCTAGTACCACTGTGTTAATTGAATTCTCCAGGAAGCAGATCCTGAGATAGAGCTAAGATACAGAAGTTTTACTGGCACGCAACACCCATGAAAGGCAAAAAGGAAAAAGTGAACTGAGCAGGAGGTCCTGACAAAGTCTCCATCAGCCAACAGGGAGCTCTGGTGTAAAACTTGCCTGTTAGAGCAGTCCCATGTTGGGCGAAAGCAGCCTGCCCTCATAGCACAGTCTGGATTAGTCATTGATTAAGGACACCCTAAGAAGCATGTGATATTGACTCAAAGGATAAGGTAGAAATGAAAGAGTTAACAGCCAGAGGCTGTCTACTCACCATACTAGTTCAAAGGTACATATCATGGTCACAGTTTTACTTCTAAGACCTTGTCAAAAAGCACTCAAGACTGTGAATTTTGGACACTCCGGGATATTGACTTGATGCCCCTCTGTTGAGGGTCAAATCCTTAGCTAAAATAAAGAGGTAATTCTTGGCCAATCTGGTCCTCTATTACAGATAGTGAACAAGTAAGTGTGACAGGTCTTTTTCCTTAGTAAAGTATGGTGATTGTTCCTTAGAAACTTGCTTTCATGAAGGCGTTTGCAAATTGATTTTCTTATAGTTGTTCTTGATGCTTCTTTTGCAGCAATTCTTATCTGAGTTAATCTATTACCTTTTATATTGCTACAACCATAACTCAGATAAAACATAATACATTTTCATTTTGTAACTCCATTATTTTTGCAGTAAGTCAATATAATCTGAGGTGAAGCATGCCTTGCTCAGCATTTATTGATCTGTTGGTTTGTTCATTGTTTACATCAAAACACCACTTGTCAGTTCTGGCCCTATTACAATTATCTTCTCATAGGGGAAATGACAGCTTCAACGCCCAAATATGAGTCAATTTCCAAGGTGAGTTACTCTCAAGATGCTGGTACAGAATGTATACCCCACTTCCTCCCTCTAGACATGAATGATGGATAACTTTCATTTTCTAGCTCAAAAAGAGAGAAGTATATATCTATACTAACAAGATACCACTTTCTCCAATATAAGAAAAAGTTATTTTCATTTGCATCACAGTGTATGAGCATACAGTAGATGTTCAATAAATGATAATCATTATTAATATTGGTTCAAACAATCATGAACGTGTCTGGTCATTAGCAGGAATCAATTTTGGTGAGGTGGAATGGTGAATGATAAGGCAGGTTGGAGCAACTTTTCTAACACCCACAGAAATTAAACTGGTCTTTCAAACTTCTCACTAGGCAGACAACAAACAATGCTAAGCTTGACTTCTCAGGTACCTAAGATTCTTCCTCTTTATTTTAGAAGTATTCTGCAACCACATTAACTCTCAAAAATCATGGAAATATTAGAACTAGAAAAAATATTACTTTTTACTTGCTAACTTACTGTACTAATATTTTCCAACTTTTGTTTTTTTTACTATCTACTCTTATTTCTAAAAAGCAATTTAACCACTAATTCAGTCAGTCACTCTATGGACCCAAGCATACATTTACCACATTCCTAACTATGGAGAATTTTGCTTCCAATATCCCTTTTCATAAAAATGTCCTTAGTCTTTCCCCTTGCATGTGAAAGTTATATAAAACCATTCCTGGGCTCAGCTAAAAGCCTTCTTTCTTCATGGATTCTCATATATAAGGACTACCTACAATATCTCTGTTACCTCCTATAACTTTTTTTTATTATTTCATATGTTTTGGCACTTGAAAGAGAACTGCTTTTCATATCGCTGCCATTCATTGAATCTCTTTTATAACACACATTGCGACCTATCAGGCTAACAGAGTTTGTGTGATCTTTGGTAAGTCCCTCTGACTCTCTGAGCCTTGATATAGAAATTCTAAAGTCATTCCCAGCTCTACAATTTTGTAATTTTATGAGTTGGCTTAAATTCTTAGCCTGGCATTATATTCTAAGCAATTTTTATTATCCTCTCAGCACCCACCAAACTAGTTAACTTAGTACACATAAGATCATAATAAGTACATTCTGAATCAATGAATGAATGAATTCATTAATTTAAAGCTTCATTGACTTAGAAAGTGTACTTTGGGTAGAGAAATGTAGTTACAACCTCCACTGACTGTTTATGCTATTGAAAGCCTTAGCCGCTATTCTACTTAGATTTAAAATGACCCACTAACTTTTGTTTTATTTCAAAAGAGTTTTTCTAGACAACAGGGTCACAGTTAGATATATATGCACAAGTCTGAGTGACAGATCTGTTTGAGTTGAACAATCACTTTTATAGGCAATAATATTTTAATAAGTTGATCATTTGTATTTTTTCTTTTTAATATTCTTTTTGGTCAAACTGTTGTAAAGGCAAATTATACTAATCATGTTCAAAACCATGATAAAAGCTATAGAAGTTTAAAATATGCACATGTGTGCATATGTATATAAATTATTGAAAATGGCTGAAAAAGAAAAAAGCAATAGCATAAATCTATCCAAATTTTTAAATAGTGCCCCCAAATTTGTCACTCTTTTAAAGTTTGTTTAGAAAAATAAAAGTGAAATTAGGTTGGATCTAGAGACTGTCATACAGTGAAGTAAGTCAGAGAGAGAAAAACGAATATCGTATATTAACGCATATATGTGGAACCTAGAAAAATAGTACAGATGAACCGGTTTGCAGGGCAGAAATAGAGACACAGATGTAGAGAACAAACATATGGACACCAAGGGGGGAAACTGGCTGGCAAGGGGTGGTCGTGGTAAGATGAACTGGGAGATTGGGATTGACATATACACACTAATATGTATAAAATAGATAACTAATAAGAACCTGCTGTATAAAAAATAGAATAAAATTCAAAAACGAAAAGTGAAATTAGGTTAACAATAAGGACTTTAAGCCTGATTAAAATCCAGCAGCATATGGTGTTTTTTCTTATTCTATAAGGATAGAAATGAGATGCTTCTGATTACCTCCTACTCACCCCATTGGTGAAAAAGCTATCTCCCACCCTAAATATTACAAGATACCCAACACTGGACACAGGAGAATGAGAGGAGTTTGTTAGTCACATATACTCCTGCCCTATATATCATGCAGGTCAACACAGGGGTTGCATCCAGGAGCAGAGTGAACCAACACTGGCTGTGGGTGGAAAGTCTGTAGTAACAAGAGGGTAAGGTGCCCCCTGGTTCTTGCTGTAGGATGTGAACGGCTTGTTGTACAATTTTATGGGCTGAAAGGGAAGTGTAATCCATTAGGTTGAGGACCAGCTAGAGTAAAGCTAGTCCAGTTGATAGGGGAACTATCTGGGTGGGGAGCCTTTCCTGCCTGTGGAAAGTACTGATATATCTGACAAGGGCAGGGGAACTCACAGGCCCTGTGAGGCTCAAAGATGTCAAGCAGCCCTTGAAGTTTTAGGTCTTACAATACTTGAGATCAGGATCAGTTTTAAAAAGGAGAGGAGATTGTTAGGCATTTATAATTTTTTTAAAGTTTTATCATGAATCAGTCCTCTATTAAGCACCTTATATATGTGGCCACTCATATATACCAACAAGGGATAATATCCTAATGGGTGTGAGTGACACCTGAAATTGACTGAATGTCTGGCATCAATAGATGATAATGCTGTAATTTTATTAATTCATGGAGCAATGGAGTCTGAACGATTATTTATACTGAATATTTAATTTACCTAACATATAAGTTAGAAAGGAAAATGATGAATAAGAGGTAGAAAAGAAAGAGAAGGAAGAGGAAAGATCACTTACTTATCCTCCCTGATACTAAGCCCAGAAGTGTGAATATAGAGACCTCACCAGAGTCTTTCAAGACAGAAATGGTCCCCAAAAATTAAAACTGCAATTTAAATGAACAAGAGCTGTCAAGCTGTTACAGAAAAACCCGAATGAACTTTTTGGCCAGCCCAACATTAAGAACCCATACGATTTAGCATGAATATATCCACCAAACTGTCAGAGCCACAGAATAGCTTTTATCCTGACTTTCAACTGTAAGTATTTCAGGGACTATGAACACCAAGCTTTCCCCCAGGAATTATATTTGCCATTCAATGAGCCCTGAGGAAAATGTTTCAGACAGATACTGACTATGTCCCTGTCAACATTAGACTGGGCCAGGGACAAATCCTAACAATTATACTGCATCTTGTAAAACATCCCTATATTCTTCTAGGAAATAAATAATTTCATGCTCATCCATTTTTATCATGACGTGTGCAATACTACTTATTCCCTAGAAAATAAATTATAGCCACACTTTCCCCAAAAAGCTTGCAGTGTCTTATCCATCAGTCCCCAAAGTAAAGAGTGTTATAAGCTATTAAGGAGATTCTGGAAATGCTTTTGGATGGGACCATCAGGAGGGTCTGATGCTTAGAGGTATAGAGCAGAGCAGGACATGCATAAATGAATATCATCAGTAAAGTTTTGTTTAAAGGATGAATCACTGACTCACAAGAATGAAAAATTTCCAGCATCACCTAGATTTTGGCCTGGGTATCTTAAAAGAATTTTATAAACTCAAGTAGAATTACCTTATAAATCTGAATGAAGTAGATGGAAACCTAACAGAATTTTTTAAACCAAATTTAGTTTTTCAGACTGAGGGTTTATGTAAGAAACCGTATCAAATCTCTACATTCTAAAATGGAGCTATAAAATTGAATTGAAGATTGGTTCCAAATTGTGAATTTTTTTTTTTTTTTTGCGGTACGCGGGCCTCTCACTGTTGTGGCCTCTCCCATTGCAGAGCACAGGCTCCAGATGTGCAGGCTCAGCAGCCATGGCTCACGGGCCCAGCCGCTCCGCGGCATGTGGGATCTTCCCGGACCAGGGCATGAACCCGCGTCCCCTGAATTGGCAGGCGGACTCTCAACCACTGCGCCACCAGGGAAGCCCCCTAAAATGTGAATATTTTTAAAAGACATTTACCTTTGTTTAGAACTGCAAATTCTCCCAGCTCTGGACATGCAGCCCATCTGCTGCTTCTTCCCCCCTGTTGAAGCACAGGTCCTATAAGATTCCAATCTACCCCCATTTTCTCTCCTTCCCCTTCTTAGAGACTATATTCTGGTCATTTTCTCTCTCTCTCTCTCTGGCATCTTCAGTCTTCCTCTCTACTGAATCACCTCTTTCAATGTTCTAATGGGCTTTAATTCCATCTGTATCTTAAAGGGATAAAACCTTAAATTTATATCCCCCACGCTGAGTATTCACACTATTTCTCTGCTCCACTCCACAAAGATTCTTGAGTTTACACTATCTCCAATTCCTCATCTCCCATTCACTCTTCACATAATTTCACATTGCTATCTACTCCTACCATACTTGTTAATACTCTTTCAAATGTTATCAAATACCTATGGTGCTAAACCCAAAGTCCTCTGTTTTGCTAGTATCTTACTTGGTTTATCATTCAAAGTAGGCTAGATTTTTCCTTCAGTAAAAAAAGACCCAAACAACAACAACGGCTACAATGACTGATTTTTCATTCATGTTATGTGTCCATCACAGACCAGCTATGGCTATGCTCCTCCCTGCCTTCACTCTAGAAGCCAGGCTGATGCTGGTGGAGTATCCTCTACCTGGAACATTGCTTGTGCCATGGCTAAAGGAAAAAGGGTAAGTGAGGTATGTGCTAGCGGGAAATGACTCAAGGCTCCTCTAGTGAAAGCAAGTACATTGCTATGTGTGACTTTAACAGGGAGGGGCAGTGAATATTGGTGAATCTGTCAACTTGGCAGGTCAACTATTTTTCCATAGTTGAATACTCTTTCATTTGTGTAACACTCTCAACACTTGGCTTCCATGACACTGTCCTTTCCAGATATTCCTTCTACCCCTCTGACTGTTCTTTTCAGCCACTTTTGTTGACTACTTTTCTTATCTAACCTGGGAAGTTTGGAATTCCTCAGGGTTTAGTGTAAGGCCTTTCATTGTCATACACTCTTTCCTTAAATGTTCTTATTCACCTCCATGACTTAAAATATTACCTATGTATTCATAATTCTTAAATGTGTATCTCTAGCTTTTCTAAACTCCAGGCTTATCTATCTCTTAGACATATATATATATATATATATCTCACAAGTATCCCACATTTAGAAGGTCCAAGACGAAATCTGATCTCCTTCCAAACCTGTTTCTCCCTCAGTCTTATCATCACGGCTAATAGAATTTTCAACCATCTAATTGTTTGTGCCAGAAACCTGGGTGTTGCTCTTAATATCTTCCTCTCTTTCGCCTGACATCCAACCCATACCAAGTTCTGTTGCGTCTATCTCCAAAAATGTTCTCAAATAAGTCTGCCTCTCACCATTTCTCCACCTTAGTTTAAGGCAGGATGTCTGTCACTTGAATTACTACAATAGTTACCCTCTTAACTTCTCCTAATTTTCTTTTTTGCCCATTCTCCTGTATTCCTATGATTTCTTTATAGAGAAATTAGGCTGATCAATTGAAAAACCAAATCCAATTTGATCACATCAATCTCTTGCTCAAAACCATAAAACGGCTTTCCATGACATTTAAAATAAAATTCAAACTCCTTAATGTGTCCTAAAAGGCATGCTCTGAATCCAGTCTCTCCTTCCAATCTCATCTCTGCCCTTCCCTCTCTAGTCTCCAGCAAGCTGCCTTCTCTCCAAGTCTAGAAACATGGCAAGATCTTTCCAGACTCAGAGACTTTGTAAATGCTGTTTTTTGGTTTTTTGTTTGTTTGTCTGTTTTTTGCCTGGGTACCCTTCTCTTTCTCGTTGCCCTCATCTTCGTCTTGCTAACTGCTACTTACCTCCATCTGAACTAGAGATCATTTCATTAATAGATCTTCCTTAGGAATCCAAACTAGCATTATTTTAGCTCTTCCATAGCACCATAATATTTTCTTGTATCACACATTAAAAATTGAGTATTACATCAGTCTGCCAGAGCTGCTGTAAGAAGTGTCACAAACTGGGTGGCTTATAACAAAAGAAATGAATTTTCTCACAGATTTGAAGGCTAGGAGTCTGACATCAAAGTGTTGAAAGGGCCATGCTCTCACTGAAAGTTCTAGGAGAAGAGACTCTCTTGCTTCTTCCTTGCTTTTTGGTGGCATTCCTTAGCTTATACATAAATCACTTCAGTCTCTGCCTCTGTCATAAGGAAGACATGGCTGTCTTCCTTATGTCTCACATTGTCTGCCTACTGCGCATGTCTCTATGTCCAAATATCCCTCTCATAAAAACACCGGTCATTGGATTAGGGCCCACCATAACTCAGTATGGCCTCATCTTAACCTATGAGTAGAATTACTACATCATATAGAATTTCTATGTTTAATAATATAAGAAAATGTCAAATAGTTTCTCAAAGTGGTTGTAATATTTTACACTCCTCTAAGAAGTGTATGAAAGTTCTAGTTGCTACACATCTTCACCAATATTTTGTCTTTTTCAGTCTTTTTAAATTTTAGCTATTCTAATGGATATGCAATAGACTCTCATTGTAGTTTTAGTTTATATTTCCTTGACTATGAACGATGTGGAGCATCTTTCCATGTGCTTACCAACCATTTATATATCTTCTTTTGTGACTATTTGTTCAAACCTTTTGCAGATTTTATACTGGGTTATTTGTCATACTGAATTGTAAGAGTTCATGATATATTCTACATACCAATCCATTTTTCATCCTTGCAATCTGTGGTTTGCCATTTCATTTGTGTAAGTCTTTTATAGAATAGACTTGTTAATTTTGATGAAATCTGTTAATTTTTGTCATTGATAATTCATGTTTTTTTGTGGTCTATCTAAGAAAAGATCAACAAGATTTAATTCTGTTTTCTTCTAGAATTATGGGTTTTGCTTTTACCTAAATGTATAAGGGGTGAAATAAGAGTAATGGTTCAGTTTTTTCCATGTGGATAAAAAGTTTTCCAATACCATTTGCTTTAATGACTATCCTTTCCTTATTGAGTTTTTTTGGCACTCTAATTAAATATCATTTAACCATATGCGTGTCTCTATATTTTCATGGACACTCCATCTGGTCATTGATTTATATGCCTTTTCTTATACCAATACCACACTGTCTTGATTTCTGTGGTTTATAATAAGTCTTGAAATCAGGTAGTGTACATTCTCCAAATTTTTCAAGTTTTTCTTTTGCAAAATTGTTTTAGCTTTTATATATCCTTTTAAATTTTGTAAAGTTCTTGCTAATTTCTACCACCAAGAAAAATAGTCCACTGATATTCTGACTGTGATTGTTTTGTATATATATGTACATATATATCTAAATGTGGGAACAATTTATATTTTTAAATGTTGTCTTCTAATTCATGGCCACAGTATATCTTTCCATTTACTTACATTTTTAATTTCTCTCAATAATATATTGTAGTTTTCAGTATGTAGGATGTACATAAATATTTTTTTCTTGTAATTTCTCTCCATTTTCTTTTTCTTTTTTTTTTATTGGAGTATAGTTGCTTTACAATGTTGTGTTAGTTTCTATTGTACAGCAAAGTGAATCAGTTATACATGTACATATATCCACTCTTTTTTAGATTTATTTCCCATTTAGGTCACCACAGATCACTGAGTAGAGTTTCCTGTGCTATACAATAGGTTCTTCATTAGTTATCTATTTTATACATAGTAGTGTATATATGGCTAACCCAATCTCCCATTTGTCCCACCCTAACCTTGATAGGCATAAGTTTGCTCTCCACATCTGTGACTCTATTTCTGCTTTGCAAATAAGTTCATCTATACCATTACATATATTTTTTAAAGGTTATCCCCAAATATTTTGTTCTGATACCCTTGTAAATGGTACCTTTATTCATTTTCAATTGTTTGTTGCATAGTAATAAAACTGGGTTTTGTATACCGACCTTGCATCCTACAACCTGTTTAAATTCACTTATTAGCTCTAGTAACTTCTTTGTAGACTCCTTGGGATTTTCTACATACACAAACATGCCTCTGTGAATAAAAGTAATAGTTTCACTCCTTTCTATTAAATCTGTTAATCTTTTAAAATTTTTCTTTACATTATTACACTGGCTAGGGCATCTACTACAATGCTGAATAGAAGTGGTGAAAAAAATATTCCTATATTGTTCCCAATTTTAAGGGGGAACTATCAACATTAATAATAACCTTCACTTTAGGGTTTTCATAGATATCCTTTATCAGATTGAGAGTGTTTACTTCTTTTTGCAGTACATGAGCCTCTCACAGGCTCATGAGCCTGGAGCACAGGCTCCAGACGTGCAGGCTCAGCGGCCATGGCTCACGGGCCCAGCCGCTCTGCGGCATGTGGGATCTTCCCAGACCGGGGCGCAAATCCGTGTCCCCTGCATCGGCAGGCGGACTCTTAATCACTGCACCACCAGGGAAGCCCGAGAGTGTTTACTTCTATTCCTAGTTTGTTGAGAGTTTTTATTAATGAATGGTTATTTAATTTTGTCAAATGCTTTTTCCGCATCTTTTGAGATGATCATATTGTTAATATTCATTTTTCTATTAACATAGTGAATTGCATTTATTAATTTTCAAATGTTTAAACAACCTTGCATTCCTGGGAAAATCTCAACTTGCCATGATGTATTTCCTTTTCATATATTGTTTGATTTGATTTTGTTAAGGATTCTTTTTTCCATTTATGATCACAAGAGATTCTCTCCTGTAGTTGTTTGTTTTTTATAACGTATCAGTCTGATTTTAGAGTCAGGATAATTTTAACCTTATAAACGAGTTTAGACAGTGTTCCTTTCTAGAAACCGAGAATGACCTCTGGGCAAAGGCTAGTGAAGAAATGAGGACTTCAGACCTACAGCCACACAGAATTGAATTTTGCTAACAACCTAATGAGCCTGAAAATGGACTTTCCCTCAGTCTCCAGATAAAGGCCGAGAACAGCTGACACCTTGATTTTGGCCTTCTGAGACCCTAAGCAGTGTATCCAGCCAAGTCTGCCAGACTTCTGTCCTGGAAAACGGTTATAGAAATTATAATTTTTCCTTAGTATACAAATTTAAAGCTTACATTGCCCACTAAGCACTACTTTGGCTTAATGAAAAAAATAATATATTATTTTCATTATCAATCAGTTCAAAAGATTGCCTAATTTTCCTTGTGTTTTTTTCTATTTAATGATGTTTATAAATATGTGAAGAAATTTCCTTTTCATTGTTGAAGAATTTTAATTTATATTCTTTGTGCTCAAAAAACATATTATGTATAACTTCATTTATGTGTCTTAACATTCCTGTTATGCTTAGTATATGATTTATTTCAGTGAATGTTCCATGTACACTTGGGAAAACTGTGTATTCTGCTGTCAAGTACAGTATTCCATAATTGTCAATTAAGTTGAGTTTCTTGATAGTATGGTTCAAATACTCTAGCTCCTTAGTAATTTTCTGTCCTATCCTAGTGATTACTCAAAGAACGGTACTGAAATCTCCAACTATAATTGTGGATTTATCTATTTCTTATTTCACACCTTTAGTTTTTGCTTCATGCATTTCAAAATTTTGTTATAAGCTGCATATAGCTTTAAGATTTTTATGTCTTCTTGATAAATTGACATTTTCATTGCTATAAATGAACATTAGAAATATTTTCGTGCTTAAAGTCTATTTTATCTATTATTAATATAGACATTTCAGTTTTCTTATGATGAGGGTTTGCACAGTGTAAATTTTCCATCATTTACTTTGACTTACCTGGGTCTTTAAATATAAAGTACTTTTTTTTTTTTTTTTTGGTAAAAACATGTAGTTTTTCTTTAATCCAATCTGATCATCTATGACTTTTTTTTTTTTTTTTTTTTTTTTTTTGCAGTATGCAAGCCTCTCACTGCTGTGGCCTCTCCCATTGCGGAGCACAAGCTCCGGACGCGCAGGCTCAGTGGCCATGGCCCACGGGCCCAGCTGCTCCATGGCATGTGGGATCTTCCTGGACCCGGGCAAGAACCCACATCCCCTACATCGGCAGGTGGACTCTCAACCACTGCGCCACCAGGGAAGCCCATCTATGACTTTTAATTGGAGTATTTAGACTACCTATGTTTAATATAATTTTCAATATAGGTGAGTTTAAGTCTACCACCTTCCTGTGTTTTCTGTTTAGGCCATCTGTTCTTTGTTCCCTTTTTGCCTTTTCCTGCCTTCATTGTATTAATTGAGGTTTTTTAAATACATTTTATCTTCACTGTTATATTATTATTTATACTGTTTCATTTTATATGTTTAATGGTTGCTCTATGTTTATATGTTTAATGGTTGCTCTATAATGGTTGTTTATATTTGCATTGTTAACTTATCACAATCTACTTTCAAATAATATTGTATCATTTTGAATAATGTAAGAACTCAGTAACAGTATACTCTCATTGCTCCCTCCCCTAGTCCTTTGTGCCATTGGGTTGTAAAATTTTACTTCTATAACTTATCTTACATCTTCCTCCTTCTGTACTTATACCTTTCCATCAAGATTCATTTTTCTAATTGAAGATGATTCAAAGAAATGTAAGTATATCCCATGCTCTTGGATTGTTAAAATGGCCATACTACCCAAAGCAATCTACAGATTTAATGCAATCTCTATCAAATTACACATGACATTTTTCACAGAACTAAAACAAATTGTCCTAAAATTTATATGGAATCACAAAAGACCCAGAGTTGCCGAAACAATCCTGAGAGAAAAGAACAAAGCAGGAGGCAAATGTGCCCAGATTCCAGACAATAATACAAAGCTACAGTAATCAAAATAGCGTGATATTGGCACAAAAATAGACATATGGATCAATGGAACAGAATAGAGAGCCCAGAAATAAGCCCACATACCTACGGTCAATTAATCTTTGACAAAGGAGGCAAGAGAATACAATGGAGAAATGGGGAATGTTGGACAGCTGCATGTAAATCAATGAAGTTAGAGCACATCCTCACACTATCACAAAAATAAACTCAAAATGGTCTAAAGACTTAAATATAAGACATGACACCATAAAGCTCCTAGAAGAGAACATAGGCAACACCTACTCTGACATAAATTGTACCAATGTTTTCTTAGGTCAGTCTCCCAACACAATACAAATAAAAACAAAAATAAACAAATGGAACCTAATTAAATTTAAAAGCTTTTGCACAGCAAAGAAAACCATCAACAAAACTAAAACACAACCCTCAGAATGGGACAAAATATTTGCAAATAATGCAACTGACAAGGGATTAATTTCCAAAATATACAAACAGCTCATACAGCTCAATATCAGAAAGCAAACAACCCAATCCAAAAATGGGCAGAAGACTAAATAGACATTTCTCCAAAGAAGACATACATATGGCCAACAGGCACATGAAAAGATGCTCAACAATGCTAATTATTAGAGAAATGCAAATCAAAACTACAATGAGGTACCACCTCACAGCGATTAGAATGGCCCTCATTAAAATGTCTACAAATAACAAATGCTGGAGAGGGTGTGGAGAAAAGGGAACCCTCCTACACTGTTGGTGGGAATGTAAATTGGTGCAGCTACTATGGAAAACAGTATGGAAGTTCCTCAAAAAACTAAAAATAGAATTACCATATGATCCAGAAATCCCACTCTTGTGCATATATTCAGACAAAATTATAATTGGAAAAGATGCATGCACACTTATGTTCATGGCAGCACTATTTACAATAGCCAAGGCATGGAAACAACCTAAATGTCCATCAACAGATGAAGGAATAAAGAAGATATGATTGAGATAGACAGATAGATATAAAATGAACACACACACACACACACACACACACACACACACACACACCCTGGAATACTATTCAGCCGTAAAAAAGAATGAAATAATTCCATTTACAGCAACATGGATGGACCTAGAGATTATACTAAGTGAAGTAAGTCAGAAAGTGAAGTCAGAAAGACAAATACCATATGATACCACTTATATGCAGAACCTAAAATATGACACAAATGACATTATCTATGAAACAGAAACAGACTCACAGACATAGCAAATAGACTTATGGTTGCCAAGGGGTGGGGGGGTGGGGGATGGATGGATTGTGAGTTTGGGACTAGCAAATGCAAACTATTATATATATACATGTGTGTGTGTATACAAAATCACTTGCTGTACACCAGAAACTAACACAAGATTGTAAATCAACCATACATCAAGAAAATAAATTTTTAAAATAAATAGATAAATAAATAATAAATGAGATTTTTTTAACATCTTTATTGGAGTATAACTGCTTTACAATGGTGTGTTAGTTTCTGCTGTATAACAAAGTGAATCAATTATACATATACATATATCCCCATATCCGCTCCCTCTTGGGTCTCCCTCCCACCCTCCCTATTCCATCCCTCTAGGTGGTCACAAAGCACAGAGCTGATCTCCCTGTGCTATGCGGCTGCTTCCCACTAGCTATCTATTTTACATTTGGTAGTGTACATACCTTTTAAAAAAAAGGATTCATTCCTCTTTATCAATGTTTTTTTCAAATCATAATTGCCCACTAACATTCCCTAAGAAGAACAATTGCCTTAGAGATTAACCTCCTAATGCTGGCCATATGAAACTCAGAGGGATTTGCTGGGATAAAATAATATGCTCAAAAACACATTATAATCTTTAAAAAGAATTACATATGAGGCCTGCATGTTTCCACAAGTATTTTCACAAGTAACATATACAGTCCTTAATAGGAACATAGCAAGGTTCAGTACTTTCAAATGTTTGATATATGAATGGGCATGAATGCAATTCAGGCTGTTGAGCTAGAATTTGTTTTTGTGCTTTCTGTAAAATAGAATTTGATAAGCAAAGCATACTGTAAACATGGCAAATACTTAGCATACTTAACAGTGAATAGCAGCAAACTATTTTTAAAGCACCACAATATCAATAGCTTTTTATTAAAAGAATACGGGTAAAATTGGTTTGAAAAGCACAAGTGGACACTTTTAAATAAATGCTCTGCTCCATCCTCCCTTTTCTTAGTCAGCATTAACTCATTACAGCCCAAAGTTGTAAAGCTATATTTCTTTTGAAATATACTATAATTCAGATTTTACATCAAGTTGTAATGGCCTTCCTTTCAGTTAGTGTGGTTTTAAACTATTTTTTATCACATAAATACTGTAAATAGCAGTTGGACCTATCCCTCCACACTAGAGAATCGGTTGCTGGAGGGTTCTAGATAGAGAGGAATTAATTTCATTGTATCATCTTTGCAATGCTTGAATTTTTTTCCATGAATATAAATGACTTTCTCAATTAAAAAAAAAAAGCTGCTGGTTAATAAAATCATTAAGTAACATAATTTTGTAATTTTATTTTGCATGGTCTTATTGATTATAAACTGCAGTAAGTATGCACACCTAGCTTTTATTAGCATTATATCTGAAAAGGTATTTGTTGTGCGTAATTGACTACCATTTACTACATTTCATGATTATAAATGCAAAGCATTCATATACTAAATACAAATAATTAGTGACTAATAAAACATTTTTTTCTTGACAGTGTTAAACAGCTAATAAAATATCAAAATTTCATTAATTTCCATTAAAATTAAAATTCATTTAATGGGCTCATGGTTAAGGCCACTACGCAGTTGCTTCAAAGAGTCTCTGGAAGTCAGATAAGGATGCAGTGAAATCTTCTTTCAAATGCCATATGTCCCATGTTTTCTGTAGAATGTTAAAAACAGCAAACAGTGTTGTAATAAAGTGAAACCTGCCATTATTTCAGCATGGTTCATCATTATATCGCTGAAACAAGGACACTGCCTTATAAAATCTACTAGCTCCTTCCAGTTTACATTTAGAATTATAGAAAATTAAGTAAGAGATGTAATTAGGTTGTTCTTGTGAAAAAAAATTTAAGAGGTACTGTCTTTCCAAGGCCTCCCTTTGCAAACATTAACACTTTATCATTCAAATGTGTTGTCCCTGTCAACACTGGATTGGGAGCTGGGAGAATCTGACAAATTGGCACTAAGGTAGACGTTTCAGAAATGAGATCACCTCTGAGAACCTAGCAAACTAAAGAGAAAATTCCATTTTCTTCTAACCTATTTCTTTCCATTTAATTGTGGAGACTATCCTAGAATACCAGTTCTTATAAAACAGCTAAGGAGAAAATTATTCATACCCTATATAGGTTCTTGTCATGCCCGAAGAGCAGCTCTGTCTTCAGTGAGGATTTCTTTACTTGGAAGATAGTTGTGTGTCAGTTGATTATTGATGTATAGATTTAAAGCAATTCCTATCAAAATCCCAGCAAGGCTTTTTATAGGTATAGACAAGGTTATTCCAAAAATTATATGTAAAAGCAAAGAAAGTAAAATAACTAAAATAATTTTGAAGAAGAAGAAGAAAATGGGAAGAATCAGTCTATCCCATTTTGAGACTTATAACTACTGTAATCAAAACTGTGTGGTACTAGTAGAGAGACAGACACACAGATCATTACAAAAAATGAAGAAGTGATTGATAAACAGGGTCAGAAACTGGGGGAAGAGCACAGAGAAGAGGTCCCACGGAGGCATGCGAGGCTGGCCCAGGGGCAGCAGATGAGGCTGAGGGTGCAGGGCCAGCCCAACGGGGAGGCCTGATGGCTGTTCATTCTACCTCTCCTTTGGAGCCTTGACAGACACACTTGCCTGACTCAAAGGCCTCCTTCCCCAATGTTTACAAAATCTTCAGCAAACATTGTTGTTTCTGACTCCCACTCTGAAGAGGATGAAAGTTAAGTTTCAGGAGTAGAGTTTGCCTGGGGCCACAGGCCCAGGGAGAGAAATAGCCAAGCCAAGATTGTGACTACAGATTGACTTGGGGAATCCTCAGCCACGTGCAGATTCCATATTGAGGGTAGGAAAAGCCTGCCTGCTTTTGGGTTTGCATGTGCATGTCTCAGTGTATTTTGGGGGTTGGATGAAGTGAATTACTTGAATGGTGATTATATTTTCTACTAAAATTATTCATAAACCGAAAAAAATGTGTCCTCTAGATTTTTCATTTAAACTCTAACTCTCGGATCTCCAAAACAAGTTAGCTCTTAAGTGATATTCTGTTAGTGAAATTCAATTTATACCAGTTGGAATGAAAAGTTCCAAACAAGAGTCCCAAAGCTATACAACTCATAAAATGTTTCTCCATATCTTACACCTTAAGTGATAGAAAAAGTTTAAGTTTCGCAAGGTAACCAGCTCTCCTCTTCACTTTCAGGAGGGTGTGCTGTGTTTAGCACAACTGACTTGGATTTAGCAGCATGAACGGGTGCAGCCCTATGTTCATCAGCAGATTCTTTATACATCTCCTTATGTTGTTTGCTTCTCAGACAGCTCAAACGGCTCTACATTGGCTCTAAAATTCAAACAAAACTCCTAGCCTCAAGTTTGAAGACTTACCACAATGGACACATTACCAATTCTCATTTTAGTTACAGATTCCTATTCATTCTATCAAACCACATCCCTCATCTGCAGTCTTTGGGACAAAATTAAGCTTTCTACTCCAGGTTGTACACAATCTCTAGCCATTCTGTTATTTACCAACATTGTCACTTAAAACATGCTCTATATATATACATATAGATAGATAGATAGATATAAAATATCTATCTATCTATATAAAATATATATTAGGTTTTAATACTACTACTACTATGGATACTACTCAGCCATAAAAAGATGAAATTTTGCCATTTGCAACAATACTCTTAATACCTTGACAGCATTAAGCTAAGTGACTAAGTTAGATGGAGAAGGACAAATACTGTATGATTTCACTCATGTGTGGAATATAAAAAACAAGCAAACAAACAAAGAAAACAAATGAACAAACCAAACAAAAAGAAACACATAGATACAGAGAGCAGAGTAGTGGTTACCAGAGGAGAAGAAGGGGTTGGGAGAAATGGATAAAGGGAGTTAACTGTATGGTGATGCATGGAAACCTAACTTTTGGGGTAAGCACACTGTAGTGTATACAGAAGTCAAAATATAAAGTTGTTCATGTGGGAAAAAAAAAAACAACTTTCAGAGCTGCCCACTAATTTTGGAATAAAGGACAAATCTTGAACATGATCTCCAAGACCATAAAGGATCTGGCTTCCAATTCCTTCCCCGGTCTCAACTCCCCACTAATTTCTTCCTCGCTCTAGACGTGCCGACTAGACAGGGTTTCTTTCCATTTCTTGAGCACACCATGGTTTCTATTGTCTCTGGTTTTCCCATCTGCTCTGAGCTCTGTCTGAAAAGTTTTTCTCTCCTTTTATCACTTAAACCTCATTTCCTCAGGAAAGCCTTTCCTGATGCCTTTATGGCAGGACTGCCAAATTGGGAAATAATACAAATAACAATAGCAACAGTAACAACAATAGCAGCCACAACCACAATAATAACATGTAGCATTTACTGGATGTTCCTGTTGTAGCAGATTCTGTTCTAGACATTTTGCACATATTTATCAATTTATCTTTAAAATAACCTAAAGAGACAGATACTGTTATTGTCCCATTTTACAGATAAGGACTCTGTAGCCAATGAAAAATTCAACCAAGGTCTCAACGCTAGGAATTGAGGAGTGGAGCTTCAAACCACAGGCAGCCTGATCCAGGTCCCATGCTCTTAACCAGTGACACACCATGATACTTCATCTTGCTAAGGTAGAAGATATAGCAATTTTTTATTTCAATGAGAAACGGAAATTCCAGGACACTAAAAGATAAAGATTCCTCAGATTTCCTAGGCCCTTACCCCTGTTAAGCAATATCAAATCCAAATACTATTTGTGCTGCTTACAGCCTGTTATCTGAAAGTGAGACTCTTCAATTACCCAGTTTCATAGGTTCCCACAGTTGGTGTGATTCACTGGTTCTTAAGGTGAATCACAGAGGGGTTCTTAGGGTCTTGAAAAGCACAAGACAATACTTCCAAAAAAGGTCAAGGGGTACTATGATCACATTATTACTTTCCTTGGAGCAGAAATTATGAGCCAAAGTTGAAATCCAATTTAAAAGTTTTTTGGCCTATTTGAGATTCAGAGGAACAAGTTTCTTTCAATTTGTACATATCATAAAAGGCAAACAAGCAGGATTTTATACAAGTTTTATGAAAAACTGGCTTTAAGCAGAGTGGAGAATAATGCAGACACTAATTCTCTTTCAGTGTAAATGTCCATAGGTCATAGCAATATGTAAATACATATCATAAAATCATGATAATTGTACTTTAGTCTCTTAAGAAGAAAAGATACTTCTACAGCTGTGCCTGTGGCTTCAGACCCATTAAGGGAATTTTCCTAAGAATGCACCAGTGTGCCCTGCACTTCCTGAGGACCCTCCCCCATCCTCTCTTGTTTCACCCTGCACTTCTCTTTTTCTTCAATAGTCTGTACTCTTGTCTTTATTTTCCTTTCTTCCTCACAGGCCCATGAGAGCAGGGACCATTTCAGTCTAGTTCACACTTTGTGTGCTGGTCCAGAAAGTTTGTCGACTGATGATCGCTACACTGTGACAGGCTGATTCAACAAGTAATTCATTTATTATTTTTATTTATTGATTTGTCTGTCTGTTTGTTTGTTTGCGTTACTTGGGCCTCTCACTGTGTGGCCTCTCCCGTTGCAGAGCACAGGCTCCACACGTGCAGGCTCAGCGGCATGGCTCATGGGCCCAGCCGCTCCAAGGCACGTGGGATCTTTCCGGACCGGGGCACAAACCCATGTCCCCTGCATCGGCAGGTGGACTCTCAACCACAGCGCTACCAGGGAAGCCCTCAATTTATTTTTTTAACAAATATTCTCTAACATGTAGGAGAATATAAAAAATTGACAAGACACAGATCTTGTCAAGAATTCTACAATCTAATGAGGAAAACAGATGAGGTCACAGGCCATTTCAGTAGCTGCATGCTTCAAAAGGTATAAACATTGGATGCTATCAGAACACTTGGCAGTGGGGGGGGGGGTACCCAGAGTCTTGGGGGATTGAAATATATTGCCCAGAGGAAGAGTCACTTATTTTGATAACTAAAGGAGGATTTGAAGCTAAGGAGGGAGAAGGTACTCCCATGAAAAGGCCCAGAGGTATTGGCCTGCTACCTAAGAAACTGGATTTCATTCTGTGGGCAATAGAGAGACAGTAAAGGATTCTCAGGGAAAAAGCAGTATGATCAAATGTGCACTTTAGAAATCTCCTCCAAAATATACACACTACTGTATCTGAAATAGATAACCAACAAAGACCTACTGTATAGAACAGGGAACTATACTTAATATCTTGTAATAACCTATAATAGAAGAGAATGTTAAAAAAAGAAAAAATATATATATACACACACATATATATATATGAATCACTTTGCTGTACACCTGAAACTAACATAACATTGTAAATCAACTATCTTTCAATAAAAATTTAAAAAGAAAAGAAAAGCCCCTCCAGCTGCAGTGTGCAGAAGGGGTTGGAGGGAGGGTTGCTAGCTGGCAGGAGTGAGGAGATTATTACAGTCATCCCCGAGAGGAATGTTGGCACCCCAATCTAAAAGAACTTCAGTTAAGCCTAGAGAGAAGTGGAAATGAATTTTAAACCTATTGAAGGAATAGAATCAAGAACATTTCAGGACTGATTAGATGTGACTCCAAGGTCTCTGATGGAGACTTCTTGGGTCCCTGCCTAAGTAGCCATATATACAGGATTTAGATGGTGTGTGTACACATGCATAGGATCATTTTTCATGCCCTCTTTCTAATTCCCTTTTAACTTCTTATAATTAGATACTACAATGTCCAAAACCAGAATTTTTTTCTCCAAATAATACCCAATATCAAGGTCTCTACCCAAGGATTCATTCCATATATAGTGCACTGCCTTTCTTCCTCAACGTTGCACAGCAAGTTCCTATCAGAATCTTGGGCCTCCTCGTGGAGTTCTGACCCTTAAAAACCTTCCATGGGAAAGTTCAGTTTAGTACTTTCTAATGATCCAGTTACAAAGCTCGGATCTGGCCTTTCTCCCGCACTTGCCTCCTGTGCTTTTTAGTTGCTTCCAGTACCTCACCTTCATCTTTAGGGAAATGCAATGAATCCCAGCATCACTGGTCCATATCACCTGAAAATATAGGTCAAAAATAAAGAGAAGTCCTCTGAAATTAAATTTACCTCAAAAAACAATTATCTTTCCCTTTGCTATCAACATTTAATATTGCTTTCAGAAAAGCATTCTACTTGCTTATTAATTATTTTGGTATTCCACTATTTCTTGAAAATAATAGTCAGACGTTCCATATACTGTATGGCCACAGGGGGAATTTAGCTAGAGTTCAGACTTTCATGCATGAGCACCAAAGGAAGCAGGAGGGGATTCAGCAGAGTGAAGGCCAGTCCTTTACAAATTAAGAGGCATAAATAGAGATTAGGTAAAGTAAGTTTCCACTAGCCCCATGAACAGTACTGCCATGCTCTGTAACATTCAGATCGCTGAACGCTGAAAGGAACAGAGCCCTGAAATATTACTGATGAAATGATTATGAAAAAGAACTGCCTAGTGGGATCTGTATTTTTGTTCTTGTCTCTCCAAGTTCTGCACGACTTCCATTACGAGAGCTCTCAAATGCAAGGCACAAAAGCCCAATCTGATGAGGAAACAGCTTCTGATTCCCCCACCACACCACTTTCCCTGATTTCTCTGATAGGCAGTTGATATCCACATATAGAGCTTTTTTCAAGATGCTCCTTTCACAGAATAATGAATCACACACTGCGCTTCTAGTATGACAGTTTTGCAGAAACCCATGCACCAGTCATTGTTTCCCTAACCATATTCTAGTTTCAAAGTATAATTTAGTAGTCCAAGGATATAAATGATACAAAATCAGTCTCAGCTTTTAAGAATTTGTGTTAATTTTTAGAATTATTTTTATCTTAAATGTTCTCTTTTATTGTACAGTCTCTTTTCTGTGGTTGGAAACATTTAAAATATCTTCTTATTACATAGAATATAAATGGTATGAAAGTTGAATACAGTCTACACAATATTAGAAATGAAGTGGTTAACAAGGCATATCACGCATTATCTTAAGACACAAGGATACATTGAATTGATGCAACCAAAAGAGTAACGTTAATGGATTAATCTGGAAGCGTTATGGAGTCCAAACTTCTATGGGAGGAAGGGGGGAGAGTGATGATTGGTTTTTCACATGAAAACTTTAGGAAGTTACTCATTCTCTCCAAGAGGTAATTTAAGTACCCTTCCTTTTGTTGTAGCACAGCAGAGAACAAAGGAACTGAACATATAGGCAAACAGCCAGGGAGCTTAAATAACAGAACTGAGGCTTAGGAAAAAACTCACAAACAAAATAAAATGGTGGGGACTTCCCTGGTGGCACAGTGGTTAAGACTGCACTCCCAGTTCAGGAGGCCTGGGTTCAATCCCTGGTCAGGGAACTAGATCCCACATGCATGCCGCGACTAAGAGGTCGCATGCCGCAACTAAAGAGCAACTAAGGAGCTCGCCTGCCACAACTAAGACCTGGTGCAACCAAATAAATAAATTAAATTAAATGGTGAAACAGCATCCATTTTGTGGGAAGCGATTCTCCTTATTAATACAATCGATAAATACCTTACTTAAGGGAAACACTGAGCATATGTAAAAGTAAAGACCAAATTGTAGTAATGGCTCTAATCTAAATTGTAGCAAATCAGCACAGGCCAGTTTTATATAAGAGCCATTAAAAGAGTCAGTAAAACTTGGAAAATTTTAAAATAATTAAAAATATAAATAATCATAGAAATAAAAGTTATCATATATTGATTATTTACCTTTTCAAGACACCATGCTAAATATTTTATGTATTGCATTATTTAATCCTCACAATAAACCTATGAGACATGTGCTTATTTAATGCCCATTTTATAAATGAAGAAATTGATGCTTAGAGTGGTCAAAAAATTTGCCAAGTACAAGTAAGTGGTAAAAACAAGATTTTGACTCAATCAGAATGACTCTGGTTATCAGGCTCTTTATTACTACTCTAAGGAGAACTAGTGTCCAGTAAAGCAGATTATTCTCCTGATGGCCTTCACCAGCTTCTTAATAAGAATAAGTTTAATTAATTAATTAATAAGAATGATTCCAGCTTACATTGCAATCTCAGTAAATAATATTCATAATTTTTGTGTAACCTTATGCTTAACTTTCTAGAAAATGTGTGTAGTCTAATTATAGAGTAAGAGTTTAGTTATTCTCAAACATTGTTTCATAATTAGAGTTTCAAATTAGTGTTAATTTCATTCCCAGATCCCATGTGGAAACAGCATACCTTATAGGATATTTTTACAAGACAAAATTCAATCCGGGAGTGTTACAGGTTACAGAAATACTGAACATAGCTACAATTGATGTCATTTTTATTGGTGGCAAAGTTGCATGAGCTTTATAGGCAATTTTTACTAATAATTCCTCTATCTTCTATCTAGGTATTTGTGCTTTCTTTGTGTATGACAATCATTTTTCTCATCTAAATATTTATACAGAAGACTTACTTATACACACATGCATAAATGCATACACTCACACTTAACGTGCTTGCTTCACATATGTAAACAAGAACACACAGCTACAGGGGTTTTTGGTTTTTTTTTAATTTCAAGGCTATTGTGGTTGAAGAGCTACTTTGATAGCTTAGCAATTATATTCATGCAGTGTCAGCAACTTCCCAGGCTATGATATAAGGGTGCTAATGATATTATATTCACTGAACTGCCATAATAAGTTTCCACAGAAAGATAACTTAATTGGCAAACTTAATTGGCAGCCTATTATCAGAGTACGTATATGGGTGCTCTGGAGTTTGGAATGTGTTCACTGAAGCCAAGGTAATTGAGGCATCAGGTGATTTGAGGAGCAGTGATTAGGATCATCTGTGTGCAATGTGTAGTGAGTAAGAACATGTGTAGGAAAGAATCCTTTTCATGAGACATTTAACTGTTGAGACCTCTGAATAACCTTGCTATTCTTTTACCCTCCTCACTTCTTCTAAACACAAGTTGGAAATAGTTTATACAAATATTCCTGAGATCAATTTTTATAACAATCCTCAGAAAGTAGGGTAAAAAACTAAATTTATTTTTAAGGTAAACTTTACTTAATACATATTCTCATAAGTGTACATTTACACTCAGCCAACAATCATATATCAATATAAAGTCTGTGAAGTACACAAAAAACTCATAAATAACTGAATGAATAACCAATAACAACTTCCTAGTTATTAATAAAAATAATTCTGATTATAAATATTAAAGAACACATCCATTTATTCTGGATTAGATTGTATAAATTCAAATTTTTATTAGGTCTGTGGTGCCTAATATTGGTGGGAAAAAATATCATAGTACTCAAGTAAAGCATGAATCCTTAGGATTTGCTACATAAGCTATAAGTAAAAATTATTATTCTAAACAGGAGAAGTCAGAGATAAAATTCTATTCAATGTATTTTATTGTCTAATAGATGCTGACAGATATTTGTTGAATGAATGAATGTATATTTGGTGATCAGAGTTTTGTAATCTGATTAGGAGGTTATAGTAACTTCCTTTGGGATAATTTTCCATAGTACCTCAACCACATTTACCACCAAACAGTACTGAATTTTAAACACTATGTCACATTACTAAAAAACTGTAAAATATATTATTCCAAATATTAACTGGTAAATTTTACTAAATCAGAGTCTATATAGTCATGACTATATAATCATTGAGTGCTTATGTAAATAATAATTTCCCAAAGTGTAAGGAAACTGAAAACTTAGCACTACATATGAATGAAATGCTAATGAAGCCTTGGAAATAGCCATGACCACATCTTAAACAGACTATGTAGAAGCATTAGAACTGACTCTGACAGGTTGCTGGAAACCTGGAGACACCTTCTCTTTCTGGATCCCACAGAATCTAGGTCATAGCCCTGACTATGGTCTTTCTATATTATTTTTCTCTTAAAAAAAATTAATTGTGTGAGTAATCTTTAAACTTGAACAAAATAGTCTTGGTCAAAAAGTAGCATTACCTACTCACTAATGAAAGATTTAAACTTGGAGACAACCTTTCATTTCCTTTAAGTCACGTCTCTAGTTTTCCTATGTCAGAGTTTAGCATAGCCACTTTATATTTAACAAAAAACCTTTCATGCTGTTAGAGTCTAATTAGATAGTGACATTACGGGTAAACTCTGAAGAACAGATATTTGAAAAAGTAGAGAAAGAGGTCATGTCTGCTGAGCACATCTCAGTGCAATAAAACTCCTAATATGTCTTAATAACTGGCATCAGAATAACCCGACTAATAGGTTAATTAATGCTGTCAATAGAGAAAGAAAAACAAAATCCTCACCTAACATGACTTCTTTCAACTAATATTTTCTATAATAGATCTGATAAAAAGAGGTTAGTAGTTACAAGGCAGACACTGATTACACAAAAAGACTTTCCTTGTCCATGAGTCATCTACCTTACTGAAGAAAGGAATAATTAACAACCTATAAAGCTTTTATTAGATTTTAATGAAGAGGTACAGTGGCTAAAATTTATCTATCTCACAGCTAGCATGGAGTCCTTTATAACTTTCTCAATATTCACAATTATTTTTAACCATCTTCCCTGAAAAATGAACTCACTTTCCTGATTCCCCTATTTCTGTCAATATTACAATCATCCTTCTACTCATTCAGGAAGAAAAATCTAGACATAATATCCAGATCCATTCAGTCATCAAATCCTATCATTGTTTCCCTTGGGATATTTCTCAGATCCAGGCTCTGTCTTTGAATTTGTTAAAATCAACAATAGCATGGTTAGATCTAGGAATTCCTGGAACCGAGAGACCAGACACACATTGATGAACAAAATAAAAGTTGTAAGGAAATCTGTTGTGTTTTGGCTGTTCAGTGTACATTTGTCTTTCTTCTAGTATTTTCTTCTTCCACAATGAATATATTCTTGAGGGCCTCAGAGTATTATGAAAGCTTATTGGATTTGATCTTGTTAAGGAAGTCGGGGAAGACTTCCCCAGGAAATCTAATCTGAAGCTGAACTATGAAATATGAGTAGGAAAAAAACTAAGCAATGAAGAGAAGGAAGGGTGATCCAGGCTGAGGGAACATTATGTACAAAGGCTCTGTGATGGTGAATACAAGAGACAAAAAGAAGGTGCTCGCTGCTCCATCAGAGAGAAATGGGGAAGATGGTCACGTGAACGAGCCTGGAATGGAAGGGGTGGGGACAAAACCATGCAGTCTTGAGGGCCATGTTAAAGAATTTTGTCTTTATCCAAAAATCACTGGATATTCCATAAAATTTCAAATGCAATATGTTGCTAAAAGAAACTGTCTTCACCTCGGACTCTGATTTCTCCTTCTTTATTTCTTATTTTTTTCATGAATGATGTCATCCATCCATAATCTAAAACAGAAACATGGAAACTTCCATCTTTTACCACATTCAGTTGGTCACTATGGTCAGTCAATTCTACCTCCTATATATGCCTCAAATGTATGCCATTTCTATCACTGCTGTTTAATTCAGACCTCATTTTTTAGTTATTTACATCATTAGAATTCTCCCTTTTCTCTTAGCTCAGCCTCCTCTAATCCATCCTCCTCACTGTTCCCAATGTAACCTTTTAACATGATTAATATAATCACATAAATCCCCTGCTTAGAATCCTTTATAGTAATGCTGACTTTTGGTTCAGATTTCTTAGTTTACTGTACAAGCCACTACCTAAATCTTTATTCTCAGAATTGCAACCTCTTTAAAAGCCTTTTTGATTTCGTTACTGAGCTTCTTACAACATGAATGAGATGTACTGTTTCAACTACATGCCTTTGAGCGTAATGTTCTTAATTTGGGCTCCCTTCTCAGCCTTCTCAAAATAACACCTTGACTTCTAGACTCAACTAAAGCATCATCTTTCTGACTCACTCACTCCTCCTCTGCTTCTGTCAACTTTTAATAGAGTACCTATAAAAGGTTTAGTAATCCTTGGTTTTAAGGTTTGTTGCCTCAACCAGATTGCAATAGAATTGAGTGCAGGGCTATCCTATCTATCACCATATCTCCAGCACCTAGAGCAATGCTTGACTCTCAAGTAACTCAATAACTTTCTGTTGAACTAGATTTTACATGACAATTCATTTAATTTGTATAATAATCTTGTGCAGTAAGCAATTTTAAAGCTATTAAAGTTGAAACTATGATGCAGACAAGGTAAGTACCTTGCTGAAGTAACGGTTCTTCAACTAATAAGGGAATCTCTGCCCCTTGCAATGAAAGGCCAGTATTTACTGTATAGATAGCTCTTTAGTTTCTGAGACATGATTTAGCCTCATAGTTTATTGTCTACTCGTAGACCATTATTAACATTAAATGTAACTCAGTCAAGAGACTCCAGTTGAGGATTTCATTGTAAAGAGCCCATATATATAATATATTCTTTTACAATTGTAATAGTCTAAGAGCAATAATAATGATAGTAGTAATCTAAGAAATTCCCACAACTTCAAACATAAGGCCACTATCATCTCTCTATAATAGAGACACATGCTCGTAACATCACTGAATGATTTTGTGAAGTTTGGAATGAAAGTGAGAAATGTAACTTTACTAATCTCTTGGGTTCCAAGAATTTTCAGGGAAGAAGGAGTTTGCAATTTTGTATCAGTTAGTCAGGAAAGACCTCACTGAAAAAGTGAAGCTCATTTAGCAGCCTAAAAAAGAGGTCAGACCAGCTGAGATTGCCATTCCAAGAGAAACTGAGAGCCACACAGGTCAAGGGAGAAGAAAGTTTGAAGAAGGAAGGAGGATGAACAGTGACAAATGCTACAGAATGGTCACGTAAGATCAAGACTGAGGAAACACATGATGGTTTTCCAGATATCTATAGAAGTTTCAGGGGAAAGGCAGGGACAAATAAAAACAAACAAAACAAAACCCCAAGTTGCAGCAAGTTGGAGAGTGATTAGAGGTGAGAAGGAAATTCAGCATATATAAACTACTTTTTCCAATAAAATGGCCATTGCACCCTCCACACTGAAGCCATCAAGAAACCATCTGTTTGTTCTTCCTTGAAAATGTATCCACGTTTACCATTACTCCTCTCCTCCAATGCTACCCCTAATCTAAGCCACCACCATCTCTTTTCTGGACAGTTAGTATAGCCTCCCAACTGGCCATTCCGCTTACACTCTTGTCTGCCTAGAGTCTATATGCCACAAACAGCAAGACTATTCTAACTAAAATATCACTTCTCAAATCAAAACTCACCAATAGCTTCCCTTTCAATCAGCAATAATATGGTTAGATCTAGGGATTCCTGAAATAGTCACAAGAACCTACGTGATCTGTCCCCTGCTAACACCTCCTTGACCTCAAATTCTACAACTGCCCACTTCCTTCACTCAGTTTCAGCTATAGTAACCTCATTATATTCCTCAAATAAGTCAGATATTGTTTTACCCCAGGACCTTTGTGCATGCTCTTCCTGTTGCTTGAAATACAGTTCCCTTCAGGTATCTCTATAATTTATTCCTTCCTTTCTTTCAGGTTTTTGCACAAATAGTACTCCTCAGTAAAGTCTTCCCTGAGCATTTAACATAAAATTGCAAACTCCTCCCCCAGACCTCTCTCTACATCTCTTCCCTGCTTTTCTCTTTTTCTATAGTACTTATTATCATGTAACATTCTACCTATTTTATTTACTCCTTAGTTTATCTCCACACACTATAACATTAGCTTCATTGGAGCAGGGATTTGTATCTGCTTTATGAAATACTGTATCTCCAGCACCTAGGACATGCCATTCACATAAAAAGTATTGAATTAATATTTGTTGAATAAATGAAAGAGTGGATATAAAGAGAAAGAATGAGATTAGATGGAGGAAGTAAAGGTTCATGGAAGGATTTTATAAATATGGACAATACCAGAACCTGTGTATGTACTGATGGAAAAGAGACAAAAGAAAGTAAAATGTTGAAGACATAGGAAAATAAGGAAATTATTGACAGAACAATGTCCTTAAAGCAGCAAGAAAGTGCATGAGTTTTAGCACAAATATAAAATTAAAAGTGCATAGAATGGTGCCAAATCTGTGTTCACTGGGATTTGGTGTTTGCTGCTCTTAATTCTCAGAAATGAATTTAAATACAAAAATGGAGGTTAAAATAACTTGTGGTATGTCAAAAATAAAGATGCTTTCCATTGTATTTTCATGAAAAGAAACACTGTCATACAAACTAATATTATTCATGATTCTTAAGAATTATAGTAATCATTATTGGTATCACTGTGACTTGTTTAAATGTGCAGTACAGTTTCTATAAAAATGCATTTTATTCATGATTTTAGGGAAACCTACCAAAGAATTCACATCACCATCAAACCATATCCAAGTCATTGAGCCATTAAGAAAGCCCAACTATTAGACATGATCAACACATTTTTAAAGATATTCTAGGTTAATGGGAGATAAAAGGAGACCCATTGTTTTTCCATCTGGATCCAGCATTGCACAAATTAATGTAAAAGCTAAAATAAAAGTGATTTTCTTTTTTACTATCCAGGAAATTAAATCAAAGAAGAACTCAAATATCATATCAAACAAAATGTCCTCAAATCAATTTCACATGCCCAATGGCCCTGATTGTTTTGACAGCGTATAAAGAAAGGACTTATTGAGGGGTTCAAACACTTGGCATCAGATTTGGCTCTTCTGCCTACTTTGTCTATTTCCAATTTCTAATCGTACTTCCAAGAATGTTACATTCCTCCTCTGAAAGTATATAATCTTATCTAATGTCACTTCCACTGTTCTATATCAAGCTCTCATGACCTCTCTTAGGGACCACCACAGCAGCCTCCTTACCAAACCCTCACTTTTCAGTACTTAGGACCAAGTGGTTGCCTACAAGTGACTAAGTGATTACACTATAGATCTCACAAAATTATGCTATTTTCTGTGGATGTTTTAATGACAATAGAGCTCCAAGCTGGTCAAACTCCACAAGTGTCATGCAGAATCACAAACTAACCTTAAGTTGGCTCTGGATGGAATGTCCTGTAGAGAAACCCTTAGATTAATTAAAGTAACTAATAAGCCATAAATCAGTCATTTGATCAGGTATTTTCTATAAGATGAAGTAACACTATTTCAGAAAGTACACTTGTGACATCTTTTCCACCAAAACTATTTTGCTTCAATACTCCCACAGAGTATAACACCACATCGGATTGATTAATAAGAAATCTGAGAGTTAGTATATCCCCTAAAATGCCACTGGCTGAAACTAATAGAAATCTTGAGTAAAACTGGCTTACACAATAAATGTATCTCACATAACACTTCTCTTTAGCACTAGTTCCCCTTCTCTGTAATATTCTTGGAAGTCTTCCTTCACATGTTGGCATCACCCCCAGACTGGCAGGAAGGTGGTGGCAGCAGGTTCAAGCATCAGTTCCATACATGACAATACCCAGAAAAGGAAAACGGACTATGGCTCCTGCTTCTCCTATTTAGGAGTGTGAAAAATTTTCAGAAGCGCCCTGGTGTATGTTGAATTGTGTCCCCTGTGATTGGGATCTTATTTGGAAATGGGATCTTTGCAGATGCAATTAGTTAAAATGGTGTCATGTTCAATCCATGATGAACAAAATATCAATAGTTTAATTAAAGCCAGGCTCTTTACTGTCTTCAAATAAAGACAGTATTATTGATTAGTATGGGCCCCAAATCTAATGACTAGTGTTCTTATAAAAACGTCATGTAAACACAGAGAGACAGAGAAGACACACAGTAGAGAGGGTCATGTGAAGACAGAGGCAGAGATTGGAGTGATCTTGGCTGCAAGCCAAGGAATGCCAGCTATTGTGGGCAACGACTAGAAGCAAGAAGAGAGGCATGGAACAGATTCTCCCTCCCTCGGAGCATCCAGAAGAAACCAACCCTGCAGGCATTTTGATTTTATTTTATTTTTTTTTTTACATCTTTATTGGAGTATAATGGCTTTACAATGGTGTGTTAGTTTCTGCTTTATAACAAAGTGAATCAGTTATACATATACATATGTTCCCATATCTCTTCCCTCTTGTGTCTCCCTCCCTCCCACCCTCCCTATCCCACCCCTCTAGGTGTTCACAAAGCACTGAGCTGCTGATCTCCCTGTGCTATGCGGCTGCTTCCCACTAGCTATCTACCTTACGTTTGGTAGTGTATATATGTCCATGCCTCTCTCTCACTTGGTCACAGCTTACCCTTCCCCCTCCCCATATCCTCAGGTCCATTCTCTAGTAAGTCTGTGTCTTTATTCATGTCTTCCCCCAAGGTTCTTCATGACATTTTTTTTTCTTAAATTCCATATATACGTGTTAGCATAGGGTATTGTCTTTCTCTTTCTGACTTACTTCACTCTGTATGACAGGCTCTAAGTCCATCCACCTCATTACAAATAGCTCAATTTCGTTTCTTTTTATGGCTGAGTAATATTCCATTGTATATATGTGCCACATCTTCTTTATCCATTCATCCGATGATGGACACTTAGGTTGTTTCCATCTCCAGGCTAGTGTAAATAGAGCTGCAATGAACATTTTGGTACATGACTCTTTTTCAATTATGGTTTTCTCAGGGTATATGCCCAGTAGTGGGATTGCTGGGTCATATGGTAGTTCTATTTGTAGCATTTTAAGGAACCTCCATACTGTTCTCCATAGTCGCTGTACCAATTCACATTCCCCCCGGCAGTACAAGAGTGTTCCCTTTTCTCCACACCCTCTCCAGCATTTACTGTTTCTAGATTCTTTTGATGATGGCCATTTTGACTGGTGTGAGATGATATCTCATTGTAGTTTTGATTTGTATTTCTCTAATGATTAATGATGTTGAGCATTCTTTCATGTGTTTGTTGGCAGTCTGTATATCTTCTTTGGAGAAATGTGTTGTTATTGAGCTGCATGAGCTGCTTATAAATTTTGGAGATTAATCCTTTGTCAGTTGCTTCATTTGCAAATGCTTTCTCCCATTCTGAGGGTTGTCTTTTGGTCGTGTTTATGGTTTCCTTTGCTGTGCAAAAGCTTTTAAGTTTCATTAGGTCCCATTTGTTTATTTTTGTTTTTATTTCCATTTCTCTAGGAGGTGTGTCAAAAAGGATCTTGCTATGATTTATGTCATAGAGTGTTCTGCCTATGTTTTCCTCTAAGAGTTTGATAGTTTCTGGCCTTATATTTAGGTCTTTAATCCATTTTGAGCTTATTTTTGTGTATGGTGTTAGGGAGTGATCTAATCTCATACTTTTACATGTACCTGTCCAGTTCTCCCAGCATCACTTACTGAAGAGGCTGTCCTTTCTCCACTGTACATTCCTGCCTCCTTTATCACAGATAAGGTGACCATATGTGCGTGGGTTTATCTCTGGGCTTTCTATCCTGTTCCATTGACCTATCTTTCTGTTTTTTTGCCAGTACCATACTGTCTTGATTACTGTAGCTTTGTAGTATAGTCTGAAGTCAGGGAACCTGATTCCTCCAGCTCCATTTTTCGTTCTCAAGATTGCTTTGGCTATTCAGGGTCTTTTCTGTTTCCATACAAATTGTGAAATTTTTTGTTCTAGTTCTGTGAAAAATGCCAGTGGTAGTTTGATAGGGATTGCATTGAATCTGTAGATTGCTTTGGGTAATAGAGTCATTTTCACAATGTTGATTCTTCCAATCCAAGAACATGGTATATCTCTCCATCTATTTGTATCATCTTTAATTTCTTTCATCAGGTTCTTATAATTTTCTGCATACAGGTCTTTTGTCTCCTTAGGTAGGTTGATTCCTAGATATTTTATTCTTTTTGTTGCAATGGTAAATGGGAGTGTTTTCTTGATTTCACTTTCATATTTTTCATCATTAGTGTATAGGAATGCCAGAGATTTCTGTGCATTAATTTTGTATCCTGCTACTTTACCAAATTCATTGATTAGCTCTAGTAGTTTTCTGGTTGCATCTTTAGGATTCTCTAGGTATAGTATCATATCATCTGCAAACAGTGACAGCTTTACTTCTTCTTTTCCGATTTGGATTCCTTTTATTTCCTTTTCTTCTCTGATTGCTGTGGCTAAAACTTCTAAAACTAGGTTGAGTAAGAGTGGTGAGAGTGGGCAGCCTTGTCTTTTTCCTGATTTTACACTCTAGCCTCCAGAACTGTGAAAGAACACATTTCTTTTGTTTTAAGCCACACAGTTTGTGGTAATTTGTTACAGTAGCCTTAGGAAAGGAATACAATCCTGAAGCCTACTTCCTTGTGGGTCATGTTTCCAGGATGGGTCACAAGTCTTTTCCTAAACAAATCACTGGCAGGGAAAATGGATTAAAACCATTGGTTTAGACCAGTCATTTGTGGTGGAATGGATTGTGGAGACTCATCCACAATGACCACTATATAGTTACGTTTTATTTCTCCCTCTTCCTTACCACTCTCACATTCAATCACCAAGTTCTGTAGACTGTGGTTTGTGAATATCTCTTGTCTGCATGCCTTTCCTTTTATTTTGTATTTCATCTTTTGAGTCCTAAAAGCATTCACATGGTTCAAAAATCAAAATATATCACAAAAACCAAAATATACACCCACAAGTTTCCTTCTCACCTATGCCTCAATCATTCTGTTCCACAACCATCACCTGGGACTCAGGTAACCACTTTTATTAATTTCACATACAGTATCTTTCCAATATTTCCATGTGCAAATATTAAAAAAAAATGATAAAATATATTGCCCTTACACAAAAGGTAGCACTTTTTTTCTGCACTATATCCTGGAGGTCTCTCCTCTAAAAATTTTGAATATCCTTCTACATTTTCTATCCCTTTCAGCACTCTTTCACATTAAGCCACAGTATTTCTCTCCTGGGGGACTACAACTACCTCTAAATGGTAATGGTGCATTCAATGTTGACCCAGACCAAACAGCAACAATAGTAATCTTTATAAATTTTAATCATTCCTGTCACTTCACTTGAGAGGCCCTGATGATAAAGTCTACCTAAGACCAGCTATATAATTTTTAGGTCCAAGTACAAAGTGAAAATGTGGGGCTCCTTGTTCAAAACTTATTAAGAATTTCCAGTGGTGAAAACGGAGCATGGAAACAAGTATGGGATTCTTCTACACAAAAAGCACTGTGCAACTGCACAAGTCTCACACCCATGAAGCCATCTCTGAGTCTGCATATTATTTGTAAACTACCATTAATCTGACCCTAAATACTCTTCCTAATCCTATACTCAAGTTCCCCGGATATTCTAGGCCATCGCCATACTAGATTATGTCAACTTCTCATGTCCTAGATTTTTCTCTCTCCTACCACTTTCATGCACTATTCTCTCCTTTCCTGCTTCTTCACCTGTTAAACTTTGCATATCCTTCAGCTCTTGGCTAGTATTTCACTTCCTCTGGGAGACCTCCTGTGAATTGTTATACTAGGTAAGAGTCCCCTTACTGTATGTTCACAGAGCCCCCTGTAATCTGACTCATAACCCATCATTCTTGGAAATAACCTGTGTCTGCTTGGCCAAATATTAATGTTACCTAATATTTATTGAGTGCTTATTATGAGCACCCCCAAGGTGGGGACTAAGGTAAGGTGAGTGAGGCACTCACCTTCAGAACAAAATTTAAGAAGGTGCCAAGATAACTATGTAATTAAGATCTATAATATTTTAATGCAATAGTTCAAAAAATTCACGCAAAAAAATCCATGATGAACAAAATACTAACATTTTAGTTAAAGACAAGCTCTTTTCTCTCTACAACTAAAGACATATTACTGATTTTTCTTTTTGCTTCAGGCTATGATATGGCTCCGTACTGGTGCCCAGCATTGTGCTAAGCCCTCTACATACTTCAACTAAATTAATTCTCAGAGCAGTTCTGTTGCAAAGAGATCATTATCCTCCTTTTACAAATGAGATGTCCTTAGGTGTAAAGAAGTTAAGCAATTCTGCTCAGTGCCACAGCTAAGAAGTGGTGCTGAGATTCACACTCTAGCCAGCCTGCCCCCGCAGTCCCTGCTCTTAATTACTGCTAAATTACCTCCTGGTAGGTGGATAATTGGAAATTTTACCACATACTTTCTATTTTGAATACATGTTTAGACAGAGCATAAATTACCTGACCCAAAAATATGTCTTTGGGAGGAGGGGAGAAATAACATGAGAGAACAACATTTATAAAAATAAAAACATAAAAACATTTGGCTACTTAATATGCATCAAAGACTAGCAAATTTAGTCATCTGCTAAATTTCAAATACCAACTTGTTCATTCTTAAGGCATTATTTTTTTAAATCTTAAAAATCTTTATGTAAGAAATATTCACTTAATAAAGACATGTCTATTAGAAAAAAATGTATCCATTCCAGTTAACATATCAGTCAAATCGTATCCATATGCTAATTTGCCCTTGGGAGCTAAAATTATGTTAAATAGATTTTCTCCTATACTGTATGTATGATCATCCTTCTATTAGAGCCAGTAACATGATTTTGTGAAAAGAGATAATACAAATGAGATTTTTGCAACATTGAGGACAAACAATGTTCCTAATTTTTTGTGATTTTTTTCATCTCCTCCTTCATCAGGTAATTGTATTCTTCATTTTTGTTGTTTTCTTAATGTTGCAAAATAAATATAAGAATAACAATAATTTTATCCATGATGTACATACTCCAAAGTTTTAAAAAATGACTCTTTTGGTGACTGTTTCATTCTTTTTAAAAATCATTATGGAACAAGGAAAGAACAAATGTTTCCACTGCATTTTACACTTGAGGAAACAGAAATGCAAATAGGCTCAGTGACTTACCCCAGATGACTCAGAAACTGACATTCGTTATATTTGGATATGATGGTCAATTTTTCATATTGTAGTCTAATTCTGAACCTTAGGTAGGTGAAGAAGAGAAAGTGTTTCTGACTAAGAGAAAACAGAAAATGTGACAAACTGTGGTTGAGAGGAGACAGGGTAAACCTGGGACACTTAAGAGTCATGTAAATTCTATAAACAAACCTACAGTTGACCCTTGAACCACCTGGGGGTTAGAGGTGCCAAGCTTTGTGGCTGTTGAAAAATCCATGTATAACTTTACAGTTGCCCCTTTGTATCTACTGTTCCACATCCACGGATTCAACCAACTGCAGATGGTATAGTACTACAGTATGTATTTATTGAAAAAAAACCTGCATATAAGCAGACCCATGCAGTTCAAAACCATGTTGTTCAAGGTTCAACTGAATTTTCATAGTAACATTATATGCAATAGGTTCATATATTCTATTTTTGCTACCATACATTTGAATAGGTGATATACATAGGAATAAACTGAAATCAATATCACCAATAATAAATGATGGAACTAGAATTCATATCCATGTCTTTTGACCCTGAGATTCTTCTTTTTAATATCATAAAACTAAAGAAAGAATTATTTACAATGTTTCTTAGAAATTGATAGAGTGTCTAGATACTGCAAATCAACTTACCTAAATGTTTTAATCATTTAGATATTAATATTAAAAATGAATGAAATGTTTAAAATTTAATAGAAATGCATCTATTAAAATTTAGCTTTAAGATATATAGGTAATTTTTATCTATTTGAATGGTAGGTGAAGTGTAAATTATTAAGCAAATATGCTTATTTACTCTAATTTTTGTTACTTTTTTGACATCAGAATACTTACCAATCAATAAAGTAGCCAATGGAGCATAATTCTGAGGAAAACATAGACTAAACCTAAAAGCTTTAAATATTTCTTAGTTCAAAAATCTCTAGAAAATAGAGATTGAAGCAAAGATTAAGTATTAGTGCTTATCTGGGGGCAGATTCAGCGGGTGGGATGGCAATCCAGGGCAGTAAGAGGGAGGAGGGAAAGTGGAGTTAAGCATGAAGAATGGCAAGCAATGCAAGGTGATGATTACTGGGCTAGCCAGTGCTTCATGAGGATCCATAAATAGACACATCAGTAGATGCATCTGCACAGCATGAAGAATATCTCTGGAAAGTTGTAAGAGAAAAGAAATGTGCCTCAGAACAGTCAGCGGAAGAACAAAAGAAGGTACGAATCTTCACAGGTCCTGCCCGTCTCCTGTTTTCTGATATTTGAAGCTTTCCCTCTAGAACTTAACTCTTCACACTTCTGGGTTTCATCCTATCCTTTAGCAGTCTCTTGAGAAGCATTATCCCATGCCCCACAGTATAGCTAGTAGGCCCCAGGCAGGTGAACCATGCAAATGAACACAGAGTAAGTCAACCATTCTAAGGGCTGAAGGAGAGTTAAAGTTCCTTAAGCAATTTTCATTCTATTTCAATCTTTGTTTCTTTTTGTTCCTCAGACTGAATGAATTCTACTGCCTTGTCTTGGAGTTCACTGATCATTTCTTCTACTTGATCTAGTCTGATGTTGAACCCCTTTACTAATTTTTTCAGTTCAATTATTATATTCTTCAGTTCAATTATTGTATTCTTCAGCTCTATGATTTCTGTTTGGTACTTTTTTAATATTTTCTATCTCTTTATGGAAATTCTCACTTTGTTCATACATTGCTCTTCTCCCCTCCATGAGCATCTTTATGACTGCTGTTTGGAACTTTCTATTGAGTAAATCACTTACCTCTGTCTCATTAAGATTGGTTTCTGGAGATTTAGCTTGTTTTTTGTTTGGAACATATTCACTTGTTTCCTCATTCCTTGATTCTGTTTGTTTCTGCTCATTAAATAAAATAGCCACCTTCCCAAGTTTGACAGACTGGTCTCATGTAGGAGATGAATCTTGTCAATCAGCTTTCCTGAGCTCCCGGTTTCCTCTCAAACCTTTGTGATTGTCCAAGCCGCTGTCTTTGTTATTAGTGGGTTCCCAGTAGTTGAGGGTGTGCCAACATCCATCAGTGTCCCAAAGAGAAGGGTTGCAGTTAGCACCTAGATTTTGGCTGATGAGAAATTGGACTTTCAGGCAGCAGCTTGTAAACTATGAAGTCAAACAACTTCCAGGTAAAGACCAGAAGACGGGTATTTTGCCTGTTCCCTCTGCACTGATCCCTGGCAAGGACAACCATGGTGAGTGATAATGCACCCATTAAGAACTGCTTCTTTATCTTCTATAGTCCTATGGGTCTCATTGGCTTTCAGAGCTAGATGTTTTGGGGGTCCATCCCTCAGGTGGGACCCTTAAAATTTGAGGTGAAAATGTGCAGGTCAAATTCCTTGCTCCTTAGGGAGAAACTGGGATTTGGGGATTCCCTCCTGAATATATGGCCCTGTACCAAGGGTGAGATTTATGGCAAGAATATATCTCAATCTTTCCTACCTGTTTCAATTTGGGTGCTTTCTCATTCACCCAATGTGTAGGAATCACTCAGTTGTTTCTGGATTTCTCTCAGAGGGAATTGTGCCACGTGTAGCTATACATTTGGTGTGTCCATGGGAAGAGGGAAATTCAGGAGCTTCCTATGTCATCATCTTGGTCTGGTATCTAATGTTACTAATTTGAATTACCTTAGTTTTCCTGTTTACTTGGTATTTAACTTTAATTTTTTTAATAATTGTATAGGGGTTTATATTTAATTTATAGTTGCATGTATTTATGTAGTATTAAAAATAATTTGAATCCACATTAGGAATCTAAGAGAACTGCAGTGGTTTCTTTAAAAGTGTCCCATACATTATTTCAGCTTGAGATGTGTTGCAATATGCCATTGCCAGGTTAATTTTCCTAAAGCATAGCTCACAATTATGTCATTCTCTGATACAAAATCTTTACAAGTTTCTCATTGCCTGCAAAATTAAGTTCAAATTTATGAATCTGGCATTCCCATATACATGTTCTCCTCCATTGTACCAGGACTCACCTTTATTTTCTAAACTTTACCTCGCCACACATGCACATATACACAACACCCTCACTCATCCTTTATTTTTTTTTGCCATTATCTCATCGTGGCCAATCCCAACCATGTATTAAAATCCATGACACCTTGCCTGATTCTTCAAGCACTTGAGCTTGACACTGCATTAGATTCTGTGATGTTTTGTGTGCAACATTCTTTTGGCATTTAGTACATCTGCTTTGTATTATGGTTGCTTGTGTGTATACCTTAACAAAGTCATCTTATCTTCATCTGGGTATCCTCTAATGGGCCTAGACTGGTATTTTGTACAGGTTATCTGTTCAATATGTATTTGTTAAGCTAATGTGAGACCCAAACAAAATTAGCTGCTCACACGTTTGAAAATGCCTATATACTGTGAATGTAATCACCGTGAAATTATTGATGGCTGAATATTGAGATAAGTAGGGGAAGCTTCAGAGTAGTGAATTTATGTGTAATTGGTTGAACACCTAGCACATAATGACATTCTAAATGCAGCATTTTTATAAGCTAATGGCGAGCACTGGAATCTAGGATTGTATGTTAGTATTGATTAAGATCACTAATGAAGAAAAGAATAGCAAATAAAGGCCAAAATAATTCTTTGTTGGATACCAATTAACCACTAATCTGTTTGCTCTAATAGGCCACTAGTAGAGGAAATGATAAAATTAGCTATATACATAAGAAATATTTATTGCCTACATATTACTTTTGCCCTGAAATCAGTGCAACTCAGCAAACTTGTACAGTAAAATTGCCCCAAAATAGTTTAAAATAAAGGGGTTTTTTTAGTACTAAAGTCCTAAATATTTAAAATAGTAAGAAAATATGTTTCTTTAAATGATTTTAGAATACTCCTATTTTTTAAACTTCTGAATTGCTTTTTGCATCTAGAAAGCTATCTAAATCCCTGCTGATTTATCCTTACACTTTCAGCAGGATTTCTTTGCTCCTAGGCACCAGACAGTCTTGTTATTAATGGCAAATCCTTTCAGTCCCTGGTTGATGCAGGTGGAGCTTTGATTGACAAGGTAATAAAAGTGTTAATGAGACAGAGTGGCACAGTCAGAGATCAATAGTTGCCAATAAAAAAAACAATTCTGATACTTAATTTTGTAGAATTTCCTTAAACCAGTGAAAAACCTTTTGTATCAAAATAGACTTTCCATTTTATAATTGATGATTGTTTTTTAGTCTCTGGCTGACCTGTCATACATATTGCATTAAAGCATAACCATGCTTAGAGTGGATACCGTTCATATAATCATGCCTGAATTCCTTAGCTTGCCATTCACAGATCTGGTGGTCTTCAGATAGTGTGTTGTCTCAAAAGACTACAGTCTGAACAGATCTTTCATCTTCTTCACCCAGCAGTGGGGTGACCTAGGGCAAGTTTCTAAACTTCACTGAGCCTCAGATTCTACATGTGTCAAAAGACTTTATAATCACCTCCCTCACAAAGCACTCAACAGGGCTAAGTGATATGAAATATGTAAAGAAGTGAATAGAGTGCTTGGCATACAGAAGACATTTCAGAAATGATAGGTACTATTACCTTTCGGTGCATATAACAATTTTCCCTCAGTTAAGATAGGTTAGAACTTAAATAAAGATTTGGGGTTTTTTTTCTTTCCTTCATCTTGGGCATTGTTATATACTGAATTAATAGGACCACTACTGGATTCAAGAGGTACAAATGGGTATCTACAATTGTTTTGTGGCCCTCTGTTTTCACTTGATCTCTGCTCTATTTTGATTCTATTTTCCATCCCTTCATATCAATTAGCATTTGATTCATAACAAAACTACATCCAAATTTCATAACTTAAAAATAAACAATTATTATTTCTCACAAATCTATGGGTCAGCTGGGTGTACTTCTGGTCTAGGTCATCCCAGCTGAAGCAGGATGGTGTAGGATGACCTCTTTCTTGTCTAGTAGTTGGTTTGATATCAGTGGAAGCCACAGAGATGATTTGGTCTCGTGCGTCTCATCACCTATAAGGCTAGCCCAGGTGCACACACGTGCTGTAGTCACAGGAGTCCCAGGAGCAGCAAGAGAGGCAAAGCACAGTGACTTTTCAAGTCAGCTTCTGTCACATCTGCTATCATCTTATTGATCAAAGCAAGTCACACTGTGAAGCCCAGAGTAAGAGTGTGAAGGACGAATCCTGAGCGTACATATAGAGAGGTGAATTATGGAGGGCATTTCTTCCACAAACTACCACACTCTCACACTCATTTTACTTGGATATCCTCAAGAAGCACATAGATTTCCCTGTAGAATAATAATTTCATTCACATGCAATATGATCAGGGTTAAATATATCAAAAGCTCTTAATATGTTCTTGTATTTTATATTCCCACTGAGTGTCTGATTAGCCTTTAATTATACATAGTGCTGAGAAGTACTTTTGAAAAAATAGACTCTTATACTATATATGACTTTTTTGTTGGAAGATTTTTAACCTATGGAAAAAATGTTTATTTTTATTTTTATCTCTCCAGTTTAGAAAGCACAGCTTTCACTTTGCTTTGATTCATTTTTCTTAAAAATATCACTCTGGGGTAAATTATATTTTTCAGTTTTAGAAAGGAACCAACGTATCTCAGAATCTGAGTTGTTCATATAACTTTGTGCTGTTCCTTGTTTTTGTCAGCTTTATTCTATATGATATGGCTCCATGAGAAAAATGTATCTCATTTGAAAAATGGCCAAAAGGACAGGGGAAGTGTATTAGTCTACTTAGGCTGCCATAACAAAATATCACAGACTGGGTGACTTAAACAACAGAAATCTATTTTCTCACAGTTCTAGATGCTACAAGTCCAAGATCAAGGTGCCGTCTGATTCAGTTCCTGGTGAGAGGTCTCTTCTTGGCTTGCAGACAACTGCCTTCTTGCTGTGTCCTCACTTGGTGGGGGGCGGGGTGCAGGAGTGGGGAGTAAGTCTCTGGTATCGCTTTTCATAAGGATGCTAATTGTATCATTTCAGACCCTCACCATTATGACCTCATTTAACCTTTATCACTTCTTTACAGGTCTTATCTCCAAATATAGTCATATTGGGGTTAGGAGTTTTATCATATGAATTTGGGGGGATACAATTCAGTCCATAGCAGGAATACTGAAAGATAGTGAAAGCCAAAAGCTTAGATCTTTACAAACCTCACCAATTTCTTTAAGGTAAGCTTGATCTATATAGTGTGTTGTGGTTACACAAACTTCTATGACTCTCTATGCAGCCTTGACTAATCACAATACAGTAGAAAAAGACAAACAAACCTAAAATTTGATCAAGAAAGATTCACCTGAGCATATGTAACTGAAGGTAAAATTTTGCAGGCATGACTTAACACAGCACCTAGGATACCCTATGGAAAATAGCCTGAAAAATCATGAACAATATAAACT